>NC_053041.3:587777200-588377200 GCF_002575655.3 Aegilops tauschii subsp. strangulata
TTCTATCTAAAATATTAGAAAGAATGTACCCTTCTATCCAAATCCAATTTGCATCGATAAAATAAATCCAAATTCCAGTAGTAGATGAATAATTGCAAATTTGTGTGTGTACGAGATTAGAATAACTTCAAAATAACTGACATAATTTTGTATTTTTCCTGATCAGAAAAATACATGAAAAAGAAAGGAGGTAGAAAATTTTTTGGATTTATGGTTAAAGAAGAAAAAGAAGAAAACAGGGGTTCTGTTGAATTTCAAGTATTCAGTTTCACCAATAAGATACGGAGACTTGCTTCACATTTGGAATTACACAAAAAAGATTTTTCATCGGAAAGAGGTCTACGAAGACTTTTGGGAAAACGTCGACGTTTGCTGGCTTATTTGGCAAAGAAAAATAGAGTACGTTATAAGAAATTAATCGGTCAGTTGAATATTCGGGAGCAGTAATTTAATCGTTCAAATTTTTTTCTTGTTTTATTATTTTTTTAGTAGTCTTATAGTAGTCTTAGATTTTTCATTTTGATGAGCCTCGCTTTGAGGAATTCATGGAATAATCCATTTTCATGGAATAATGAATTAAGGAAGAAAGGATATGAGTCTACCGCTTACAAGAAAAGATCTCATGATAGTCAATATGGGCCCTCAACACCCATCAATGCATGGTGTTCTTCGACTGATCGTTACTCTCGATGGTGAGGATGTTATTGATTGTGAACCCATATTAGGCTATTTACACAGAGGAATGGAAAAAATCGCGGAAAACCGAACTATTATACAATACTTACCTTATGTAACAAGGTGGGATTATTTAGCTACTATGTTTACAGAAGCAATAACAGTAAATGCACCAGAATTCTTGGAGAATATTCAAATACCACAAAGAGCCAGCTATATTAGGGTAATTATGTTAGAATTAAGCCGGATAGCTTCTCACTTGCTATGGCTTGGACCTTTTATGGCGGATCTCGGCGCACAGACTCCTTTTTTCTATATTTTTAGAGAGAGAGAATTAATATATGATCTATTTGAAGCTGCTACAGGTATGCGAATGATGCACAATTACTTTCGCATCGGAGGAGTAGCCGCCGATCTACCTTATGGATGGATCGATAAATGTTTAGATTTCTGTGATTATTTTTTACGCGGAGTTGTTGAATATCAACAACTTATTACACAGAATCCAATTTTTTTAGAGCGAGTTGAAGGAGTAGGTTTTATTAGCGGAGAAGAAGCAGTAAATTGGGGCTTATCGGGACCGATGTTACGAGCTTCTGGAATACAATGGGATCTTCGTAAAGTAGATCCTTATGAGTCTTACAACCAATTTGATTGGAAAGTCCAATGGCAAAAAGAAGGGGATTCGTTAGCTCGCTATTTAGTACGAATTGGTGAAATGAGGGAATCCATCAAAATAATTCAACAAGCTGTAGAAAAAATTCCTGGAGGACCTTATGAGAATTTAGAAGTCCGACGCTTTAAGAAAGAAAAGAATTCTGAATGGAATGATTTTGAGTATAAATTTCTTGGTAAAAAACCTTCGCCCAATTTTGAATTGTCAAGACAAGAGCTTTATGTAAGAGTAGAAGCCCCAAAAGGTGAATTAGGGATTTATCTAGTAGGAGATGATAGCCTTTTCCCCTGGAGATGGAAAATCCGTCCACCCGGGTTTATTAATTTGCAAATTCTTCCTCAGCTAGTTAAAAAAATGAAATTGGCTGATATCATGACGATATTAGGTAGTATAGATATCATTATGGGGGAAGTTGATCGTTGAAATGATAATAGATAGGGTAGAGGTAGAAACTATCAATTCTTTTTCGAAATTGGAATTATTAAAAGAAGTCTATGGACTGATATCGATTCTACCCATTTTGACCCTCCTTTTGGGAATAACAATAGAGGTACTCGTAATTGTGTGGTTAGAAAGAGAAATATCTGCGTCGATACAACAACGTATTGGTCCTGAATATGCTGGCCCCCTGGGCCTGCTTCAAGCTATAGCAGATGGGACTAAGCTACTTTTAAAAGAAGATATTCTGCCATCCCGAGGAGATATTTCTTTATTTAGCATTGGACCCTCTATAGCAGTCATATCAGTTTTATTAAGTTTTTTAGTTATCCCTTTGGGATATCATTTTGTTTTAGCCGATCTTAGTATTGGTGTTTTTTTATGGATTGCCATTTCAAGTATAGCTCCTATTGGTCTTCTTATGGCAGGATATAGCTCAAATAATAAATATTCTTTTTCAGGCGGTCTACGAGCTGCTGCTCAATCCATTAGTTATGAAATACCATTAACTTTTTGTGTGCTAGCAATATCTCTACGTGTGATTCGTTAAAATAGATCTTTTTCCTATAAAATCCATTAACTATTTATATTCCTTTTCTTATTTAGTATTTGGGTTGGTAAGTTAAACTAGATAGCTATATGAGTGAAACAAAACAGCTTAAAAATTTGTAGTAAAAAGAAAAAATCTCATTTCCTACGTACAAGAAAAAAGTGGAAGTAAACATAAGCAGTGTAAACTCTTTATCCCAAGGTTGATATTTTTTAATTAGTCATCATATCTTGAAGCGGCCAAGAATAAAGGATTCACGATATGGAATTCCATTACTAGAATACTCCTAGTTATTACTATAACTTAATAATCCATAAGAAGAATCCACCAAAAGTTAGTGAAGGGTTAGGAACACTAAAGTACATAAAGGATTAGTAATGGAAAATCTAAAACATTAGAGATTTTTGCCCATAAAAGGAATCATAATAAGGACTTGCAATTTGTAGAAATTATCAAGTAGTACTTTCTTCGGATTCCGATCCAGAGTATGTTCCCATTCACTTGTTAAGGAAATGGCTATCAAGAACGAATTAACCCTTTATCCATTTTTTCTTTTTGAATACCCCCTCCCTGGGGAAAGAAGAATAGTAAAAAAGATATGGAGTGCACTAGAAAAAATTTTCATTATTTCCTTCCTCTATCCATATTCATGCAGAATTGCTCATGAACTAATACCCAACTCTTTCCATTTATTAATTGAATTCCTATAACAAGTAACAAGTGTTTTATTCCAAGATTAAGTTATTACTGAACAAAGAAAAATTTTCATTATATTATAAAGGATGAGATCAATTCGGAAGCGCTTTTTCTTATTCTAGCAGACGGAATTCCTTTGGTCTAATTTAGGACTTTCAAATCTATTTATTTTATTTTATCTAATTCTATCTACGCCCCAGGGGCTAGGAACAAAACAGTCCTTTCTTTTTTCTGATCATAGAGAAGCCGTATGAAGCTAAGGTTTCATGTACGGTTTTGAAATAGCGGTGGGAACTGTGATGTTATCATCGACTATGATTATCTAACAGTTCAAGTACAGTTGATATAGTTGAAGCACAGTCAAAATACGGTTTTTTTGGATGGAATATTTGGCGTCAGCCTATAGGTTTTCTGGTTTTTTTAATTTCTTCTTTGGCAGAATGTGAAAGATTACCCTTTGATTTACTAGAAGCGGAGGAAGAATTAGTAGCAGGTTACCAAACTGAATATTCCGGTATCAAATATGGTTTATTTTATCTTGTTTCTTACCTAAATTTATTAGTTTCTTCTTTATTTGTAACAGTTCTCTACTTGGGCGGGTGGAATTTATCTATTCCCTATATATCCTTTTTTGATTTTTTCCAAATGAATAAAGCAGTTGGAATTTTGGAAATGACAATGGGTATATTTATTACATTAACTAAAGCTTATTTATTTCTCTTCATTTCTATCACAATAAGATGGACTTTACCGAGGATGAGAATGGATCAGTTATTAAATCTTGGATGGAAATTTCTTTTACCTATTTCCCTGGGCAATCTCTTATTAACAACCTCTTCTCAACTTGTTTCACTATAAATAAGATAATACAATAATAGTAAGAATATTTTCAACACAAAAGCTCTCTCAAACAAGAGAAAGAAACATATCTTTTTCATAGATATTTAGAATGAATATGTTCCCTATGGTAACTGGGTTCATGAGTTATGGTCAACAAACAATACGTGCTACAAGGTACATAGGTCAAAGTTTCATAACTACCTTATCCCACACAAATCGTTTACCTATAACGATTCACTACCCTTATGAAAAATCAATTACACCAGAGCGTTTCCGAGGGCGAATCCACTTTGAATTTGATAAATGTATTGCTTGTGAAGTATGTGTTCGCGTATGTCCGATAGATTTACCCGTTGTGGATTGGAGATTTGAAAAGGATATTAAAAGAAAACAATTGCTTAATTATAGTATTGATTTCGGAGTTTGTATATTTTGTGGCAATTGTGTTGAGTACTGTCCAACAAGCTGTTTATCAATGACTGAAGAATATGAACTTTCTACCTATGATCGTCATGAATTGAATTACAATCAAATTGCTTTAAGTCGGTTACCAATCTCCATAATGGGAGATTACACAATTCAAACAATTAGGAATTCGTCTGAAAGTAAAATAAACAAAGAAAAATCTTCGAATTCAAGAACGATTACTGATTACTAAACTTTGATTTTGTCTTTTTGTTATAAAAATCTAATAATTCTTTATTAAACTTTAAAATTAAACTATAAAGAAAAACTACTGCTTATTGGAAATTATTTCTTATTTTAAATCAGACTAGATTTTCGTGATATAATATAATTTATAACTATACAGTTTATACACAAAAAAATACCCTAATCCTTTTTTCCTTCCTTGAATCCTTTAGTTTTAGTCAGTTCATGAAAAATTTTATACTATTAATTTCTTTTTATCCATAATGGATTTACCTGGACCAATACATGAGATTCTTATGCTATTTGGGGGATTTGTTCTTCTACTAGGGGGTCTAGGAGTAGTATTACTTACCAACCCCATTTATTCTGCCTTTTCGCTGGGATTAGTTCTTGTTTGTATATCCTTATTCTATTTTTTATTAAATTCCTACTTTGTAGCTGTCGCACAACTTCTTATTTATGTGGGAGCCATAAATGTCTTGATCATATTCGCTGTAATGTTCGTAAATGGCTCAGAATGGTCTAAAGATAAGAATTATTGGACTATTGGAGATGGGTTCACTTCACTCGTTTGTATAACTATTGTTTTTTCGCTAATGACTACTATCCCAGATACGTCGTGGTATGGAATTCTTTGGACTACAAGATCAAACCAAATAGTAGAACAGGGTCTCATAAATAATGTTCAACAAATTGGAATTCATTTAGCAACCGATTTTTATCTTCCGTTTGAACTCATTTCCATAATTCTTCTAGTTTCTTTAATAGGTGCAATTACTATGGCTCGGCAATAAGAAAACTTAGAAAAAGTACAAATTATAAGAATTGCAAATCTAAAATAAATAACTAAAGAATCACAATTTTGATTTAGTAAAATCCATCTACTGCCAACAAATACCTCCTTTATTTTCTCTTTTGTTGTGTAATTGTTCTATTGTAATTAATTGAATCGGTTCAATTCTTGCCCTCATATTGAAATGAATCGAGATTGATAAGGAGTTAGTTAATGATGTTTGAGCATGTACTTTTTTTGAGTGTCTATTTATTTTCGATTGGTATCTATGGATTGATCACAAGCCGAAACATGGTTAGAGCTCTAATATGTCTTGAACTTATACTGAATTCAATTAATCTAAATCTCGTAACATTTTCTGATCTATTTGATAGTCGCCAATTAAAAGGAGATATTTTCGCAATTTTTGTTATAGCCCTTGCGGCTGCTGAAGCCGCTATTGGACTATCCATTCTATCTTCCATCCATCGTAATAGGAAATCCACTCGTATCAATCAATCTAATTTATTGAATAATTAGAATTTTGAATAATTAGACATAGAATCCTCTAAACAAAGGCGCACATATTAAAATAAATAGAAATCAATACTATTTTCTTAGTATTATTTGAGAATATCCATTTTTTTTAGTAGATTATTGCTTTTTTTAGTAGATTATTGCTTTTTTTAGTAGATTATTGCATAGTATTCTTTTTCACTTAAATGAATTTTTGTATTTGTAATTCATTGATATTGCAATTTGAATATTGCAATAATTTATATTGAAAAGACGATAGCCAATTTATTGGCTAATTCGAATTCGTCTGTACAATTCGTAAAATTCTTTCTTATTTCTTATTGTTGAAATCCAAAATTAAAGTCTCTTGGCTCTCTTCACGCTTTCTCACAAACAGATTAAAAAATAGATTTTTATTTTTGAAGTTTGGATAAACCATTGCTTCGTCTGGTGTCTACAATACATATGACTCATTATAGTACTAATTTCATTTTTACCAGATCGAAAAATTTTATGTTGAAAAGAAAAATTTATAGATCCAATGTCACATTCCGTAAAAATTTACGATACATGTATAGGATGCACTCAATGTGTACGAGCTTGTCCAACAGATGTATTAGAAATGATACCCTGGGATGGATGTAAAGCCAAGCAAATTGCTTCCGCGCCGAGAACCGAAGATTGTGTGGGTTGTAAGAGATGTGAATCTGCCTGCCCGACAGATTTTTTAAGTGTCCGCGTTTATTGAGGGCCTGAAACAACACGTAGCATGGCTCTATCTTATTGATACGTTACAAAAAACTTCACTCGAATCGTCTGATTCCTCTTTACCGAAGAAGCCTGTGCTCGAAATAATCGAGCACGGGCTTTTCTGGTCAAAACGTATCTTGTCTTTATCACTTTATCATGAGTTATTTTCCTTGGTTAACAATACTTGTTGTTTTGCCGATATTTGCAGGTTCATTAATTTTCTTTTTACCTCATAAGGGAAACAAAGTCGTTAGGTGGTATACTATATCTATTTGTTTATTAGAATTCCTTCTAATGACTTATGCGTTCTGTTATCATTTCCAACTGGAGGATCCCTTAATCCAATTAAAGGAGGATTATAAATGGATAGATGTCTTCGATTTCCACTGGAGATTGGGAATCGATGGACTTTCATTAGGATCTATTTTATTGACAGGATTTATCACTACTTTAGCTACTTTAGCAGCTTGGCCAATTACACGGAATTCGCGATTATTCTATTTCCTGATGCTCGCAATGTATAGTGGTCAAATAGGATTATTTTCTTCGCGAGACCTTTTACTTTTTTTTATCATGTGGGAGTTAGAATTAATTCCTGTTTACTTACTTTTATCCATGTGGGGGGGGAAGAGGCGTCTATATTCAGCTACAAAGTTTATTTTGTATACTGCAGGCGGTTCCATTTTTTTCTTAATCGGAGTTCTGGGTATGGGCTTATATGGTTCCAACGAACCAGGATTAGATTTGGAAAGATTAATTAATCAATCATACCCTGCAACCTTGGAAATACTTTTATATTTTGGCTTCCTTATTGCTTATGCTGTCAAATTGCCGATTATACCCCTACATACGTGGTTACCAGATACCCATGGGGAAGCACATTATAGTACATGTATGCTTTTAGCGGGAATATTATTAAAGATGGGAGCATATGGATTGATTCGGATCAACATGGAATTGTTACCTCATGCTCATTATCTATTTTCGCCCTGGTTAGTAATAATAGGAGCGATCCAAATAATCTATGCAGCTTCAACTTCTCTTGGTCAACGAAATTTCAAAAAAAGAATAGCTTATTCCTCTGTATCTCACATGGGTTTCATAATTATAGGAATTGGTTCCATAACCAACATTGGACTCAATGGAGCTATTTTACAAATATTATCCCATGGATTTATTGGTGCTACACTTTTTTTCTTGGCAGGAACCGCTTCTGATAGAATGCGTCTTGTTTATCTCGAAGAACTGGGGGGAATATCCATCCCAATGCCTAAAATTTTTACCATGTTTAGTAGCTTTTCAATGGCTTCTCTTGCCTTACCAGGAATGAGTGGTTTTGTCGCAGAATTAGTAGTATTTTTTGGACTAATTACTAGTCCAAAATTTCTGTTAATGCCAAAAACACTAATTACTTTTGTAATGGCAATTGGAATGATATTAACTCCTATTTATTTATTATCTATGTTACGCCAGATGTTCTATGGATACAAGCTATTTAATGTTCCAAACGCAAATTTTGTGGATTCTGGACCACGAGAACTCTTTATTTTAATCTGTATCTTTTTACCAGTAATAGGAATTGGTATTTATCCAGATTTTGTTCTCTCCCTATCCGTTGACAGGGTAGAGGCTCTCTTATCCAATTATTATCCTAAATAGGTTTGCTTTTTTTTACTCGTCTGCTCTATTAATGCAGAAATAAGTAAAAAAGTATAATTAGATCTATCTCGAATTTTTGAGAACCCTTTGAGAAGGCGTTCAAGGGGTTCTCAAATAAAACATAAAAGTAAAAACCTTCATTTCATGAAGGTTTTATTTTATGTAATCATTTAGGTGTTAATGTAAACGAACCATAACTATGTAAGCCTATTCCTAATAGATTTATACCAAAATAACAAATCCAAATTATAAGAAATCCTATCGAAGCTATAAGTGCAGAATTCGTACCCTTCCAATTTGTATTTGTTCTACTATGTAAATAAATTGCGAATATGGTCCAAGTAATAAATGCCCAAGTTTCCTTAGGATCCCAATTCCAATAGGATCCCCAGGCCTCATTAGCCCATACTGCTCCACAAAGAATACCTACGGTTAAAAGGGTAAATCCTAGGCTAATGACACGATAACTCCAAGAATCCAAACGCTCCGTTAATTGATATTTGTAATAATTTGGAAATGAAGGGACAGAGGTTCTTTTTAAAGCACTTCTTTTTGCATAAAAATATTTAATATCACTAAAGAAAAATGTTTTATTTAAAACATTTTTTTTCTTTTTAGAAAAGAAATGGAAATTATTTCGAAATCTAATAATCCTCATGGCAAGTTTTGACACGAATGTGCCATGGCATTTTTCTTGTTCATACCTTGCTTTTCAACCTTTTGTGTCTTCTTCACACTCGGCAAATTCCTCATTCAGAACACGGCAATTTTAATTAAAATACCATGGCAGTTTTTGATATGAATCTGCCATGGCAATTTTCTCATTTTCATACTTGATTTTCAACTTTTTGTGTATTTTTCACGGATGGCAAATTCCTTATGCAAAACATGACAATTCTTGATATGAATCTGCCATGGCAATTTCTTGTTTTCATAATTGATTTTCAACATTTTTTTTCACACACGGCAAATTCCTCATTCAGAACACGGCAAATTTAAATAAAATACCATGGCAATTTTTTATATGAATCAGCCATGGAAATTTTCTTGTTATCGTACTTGATTTTCAACTTTTTGTGTTTGTTTTCACACACGGCAATTTTAACTAAAATACAACGGCAAGTTTTGATACGAATGTGCCAGGGCAGGTTTCTTGTTTTCATACTTGATTTTTAACTCTCTTTTTTCACGCACGACAATTTTATTACCCAAAAAATGTCAATTTTTATAAAAATAGCATCGCAAATTTTGAATATGCATTTGCCATGGCACCTTTGAATCATTTGTTTTTGTGTTTTAATCACATACATGGCAAATTTTCCCCAAAAGATGCCAATTTTAACAAAAATAACATGGCAAATTTGAATACGCATTTGCCATGGCAATTTTGAATCATATGTTTTTTTGGTTATTATTCACATACATGGCAATTTTATTTCCCCAAAGATGGCAATTTTTATTAAAATAATAAAAATAGCATGGCAAATTTGAATATGCATTTGCCATGGCAACTTTGAATCATTTGTTTTTCTGTTATTACTCAGATACATGGCAATTTTATTACCCAAAAGATGGCATTTTTTATAAAACTAGCATGGCAAACTTGAATATGCATTTGCCATGGAAATTTTGATTCATGGGTTTTTTTGTTATTATTTTATTACCCAAAAGATGGCAATTTTTATAAAAATAGCACGGCAAATTTGAATTTTTTTGGTTGGAAATACCATGGCAAAATTGAACATGTATTTTTTGCCATAGCAATTTTTGATCAACCTTTTTTAGTACTTCACATTCTTCACAGTTGTTCTTCATAAAGCATGGAAAATTTGATAAAAGTAGCACGACATTTCTGAATATGCACTTGCAATGGCTATTTTGATTTTTTTTTTGTTGAATATGCACTTGCCTAGATTTTTCAAAGTTCATTTGCATTGCCTCTTCTTTTGTTCGCAAGCATTTTTGGTGTTTTTCAACACGTTGCTGCCATGGCAAATATCAGTCCAAACAAAACTATTAGATTTTAAACATCATTCTCCATTAGCACATCATGCCATATGTTTCTTCTGCATTGTGTATATATATATGCATGGCAATTCATATTTAAGTGCCATGGCAAATCTGTCATGTAGTTATCCATTCATCGCACTTTTTATCATACAAAGCATGACACTTATAATTAAAACACCATGGCAAATATTAACTTGCATTTTTTTTCCATGGCAATTATGTTCATAATATGTGCTACTTCACATACCTGGAAAATTCCTCACACAAAAACACGACAATTTTTATTTAAAATAGCATGGAATTTTCTTGTTCATATTTTTAGTTTCAATCTTTTGTATTTTTCTCACACATGGCAACTTTCGCATACATTATATTTAAACTTAATCAAAAATACCATGGCAATTTTAACTTATGAATTTCCCATGGCAATTTAATATATTTTTTGTATGATGGGAATTGCCATATATTTGTTTCTTTTGGGTCAGAAAAAACCTTTTCACCCGTGGCAATTTTTTTGCTGTTTATTATAGTTGATCGCATTTTTTTCATACCATAGCAAAAGCTGGGCTTTAATATGTCAACGCAAAAAAAATCTGGGGCTTTTGTTTTGTTTTGTTACTGGGCTTTTCTTCTTTTCCGTGTTACAGGGAAACAGCCCGTAGGGGCGACCGGGAGGCCATTCGGGCATGGGTCTGCTCGTACCGAACGAGATCGTTCGGTAGGAGGCACTGCTCGTTCCGAACGAAACGTTCGGTCGGCACCTGCCCCACACCTGACGTTTGTTGGCTATCGGCATCCTTTTTTATATAATAAAAATCAACTTTATTTTTAAAAATTTAGAAACCATCTACTCCCTCCTCTCTCTCTCTCTCTCTCTCTCACACACACACACACACACACACACACACACACACACACACACACACACACACACTCACACACACACACACTCACTCACTCACTCACATTGTGCTCCCATTCCCCTTCTTTCTCCCGTGATTTTTAATTTTGTAAGAGATACTTGTGCCTTGGATAGATATAAGCAAAGTATGGCATGATGTTTGCTTGTTGGTGTATGCACACAAGGTGTTTTTTTTTTGGTTTTTACACACAAGGTGTTTGATGGAATGCTTCATGTATTTAACTTACTTTGGTCGCCTTGTTGAAGGTGTTGTATGCTTGTTGATGTGTTGGCCTTCAGTGGTTAGTCTCGGCAATTAGGATGTCAGCCAGACGCGGCGACATCGATACGAGGGCGTTTATCTTTTCTTGATGACATTGTTGGGGAAAAAGTAGATTTACTTGTAATATTTTATTAATATCTTGTAAGGAGTCGTCTATTTTTTGTACTTCATTTGTTGATGTCTTTGTCCTCGTTGTCTTACATCAACTATAATAAAAATGGCCGTGTGCATCACAATGATGCAGAGGTAGGGGCTCCTACCCAAGAAATTGTCACATGGATCCCATGTGACAAGTATGATGTCGGCCATAATGTTAAGTTTGGCATGATGCTTACATATAATGGCCACCAAACTTACAAAATTGGATGAATCAGTTAGCTAGACCCTTGGAATGTAACTTACAAATTTGGATGAATCAGTTAGCTAGGCCCTTGGAATGTCGTAGCAATGCAGTTGAGGACGACCCTGAAGAAAGACTGGCGTCATCGGTGTTGACCAAAGAAGAGCGAGCACAACTGGAGCTGCATGTGGAGCTATCAAGGGAGAAGGCTTCATACGGGCCAGAGGATGATGTGGGGTCCGGCACAGTCCACATCTGCAGCGCGAGCGCTGGTAGCCTCACCTCGTCGGACTGCAGGACGTGCATGGCCTGGGCAACAGACGGCCGCTTGCTCCGGTCCGGGTGCGCGCACCAGAGCCCAACGACGAGCACCCGCACCATCCACCGGTCGTTGGCCTCGTCACCCCTCAGCCGCTCATCCACCGCGTCGAGGATCACGTTCCTGCCGTACAGGCCCCACACCCACCTGACCAGTGTGAAGGATTTCCCCGCGGTCTCCATCACCGGCCGCCGGCCGGATACGATCTCCAAGAGGACGACACCGAAGCTGTAAACGTCCGACTCGGTGCACGGCCGACGCGTGTTGACGAACTCCGGGTCGATGTAGCCGATGGTGCCGAGCACGGCCTTGGTGGTCTGCAGCAACCCCGTGTCGTGGTCCACGAGCCTGGCTAAACCGAAGTCCCCGAGCTTGGTGCTCATGGAGGAGTCAAGCATGATGTTGCTGGGCTTAATGTCGCCGTGCACGATGCACTGCTCCCACTCTCCATGGAGGTAGTGTAGCGCCGATCCCAAGCCAAGGATTATCTTGTACCTCTGTGGCCATGTCAGGTACCTGCCGCCCTTGCTGTAGAGGTGCCTGTCTAGGCTGCCCTCTGTGACGAGCTCGTAGACGAGCAGAAGACCCTTGCGGCTGTCGCACCAACCCAACAGTTGCACAAGGTTCCGATGCTTCAGTCTGCTGATGATCCTCACCTCGGCCTCAAACTCCTTCCTCCCCTGCGCCGACGACTCCGCCGACAACATCTTTACCGCCACCGCACGATGGCCGGCGGTTGCGGGTGTGAGCGTGAGGTGACCCCGGTAAACGCTACCGAAGCCGCCTCGTCCGAGCTTCTCCTCCTCCGCGAAGTGTTTCGTTGCCGCAACCAGCTCGTGGTAGGTGTACCGTCTGGGACCGCCAGCAGCCACACCTCTCTCGAGGTCAGCTCTGTTGACACACCGTTCTTGGCTGTCCTTATTTGCTCTCATTTTCTTGCGACGCCGCCGTAGCACCACGGCCGCACATACTAATAAAAGGAGAAATGGGACTAGCACAGATAGTAGGATAATTACTAACTTTTTGTGGTTGTTCCTAGTCGGAAGAGGAGGTAGAGTGGAGCTAAATGACCATGACAGTATTTGGTGCAGCTCGGAGGCGTCGCCGGTCGCGGCGGAGAAGCCGACAGCAACCTCCTCCGGTAAGCATCTGCTGAGATCGACGGTTGCATTGACCTGGTACAAGGCACCGTCGATGAGGAGATCAACGGCCAGCATCCGGGACTCGTTATGGTACCTCACGGTGGCCACCATAACATAGGATGACGTGAGGTTCCTGCCCGGCCTCGTCGTCGTGTCTGTGGACGCCACGGAGTTGACGGAGCTGATGTCGATGCCGACATGGTTGCCGTTGATGTCGGCATAGTGCGAGTTGCGGAGAGTGTCGAACTCCACGGCCACGACCCGGGTGCGGCCCGTCCCGTTGGTGAAGGCCGGGAGGAGGCCGAGGCCGCCGCCTTTGCTGCTGGGCGGGATCTCCGAAGGGAAATGCGCAAGGAAGAAGGCCATCCCGTCGCCTCCTGTCCCATTCAGGCCGGCCTTCTCCGGCATGATTCGGAAGGAGAAGTTGGTGGCGAAGCTGGCCATCTCGCCGGTGGCGCCGTTCCACAGCGGTACTTTGTGTCGGTACGACGCCCGGCCGACGCTGCTCAGGACGTTTTTCGTCAGCTCGAGCCTCGGCGGAGCGATGTATGCATCGCCATCCAGGTCGACCCACGAGCCGGCGCTGGGGTCGGAAAAGTTGAGGCTGAAGGAGAGCGAGAAGGCCCAGCGCGGCGCGTAGTAGAGGTGTAGCAGCAGCACCAGGACTAGGGTGGTAGGAGTAGGACGACGGCGGGAGCCCATGGGTTGGCCTTTGTGCGGTGCTATTGGCAGCTTGGAAGAGCATTATAAAATAGGGGGAAGTTGTATATCCCATCGACATTTCAAATTCAAACCGGCCGGCGACCGACGACGCAGAGAGTTCAGTTGAGACAAGAGTGAGTAGCTTGGACCTGTGAACGTCATGGAATTTGTTAGTAGTTGTCACGGTCTATTTTGAACTGGTCAAAAGCAAGAAAAAAAATCTAGAGATCGAGCCAACAGTGTCGCTGTTGTTGAAATTTTCTAGCCAAGCTCGTCTAGAGTAGCTACTCTGACTGAGCTGCAGCTGCGTCTAGAGTTTAACGGTCGTCCACACAAACCAGTTGGGTACAGCTTCCAGAGCGAGAGGATACGACTTGGAAAGAATCTCGCGACTGTTCGGGCGATCAGGAGGGTGACGCGGTCTGGGAGGCCAGTTCGCCGGAGTTTCTGGACCTCACGTCCCAAGCAGGCAGTTCTGGCTTCTTTCGGACGACGATTGGGAGTCAGACGGAGAGCGGGCGGCGATAGTTCATCGGCCGCTGGCGGACAAAGCAACAGTGGTTAGATCTAGTCACCGCTGCTACCGGTGCATGCGCCGCGCTGAGGGCCCTAGGTGGTGTTTCTCGCCGGTGGATGGGATTGTGTCTGGATGAGCCTCAGACCGACGCCGGCACGCGGTTCTTTGATTTGAAACCCGCTCGGAGCATCTCCAATAGACACGCCCTTGAGTGTCGCGCTAAATTATTTTTGCAGCGTCAAAATAGTACTTTTGCGTGCGGGAGCGACGAAGAGGTTTGTCAGATGCAGAAAAACACGACGCCCGATCCGGTGACCCCACCTCCAGCAGCCCAGATTTTACAGCGCGTGCGAGCGGGCGCACCAAATACGCAGTGTGCGACGCCGTTTTCTCTAGCGCGCTGAACCTTGCTTAACGCGTGCGGGATTTTAGCGCGGCTACTGGAGCGCTAGTTTTGGTCGCACGCGCTATATAGCCCTTTTTTTTCAGCGCGCAGCCTATATGGCGCGTCTTTTTGAAGATGCTCTCCTAATTCCTGCTCCGAGTAGGCGCACCAAGTCCTTATCGTTGGTTTCGTCGGCTGGAGAGGGCTCGGAGTGCTCGAGCCCGTTGGTGGTGGTCGTGCTCGTAGCCTGGTACCGGCGGTCCGGGCTTCCGGCACGGCGCCGCATGTGGCTGCATAGAGCGTGTTGCTCGAGCTAGGTTTCCATCGATCTCGCCGTCGGTGCGGATGGGACCGAGGCCCACACCCCTTGTTGGGCCACTGGGGATTGTTGGATTGGAGCAGGTGCTTGACTAGAGCAATGTTATCTTCTAAAAAAAAAAAGGCTAGAGCAATGCTGCACGCACTGGACTATACTTGCAGGTTTTATTGGGTGCTTAGCTTGACTATATCGTGTAAAAGGCCCGTTGTGAGCCCGTGGTAATCCCGACGAGTAGGATCCAGAGGAACTCAGGCAGAAGTATTGCATCCTTGATTGGATCTCACATGTCAACTGGCTTTTCAGAGAAAGAAAAGTGCTTGACTATGGCAAAAATGCTACATCAACGGATGATTACGGAGAAAATAATATAGACCTATCCCATAATACTAACCCTCCGCCCCCTGATTTGCAGGGGTTGGGCCCCGCTTCCCCACTAATAACCAACTAAAAACTGCTTCGTACTCTTGACTATGGTGTTAGTGATTTTGTGAATTAGCCAAACAAAAAAACAGTGATTTTGTAAATTCATGGGTGCCAGGGTGCTCCAGCAGAAGGTCTTTTTTTCACTTGAGAGTGCGTCAAGTGGTGCGCCCAACCGCCGTCACATGTCGCGCTCTGGGCGTATTTTCTTTTTCAGGAAGCAGCACTATTTCAAAAAAGGAAAGCAGCGCTATTCCACGCGGTTGTGCTTTCAAAAAAAAAGAGGAAAAGCATAGCCCTGCATCTGTGGAACACAATCTAGGCTTCTCGAAAGGGAAAAACATCCACTGGTAAAAAGGAAAAACCACGGCATGTACTTCGGCGAGAAGCACAGCCTTGCTTCCGCGGGAAGCACAACAACATGACATGTGCTTTTTGAAAGGGAAGCACAGTCGTGCTTCCATCGTAAAAAGAGAGTAAAACACAGTTTGTGCTTCTGCGAGTTGCCAGAAGCAAAACATGTGCTTCTCAAAAAAAAAGTAAAACCCCAAATCTTCATCATCACTGACTAGTGACTACCAGTCTACCACTGGCCTCTTGCAAAGGGAGGGCAGTAAGTGAAATTTACTTTTTGAATAATAACTTTTTCATGATTTATATTCTGAGTAGAGGCAACAATCTCATGACTATAGGCCATTATCAGTACCACCAAACAAGGAACCAAGAGGACTATAGGCCATAGTTTGCTTAGTTTGCTGTAGTGAATATCTGGATACTGAATTCTTTGCACAGCAAGATTCACTCGGTGGAATACTAGGCTATGCGTTATGTCAGGTACTTAAGAACGGTATCATCCCCTGAATCTCATCTTATCATTGGCACTACACAGGTAGAAAATTGCATGTAAGTTAAGACAGTTACCCTGAACTGATATTCATACAAGATGTTCATTCATCTTATTGCCATGATATAAGAGCAACTCCAATGGGGCGGCCCATTTTGTCCGCCGTCGTCCGTTTGGGTCGGCGCGGACAGAAAAGGCGGCCCAACGCGTCGACCCAAACGGATGTGCGTCCGCTTTTCGTCCGCGGGCGACTCATTTCCGGCCCATGTTGAGCCGGATTTGCGTTGGCGCGGACACGCGACGAACGCGCGCACGCTTGCCCTCTCCTCTCTCGGGCCCGCTGGTCTGTGTCACATTGCCCTCTCCCATACAACAGCAACCCTCGCCCTTCTCCTCCGTCGCCGACGCCGCCGCCCATTTTTTCCGGCGACTCTGCCAGCTGCCGGGGCCTCCACATCCGCCAAGCTACCCCTCCCACTCCCACGTCGTCCGCCACCGCCGTCTTGCCGCCGGGAGCCGACTGCTTCCCACCCCCGCGCCCCCCCACCACACAGCCGCTCCCGACCAAGAAGTCGCCTCGCCGCCCGGCTAGATCCTCACCGGCACGCTCGTCGAAAGCCGGCACGCTCGTCAGACGCCGGCAGGACAGCTAGCTGGTCCGTGCGCGGCGCGACTCCCTTCGCCGGCCGTCTCCTTCGCTGACGCCCGCAAGCTGCAAAATAATTTGGTTGAGCATATGTGGGCTCATGTTGGCAACCAATAGATGTATCTTTTTTTATTCGTTTGCAAAACTATGTGAGAGCTATGTGAGACCTTTTTATTTTCATTTGGCTTGTAATAAACTACGCTATTTTATTCGGTCCAAAACGATTTTATTTTGAACTATGCAATCATGCAAAAAAAAATAAGAGGGCCAGGCAGCCACGCCGGCACATATGGGTCGGCGCGTTGGGCGCCCTGCCAACCCATATCTAAAAGAGGGCGGATGCCGGGCGGGTGGCCGAACCAAACGGATAAAAAGCGGACGAAATCATCGTCCGTTTGGGTTGCTCCATTGAAGTTGCTCTAATAACGTATTCTTCTAACAAGAGACTGTGCCATCGGAGTTAAGGCGGATATGGATTTAGTAGAATACTAGCTATAACTCCCGGACGCAACGAGCACACAAGTCCCGGGTGGGCTCGTGCTTTGTTTGGACCGTAGTCCGCTTCGGTTCGGTCCATGCCTCCGAACGTCGGATCTTGCTTACTCCGTCAGAAGCTAGGCTTTCTTCTGAATTTGAATCACAATTTTAACATGATCGTTTATTTGTTTTCGTTGCATATCTTTCGGTTGAAGCTATCCTTGAAGTTCATTAATTGCAGGCTAGTGGGGAAGTGTATCTTCCTCCCCAATTTCCCGCTACTTGAAACACCAGCCGACGGCGTCCCACTCTAGTGCTGAAGTTTTGAGTATCCCGCCATCGCCAATGCCATTGCTGAATGTCGCTGGCTCTGGCAAGTACTCAGCCAGCTGCGCATTCTCCTGTCACCACAGCCACGGTCGTCTTATGTGATAACATCTTCAGGGTCTACATGGCTGCCAACCCCGTCCAACATCGACGCACGAAGCACATTAAGCTCAACATCCGCATTGTTTGTGAGAAAGTCGCCGTCGGCCAGATTTGAGTGCGTCTTTTTCCAAACATGTAACTGTCGGTCATGGCTAACTACGCATAGTCTTGCAAACGTCTGCTATCAAATGGCTGCTAGTAAGTGTTTCCCTTTTGAAAACGAATAAAAGTACATAGGAGGCCATCTTAACCATGTGATGAAAAAGACATCAATGACCCACACATAGTCTGGCAAACGTCTGCTATCAGACGGCTGCTCTTAACAATGAGATGAAAAAGACATCGATGACCTGCGCATATTCCAGCAAACGTCTGCTATCAGACGGCTGCTAGTAAGTTTTTCCCAATAGATATAGTGAAGTTTGGTCATCGTTTGTGGCTAATTGACCCGCCAGATTTTGTAACCTTGCTTTGTGTGCGGGCTGGTTCCACACGGGAGGAGCCTGTTAATCCGACTTCCTTTTTTTGCATGGCTCCAGTCCTACTTTTTTTTTGGCATGGCTGCTAATCCTACTGCTAGCTTAATAAATGCTCACATATGCTGCTGCTGCTGGTGAGTCTGCGGCTATATATGGCTGAGGAATACGTACGTAGAATGAGTAGCACCACGGGCCTAAATTTCTTCCTACTCGATCACATTCTTCTTTTATACTCTGCTATAGTATATGGGAAGCATGGGCTCGGACGCATCCTTCCCTCGATGGGGTAGCTGCTCTCTCCATGGCCTCAACATTGAGGTCCGGGCGGGGCTGGACAAAGACACTCTCCCCGGCGGCGGCAGCGGCATTAGAATCACTCCGCATTTCTGGGGCGAGGGTCCGGTGGCCGAGGCCGAGGCCAAGCTTGGCTTCCCCGTGCACGCGGGCTACTCGGAGGCGAGGGCCTTGATCGGTGAGGGAGCCACGGCGGATCTGAGAAGGCTGTCACGCCAGGCCCAAGGCATGCTGGCGGAGATGTTTGCTAGCATCACCGTCGGCGACAGGGACGAGCTGTTGGGTGCAGCGGCGCGGCCCAGGGTGGTGCAGTTGCAGCTATCGCCGGAGCTGGCGCTGTGGAAAAGCACCCAACACGCAATCGGCAACGTGCTCCCCCCTAAGGGCAAGGCGCTGAGGCAAGCCTCGCCGCAGGTGCTCGCCCAGCTGGGCGCTACCGACTGGCCCGCGGCCCTGACGACCAACAATGCCCTGTTCGGCGGCTGCATGTCCAACATGCTCATTGGCGCAGCAGACGTGCGCATCATGTTCTCCAACTATGTGACCGACATGGCCGTTAACTACGAGTACGGGTACAGCCACGTGTTCCCCACGCTCCACGGGCTGGTGCAGAACGCGCTCGCCGACGCCCACGCGTTGGGCACCCCTTACTGCCGGCAGCGCCGTGAGGCCGTCGCCGTTGGCCTCCCGTACATCCAGGACAAGATTGCGCTGGAGGTGGCGAACAAGACATGGCTTAAGGACCGCTCCGCACAGATGGATCGCCGTGCCGCCCAGGTCATCTACCTGTTCGACAGCAGCGTGCTCGGCATTGGAGCCGAGGCCACGGCCCGGGGCTTCGACGCCGGCGCCATCATGAGCGACCTCGTCTTGAGCATCAACAGCCACGACGTCATCGACGTGGGCTCCGACCTGGTGAACTCTGAGATCATGAACTCGTTCCTCAACGTGGCCGACATCGCCGCCTCGGGCGTGGTGAGCGAGCCGGCGCTCCGGGCCATCTACGACGCATACGCCGCCACGGGCGCACGGGCCTTCACCCAAAGGTGGCACGAGCCCTCAGCCCGGATGGTCGACAATGAAATCGCGTGGCACATCTGCAACGACCGGCACATGCTCTTCCGCCGCGCCCTCCTGGGATGGCCCAAGGCGCGCAAGTCGCCGGCGCGGCCCCAGCGCGAGGCGGACTTCGACGAGGTGTTCGACGCCGACTTCCGCACCACCGGCTTCAGCAGGCCCCTGGACCCCGAGTACGCCTGCGACGGCGAGGAAACCTGCAACCATGTGCGGCGGTTCCTCCTCGACCGCGAGGACGAGGACCAGCAGCTGCTTGGCGCCCTCTGGTGGTCCCTCGTCATCGGCCCGCTGGAGTACGTCCGGCAGGGCGAGGTGGACGAGCAGCGCGAGGAGCACCTCGCCGAATCCGTGCGCCTGCAGCTGGTCCAGATCTTCTCCAAGGGTCTCGTCGACGAAATGGCCTGGCTCCTCGCCCATGCGAGCCACCACGCCTGGCAGGTGAACTACCTGTACGAGGCCGCCATGTTCGGCAGCATCCTGGACGGGGGCGCCTTGACGGGCAGGCTCGACCGGGCAGAGGAGGGGGAGCAAGTCGTCCACGTCGGCCTCGGCTGATCCGACGATCATATCCTGGCGCGCGCGCTTCGATCGGAGGCTCTGGCCGTTCCTGGTGCATGCACGCACTCCCGCGTCGCGTTGAGATTCAGAATCGGAACTGCGAAGGAAGGAAGGAACGCTGTTTGTACTCTTTCGATTCGATTCGATCGATGTTCCGTCGTCGTCGTGCCATGTTGACTTTCATCTTGTTCCCCCTGCTTCTTATACCCAACACAACACAACACAGGTCATGTCAAATAGGAATAGTAAAAAACAACAACACAGGAAAAGACTTCTTTATTTTTTCATTGCCACGCTCCATTTGCCGTGGCGTGGCCTCGCCGGGCTCCTGGTTGCAGGTCGCCGACCGCCGGCGTCTGGGCGCGCATCCACATGTACTAGGTATATAGTGGAGTACGTCCGGTCCAGGAGACAGAGCCTCCCAACATGCCTGCTCTGCTCACCTCACCGCCGGAGATGTCCGCCGCCAAGCCGAACCTCTCCAATCGCTCTTCCTCTGACAGGAACCCCACGGCCATCGACCGCGTCCATCGTCTTCTCATCTTCCCTCCCTCTCCGCCGCTCGGAGCCGCATGCGATTCCCACGGAGGGGGGAGCACAAAAGGCACGTCTTTTTTGCATCCCCACGGAGCTCTCTCCCCTCGGCGCCGGCGACCGGAGAATCGGCAGCGCCAAGGACGACAACGGCCCGTCGGAGCCCTGCGCGCTCGCCGGCCTGGGCCACCAGCACGTCCGTCCATGCGCTCGTCCGTCGAGGCAAAAAATTATATGAGACCAAGTCCTGATGGATGACACGTCCGTCCATGCGCACGTCCGTCGACCGCTTGATCGGAAACTTTCCTCACCACATCCGCGTCTGCGCGCCATCGACCCCACGGTATGGTCCTCGTCTCCGTCGATTACCACATCTATTAATTCTTCATGATCGACTTCTCCAAATACTATAGTGTTCCTATGAACAACAAAAGAGGCAACGTTCCATTTTCAATCCCCCATCTTTTTTTTGGTGTGTTATGTTATTCTCATATCGCAAATCTGCTAGCCTGCAGAATAATGTTACTCTCGACCTCCTTCGTTATCTGCTACCGGCCCTGTGACCTGCGTGCATCAGCATCAATTGGAGCTTGGATCACAGTTGGAGTCTATGAGTTCTTGGCCGCCAAATGCCGCCCCATAGTTTGCTTTTCACATCGCTCTAATGTCGCTTTGTTCCCTTTTTTCTATATGTTCAGTTTTTATTTGTCTCCTTGTTTTACTTTTTTGCAATGTCTTTAGAATTGGAAAGTGTGTGTTTTTTTCCTAGAGGGAAATTGGGAAGTGTATGTGTAATGATATGGAAAACCATAAGAAAAATAAAATAAAGGGCACTATTAGGCGCCGGCGCGCCGGCCCATTCTTTCGGCCGGTCTGCTGCTAGCCACCCGATATAAAAGTTGAACCGTCAGATCTCGTGTCATTTTCCTTTTTCCCTCCGTCTTTCTACCTCGCATGCATAGAAAAAAAAACATAATTAACGTCACTGATCCTTGTCCGCGCGACCTTGAAACTCGCTGGCTCCACATCATTCGCCGCTCGCTCTCGCCGCTCGTCGGTTGCAACAAAAAATGACAACGCCAATTTGAAAAGCAAAACACATGGTTCCAGCAAATAATTTATATGGTTTCAACAAATAATTTATATGGTTCCAGCAAATAACTAATATGGTTTCAGCAAACAATAAAGTGTTTCCAGCAAAAATGATGTGTTTCCAGCAAGACACATTGATTTGGTTCCATCACAAAACAAACATGGTTTCAACAAAAAATTCATATAGTTCCAGCAAAACTGAAAAAGGGGGTTCCAGCAAAAAAATCAATGCAGCAAAAAAAGTCATGGCGTCGCCATCGTAGCGACCCCAACACCAGTTGGTTCCGCCAAAAATCCAGTGTAGCAAAAAACATGGCACCCCCGCCGTCGTGGCGCCCAGCACTATCCTCTCCTGTTGCGGCAAATCGAGAAACTGGTTCCAGCAAAAATCAAGTGTTTCCAGCAAAAAAAAAGCCACTTACCGCAACCCACCACCATCCTCGCTGGTTGAAGCAAATCCCTGCTCCGGTTGAAGCAAATCCCCGCGCCGGTTCCAGCATTGCATCTCACTGGTCGCAATGCCTTACCTCGGACATCGCCGCCGGTCCAAGGACGCAACAGGCTCCGTTGCACGGCCTCGCATCCATGGGCGCGGCTCACTGCGGCCGCAGGCGCAGCTCGCCGTGGAGGCGTTTGGTGGAGCAGAGCCATGGCAGGGATAAAGAAACAGAATGTGGTGGTGGCCATGGCCGGCCGGCATCGCGTCGCCGGTGGCAGAGGATATCCGATCTCGTTGGCGGCGTGCGAGACGAGGTGGAGCAGAGCGGAGGAGATGGGAGCGTCACCTAAGATGAGATTAAGTGGACGTGGTCGTTTGAGCTGAGAAGATAAGATGAAGGGAGGGCGGTGGACGGTCCCACTTGAGATGCGTACACGTGACACCCATGCGTGACCGGCGCAATTTTGAGCCGGTCCGCCTACAAGCGTTTACCTAAAATAAAAGGTTGACCATCCATATTTTGGTCTTGCACCGGGCCTCTGTTTTGCGTGCACTCTCAATCCACTCCATGCATCATGCCCAAGTATGTACTACGTGGACATTCTCTGTGCATGCATGTATGCTTGGTCCTGGAATTCATCCATGCATCCACAGCCGTCGATTAAGCTAACTACTTAATTTTGCGGCATGGCAAACATTTGGGCGGCGGTCCTTGTAATGGAGCCATGGGCGTGGTGACCGTCAACAATTCGACTCTAACGTAGTGACGTGTGACGGTGTGAGCGCTTACGACGGACAAACGGCTCGATCGAATTAACCGTAAATTGGAGGGAGGGGATATCGGTGTGGGCACGCATGTTCTCCCCATGTCGCCGAATACCATGTGGACAAATGTAATCGTCTTTTCTCAAGAAGGCACGTGGAAAACATTACTGGAACATGATCGTATTTTTGAACGTGACAATATTGATCGACCATTCACCTACTCATTAAGGACGTGTTCGGATCTCCTCCCGCTCTAAGCTTCACAAATTTCTGAAGAGGGAGCCAAACGATATATCAGCGAGAAGCTGGCTTCCGGAAGCTAAGGCCGAGGCCAGTGCAAAAACGAGGAGCGGCGGCGGCCCAGCTCCACCAAAATTTGTGCAGTCTCGTCTTTTGGCTCAATAAGGTTGTTAATGATGAGCGACGAGTAGCACGGTTTTCTTCTTCAATTATGAGTGTCCTCGACTTTTATGCGGCACTGTGACTCTTTGTGTTCCGAGCATTCTAATTCCTTTGTGATAATCTCGTGGGATTTGGACTCTTTGATGTTGCTCCAGTAGAGACTATTTGTAGAATCTGTTCTTTTCCTGCTCCTTCTCAAAGAACGACCATCTCTTCTTTTGTCCTAACTAGTTTCCTGTTGATGGTTGGCACAGGCCAGAGCAGGGGCATATGTGCTTGGATCAGAAGGTTCCCTCGCAGGTAAATACAAGCCAACTGAAAGAGGATCAGGAGATACTAAAGCAGTGCATGTGGGGTGAGGTCTCGATGAATCCAGATCAACTCGAGCGTGATGGATATCACCATGATTCTTCTTGACTCCCTGGACCAAAAGGCGAACTCGAGGGCCCGAGGAGAGATTGATCGATCGATCTTCCCGGCTCCCTGATGGTCTATCTTGGTTGTCCAGGAAATCCACTTTGCTGCAATCTTCAGTACTTGTTGGAAACAGAATGTAGTGTGGTGTAATGTTTCCCCTTGGTGATTGCCTCCTCTTGAACGACATTATCAAGCTGTCGTACTCGTCTTTTGTTTCGTTTGTTCCTGGGATGATGCATATGTGTTGTTTTTTATTTATATTTTTTATGGACATGTGGATAGACCTAAATGTCAGCCTTTGAATGTATGTATAAGGTTGATTAGAATCATTGTCTGCCATGTTGCTATGTCTTTGAAAGATGCAATGAAACCAAAATGTTTTGGGTTGATGATCTAAAGAGAGGACTTGTTGATCACATACATAATCATTTTGTCTTTGTTTGAGGATCCATGCCTATAAATGGATATGTAACCAGATCCATTTTCTTGTAAATGCTAGCTAGCATACACTTCAATAAAGTCCACCCTTTGTCAAAAAAAAAAAAAGCTAGTATATACTTGCTTGTCATTCTTGTGGAATAAGATAAAAATTACTGCCCATGCCGATTAGTGCCAAAGAAGGCTTGAACATTAGAAACATAAACAACACTCTAGAACAAGTGAGCTTGACTTTTCTTTACATCCTCAAAGAAACCGTAAAAATTGCACTGACTTAGAAAGTGGTTGTAAAAAATAGATGAACTTTAGTTCGACACAACATTCCATACATGCCATTGGATTGACTTGGAAAGTGGTTCTAAAAATGCAGATGAACTTCAATTCGACACAATATTCCATATAGGCCATTGTAAAGCCCGTGAGAAACAGTGCCACTTAGTCACCCCCTTTCTTTCCTGGGAAGTGGAAATGGCTGCACGTATGTAATTATCATCATCATGACATTAAACATCCTCGGGATGCCCACCAGCCAGCCATCAAGGGTCTGTCTTGTGCCACCTCAACGATCCGTCTCACCGTGGCCTCCTCCTTCTCTACACCATATGCCATCTCTTCCCTATATATACCAGGAATAGTCATTCATCCGCATGTGGGGTGCGCGTGGGACTTAAGACTTTGGACGCTTGGCGACGGCGACGGCGACGAGAAGAGAGGGCGAGCAGAAGGAGCCCACCGCGAGGAGTCGGCCGGTCACTACGTCTTCCCACTCCCCGCCTTTCCTCTTCCTCCGAGCAAACAAAGCAATCACAAGCAAAGCAAGGAGCTGAGCTCATCCCTCCTCTCTCTGATCCAGTCCTGTCCAGGTGACGGGAGCACAAGTTGGATTAGGAGCTAGCCGACGGGTAGTGCTTCTTCCATGAAGGACTTGCTACAGAAGCTCAAGGGGGGCGAGTGGAAACTTGAATAGCTGTATCAAAAGCACGATGCAGAACTATATCATCACTGACTACTGACTACCACTGGCCTCTTGCAGAGGAAAGGCAGTAAGTGCAATTTACTTTCTGAATAATAACTTGTTCATGATTTATATTCTGAGGAGTAGAGGCAACAACCTCGATAATTCAAGGCAGAGCCCGGGCTCAGATGCACCTGTTCAGCAAAAAATTCAAAAAAAATACTAGAAAAATTCAAAAAATTCAAAACAAAATTCGGGTGGTAGATAATTAGGTGCGTGAGGTGCGCTGCAAAAATCAACTCGTTTGGACATTTGAGCAAGTCTGTGCAAAAAAGACAAATCGGGTCAAAACAGTTTGTGAACAGTAAACTTTTTCACAGACCCCGATTTTGTCTACCACCCGAATTTTTTTTGGAATTTTTTGAATTTTTCTAGTATTGTTTTTGAATTTTTCCGTGAGCGCGGGTGCAGATGAGCCCGGGAGCCAAATCGCCGCACTCCAACAACCTCATGACTATAGGCCATTATCGGTACCACCAAACAAGGAACCAAGAGGACTACAGGCCATAGTTTGCTTAGTTTGCTGTAGTGAATATCTGGATACTGAATTCTGTGTATAGCAAGTTGTTTTTTTTTAAGGTCACCGGGGGAGGGCAAGGCCCTCCACCTGAATCTTTTTCATTTTCTATTGCATCACACCCGTGTGAGGGGGAAGAGTTTTACACATGTGGGGAGAGGGAGAGGGGGGGGGGGGGGGGGGAGGTGGCACAAGCGCCACACTAAGACCCCGAGGCTAACTTGCTCGCGAGAACGCGCGTGCCCACCTATCTACGCACGGCCGGTCAGCCACTTTCAAACGGCCTTTCCAAAGGACAGAGTCTTCCCGACAGCACCCGAGCAAACGGGCCAGGGAAGGCGGAGCGCCTTGGAACACCACGGCATTTCTATGTTTCCATAATTGCCAACAGCAGAGGAGAGTGAAGGAGGCGTTGGCAGCATCACCGGCCACACCCCGCACGTCGAGGTCTTGGAGCGCGCCAACATGGTACCCCTTCCCGACCACGTCAACCCCCACGGCCAGCCAGAACGACCGGGCGAGGGGACAGTCGAAGACGAGGTGATCGTCCGTCTCGAGCGCGCGCGCACAGATGGGACATGCCGCCTCCGCAGCCGTCACAATCGTTCTTCCGGAGCAGGACGTCTCTTGTGTGGATCCTCCGTTGAACGAGGAGCCACCCGAAGAACCGGACGCGGGACGGCGCAGCGCACCCCCAGATGAAATCGGCGAAGGAAGCCCGCGTGCCACCGAAGCGTTCCAGGGCGTAGACGGCAGCCATGGAGACGCCCCCACGCGCGCCCCGGCTCAGCCTAGGGCAGTGTTCGTCGTCGCCCGGGGTCGCCCTAACGCCAGCGATCAACGCTAGCAGGGCTTCCCGCTCGGCGGCCCCGGCGGTGGTGAGCCTGGGGACGAGCACGCGGTCAAGCCCACGGGCGCGCACCTGGCACACAGTGACCTTCGTGTCCGTAGCGTGCGAGAGAAGGGCAGGGAAGGCCGCCGAGGCTGCCCCGCACGGCAGCCAGTGATCAAACCAAAAGGACGTCCGCCGCCCGTCGCGGACCACCACCGTTGTCAGGCCGCGGTAGAGCGGGAGCATGTTGGACAGCGACTTGCCATGCTCCCCGGCCGACCGGTAGCCCGTAGCAGAGAGCAGGGAGCGCCCGTCGTGCTCCGCCCACACCCACATCGCCCACCGCGAGGGCGTGGGATCCACGTGGAGACGGTGCAGCATCTTGAACAACACACACCTGTTTTGCGTCGCGAGGTCCCGCACGCCAAGGCCCCCCTCCTCCTTGGATCTGCAGACCCGCTCCCAGGCCACGAGGCATTGCGTGCCGGTAGCACGGTCGGCAGCATTCCAGAGGAAGGCAGCGAGTCCAGCTTTTTGAGCACCGCCGGCGGAATGAGCATCACCGCCATTGCGTACGTAGGAAGAGCATCTAGGACCGCGCTGAGCAGGACCAGCCGCCCGGCAGGGGAGAGGAGACGAGCCCTCCAGCCCGACAGGTACTTGTCCACCTTCGTGATCATGGGGAGGAAGTCGGTGAAGGTGAGATTTTCCCATGACAGAGGAAGCCCGAGATAGGCTTGCGGGAACCCCTGGACGGCACATCCGAGAGCACCAGCAGTCTCCTCCAACACCTCTGCAGGCACGTGCATGGGGACCAGTGTACTCTTGGAGAAGTCGATGTCCAGCCCCGTCGCGGCCGCGAAGTCGTCAAGGATGCGGCATAGGCGGGCAGCCGCCCCTCGCTCCGCCCTGAGGATGACCAGCGTGTCGTCGACGTACTGGAGCACCAGGGGGGATCCCCCTCCACGAGCGGGTGGCGGAGCCCCTCATCTTGCCGGATCATCTGTTGGAGGACGTCGGCGACGATGAGGAAGAGGTAGGGCGAGCTCGGGTCCCCCTGACGCAGCCCACGGCGCACCGTGAACCACTTCCCAGGTGTGTTATATGTCCGCTACTTAAGAAGGAAGCACTTGATCCAGCCTAGTGGGAGGCGCCACACAAAATCATCCAGGAGATTTCCGCAAAAAAGAAAAGAAGGTACTTAAGAACGGTATCATCCCTTGGATCTCATCTTATCATTGCCACCACATAGGTAGAAAATTTCATGTAAGTTAAGTCAGTTATCCTTCATCTGCACCCATCAGTTTTCTACATCTCAAGAAATCTGAGCATGAAGTTTTCAAAATCGAGTAACTGAATTTCGTTTGTTCACACGAGAATTGTGTAAGTCGTACAGACTATCTTGCAGATATCCTGGGCTGATTGCTTAATTGATTCTGTCTACGAGAAAATATACAATCCATTGTTACACTAATGATGCATGCACTACACAGGAGGTTGTTCATGTCATCAAAAAGTGCTACAAGGATCTAAGCCCAATCAAAAAGTGCATCTTCATGGGCACAGCGCCAAAAGAGAAGAGAAAGGCAGAAAGCTCAGCACTTTCCCCACGGTCACAGCGCCGCTTCCTTTCCTCCACTCCACTCCACTCCACTCCAATCCCATCCACCCCACCTCGCGACTGAAATCACCGCCAGCCCGACCGATCTCCGGCCCGGTAAATCTCCCGATCATCAGAATCCATCGACGCCATGGTTCCTCTGCGGAGTATTCTGATGCTCACGGCGTCGGATTTGGTGCAGGGGAGGGGTGGGAGGAAATGCCGACCAAGAGGAGCGTGGGCACCCTGGGCGACAAGGACCTCAGCGGGAAGAGGGTTCTCCTCCGCGCCGACCTGAACGTGCCGCTGGATGACGGCCAGAGGATCGCCGACGACAACCGCATCCGCGCCTCCGTGCCCACCATCAAGTTCCTCATGGGGAAGGGGGCCAGGGTCGTCCTGGCCAGCCATCTGGTGAGCAGAGCACACCCTTTTCGATCCGTGCCTGCAGCGTTTTACTGACGACTTTGTGCTGCTTGAGCTGAGGGTGTCAGATTGGGGGATTCAGTGTCAGACCCAAGTCTTCTGTTAGTCCACTAATCTCTTGGAAGTGGGTGGGTGGGGTGGAATAACGAAGAAAAGAAGAAAATTCATTTTCTTGAAAATAGTGAGACTCAGCTAAGGACTGTATGTGTCGTAGCCTGTTAGTCATAACAA
The DNA here is from genome assembly GCF_002575655.3 of Aegilops tauschii subsp. strangulata. Classification (NCBI taxonomy): domain Eukaryota; kingdom Viridiplantae; phylum Streptophyta; class Magnoliopsida; order Poales; family Poaceae; genus Aegilops; species Aegilops tauschii. The sequence goes on from NC_053041.3 coordinate 587,806,274, forward strand.
AAATAGTGAGAATTAACTTAGAATTTCATTTTCTTGAATAGTTCGGTACCCTTCATGCAGAACAGAGTCCTCTGTCCAGTTCATGTGAATTGCTTTTGTATATGTCGATTTGTCATTACAGTAATGTGTAAAACAATTTGTTGAAGTGCCTGTTTTTTTACCCAGGGGGTATATGTGTTTGAGTGCGAGCTAATTAACTCCTCATAGACTTCTCCTTGTGCAATTAAGCTTCCCGATTTTAGTGTTCAACCCTGCTTATATACTTACTAATGTTTTTACTCTTAGCGATGATGTGTTGCTTACTCCTTATTGATGGATGAGACTATGAGATTACGTGGAGCTGTATAGTGAGAAATGCTCAGAGCTCATCTTCATGCCACTTACCTGGTTTTTTGACATATTGTGAATTATAACACTTAAACAAACCCGGAACTGCATATTTTTTTCAGAACAAAAAATGGTTAGCAAAAATAAACATTTCTGATGCTAACACTATTGTCTTTACAGGGCCGTCCAAAAGGGGTCACCCCGAAGTACAGCTTGAAGCCTCTTGTTCCACGCCTGTCTGAGCTTCTTGGAGTTGATGTACGTTATAGGAACGTAACTCATGGTTATTTTTTACTTAATCTGAAACCCTGGCTGATCTTATGTTTTCTTGATTTGTTCATGTGTTTCAAAAAGGTTGTGATGGCCAATGACTGCATCGGTGAGGAAGTTGAGAAATTAGCTACTGCTTTACCCGATGGAGGTGTTCTACTTCTAGAAAATGTGAGATTCTACAAGGAGGAAGAGAAGAATGACCCTGAGTTCGCCAAGAAACTAGCATCTGTTGCTGATCTTTATGTAAATGATGCCTTTGGCACTGCACATAGAGCACATGCTTCAACAGAGGGAGTTACCAAGTATTTGAGGCCTGCCGTCGCTGGCTTTCTTATGCAGAAGGTACTGCGGAAGTTGCATTGGTCCATGAACTACTGAAAATGTTCCACTGCTACTATTTACAGTATCAGTACAACTGATGTCAATCTTGAGCTAAGTGTCCTAGATAATGATTGCCATCATTAATTGTAGGAACTTGACTACCTTGTTGGAGCTGTTGCCAACCCGAAAACGCCATTTGCTGCAATTGTTGGTGGATCCAAAGTGTCCACCAAGATTGGGGTGATCGAGTCTCTTTTGTCGAAGGTTGACATCCTCATCCTTGGTGGCGGTATGATTTACACATTTTACAAGGCCCAGGGGCATGCTGTTGGAAAATCTCTTGTGGAGGAAGACAAGCTTGAACTGGCAAACTCGCTTATTGAGAAGGCCAAGTCGAAGGGAGTCTCTCTTTTGCTTCCCACTGATATTGTGGTGGCTGATAATTTTGCTGCAGATGCTGAGAGCAAGGTATGATCATTCAATAGTAGTGGCTGTGTATTAGATTTTCTATTCATTGCAAGTATTATTATACCGAAAAAGGCTTTTGCCCCGCTTTATATATAAAGCAAGCAACCACACAACCATTCATACAAGTCAGGTACAAGAAAATGGAAGAAAATACATCTGCTGGAGGCACCAACTGATGCAATGCAATTACTATTTGATCCTAATTCAGTGTCACAAGAACTTACTGTGGAATCTGCACCCAAAGAATTTATGTTGGCATAGATAATTGTAGTTCATAACTGGCAGAGCAAGACATGCATTGTTCTGTAATTCTGTCATACATGTCTGGCATTATCTGTATCATGTATGTCATGTTGCATTGTACATGGACACAAACTCAACACAATTGTTAATGGTTTTGAATGGAGATATTTGCTCATCCTGATACCATTTGCAGATTGTTCCTGCCTCTGCTATTCCTGATGGTTGGATGGGTCTTGACATTGGCCCGGATTCTATCAAGAAATTCAGTGAAACTTTGGACACTACCAAGACTGTCATCTGGAATGGGCCGATGGGAGTTTTCGAATTTGAGAAGTTTGCTGCTGGCACTGATGTGAGTACTCATATCCAGCACAAGTACTTACTACAGTGCACGTACGTGTTTGGGTTCTGCTGCTTAAACATGCATTCTTTCTTCAGGCGATCGCGAAAAAGTTGGCTGATATCACAGCAAAAGGCGTGACAACCATCATCGGCGGTGGCGACTCTGTTGCTGCCGTTGAGAAGGCTGGTTTGGCGAGTAAGATGAGCCACATTTCGACCGGAGGTGGCGCAAGCCTGGAGCTATTGGAAGGCAAGACCCTCCCAGGCGTCCTTTCTCTCGACAACGCATAGGCTGGTGGCAAGACGTGTTTACCCAGTCGTTGCGCCACTCTGTTGTTCAGACCCTTGGTGTACAGCTGCGAGTGTATCCTGAAATGGAAGTAGAGGTTTTTCTGACGGTTTTGTCAGACGAGCAGTAGTAAATAAGCTTGACTTCCGTCGCAATGGGAGCAGAGTATCTCGCACAAGCAAACCTTTATTGGTCGATGTAACACTGTAGACTTCTGTAAACTGCATGGCTTGAGCTGTGTTTGTTTTGAGTTCTTGTTGTGAGAATAAAGGGTGTGGTTTTTGAGTAGGGCGTTCTGGAGGCCGAGCTCCATGGAGGCCAAGTTTTTTTTTTGAAAAACTCAAAACTGATACTTTTCAGTTTCAAAAAGTTTTTGAAAACGAATATATATGTACACAGGGATGGAATGTATATGCATGTGAAATTTCATGACGAAATACCTTAAATTGCGAGCTGAAAAAATATTCGAACTTTGAGAATGAACGGTGCAAGTGCTGAAAAGCCACAGGTTTGTTTTCCTGTGTGTAGCTCTTATTTTAACGTATTTCATCATGAAAATTTACACACATGTACATTATGTCTTTGGATGTATGCTTCATTTTTTTCAAATCTTTTTAAAACAAAAAAGTATGAATTTCCAATTTTTCAAATTCCGTCTCCATGGAGTTCGGCCTCCATTCAGCATTTTCGGTGGTTTTCGCCCATTTCAAAAATCTCTAGTGCTCTTTTTGTGCGGCCTATCAAAACGAAATGCATCATCTGGAACATCTTGCTGAAGTATATGCAGTGGCGAAGCTACAATTGAATTATGCCTAGGGCTAAACTAGCTTAAGTGATGTACTCGAGTGATTTTGTATATTTTGTAAGAGGGAATTACAAAGGCTATTGTTGCTAGGCCTAGGGCTACAGCCCCACCTGCCCTAGGCCTGTCTCTGCCACTGAGTATATGTCAGACTACCTAACCTTTTCCATCATTCATACTTTTTGTTCTACATGAAACACTTTTTTCAAAAGGGTTCTACATGAGACTTCGTACATTTTACGTTTATTTCACAGCCTTGGAAGTGAATGAGGGTTAGTTACACGAGTAAATAGCATAAAACTACCACTTTTCGTCCTATGGTTTCAAAAAACCACCACTTTTTTGTTTGTGATTGATACCTACCACTTTTCTCGTCGGCTGTCTCAAAAAACCCAAATCGCCCGTTGCTAGCGTTTTAAACCGTTTTCTGACGGTTCGGGCCCGCCTGTCAGGCCACGTCAGCGCCGCGCGTTTGTTTGACCGTTAACTGACATGTGGGGCCCACATGTCAGTGTCCCTTCCTCATAAAAAAGCAAGCAGATCCCTGCAAACATTTAAGAAACGCAATCGGGTCCCTGTGAACTTTACAAAAAAGCAATCGGGTCCCTGTGGCGCCGTGGCCGTGATCCCGCAGCGAAGCTCGCCGACCAGCAGCCGCCGTGACGAGCTCGCCGGCCAGCAGCCATGGTGCCACCGCGGAGGGGCGGTGAGGTCCCTCATGCGCCTGGCGGCGGGCGCGTCGTCCTCGGAGTCGTTGGGCGTCTTGCGCTTCCTGGGCGGCGGCGGCGGCGGGCAGGAGGGGGGCGGTGCCCTGGGGCGGAGGCGGAGGCGGGCCCGCTCGATGTCGAGGGCCTGGAGCACGGCGTCCTCCTTGCGGGCGTTCCTGGCGGCGCTGGCCCTGCGGCGGCGCGCCGCCTGCTCCTCGGCCCTGCGGATGAGGTCCTCCAGGTCCGCCTCCCCGCATCGGAAGGGCTTCACGCGCTTGCTCCTCTCCAGGTTGCACCACTCGCTGCAAGGAAGGGAGGAAGGGTGAGGCGGAGGCGGAGAGCGGAGGAGGAAGAAGGGAGGAGGGAGGAGGGCGGCGTACACGAAGGCGGGGCCGTCGCGGCGGCCGAGGAGCAGGATGGGGGTGGCCGGCGAGTGGGGCGGCGCCGGGCAGCCGTAGGGGAGCTCCAGGCGCGAGGCCACCCTGCCGGGCCACCACGACCCGTTGGGGCGGCGCACCCACACCAGCGGTGCTGGCCGGCGAGCTCGTCACGGCGGCTGCTGGTCGGCGAGTTTTCATTAGTTTCTTAAATGTTCACAGGGACCCGATTGCGTTTCTTAAATGTTTGCAGGGATCTGCTTGCTTTTTTATGAGGAAGGGACACTGACATGTGGGCCCCACATGTCAGTTAACGGTCAAACAAACGGTCAAAGTGACGGTTCATTTAGCTGCGGGCTCCACCTGTCATAAACCCGATTAATTTTTTAGCAGCGGGCATTTTGGGTTTTTTGAAACAGCCGACGCCGATTCTGGTAGTTATCAGTCACAAACAAATTTGTGGTAGTTTTTTAGAACCATAGGACGAAAAGTGGTAGTTTTATGCTATTTACTCGTTACACTGATCTTTGCCAATGTGGATTATTTACAGCCTCTTTCCTTTCTACAGTTAAGTCAGTATAAGCCATATCCAAACAGTTTCATGACTAGTATTTACTAAAAGGTATTCCTTCTTATTTTTAGTTGTAACTTGTCGCCTCCCAAGTCAATGATGTCGAAATAGTGCAAAGAATAGTAACAGTACTCTCTGTAAGTCTGAACCCAATGCTTGCCAAGAACGTCTTGAATGAAATAAATTTTGCCAGGTTTGATCCAGACATAGCACCGATCATAGGAAAAAACACTAGGCTTCATAGATTTGCACGGGAATCTTATTCTTCATCAGATAATAGGTAGGGTGGACAAATAATTAAAGGGGAGCGATATAAATAAATACAGATGTAAGACCTGAAGAATCTGCTAAACCACATGGAGGTAGAAGTATAGGATGTACAATTTCTAGGTCGAATTTCCTTATGCACAAAATCTGCTAAACCACATGCATTTTAGGAGTGACATGCATGGCTTCCATTCGCCAACTCTTCAGTTTACTCAAATTCCCACAAACCAAACACGATATCACTCCCTCTAATCAATCAATAGACTTTTAATCTCCTCACCCCTCAACTCCCATTCTCCATCTCTAATTCACGCAAACCAAACACGCTGTCGCTGCCATCAACGGCGGCGCTGAATCGGCGCCTCGGTGGGATACCACGTTCGATGACCCCTAACCACAGTGAACACTTGGTGAGGCTTCTACTGCTTATTTTGTTCCCTATGCAGAAGTATGTAAACCTCGGGAGACCCTGCAGTGGCGAAGCGAGGCACCGGACAATGGGTGTACATATGTTCCTAAAAATCATAAAGTTACTAGAGATTTTAATTTTTCGATGCCTATATGTGTTGACTTCATTTTTTGGCCTGCATGATAAGGTTCTAAAAGCTACCTCAAATGAAAAAAATGCTCAACATAAAAATTCTTTGGTCTCCTCGAGACGAACAATTCATTTTTTAGAACCCCCTCAATCCAAGTCCGTATGCAAATTCTACAACCAAAACAGACCGACCTGACCATAACCAAAAGTTAGCGCCCGACCCCAGACACTCATGCCCGACTCATCATGTGGGTTTTTCGACCCCCAAGATGGCCTCTACTGAAAATGTGTCCAACATGAAAATTGTCGCCATCGTCGTGGCGCAAAACTGTGGTTTTTGGGTTATCCCCATTCGAGGTCATGCACTAGTAGAAAAAGGCCCATTTGTCTCGGTTCATAAGGCCCATCTGTCCCGGTTGAGGAATCGGGACTAAAGGGGCGTTACTAATGCCCTAGGCCTTTAGTCCCGGTTCTTATACAAATCGGGACAGATGGGCCTCCACGTGGCCGCTCCGGCGAGCCCAGGCAGGAGGGCCTTTGGTCCCGGTTGGTAGCACCAACCGGGACCAATAAGCTTCCACGCGTCAGCATTTTAGCGGTTGGTTTTTTTGAAAGGAGGTGGTTTAGGGTTTTGGGGGTTAATTTAGGTTGGTATAGGTAGCTAATAGAGAGATGTGTCCTCTCTTATCTCCGTGCTACTGCTACTGCTATGCCTAAACATGGCTTAGATTGAAGTGAGGCAACATGTGGTGCATGTCGAAATTAATACTAATCCTAACTTGATCAAGTTTGGATTGTACTACTTTCGACATGCACCACATGCATGTTGCCTTCACTTTAATCCAATCCATGTTCATTTCATCCACAGATATATAATAACTCTTCATGCTCGCATCATGCATCATCATAATAACAAGTCCTACTAATCATCATCATACAACTTCTACTCGTTATTAATAACAAGTCATAAGATCATCATCCTGATAGTCATCGAACCAACCCTACTTTGTTCTTAGCACATGATCATCAGTATTAGGTAGGACCTAAATACCCTCTTTAAGGTAAAATAACATAAAACAATATAGACCCTGACTCTCCATTATGGAGAATGGAGATCATCCCGTCTCCAATTCTTGCGCTTCGCTTCCTTTTGCTTCCAAGAACCTCCTTACGACTGTCCATACATTTTTTCCATTCTCTGATTAGCATGTCTCCACTTCTTTTAGAAATCCGGTATGGACAGTTGAGATTCGTAGGATGACCTGGATATATGTTCAAAACACGAAGGCTGCCATTCTGATACATCAAATGAGGCACACAATCCTCTGGGATTCTCTGTTGAAAAACATAGTAATAACTTCATAGTTAGCAATGATGTACTAGTTTTAGAAGTATGCAAAAGATGCACGGATGTCGTAATAGTAAAATATCTTACCAGGGTATCTCCATGGTAGTTACCGTGGTTCAACACGTGCACTAGTGGCACGTATTGACCATAATGTTGAGGAGTTTGATTGTAGATATTGTAATTCTCAAGATCAGTACAAAATCCGACCAGATGATTTTTCTCCTGATAAGTTAATTCGGAGCCATCGGTGTAGTGGGTTTTGTCTACCATGTTCCGCACATTGTTTGAACAATCAAAATAAGCTGTCAATGGAAATAAGCTGTCAACTATTTTGAAATAAACAATATAAATTAGCTAATAACTATGTTTGAGAAACTCACATAGCGGTAGAACTGGAGGCGTATCAACAAGGACACAAATGTCCATATTGTCTTGCTCGATTTCAGGATCACCAAGATCCATGGTGACAAGCATACCCTTATCAAAACCATACATCTTGCAAAATTCTTCCCAATTTTTGCAACCAAAATGGGTTACGCTCTCAGCATTATACAGATTTACTTCAAAATCCACATCATGATGGGTCCTTATGTGAATTTTCTTTGTTTCAAAATTTTCATGGTCTTCAAAATCCATCCTCTCCAAGACATAGCGTCTTGCATGGCATGGGATAAGCTATACTCGAATTGTAAAAGATGAAAATTACACGTTGAAATAGTTATAGTCATGCTTAATTACGAAAAAAACACTTGTCGCCGTTGCGTACCGTTTCAACATTGAAGGTCTCCTCGAGCTTAATGCTGAAGCGCCGATCATCGTCCAGGTGAGGCCTGTCGCACAAACCTCGATCGTCGTGGCACCACCCGCACTCCCCCGGGAGACTTTCGTCGTCCGATGATGACATTTCCTACGTTCATAATTCAAAGATTAAACTTGTACAATTAAATATATGTACTACAAAAACTAAATTAGATCATTATTATTCATCACGGGTTGACTATCGGTTTGACTACGTTCGAATATTATCACTAATACAGCTAGAACCGTAGCGCCCGACGGGTATCGGCGCGGGCGGTGGACACCCAAAGGGAAGGAACCATCACAGGATCATAGCTCCAGTGAGATCCCTGAAGAAACTGCCAGGTATTGTCGAACCTGCCCTCCAACGTAACCATGTAGCGACGGACGTGCTGGTCCTCCTTGCTGACACGGTGACGTACCACCTCCCCGGTGTCCGGAAGCCTCGGCACCGTCACTGGCCCACGCGACCGCCACCAAACAAGGATCGGGTCAATGACGGGCTGGCTCCTCACCAACCTACGCCCGCCGGAAGGTAGCACCTCCCAAAACCAGCCCGGCGGAGCCCAGTCCCGGACATGGCCCCTCTGATCAAGCCGGCCTCCTCCGCCGAGTCGACGACGAGGATGCGGGATAGGCATCGTCGATGTCGATGCGGGAATAATTGCTTTAACTAAAAAAACAAACTAGTTCTATTAATTTCCTTACTATAAATAGAATAAAGTAGTACTTACTAAAAATAAACTAGCTAGTTTAACTAGTTCTATTATTTTTCTAACTAATTCTATTAAACACTTTCTAAGTAGTACTTACTAAAATTTATCGGGGAGGGGGTACGTATATCGACAATGACATACCTGATAAAAAAAATAAGAAGAGGAAGAAGAAGAAAAAAAGAGGAGAAGAAGAAAGGAATAGAGGAGGAGATCGAAGAAAAAAAAGAAAAAAAAGAGGAGAAGAAGAAGGAATAGAGGAGAAGAAGAAAAAATAGAATAATATATTATTCTATTTCTTCTTCTTCTCCTCTATTTCTTCTTCTTCTACTCTTTTTTCTTCTTCTTTTTCATCTTCTTATTTATTTCTCCTCTTCTTCCTCTCCTCCTCTTCTTCTTCTTCTTCTTCTTCTCCTTCTTCCTCTTCTTATTTTCATTTTCTCTCTCCTTCTTTTTCTTCTAAATATGAACATACATAAATGACTTTGATCATACACAATTTTCAGATTCCTACGCAATATGAACATATACATAAATTGACAAAGAAAATTCTATGAACAAAAAAAATCATAAAAATTCTATGAACAAAATTACTACAGAAAAAAATCATAAAAATTCTATGAAAAAATTGATATATTCTTTGCATATATATGAACATACAAACATTTGCATATTCAATAATAATATCACCCAAAAAAAATCTAAACTACACATCTAAATTAATACATCTAAATTACAACAACTAAATTAACTACACATCCAAATTAATACAACTAAATTACAAATCTAAACTACACATATATAATAGCTAGCTAGGGGGCGCGGCGGCAGCGGCGGCGGCCATTACAGGGAGGAGGAGGGGATCGGGGCGGCGCTCACAGGGTGCGCGGCGACGGGGACGAGGAGGCAGCGTCGGGGCAGGGGCGGCGCGGGGCGGCGACGGCGTCGGGGCGTGGCGTAGGTGCGCGGACGGCGACGGCGTGGGCTCGAGGGTGGCGGACGGCGTCGGCGTGGGCTCAGGGGCACGGGCGACGGCGGCGGGGCAGCCTGGCGGTGTCGAGGAGGGTCGGCGTCGTCGGGCGGCAACTGGCGATGAAATCTGAAAAAATGCTAAGTGCTGGCTTATATAGGAAAAGCTTTAGTCCCAGTTCATGGCACGAACCGGTACCAAAGCCTACCTTCAGTCCCGGTTGGTGCCACCAACCGGGACCAAAGGCCTCTTTTCAGCAGTCCAAAGGGCGGGAAGCAGAGGCCTTTGGTCCCGGTTGGTGGCACAAACCGGGACTAAGGGGGGGGCATTGGTACCGGTTGGTGCCACGAACCGGTACCATGCCTTTAGTACTGGTTGGTGGCACCAACCGGGACTAAAGGCCTTGTGCTGCCCGCATCGCGGCACGAAAGTTTAGTCCCACCTCGCTAGCTGAGGGAGCTCGAGAGTGGTTTATAAGCCCCACTCCCGCTGCCCTCTCAAGCTCCTCTCAAATGCAGGCTTTCGGGCCTAAACACACTGTATCTGCCTGTGGGCCTATTGGGCCTTCTACGGGCCTGAATCCTGACCCATGGGTGGGTTTCTAGTCGTATTCAGGCCGTGGTGGCCCAGTAGGTGGCGTTTTTTTATTTTTTTCCCAGTTTATTTCTTTTCTTTTTTGCTTTATTTATTTTATTTTGTTTCTACTTACAACAAAATACTTATTTATTTTATTTTATTTTGTTTCTAATTACTTATTTATTTTATTTTATGATAATTCTTTTTGCTATTATAGTTTCTAACAAAAAAGTTATTTATGAAAATTCTTTTTGCTTTTAATGATTTTGAACAGAAAAAACTTTGATAATTTTAGTTGCATCAATTTTATATAATTTTAGTTTCAGTAATACTAGAGGTTGCTTATAATGTTTGAACAGAAAATACGTTGATAATTTTAGCTTCATAAATTTTATTTATGTTATTAAAGTTTATTTTATTTTGTTTCTACTTATATATTTTATTAAAGTTTATTTTATTCTGTTTCTAATTACTTATTTATTTTTTATGATATTTGTTATTTTCAATGCATTTACTGTTTATTTTGAGCTATAAGACCCTGAAATTGAAAAGCACTAGAAATGAACTCTGAAAAGGTTGAAAGTTGGCATGGTATCATCATTTCACCCACATAGCATGTGCAAGAAAGTAGAGAGGGTTACGGCAAAAACTGGATGCACTTCGTGTACAAAACGGACAATCTCTTTCGAAGTATCAGGGTTTCATTCGGAAACTCGTCTGTTACAAAGGGATTTCATTTTTTTTGAACTTACTTGAACCTCAATAATTGTTATTTAGTGCCAGCTTTGAGCATGAACATTGTATCAGGATCTCGTTTAATGCGAGATGGCTACTCATTTAAATCCGAGAATAATGGTTGTTCTATTTATATGAGAGATATGTTTTATGGTCATGCCCCGCTGGTCAATGATTTATTCTTAATGAATCTCGAACGTGATGTTACACATATTCATAGTGTGAATACCAAAAGATGTAAAGTTGATAACGATAGTCCCACATACTTGTGGCACTGCCGCCTTGGTCACATTGGTGTCAAGCGCATGAAGAAGCTCCATGCAGATGGACTTTTGGAGTCTCTTGATTACGAATCATTTGACACGTGCGAACCATGCCTCATGAGTAAGATGACCAAGACTCCGTTCTCCGGAACAATGGAGCGAGCAACCAACTTATTGAAAACCATACATACCGATGTGTGCGGTCCAATGAGTGTTGAGGCTCGCGGAGGCTATCGTTATGTTCTCACTCTCACTGATGACTTGAGTAGATATGGGTATGTCTACCTAATGAAACACAAGTCTGAGACCTTTGAAAAGTTCAAGGAATTTCATAGTGAGGTTGAGAATCAACGTGACAGGAAAATAAAATTCTTACGATCAGATCGTGGGGGGGAATATTTGAGTCACGAATTTGGCACACACTTAAGGAAATGTGCAATAGTTTCACAACTCACGCCGCCTGGAACACCTCAGCGGAATGGTGTGTCCGAACGTCGTAATCGCACTCTATTGGATATGGTGCGATCTATGATGTCTCTTACCGATCTACCGCTCTCATTTTGGGGCTATGCTTTAGAGACTGCCGCATTCACTTTAAATAGGGCTCCGTCGAAATCCGTTGAGACGACACCGTATGAATTATGGTTTGGGAAGAAACCTAAGCTGTCGTTTCTAAAAGTTTGGGGATGCGATGCTTATGTCAAGAAACTTCAACCTGAAAAGCTCGAACCCAAGTCGGAAAAATGCGTCTTCATAGGATACCCTAAGGAAACCATTGGGTATACCTTGTACCTCAGATCCGAAGGCAAGATCTTTGTTGCCAAGAACGGGTCCTTTCTGGAGAAAGAGTTTCTCTCGAAAGAAGTAAGTGGGAGGAAAGTGGAACTTGATGAAGTACTACCTCTTGAACCGGAAAGTAGCGCAGCTCAGGAAGATGTTCCTGTGGTGCCTGCACTGACTAGAGAGGAAGTTAATGATGATGATCATGAAGCTTCAGATCAAGTTACTACTAAACTTCGTAGGTCCACAAGGACACGTTCCGCGCCAGAGTGGTACGGCAACCCTGTCCTGGAAATCATGTTGTTAGACAACGGTGAACCTTCGAACTATGAAGAAGCAATGGCGGGCCCAGATTCCGACAAATGGCTAGAAGCCATGAAATCCGAGATAGGATCCATGTATGAAAACGATGTATGGACTTTGACTGACTTGCCCGATGATCGGCGAGCGATAGAAAACAAATGGATCTTTAAGAAGAAGACAGACGCGGATGGTAATGTGACCATCTATAAGGCTCGACTTGTCGCTAAGGGTTATCGACAAGTTCAAGGGGTTGACTACGATGAGACTTTCTCACCCGTAGCGAAGCTGAAGTCCGTCCGAATCATGTTAGCAATTGCCGCATTCTATGATTATGTGATATGGCAAATGGACGTCAAAACAGCATTCCTTAATGGCTTTCTTAAGGTAGAATTGTATATGATGCAGCCGGAAGGTTTTGTCGATCCTAAGAATGCTAGCAAGGTGTGCAAGGTCCAGCGCTCCATCTATGGGCTGGTGCAAGCATCTCGGAGTTGGAACATTCGATTTGATGAGTTGATCAAAGCGTTTGGGTTGCACAGACTTATGGAGAAGCCTGTGTTTACAAGAAAGGGAGTGGGAGCTCTGTAGCATTTCTCATATTATATGTGGATGACATAGTATTGATGGGAAATGATATAGAATTCTTGGAAAGTATAAAGGCCTACTTGAATAAGTGTTTTTCAATGAAGGACCTTGGAGAAGCTGCTTATATATTAGGCATCAAGATCTATAGAGATAGATCAAGACGCCTCATTGGTCTTTCACAGAGTACGTACCTTGACAAGATATTGAAGAAGTTCAATATGGATCAGTCCAAGAAGGGCTTCTTGCCTGTATTGCAAGGTGTGCAATTGAGCACGGCTCAATGCCCGACCACGGCAGAAGATAGAGAAAAGATGAGTGTCATCCCCTATGCCTCGGCCATAGGGTCTATTATGTATGCCATGCTGCGTACCAGACCTGATGTAAACCTTGCCGTAAGTTTGGTAGGAAGGTACCAAAGTAATCCCGGCATGGAACACTGGACAACGGTCAAGAATATCCTGAAGTACCTGAAAAGGACTAAGGATATGTTTCTCGTATATGGAGGTGACGAAGAGCTCGTCGTAAAGGGTTACGTCGACGCTAGCTTCGACACAGATCTGGATGACTCGAAGTCACAAACCGGATACGTGTATATTTTGAATGGTGGGGCAGTAAGCTGGTGCAGTTGCAAGCAAAGCGTCGTGGTGGGATCTACATGTGAAGCGGAGTACATGGCGGCCTCAGAGGCAGCACAAGAAGCAATCTGGATAAAGGAGTTCATTACCGACCTAGGGGTGATTCCCAATGCGTCGGGCCCGATGACTCTCTTCTGTGACAACACTGGAGCTATTGCCCTTGCCAAGGAGCCCAGGTTTCACAGGAAGACCAGGCATATCAAGCGTCGCTTCAACTCCATTCGTGAAAGTGTTCAAAATGGAGACATAGATATTTGTAAAGTACATACGGACCTGAATATAGCAGACCCGTTGACTAAACCTCTCCCTAGAGCAAAACATGATCAACACCAAAACTCTATGGGTGTTTGATTCATCACAATGTAACTAGATTATTGACTCTAGTGCAAGTGGGAGACTATTGGAAATATGCCCTAGAGGCAATAATAAAATGGTTATTATTATATTTCCTTGTTCATGATAATTGTCTATTGTTCATGCTATAATTGTGTTATCCGGAAATCGTAATACATGTGTGAATAAATAGACCACAACATGTCCCTAGTGAGCCTCTAGTTGACTAGCTCGTTGATCAACAGATGGTCATGGTTTCCTGACTATGGACATTGGATGTCATTGATAACGGGATCACATCATTAGGAGAATGATGTGATGGACAAGACCCAATCCTAAGCATAGCACAAAGATCGTGTAGTTCGTTTGCTAGAGCTTTTCCAATGTCAAGTATCATTTCCTTAGACCATGAGATCGTGTAACTCCCGGATGCCGTAGGAGTGCTTTGGGTGTACCAAACATCACAACGTAACTGGGTGACTATAAAGGTACATTACATGTATCTCTGAAAGTGTCTGTTGGGTTGACACGGATCGAGACTGGGATTTGTCACTCCGTATGACGGAGAGGTATCTCTGCGCCCACTCGGTAATGCAACATCATAATGAGCTCAAAGTGACCAAGTGGTTGGTCACGGGATCATGCATTACGGTACGAGTAAAGTGACTTGCCGGTAACGAGATTGAACGAGGTATTGGGATACCGAAGATCGAATCTCGGGCAAGTAACGTATCGATTGACAAAGGGAATTGTATACCAGATTGATTGAATCCTCGACATCGTGGTTCATCCGATGAGATCATCATGGAACATGTGGGAGCCAACATGGGTATTCAGATCCCGCTGTTGGTTATTGCCGGAGAGTCGTCTCGGTCATGTCTGCGTGTCTCCCGAACCCGTAGGGTCTACACACTTAAGGTTCGGTGACGCTAGGGTTGTAGAGATATTAGTATGCGGCAACCCGAAAGTTGTTCGGGGTCCCGGATGAGATCACGGACGTCACGAGGAGTTCCGGAATGGTCCGGAGGTGAAGAATTATATATAGGAAGTCCAGTTTCGGCCACCGGGAAAGTTTCGGGGGTTACCGGTATTGTACCGGGACCACCGGAAGGGTCCTGGGGGTCCACCAGGTGGGGCCACCTATCCCGGAGGGCCCCATGGGCTGAAGTGGGAGGGGAACCAGCCCCTGGTGGGCTGGTGCGCCCCCCCTTGGGCCTCCCCCTGCGCCTAGGGTTGGAAACCCTAGGGGTGGGGGCGCCCCCCACTTGGCTTGGGGGGGAAGCCACCCCTTGGCCGCCGCCCCCTTGGAGATCAGATCTCCCAGGGCCGGCGCCCCCCAGGAGGCCTATATATAGGAGGGGGGAGGGAGGGCAGCCGCACCACAGCCCCTGGCGCCTCCCTCTCCCTCCCGTGACACATCTCCCTCCTCCCGCAGCGCTCGGCGAAGCCCTGTCGGAATCCCGCTACTTCCACCACCACGCCATCGTGCTGCTGGATCTCCATCAACCTCTCCTCCCCCCTTGCTGGATCAAGAAGGAGGAGACGTCGCTGCTCCGTACGTGTGTTGAACGCGGAGGTGCCGTCCGTTCGGCGCTCGGTCATCGGTGATTTGGATCACGACGAGTACGACTCCATCAACCCCGTTCACTTGAACGCTTCCGCTCGCGATCTACAAGGGTATGTAGATGCACTCCTATCTCTCGTTTCTAGATGACTCCATAGATTGATCTTGGTGATGCGTAGAAAATTTTAAATTTCTGCTACGATCCCCAACAGTGATCATCGACGACATCCGCAACATGCAACTCCAATATTATCTTCTCCTCCTCAATTTTTTTTATTTTTTCCTTCAAGTAATTATTTTCTTCTTCAAATAAATTTAACCTCTCGACAATAGGGTCGGTTGGAATTTCCGGTTCAACCACCTCCTAGATAAATAAAATCTATGTCACGTTGGTCGGCATAATTGTCGTAAACAATAAATGAACCAAATAGTTATAAAAAGATAATATATACCACATCCGAATCATAGACAGGACGAGGGCCGATGGGGGCGGATACCAAAACCATCGCACTATATAATAAGATGGAATAATAAAAGTAACAAAATTAGACAAGTATCTATCTGAAGTAAGAATTTTTTTCTTTCAGAAAGAAGATAAGAACAAGAGGATCACCACGGTGGTGTTGGCGACGAGATCGGCGCGGGCGATCGACGGCGGTGAAGACGGGGACGGGACGTGACAGACCGCTAAACCTAGACAAATCTCGGGGAAAATGGAGCTTGGAGGTCGAGTTTCGAGAGGAGAAAGATTAACTAGTGTGGCTCAGACATTTCATCGAACACCTCATGTGCATAGGAGGTGAGCTAGAGCACCCAAATGCCCTCCCCTCGACGGCCAGAAAAAATAGAGCACTGTGGAGTGCTCTGCTGCGGCGATGGGGTATATATAGGCAGCTCATTTGTCCCGGTTCGTGGCTAGAACCGGTACTAAATCCGGGGCTTCTGTCCCGGTTCAAGCCAAGAACCGGGACCAATGGCTGTGGGCCAGGAGCGAGGCCCATTAGTCCCAGTTCGTGCCTCGAACCGGGACAAATGGTTCCATACGAACCGGGACCAATGCCCACGAGGCCCCGGCCGGCCCCCTGGGCTCAAGAACCGGGACGAATGCCCACATGGGTCCCGGTTCGTGACTGAACCGGGACTAATGGGCTTTCCATGCCCGAACGAAAGCCCTGATTTCTACTAGTGATATGCAGCCTTCAGAGCTAAAATACATGTGCCCGATTTCAGACATTATGTAATACATGTCTGATACATGGTGTCAGTTATTCGGCTACCAAGATTGCGTCGAAAAAACTTTCACCATGAAAAGTCTTCGGCCCGTCGAACTGAACAACTTTTTTTACTTTGGATCATTTTAGTCCAAGGTCGTACGCGGCCCGTGGGTCCCAAAGCTGAATTGTTCTCTCAAGTCCACCATAAACACGAGTTAGTTAATTATGATAAGATTTGGAGGAGATTTGGAGTCCTTGTACGGTAAGTCCAGTCACCGCATAAATAGATGAGAAGTAATGACTGATTGAGCAACACACAATCGATAAACACATCTATCACGTTTATCTTTTACCTTTTCTCCTTCACCCTAATTTTTTTCTTTCTCATTCTTCGTGTTCAACGGCAGCAATCTACGAGGCCCTAGGGGCGATCAGGTCGACCTATGGCAGCCCATAGCCTCCGAAACCCTAACAGGGTCCTTCCCGGACGTGTGGGCTTTCGGGTCCTAAAAAGACCTTGTCAACGTGTCTCGTGAATCACGCTCCGGACGAGACTCCTCCAGCGACGTGTACTATGTACCACACTTGACGCCAAGGGTACACGGTGCTGTCTTCATGTGCCAACACATTTTTTGCGACTCCGCTAGGGAAGGAAGATCAAGAATCATCATCAACCATGTTTAATCTCCACAAGCCCTCAGAATGACTTCGATAACATCTCGTAAACCGTGCAAGAGGCTTTCTTATCCTACATGAGACCGTTTAAGCCAAGGTGCTAATCGGCTAACACAAGCTTCTCCAAGCAAAGGTGAATAAACAAGTGCGGCATGGTAAGTCACCTAATGCTGAAGTTTGAGAATTTGACAAGCAAAAGGAGACCAAGGAACCGATTGTTGAGGATAATCCAGCTAATTCTAGTGGTGATATAATTTCAGTTCAGCAGGGTCTCATGGCTAATGATCGCGATGTTGGGAAACGTAGTAAAAAAATCGTCCTACGATCACCCAGGAACAATAAGAAGATGCATAACGGGTTGTGATCAACGATCGTTACCGACTCCGAGAGTGCAGCGGAAGTAGACGAGTCGGTGTAGATCGTACTTGCAGTTCCTCGAACATCGATGACGATCCCGCGAACCGCCCTCGAACAATCCCTCGGTCGGAAGACCGAAAGCATGGCTTCTCTACTTAGTTGCAAGCGTACAGTCTTCACAATCCGACAGCGCTTCGCCGTCCAGAGCTAATGGTCGCCGGAGAATTAGAGGGAGGAGATTAGAACCACACGGGGCTTCTAATTATGAGGATTAGAGGTGGCTAGGGCTAGCTCTAATTAGTCAACTAGGACCAACAACTAGAACTAGATCAACTAGAGGAGGCTCCAAAACCTATGTTCCCATAGGGTAGAAATCCTCTAGTATATATAGGATTGAGGGGGAAGATGGGCTGCCACCAAGGGGGAAAGAGCCCCCTTGGGGCGCCGGCCAAGGGAGGGGGAGTCCAAGTAGGATTTGGCCCCCCTTTAGGAAAGGGGAGGCGCCTCCCTTGTTGGGCCCTTGTGACCCAACTCCTTCTCCAGCTTTTGGCCTTATTTGGCCCATTGATATTAAATTAAATATATATTTTCTAAACATTTTCAGAGCATAGTATATATAATTTAACATCTCCAGAAACATTTTACACCTATATATATTAATCGATAATATCCGGTATTACCCGATATTCACCAAAACCCTTCTGGTGACCCCGAGACGCTTCCGGAGCCTCTCGGAACTATTCCAGATATTAATGAAACAATTACATAAATATATTCTCATCACTCCCGTCCCACTAACACTCAGCAGATCGTGATTACCTTAAGCTTATGACCCCGTAGGTTCGGTAAATCATAGACATGAA
This sequence comes from Aegilops tauschii subsp. strangulata, assembly GCF_002575655.3. Taxonomy (NCBI): domain Eukaryota; kingdom Viridiplantae; phylum Streptophyta; class Magnoliopsida; order Poales; family Poaceae; genus Aegilops; species Aegilops tauschii. The sequence goes on from NC_053041.3 coordinate 587,824,511, forward strand.
CGAAACACCTTCGTTCAATGACCAATAGCGGAACCGTGGACATCCATATCGGTCCCTGTGATTACATGAATGATATTCGAGTGAACCTTTGGTTATCATGTGATGTTTTCTTTGCTTCACGATACCTTACAAAACCGGTGTGCATCGGTATCCTCCAGAGTCATCACCATGCTCACTATACCGTTGCTCCCGTTACTAGTTTTGTTCTTCTTTCTCATTGATGTGTTCCGGCATCCCCATGACATAGTCACCTGCGTCTGGCCAGACGATGATGGATGCCTTTACACCGAGAGGGCCCTAAGAATATCTCTCCATCGTCGGAGGAGCAAATCCCACTCTCGAGCTGTCCGGTTACTTGTCAAACTTTTCGGTGAGCCTGAAAGTTTTCGTTATGATCACCTTGTTACAGATGACGTTTAATCAACCCCAAAGCCCACCGTCTGGTAGGAAGTGACCGAGACACTCTCATGGTCTAAGGAACTAAAACACATGCTAACACTCCGTGTTATAACAGATGAGTTCAGACTATCTGATCACATAGTATAACAGGCAAGTATTAGGTCGATTCAATATGATCGTTCTTCTAACATCATACCTCAATATTGTTTTAGGACTATCGTTACACTTAACGGTATCCTAAGATCCGGAAAACGTGATCACCAACAACACTTGAGCCGGTCTTAGAGGCGAGACCAGGAACCTATTGTTTACCGTTTATCATTTCACATGTTCATATGAGTTTCCCATTGAATAGCATATTCCAGGATCATAGCAGTTTTAGCATGCAATATAAACTCTTAACTATGAATAATGGAAATATAATAATACAATATTATTGCCTCTAGGGCATATTTCCAATAGTCTCCCACTTGCACTAGAGTCAATAATCTAGTCAGCATTTTTAACTTTTACACCAATGGCAATCCGCTGTCAGTCCATACTTTGCTTGTGGTATAGACTTTGTCTTATCGAATCTGACAAGTTCAGATCCACGTGTATCATTTGCATTTCTATGCATCTATAATGCTTTCAAAAAAATCATAATTTGTGTGAAATCGGCTTTGTATATATATTGAAATACTGGTAGAACCTTTGATTCCTTAGACTGAGTTATGGGACCACTATTAAGATGAGTGTTCCAATGATACAATAATCTAGAAACCATACCAAGCTCATGAATGAACTTTTGATTCATCACCCTTCATTTGTGCTTATAAAGCAATAATATACTTAGCCTTCTGTTATAGAATTTACCACAGTAACTTTTGGACCAATTCCAACTTACTGTGCCACCTTAAATCACTTTTAATTTGAAATCGAAAAATCACTTGGAGCATAGATGAAGATTTTATCGATGTACTACTTACAACGAGCCTTCATTGATGTAACTCCTTACAACAATCTCTTCAGTTTTCTTCGTGTGTGAGAAACATGTCATTAATCTTAACTACAATTTTCATTGTTGTCCTATGATCAACAATTTTACCATACTCGTAACTTTTACTAACTTGGAGTATAGGAAATATCTGGTTGTTTACATAACATGGAATACAAGTGTGGTTGAAATCATATTTCGCTCATCAGTATTTCAGGATACCGACTTCTTCCATGTGACATTGACAAGAAACTCTTCTTGACATTTTACATACTAAACTGCTTTAGTATTCTGTCAATATGTATTTTGGCCAAGTCCGATAAGACACTATTATCTCCATAGATCATTATGTCTAATATCAAGACTATTCATTGCCTAAGTATTTTACTGCAAAACTAGTTTCAATAAAGTCTTAATCTGTGTCAAGAAATTTACATAACTTACAATCAACAATATGTCATGTAATATAGTGTTTAGAAATATTATCATGCTCCCACTTACTTTCTTGTAAATACAAGCATCTTCGCTTTACTCGATGAAATCAATTTATTTGACCATTTCATCAGTACGAAGATTCCAACTCCACTATGCTTGCTTCAGATCATTATAGGATCTCTTGAAGTTTGCATACCTACTAACATCCTTTCGATCGACAAAATTGCCTTGGATCGTATCAAACATAAAACCTTGGTTCTATTTCCATCTCATGGGAATCATTTTGGCATCCATATGTTTTATCTCATAAATATTAAGTAATTGCTAGTTTAACCCGAACTGACTTTAAGTATTGATATGATGAGACAATCTCGTCATAGTTAATTCTTTGATCTTGTCATAAACTATTTGTAACAAATCAAGCATTATAAAACATTTTTATTTTTATCAGTTTATAGATCCATTACTATTCTTTAGACTCTAAGTATTTCGAAGGGTTCATCAAGTTCTAAGCTTGAATTATGTGAACGGATACTATCTCGGGTCTATGTTGGCATATAGCCAATTTCCGGAGTCAAGGGCCATCAACGCTTCTTTGTGAATTATAGGTTCATTGTTTGCCCAACAATATTTCGTCTGCATATCACAATGGTCTATACAAATTTTCCCAACCTATATAGTTCAGTTGCAAGTTCGATCGTAGTCTCTATATCTCATGTAGAGCCTTTTTGTATGAGTTGCAGCAAGAAATTCTAGAATTACTTCCAGTATTTCTTTTCTTTGAGCTGATTACGAAGATTCCACAATATTGTCGAGTTGCACTGTCCTCCCACTCACTCTTTTGTACAAAACATTTCTTCAAAACTTCCGCACTCTATGACAACACTTTGCCTCGGCGTAGTGATAGAGGATTACCCAACTATTGGGGATAACCTACAAAGTAGTACTTATTTCAATAAATTTGATGGCGCTCCTTTTCACTGTGAAAGCCACAGTCCCTAAAGCATCACTTTGAAAGTATATTGGTGAAATAATTAGTGTCATCTTTGATCTCACCATGTTATACATAGTTTGATTGCATCTACCTAAAACAATCTACTCTCAGTAGTGTTTCTAGGAGGTGCAAGCTATAAAATTCTTTTATAGCTCATCGGACATTCGCTAAATTTGTAACTCAAATATTCTTTTCTGCAATCCAATTGTAGAAACATTATTTTATTATTACAATAATTTCTACTTCATTCTGAAAACCTTTTGAAACACTTCAAAAGATCCATATTTATGTCTCAATTAGTAAATATAAATATCTAAATGAGTCATCCTTGAAGATAGATAAATCCACTTCTTGCAACAACACTTATTGGACTACACACATCGATATGCATATTGCCAATTATTTTGTTGCTCGTTCGCTATGGCCTGTGAATGGTATTTTAGTTTACTTCACTAATTGGACAAAACTTGAAAGTGTCAGATGATTCTCAATCAGATGACTTCAAAATCCATCACTATGAAATTTCTCCAATTTTCCAATGTGACTAAATGGAGTGCCACACACATGTGGTATTCTTTTTGTCTTGCAATATTTAGCGTCAGTGTTATGGATGTTCAATTTTAATAACAATATTCATAACATACATCTTATTCACAATAAGAGTGTGCGCTTTTTATTCATAACATTGAACAACTATTGTTCTGTCATGGACAATCTCCTTCATAACATCGAACAACTATTGTTCTGTCATGAAGAACCACCTTGCAACTTCTATGCAATGGGCTAGAGTTTATACAACTCTAAAAAGAATTATGATAAATACAGAGGAAATACATTGATTGAAATACTGTAACCATTTACAATCCATCAAAATATTTTAACCTCATTATTTGTTGGTCATTTAGGCCGTTTGAAGTTTCTTGCAACGATTTCCACTAATATGCAATCGAGTCAATATCCTTGTGATTAACCTTTTAACCACAATACCAAAGAATCAGTGATCAACAAGTTGATCGAATTTTCCCAAGAACTACACTGTACTTGACCAACCACCTCTGCATCTCATAAGTTGTATGACATTCATACCTGAGCTGGACATTCCAATCTTCTTTTCTTTCTGCCTTTTACTTCTTATAGTTTTACTTCAATATTTCTCTTACTCTCAGAAGAAACAACAACTTTAAGAGTGGTGTCAACCCCCACACCGAGCGTTTGCTTCCAACTAGAAACGAGAAATAAAACTATGTTATGGGTATGAAGAGGATAACTTTGCATGATATCGGAGAGCTAAAATATAAAAGTAGGTGTTTTTATCATAAAGTTAGAATATATTACTAAATATTATAAATAGCGAGTGTGGAATAATGATGGATCGGTGTGCGGAATTGTCTTAGGCAATTGTTAACAAGACCGGTAGTCGTCATTGCAATTTCATATGAGGGAGAGGCATAAGCTAACATACTTTCTCTTCTTGGATCATATGCACTTATGATTGGAACTCTAGCAAGCATACGCAACTACTAAAGATCATTAAGGTAAAACCCAACCATAGCATTAAAGCATCAAGTCCCCTTTATCCCATACGCAACAACCCCCTTACTCGGGTTTATGCTTCTGTCACTCAAGAACCCACTATAAGCGAATCATAAACGTATTGCAACACTCTATAGCAGGAATCCCTCACGCTTGCGCGACACGGAAGGCACAATAGGACAGCACCAAAATAAAACATACAACTCATACCAATCTATATCATCAATCAACCCAAAGACAAAGGATATCTACTCAAAACATCATAGGATGGCAACATATCATTGGATCATAATATGTGGCATAAAGCACCATGTTCGAGTAGGGATTACAGCGGGGTGCGGGAGAGTGCACCGCGTAAAATAGATGAGGATGGTGATGATGATGGTGATGTTGATGAAGACGATCACCGCGGCGATGATTCCCCTCCCGATGGCACTCCGGCGCCACCGAGAGAGAGGAGGAGAGGTTCTCCCCCTTGTGCTTCCTCCTCCATGGCCTCCCCCCTAGATGGGGAGAGGTTCTCCCTCTGGTCCTTGGCCTTCATGGCGATGATGGACCCTCCGGGATCCTCCTCCATGGCCTCCGGTGATGATGGCCCCCTCCGGCAAGGTGCCAGAGAGGGCCTAGGTTGATTTCTCATGGCTACAGAGGCTTGCGGCGGCGGAACTTCCGATCTAGGTTATTTTCTAGGGGTTTCTGTATTTATAGGAATTTTTGGCATCGGTTTCACGTCAGGGGGGTCTTCGATGAGATAGGGGGGCGCGCCCTCCACCCTCGTGGATGGCTCGGGACTCTTCTTGTCCATCTCCGATGCTCCGTGGGCTTCTTCTGGTCCATAAAAAATCGTCAAAATTTGGCACGTCAATTGGACTCCGTTTGGTATTCCTTTTCTATAAAACTCAAAAAAGGAAAAAACAGAAACTGGCACTGGGCTCTAGGTTAATAGGTTAGTCCCAAAAATCATATAAAATAGCATATAAATGCATATAAAACATCTAAGATGGATAATATAATAGCATGAATACTTCATAAATTATAGATATGTTGGAGACGTATCAGCATCCCCAAGCTTAATTCCTGCTCGTCCTCGAGTAGGTAAATGATAAAAGAAATAATTTATGAAGTGTGAATGCTAGCAGGTGCACAAGTTTGATCAATGATAATTTCAATCACCTTTTCTAGCATCATTATATGTCATAACAGTAGCTCATCTCATAAAACTTTTCATGATCAAGTAACAAGCTGTTCACATGTTAAAGTATAGATCATAAACTTTCTTGAAAACTAACAAGCAGTGCTCTTAGTCATCAAACAATTGCAATTCATCTTACTTTCGGGAAGGGTCTTTGTAAGAGCTTTGATTCAGCAAACTCCACATACTCAACTATCATTTAACCTTTCACAATTGCTAACACTCATGTGATATTTATGGGTTCAAAGTTTTAATCGGACACAGAGAAAGATAGGGGCTTATAGTTTCGCCTCCCAACCTTTTACCTCAAGGGTAATGTCAACAATAATAATTTATGAAAACCTACATCCAAGTGGATATATATATATCCGGATCGCTTCAACACAAAGTGCTTGCCAAAGGAAAAGGTGTAAAAAGGAAAGGTGATGATCACCATGACTCTTGTATAAGGGTAGAAGATAAAAGTAAAAGATAGGCCCTTCGCAGAGGGAAGCAGAGGTTGTCATGCGCTTTTATGGTTGGATGCACAAAATCTTAATAGAAAAGAACGTCACTTTATATTGCCGCTTGTGATAAATACCTTTATTATGCAGTCCGTCGCTTTTATTTCTTCCCCATCACAAGTTCGTATAAAGCTTATTTTCTTCGCACTTATAGATCATACATATTTAGAGAGCAATTTTTATTGCGTGCACCGATGACAACTTACTTGAAGGATCTTACTCAATCCATAGGTAGGTATGGTGGACTCTCATGGCAAAACTGGTTTAAGGGATGTTTGGAAGCACAAGTAGTATTTCTACTTGGTGCCAAGAATTTGCCTAGCATGAGAGGGAAAGGCAAGCTCAACATTTTGGATGATCCAAGACAATATAACATTTCGGATATAGGAAAACATAACCCATTAAGTTGTCTTCCTTGTCCAACATCAACTTTTTAGCATGTCATATTTTAATGAGTGGTCACAATTACAAAAGATGTCCAAGATTGTATACTTATATGTGAAATCTCTCTTCCTTCAATATTCTTTCATGAATTGTTCAAGTGACCAATTCTGCGTTTGCTAACTTTCAATAAGTTTACTACCTATACTTATTCTGTGTGAAGTCATTACTCCCCATGGTATAAGCATATGAAACATATATAAATTCAGATTTATGATATTCAATTCATTCAACCATTTACTCATAGGATGTATGTGAAGCACGTGAGTAAATGACAAACTACTCCAAAAGATATAAGTGAAGGACACTGAGTAGTCAAATAATTAACTAGCCATGGGAGGATTCTTTTTCATTCAAGCTTAGGCGCTTGAGTCTTCCTTGAATATTACCTTGGGGTGCATTGGGATTCCCCAAGCTTAGGGTCTTTCCACTCCTTATTCTCCTCATATCGATATCTCACCCAAAGCTTGAAAACTTCAATCACACAAAACTTAACGGAACTTCGTGAGATAGGTTAGTATGATAAACAGTAAACCATTCACCTTGATACTGTCAAAGACAAGGTTCATAATTGTTCTCACACAATGCCTACTGTACCATATCATTTCTACAATTTATATTGAGAAATATAAGACATAGAAACTAGAAAACAAGCAAATTATGCAATGAAAACAGAATCCGTCAGAAACAGAACAGTCTGTAATGATCTGAACAGAAACCATACTTCTGCTACTCCAAAAATTATGAAATAAATTGGTGGACGTGAGGAATTGTTCTATTAATCTTCTGCAAAAAGAATCAACTCAAAATCACTCTTCTGTAAAAAATTAAAGCTAATCTCGTGAGCGCAAAATTTCTGTTTTTTACAGCAATATCACATTAACTTTCGCCCAAGTCTTCCCAAAGGTCTTACTTGGCACTTTATTGAAACAAAAGCTATAAAAAATGATTACTACAGTAGATTAATCATGTAAACACACAAAAACAGTAAGGGTAAATATTAGGTTGTCTCCCAACAAGCGCTTTTCTTTAATGCCTTTTAGCTAGGCATGATGATCCCAATGATGCTCACATAAAAGAAAAGAATTGAAGCATAAAGAGAACATCATGAAGAATATGACTAGCATATTTGAATCTAACCCACTTCCTATTCCTAGGGATTTTGTGAACACATAATTTATAGGAACAAGAATCAACTAGCATAGGAAGGCAAAACAAGTATAACTTCAAAACTTTAAGCACATAGAGAGGAAACTTGGTATTATTGCAACTCCTACAAGCATATATTCCTCCCTCATAATAATTTTCAGTAGCATCATGAATGAATTCAACAATATAACCATCACATAAAGCATTCTTTTCATGATCTACAAGCATAGAAATTTTTCTACTCTCCACATAAGCAAAATTCTTCTCATTCGGAATGGTGGGATCACTAATTCCTAAAGTTGACACTCTTCCAAACCCGCTTTAGATGATAGCATTATTCATACTCCAAAAGATATAAGTGAAGTTCATGGAGCATTCTACAATTAATATAAACTAACCAATATCCAAGCTCAAAATATATAAGTGAAGCACACGAAGCATTCTATAAAACCATACTCAAAAGATTTAAGTGAAGCACAAAGAGCAATTCTATAAGATCATACTTAAAAGATATAAGTGAAGAACATGAAGTATTCTATAAATCAATGAAGGCTATCTCATTCTAGCATGGTTCTTAAAGGAAAAACAAAAACACAAAGGACACAAATCATGTGAACAAAACAAAAACCGAGGTATACCGATATTTGTTGAAGAAGAAAGATGGGATGCCAACCGGGGCATCCCCAAGCATAGATGCTTGAGTATCCTTTGAAATATTTACTTGGGGTGCCTTGGGCATCCCCAAGCTTGAACTCTTGTCTCTCTTTATTCTTCTCATATTGATAGCTCCTCGATCTTCGAACACTTCATCCACACAGAACTTTAACAAGGACTATGTGAGATCCTTTAGTGTAATAAAGCAAATCACTACCTTTAGGACTGTTGCAAACTTATTCCAATTTCATATTAGAACTATATCTACTGTATTCGAACTTCTCTATGGTTCATACCCCCGATACTACCCATAGATTCCTCAAAATAAGCGAACAACTCATAGAAAACAGAATCTGTCAAAAACATGACAGTCTGTAGTAATCTGGACGTTTAGTAAACTTTTGTTACTCCAAAACAAGCATAACTTCAAGATTTTCAACACAAAGAGAGGAAACTTGGTATTATTGCAATTCCTACAAGCATATAATCCTCCCTCATAATAATTTTCAGTAGCATCATGAATGAATTCAACAATATAACCAGCACCTAAAGCATTCTTTTCATGATCTACTTGCATAGAAATTTACTACTCTCCACATAAGCAAATTTATTCTCATGAATAGTAGTGGGAGCAAACTCAACAAAATAACTATCATGTGATTGAAAATTAAGATCAAGATAACAAGTTTCATGGTTATCATTATTCTTTAAAGCATACGTGTCATCACAATAATCATCATAGATAGGAGGCATGCTTTCATCATAGTAAATTTGCTCATAAAAGCTTGGGGGACAAAAAATATCATTTTCATCAAACATAGCTTCCCCAAGCTTATGGCTTTGCATATCATTAGCATCAAGGTTATTCAAAGAATTCATACTAACAACATTGCAATCATGCTCAACATTCACATATTTTATGCCAAGCATTCTATGTAATTCTTCTTCTAGTATTTGAGCACAATTTTCCTTTCCATCATTCTCACGAAAGATATTAAAAAGATGAAGCATATGAGGCACCCTTAATTCCATTTTTTGTAGTTTTCTTTTATAAACTAAACTAGTGATAAAACAAGAAACTAAAAGATTCGATTGCAAGATCTAAAGATATACCTTCAAGCACTCACCCCCCGGCAACGGCGCCAGAAAAGAGCTTGATGTCTACTACACAACCTTCTTCTTGTAGACGTTGTTGGGCCTCCAAGTGCAGAGGTTTGTAGGACAGTAGCAAATTTCCCTCAAGTGGATGACCTAAGGTTTATCAATCCGTGGGAGGCGTAGGATGAAGATGGTCTCTCTCAAGCAACCCTGCAACCAAATAGCAAAGAGTCTCTTGTGTCACCAACACACCCAATACAATGGTAAATTGTATAGGTGCACTAGTTCGGCGAAGAGATGGTGATACAAGTGCAATAATGATAGTAGATATAGGTTTTTGTAATCTGAAAATATAAAAACAGCAAGGTAACTAATGATAAAAGTGAGCACAAACGGTATTGCAATGCGTTGAAACAAGGCCTAGGGTTCATACTTTCACTAGTGCAAGTTCTCTCAACAATAATAACATAATTGGATCATATAACTATACCTCAACATGCAACAAAGAGTCACTCCAAAGTCACTAATAGTGGAGAACAAACGAAGATATTATGGTAGGGTACGAAACCACCTCAAAGTTATCCTTTCTGATCGATCTATTCAAGAGTCCATAGTAAAATAACACGAAGCTATTCTTTCCGTTCGATCTATCATAGAGTTCGTACTAGAATAACACCTTAAAACACAAATCAACCAAAACCCTAATGTCACCTAGATACTCCAATGTCACCTAAAGTATCCGTGGGTATGATTATACGATATGCATCACACAATCTCAGATTCATCTATTCAAACCAACACAAAGTACTTCAAAGAGTGCCCCAAAGTTTCTACCACAGAGTCAAGACGAAAACGTGTGCCAACCCCTATGCATAAGTTCAACCGAACCCACAAGTTGATCACCAAAACATACATCAAGTGAATCACGTGATATCCCATTGTCACCACAGATAAGCACATGCAAGACATACATCAAGTGTTCTCAAATCCTTAGAGACTCAATCCGATAAGATAACTTCAAAGGGAAAACTCAATCCATTACAAGAGAGTAGAGGGGGAGAAACATCATAAGATCCAACTATAATAGCAAAGCTCGCGATACATCAAGATCGTATCACCTCAAGTACTGGAGAGAGAGATCAAACACATAGCTACTGGTACATACCCTCAGCCCCTAGGGTGAACTACTCCCTCCTCGTCATGGAGAGCGCCGGGATGATGAAGATGGCTACCTGTGAGGGTCCCCCCTCCGGCAGGGTGCCAGAACAGGGTCCCGATTGGTTTTTGGTGGCTACAGAGGCTTGCGGTGGCGGAACTCCCGATCTATTCTGTTCCCCGATGTTTTTAGGGTATATGGACATATATAGGCGAAAGAAGTCGGTCGGGCCCATGAGGGTGGGGGCGCGCCCGGGGGGGCAGGCGCGCCTCCCTGCCTCGTGGCCACCTCGAAGCTTCCTTGACTTCAACTACAAGTCTCCTGGATCACGTTCGTTCCAAAAATCACACTCCCGAAGGTTTCATTCCGTTTGGACTCCGTTTGATATTCCTTTTCTGCGAAACACTGAAACAAGGGAAAAAACATAAACTGGCACTGGGCTCTAGGTTAATAGGTTAGTCCCAAAAATCATATAAAATAGCATATAAATGCATATAAAACATCCTAGAAGGATAATATAATAGCATGAATACTTCATAAGTTATAGATACGTTGGAGACGTATCAGCATCCCCAAGCATAATTCCTGCTCGTCCTCGAGTAGGTAAATGATAAAAGAAATAATTTATGAAGTGTGAATGCTAGAAGGTACACAAGTTTGATCAATGATAATTTCAATCAACTTTTCTATCATCATTATGTGTCATAACAGTAGCTCAACTCATAAAACTTTTCATGATCAAGTAACAAGCTATTCACATGTTAAAGAATATACCATAAACTTTCTTGAAAACTAACAAACTATGTTCTTCGTCATCAAACAATTGCAATTCATCTTATTTTCAGGAAGGGTCTATATAAGAGCTTTGATTTAGCAAATCCCACATACTCAACTATCATATAGTCTTCCATGATTGCTACCACTCAAAGCATATGTTTAGAACAAATAGCATTCATCGAACACATAGAAAGATAGGGGCTTAATGTTTCGCTTCCCAACCTTTTACCTCAAGGGTAATGTCAACAATAATAATTCATGATCAAATATATTTGAATGGCCATATATGCTTAGATCTTTCCCCAACACATAATGCTTGCCAACTAAAGAGTAGGTTGGAATGAGAAGGAATACAACTGACTCTTGCATAAAAGTAAAAGATAGACCCTTCGTAGAGGGAAGCAGGGATTTGCAGAGGTGCCAGAGCTCGAAGCTAAAACAGAGATGAAAATAATTTTGAGAGGTATGCTTTCATTGTCAACATAACGACCAAGAGTTCCCAATATCTTCCATACTACATACATTATAGGCGGTTGCCAAACAGAAAGGTAAATATTTTACTCCCCCTCCACCAACAATCACACTCCACGGCTTGTACGAAACAACGGGTGCCGTCCAACTTTCAACAATCCTGGGGGTGTTTTGTTTAAATTATTTGCGATTTTGTTTTTGATCTTCTGACCATAGGACTGGGCATCTCAGTTACCAGCCATTTTCTCGTGAATGATGAGCGGAGTCCACTCATCGTGAGAATAACTGATGTCTACTACACAACCTTCTTCTTGTAGACGTTGTTGGGCCTCCAAGTGCAGAGGTTTGTAGGACAGTAGAAAATTTCCCTCAAGTGGATGACCTAAGGTTTATCAATCCGTGGGAGGCGTAGGATGAAGATGGTCTCTCTCAAGCAACCCTGCTACCAAATAACAAAGAGTCTCTTGTGTCCCCAACACACCCAATACAATGGTAAATTGTATAGGTGCACTAGTTCGGAGAAGAGATGGTGATACAAGTGCAATATGGATGGTAGATATAGGTTTTTGTAATCTGAAAATATAAAAACAGCAAGGTAACAAGTAATAAAAGTGAGCGTAAATGGTATTGCAACGTTAGGAAACAAGGCCTAGGGTTCATACTTTCACTAGTGCAAGTTCTCTCAACAATAATAACATAATTGGATCATATAACTATCCCTCAACATGCAACAAAGAGTCACTCCGAAGTCACTAATAGCGGAGAACAAACAAAGAGTTCGTAGTAAAATAACACGTAGCTATTCTTTCCGTTCAATCTATCATAGAGCTCGTACTAGAATAACACCTTAAGACACAAATCAACCAAAACCCTAATGTCACCTAGATACTCCAATGTCACCTCAAGTATCCGTGGGTATGATTATACGATATGCATCACACAATCTCAGATTCATCTATTCAAACCAACACAAAGTACTTCAAAGAGTGCCCCAAAGTTTCTACCGGAGAGTCAAGACGAAAACGTGTGCCAACCCCTATGCATAGGTTCATGGGCGGAACCCGCAAGTTGATCACCAAAACATACATCAAGTGGATCACGTGATATCCCATTGTCACCACAGATAAGCACGACAAGACATACATCAAGTGTTCTCAAATCCTTAAAGACTCAATCCGATAAGATAACTTCAAAGGGAAAACTCAATCCATTACAAGAGAGTAGAGGGGGAGAAACATCATAAAATCCAACTATAATAGCAAAGCTCGCGATACATCAAGATCGTGCCACGTCAAGAACACGAGAGAGAGAGATCAAACACATAGCTACTAGTACATACCCTCAGCCCCGAGGGTGAACTACTCCCTACTCGTCATGGAGAGCGCCGGGATGATGAAGATGGCCATCGGTGAGGGATTCCCCCTCTGGAAGGGTGCCGGAATAGGGTCCCGATTGGTTTTTGGTGGCTAGAGAGGCTTGCGGTGGCGGAACTCCCGATCTATTCTGTTTTCTGGAAGTTTCAGTATTTATAGGATTTTTTGGCATAGGTCTCACGCCAGGGGGGTCTCCGGGTTGTCCACGAGGCAGGGGCCCACACCCAGGGGGGTGGGCAGGCCCCCCACCCTCGTGGGCAGCCCGGGACTCTCCTGGCCCAACTCTTTTACTTCGGGGGCTTCTTTTGGTCCAGAAAAAATCATCAAAAATTGGCATATCAATTTGACTCCGTTTGGTTTTCCTTTTCTGCAAAACTTAAAAAGAAGGAAAAAACAGAAACGGGCACTGGGCTCTAGGTTAATTGGTTAGTCCCAAAAATCATATAAAATAGCATATAAATGCATATAAAACATCCTAGAAGGATAATATAATAGCATGAATACTTCATAAATTATAGATACGTTGGAGACGTATCAACATCCCCAAGTTTAATTCCTGCTCGTCCTCGAGTAGGTAAATGATAAAAGAAATAATTTATGAAGTGTGAATGCTAGCAAGTGCATAAGTTTGATCAATGATAGTTCCAATCACTTTTTCTAGCATCATTATGTATCATAACAGTAGCTCATATCTTAAAGCTTCTCATGACCAAGTAACAAACTATTCACATGTTAAAGTATAGATCATAAACTTTCTTGAAAACTAACAAACCGTGTTATTAGTCATCAAACAATTGCAATTCATCTTATTTTCAGGAAGGGTCTATGTAAGAGCTTTGATTTAGCAAATCCCACATAGTCAACTATCATATAGTCTTCCATGATTGCTACCACTCAAAGCATATTTTTAGAACAAATAGCATCCATCGAACAGAGAGAAAGATAGGGGCTTAATGTTTCGCCTCCCAACTTATTTATTATATAGATAATTGTCAACAATAATAATTCATGATCACATATATTTGAATGGCCATATATGCTCAGATCTTTCCATCACATGATGCTTGCCAACTAAAGAGTAGGTTGGAATGAGAAGGAATACTACTGACCCTTGCATAAAAGTAAAAGATAGGCCCTTGACAGAGGGAAGCAGGGATTTGTAGAGGTGCCAGAGCTTGAAGCAAAAACAGAGATGAAAATAATTTTGAGAAGTATGCTTTCATTGTCAACATAACGACCAAGAGTTCCCAATATCTTCCATACTACATACATTATAGGCGGTTCCCAGACAGAAACGTAAAGATTTTTACTCCCCCTCCACCAACATTCACACTCCACGGCTTGTCCGAAACAACGGGTGCCGTCCAACTATCAACATTCCCGAGGGAGTTTTGTTTAAATTATTTGCGAATTTGTTTTTGATCTTTTGATCATAGGACTGGGCATCCCAGTTACCAGCCATTTTCTCGTGAATGATGAGCGGAGTCCACCCATCTTGAGAATAACCCACCTAGCATGGAAGATACTGACAGCCCCTGGTCGCTACATGAGCGATTCGGGCATACAAAACAAATTATTATTTGAAGGTTTAGAGTTTGGCACATGCAAATTTACTTGGAACGGCAGATAAATACCGCATATAGGTAGATATGGTGGACACTCACGGAATAAACTTGGTTCAAGGAATTTGGATGCATAAGCAGTATTCCCGCTTAGTACAGATATTTTGGCTAGCAAAGGATTCTAAATAGCAAGCACCACATGTTAGAGGATCCATAACAATATAACTTCTATACAAATATACCCAAGCATAACTCATTATGTTGTCTTCCTTGTCCAACTTCAACTAATTTGCTCAGGTTTGAAAATAATTAATGGGGCTCACAATCATGGAAGATGTCCAAGATAGTATATTTATATGTGAAATCTCTCTTCCGTCAATATTCTTTCATGAATTGTTCAAGTGACCAATACAATATTTGCTAACCTTCAATAAATTTACCACCTCTACTTCTTATATGTGAAGGCATTACTCCCCATGGGAAAGGCATATGAAACATAGATAATTTTAGATTTATGACATTCAAATCATTCAACCATTTACTCATAGGATATAAGTGAAGCACATGAGTAAATGACAAACTACTCCAAAAAGATATAAGTGAAGATCAATGAGTAGTTAAATAATTATGTAGCTATGTGAAGACCCTCTAACATTTAAGAATTTCAGATCTTGGGATATTATTCAAATAGCAATCAAAGCTAAAGAAAATAAAATGACGCTCCAAGCAAAACACATATCATGTGGTGAATAATAATATAGCTCCAAGTAAAGTTACCGATGAATGAAGACGAAAGAGGGGATGCCTTCCGGGGCATCCCCAAGCTTAGACGCTTGGTTATCCTTGAATGTTACCTTGGGGTGCCTTGGGCATCCCCAAGTTAGGCTCTTGCCACTCCTCATTCCATAGTCCATCGAATCTTTACCCAAAACTTGAAAACTTCACAACACAAAACTCAACAGAAAACTCGTAAGCTCCGTTAGTATAAGAAAATAAATCACCACTTAGTTACTGTTGTGAACTCATTATAAATTCATATTGGTGTAATATCTACTGTATTACAACTTCTCTATGGTTCATACCCTCCGATACTACTCATAGATTCATCAAAATAAGCAAACAACACAATGAAAACAGAATCTGTCAAAAACAGAACAGTCTGTAGTAATCTGTATCAAACGCAAACCTCTGGAACTCAGAAAAATCTGCAAATATAGGAAGACCTAGATAATTTGATTATTGATCTACTGCAATTAGAATCAGTATTTTATCACTTTCTGGTGATTTTTAACAATTGTTTTCGTGAGCAGAAAGTTTCTGTCTTTTTCAGCAAGATCAAATAATTATCATCCAAGAAGATCCTATAGGTCTTACTTGGCACAAACACTAATTAAAACATAAAACCACATCTAACCAGAGGCTAGATGATTTATTTATTACTAAACAGGAACAAAAAGCAAGGAACAAAAATAAAATTGGGTTGCCTCCCAACAAGCGCTAACGTTTAACGCCCCTAGCTAGGCATGATGATTTCAATGATGCTCACCTAAAAGATAAGAATTGAAACATAAATATGACTAGCACATTTAAGTCTAACCCAGTTCCTATGCATAGGGATTTTGTGAGCAAATAACTTATGGGAACAATAATCAACTAGCATAGGAAGGCAAAACAAGCATAACTTCACGATTTTAAGAACATAGAGAGGAAACTTGAAATTATTGCAATTCCTACAAGCATATATTCCTCCCTCATAATAATTTTCAGTAGCATCATGAATGAATACAACAATATAAATATCACATAAATCATTCTTTTCATGATCTACAAGCATAGAAATTTTATTACTCTCCACAAAAGCAAATTTGTTCTCATCAATAGTAGTGGTAGCAAACTCAACAAAATAACTATCATGTGAAGCATAATCCAATTGAAAATTAAAATCATGATGACAAGTTTCATGGTTATCATTATTCTTTATAGCATACATGTCATCACAATAATCATCATAAATAGGAGGCATGCTTTCATCATAATAAATTTCCTCATCAAAACTTGGGGGACAAAAAATATCATCTTCATCAAACATAGCTTCCCCAAGCTTGTGGCTTTGCATATCATTAGCATCATGGATATCCAAGGAATTCATACTAACAACATTGCAATCATGCTCATCATTCAAATATTTAGTGCCAAACATTCTAATGCATTCTTCTTCTAGCACTTGAGCACAATTATCAGAATCCTTATTTTCACGAAAGACATTAAAAAGATGAAGCATATGAGGCATCCACAATTCCACTTTTTTGTAGTTTTCTTTTATAAACTAAACTAGTGATAAAACAAGAAACTAAAAGATTCGATTGCAAGATCTAAAGATATACCTTCAAGCACTAACCTCCCAGGGCAACGGTGCCAGAAAAGAGCTTGATGTCTACTACACAACCTTCTTCTTGTAGACGTTGTTGGGCCTCCAAGTGCAGAGGTTTGTAGGACAGTAGCAAATTTCCCTGAAGTGGATGACCTCAGGTTTATCAATCCGTGGGAGGCGTAGGATGAAGATGGTCTCTCTCAAGCAACACTGCAACCAAATAACAAAGAGTCTCTTGTGTCCCCAACACACCCAATACAATGGTAAATTGTATAGGTGCACTAGTTCGGCGAAGAGATGGTGATACAAGTGCAATATGGATGGTAGATATAGGTTTTTGTAATCTGAAAATATAAAAACAGGAAGGTAACAAGTAATAAAAGTGAGCGTAAACGGTATTGCAATCTTAGGAAACAAGGCCTAGGGTTCATACTTTCACTAGTGCAAGTTCTCTCAACAATAATAACATAATTGGATCATATAACTATCCCTCAACATGCAACAAAGAGTCACTCCAAAGTCACTAATAGCGGAGAACAAACAAAGAGATTATGGTAGGGTACGAAACCACCTCAAAGTTATTCTTTCTGATCGATCTATTCAAGAGTCCGTAGTAAAATAACACATAGCTATTCTTTCCGTTCAATCTATCATAGAGTTCGTACTAGAATAACACCTTAAGACACAAATCAACCAAAACCCAAATGTCACCTAGATACTCCAATGTCACCTCAAGTATCCGTGGGTATGATTATACGATATGCATCACACAATCTCAGATTCATCTATTCAAACCAAAACAAAGTACTTTAAAGAGTGACCCAAAGTTTCTACCGGAGAGTCAAGACAAAAACGTGTGCCAACCCCTATGCATCATGGGCGGAATCCGCAAGTTGATCACCAAAACATACATCAAGTGGATCACGTGATATCCCATTGTCACCACAAATAAGCACGGCAAGACATACATCAAGTGTTCTCAAATCCTTAAAGACTCAATCCGATAAGATAACTTCAAAGGGAAAACTCAATCCATTACAAGAGAGTAGAGGGGGAGAAACATCATAAGATCCAACTATAATAGCAAAGCTCGCGATACATCAAGATCGTGCCACCTCAAGAACACGAGAGAGAGAGAGATCAAACACATAGCTACTGGTACATACCCTCAGCCCCGAGGGTGAACTACTCCCTCCTCGTCATGGAGAGCGCCGGAATGATGAAG
This sequence comes from Aegilops tauschii subsp. strangulata, assembly GCF_002575655.3. Taxonomy (NCBI): domain Eukaryota; kingdom Viridiplantae; phylum Streptophyta; class Magnoliopsida; order Poales; family Poaceae; genus Aegilops; species Aegilops tauschii. The sequence continues at coordinate 587,842,820 of NC_053041.3, forward strand.
ATGGCCACCGGTGCGGGATCCCCCCTCTGGAAGGGTGCCGGAACAGGGTCCCGATTGGTTTTTGGTGGCTACAGAGGCTTGCGGCGGCGGAACTCCCGATCTATTCTGTTTTCTGGAGGTTTCAGTATTTATAGGATTTTTTGGCATAGGTCTCATGTCAGGGGGGTCTCCGGGTTGTCCACGAGGCAGGGGCCCATGCCCAGGGGGTGGGCGCGCCCCCACCCTCGTGGGCAACCCGGGACTCTCCTGGCCCAACTATTTTACTCCGGGGGCTTCTTTTGGTCCAGAAAAAATCATCAAAAATTGGCACGTCAATTGGACTCCATTTGGTTTTCCTTTTTTGCAAAACTTAAAAACAAGGAAAAAACAGAAACTGGCACTGGGCTCTAGGTTAATAGGTTAGTCCCGAAAATCATATAAAATAGCATATAAATGCATATAAAACATCCTAGAAGGATAATATAATAGCATGAATACTTCATAAATTATAGATACGTTGGAGACGTATCAATAACCCACCTAGCATGGAAGATACTGACAGCCCCTAGTCGCTACATGAGCGATTCGGGCATACAAAACAAATTATTATTTGAAGGTTTAGAGTTTGGCACATGCAAATTTACTTGGAACGGTAGGTAAATACCGCATATAGGTAGATATGGTGGACACTCATGGAATAAACTTGGTTCAAGGAATTTGGATGCACAAGCAGTATTCCCGCTTAGTACAGATATTTTGGCTAGCAAGGATTCTAAATAGCAAGCACCACATGTTAGAGGATCCATAATAATATAACTTCTATACAAATATACCCAAGCATAACTCATTATGTTGTCTTCCTTGTCCAACTTCAACTAATTTGCTCAGGTTTGAAAATAATTAATGCGGCTCACAATCATAGAAGATGTCCAAGATAGTATATTTATATGTGAAATCTCTCTTCCTTCAATATTCTTTCATGAATTGTTCTAGTGACCAATACAATGTTTGCTAACCTTCAAAAAATTTACCACCTCTACTTATTATATGTTAAGGCATTACTCCCCATGGGAAAGGCATATGAAACATATATAATTTCAGATTTATGACATTCAAATCATTCAACCAGTTACTCATAGGATATAAGTAAAGCACATGAGTAAATGACAAACTACTCCAAAAAGATATAAGTGCAGATCAATGAGTAGTTAAATAATTATGTAGCTTTGTGAAGACTCTCTCTCATTTAAGAATTTCAGATCTTGGGATATTATTCAAACAGCAAGCAAAAAAAAAACGACATTTCAAGGATAGCACTCATCATGTGAAGAAGCAAAAACTTAGGCTCAACCGATACTAACCGATAATTGTTGAAGAAGAAAGGTGGGATGCCTACCGGGGCATCCCCAAGCTTAGATGCTTGAGACTTATTGAAATATTATCTTGGGGTGCCTTGGGCATCCCCAAGCTTGAACTTTTGCGTCTCCTTAATTCCTTCTATATCTTGGTTTCCCTAAATCTTGAAAGCTTCGTGCACACCAAACTCAACAAGAACTCGTGAGATAAGTTAGTATAAACCAATGCAAAAACCTTATCATTTTCTACTGTAACAAATCACTAAAATTATTATTCAACATAGCATACTAAATGCCTCTGCATATTTAATACTCCTATCCTCAAATAGAACCATTAAACAGGCAAACATATGAAAACAATGCAAACATAACAGCAATCTGCCAAAACAGTACAGTCTGTAAAGAATGCAAGATTCATCATACTTCCCTAACTCCAAACATTATGAAATTATACCACACTGTAGAAAATTTATCAGAGCTTATTATGCAAAAAGTTTCAACATTTTATCATATTCTGGCTTTTCTAGGGAATTTTTGCAACAGCGATAAACTTTCTGTTTTGAAACAGCAACATGTATACTTGCAAAATAAGCATGGTAAAGGCTATCCTTGACATTTTTATTGAAAATAGAGATGCAAAACATTATTCTAAATAACAGCAAGAAAATCTAAAGAAAATAAAATGACGCTCCAAGCAAAACACATATCATGTGGTGAATAAAAATATAGCTCCAAGTAAAGTTACCGATGAACGAAGACGAAAGAGGGAATGCCATCCGGGGCATCCCCAAGCTTACGCTCTTGGTTGTCCTTGAATATTACCTTGGGGTGCCTTGGGCATCCCCAAGCTTAGGCTATTTCCACTCCTTATTCCATAGTCCATCGAATCTTTACCCAAAACTTGAAAACTTCACAACACAAAACTTAATAGAAGATCTCGTGAGCTCCGTTAAGGAAAGAAAACAAAACACCACTTCAAGGTACTGTAATGAACTCATTCTTTATTTGTATTGGTGTTAAATATACTTTATTCCAACTTCTCTATGGTTTATAAACTATTTTACTAGCCATAGATTCATCAAAATAAGCAAACAACACACGAAAAACAGAATCTGTCAAAAACAGAACAGTCTGTAGTAATCTGTAACTAACGCAAACTTCTGGAACTAAAAAAAAATCTACCAAAATAGTAAGACCTAGATAATTTGATTATTGATCTGCTGCAATTGAAATCAGTATTTTATCACGTTCTGGGTATTTTAAACAATTGTTTTCGTGAACAGAAAGTTTCTGGAATTTTCAGCAAGATCAAATAACTATCATCCAAGAAGATCCTATAGGTCTTACTTGGCACAAATACTAATTAAAACATAAAACCACATCTAACCAGAGGCTAGATCAAATATTTATTACTAAACAGAACCAAAAAGCAAGAAACAAAAATAAAATTGGGTTGCCTCCCAACAAGCGCTAACGTTTAACGCCCCTAGCTAGGCATGATGATTTCAATGATGCTCGCATAAAAGATAAGAATTGAAACATAAAGAGAGCATCATGAAGAATATGACTAGCACATTTAAGTCTAACCCACTTCCTATGCATAGGGATTTTGTGAGCAAACAACTTAGGGGAACAACAATCAACTAGCATAGGAAGGCAAAACAAGCATAACTTCAAGATTTTCAACACAAAAAGAGGAAACTTGATATTATTGCAATTCCTACAAGCATGTAATCCTCCCTCATAATAATTTTCAGTAGCATCATGAATGAATTCAACAATATAACCAGAACCTAAAGCATTCTTTTCATGATCTACTTGCATAGAAATTTTACTACTCTCCACATAGGCAAATTTATTCTCATGAATAGTAATGGGAGCAAACTCAACAAAATAACTATCATGTGATTGAAAATTAAGATCAAGATGACAAGTTTCATGGTTATCATTATTCTTTAAAGCATACGTGTCATCACAATAATCATCATAGATAGGAGGCATGCTTTCACCATAGTAAATTTGCTCATCAAAGCTTGGGGGACAAAAAATATCATCTTCATCAAACATAGCTTCCCCAAGCTTGTGGCTTTGCATATCATTAGCATCATGGGTATTCAAAGAATTCCTACTAACAACATTGCAATCATGCTCATAATTCACATATTTTATGCCAAGCATTCTATGTCATTCTTCTTCTAGTACTTGAGCACAATTTTCCTTTCCATCATTCTCACAAAAGATATTAAAAAGATGAAGCATATGAGGCACCCTTAATTCCATTTTTTTGTAGTTTTCTTTTATAAACTAAACTAGTGATAAAACAAGAAACTAAAAGATTCGATTGCAAGATCTAAAGATATACCTTCAAGCACTCACCTCCCCGGCAACGGCGCCAGAAAAGAGCTTGATGTCTACTACACAACCTTCTTCTTGTAGACGTTGTTGGGCCTCCAAGTGCAGAGGTTTGTAGGACAGTAGCAAATTTCCCTCAAGTGGATGACCTAAGGTTTATCAATCCGTGGGAGGCGTAGGATGAAGATGGTCTCTCTCAAGCAACCCTACAACCAAATAGCAAAGATTCTCTTGTGTCCCCAACACACCCAATACAATGGTAAATTGTATAGGTGCACTACTTCGGCGAAGAGACGGTGATACAAGTGCAATAATGATAGTAGATATAGGTTTTTGTAATCTGAAAATATAAAAACAGCAAGGTAACTAATGATAAAAGTGAGCACAAACGGTATTGCAATGCGTTGAAACAAGGCCTAGCGTTCATACTTTCACTAGTGGAAGTTCTCTCAACAATAATAACATAATTGGATCATATAACTATCCCTCAACATGCAACAAAGAGTCACTCCAAAGTCACTAATAGCGGAGAACAAACGAAGAGATTATGGTAGGGTACGAAACCACCTCAAAGTTATCCTTTCTGATTGATCTATTCAAGAGTCCGTAGTAAAATAACACGAAGCTATTCTTTCCGTTCGATCTATCATAGAGTTCGTACTAGAATAACACCTTAAGACACAAATCAACCAAAACCCTAATGTCACTTAGATACTCCAATGTCACCTAAAGTATCCGTGGGTATGATTATACGATATGCATCACACAATCTCAGATTCATCTATTCAAACCAACACAAAGTACTTCAAAGAGTGCCCCAAAGTTTCTACCGGAGAGTCAAGACGAAAACGTGTGCCAACCCCTATGCATAAGTTCAACCGAACCCGCAAGTTGATCACCAAAACATAGATCAAGTGAATCACGTGATATCCCATTGTCACCACAGATAAGCACATGCAAGACATACATCAAGTGTTCTCAAATCCTTAAAGACTCAATCCGATAAGATAACTTCAAAGGGAAAACTCAATCCATTGGAGAGAGTAGAGGGGGAGAAACATCATAGGATCCAACTATAATAGCAAAGCTCGCGATACATCAAGATCGTATCACCTAAAGTACACGAGAGAGAGAGAGAGATCAAACACATAGCTACTGGTACATACCATCAGCCCCGAGGGTGAACTACTCCCTCCTTGTCATGGAGAGCGCCGGGATGATGAAGATGGCCACCGGTGAGGGTTCCCCCCTCCGGCAGGGTGCCGGAACAGGGCCCCGATTGGTTTTTGGTGGCTACAGAGGCTTGCGGCGGCAGAACTCCCGATCTATTCTGTTCCCCAATGTTTTTAGGGTATATGGACATATATAGGCGAAAGAAGTCGGTCAGGGGAGCCACGAGGGGCCCACGAGGGTGGGGGCGCGCCCGGGGGGGCAGGCGCGCCTCCCTGCCTCGTGGCCACCTCGAAGCTTCCTTGACTTCAACTCCAAGTCTCATGGATCACGTTCGTTCCAAAAATCACGATCCCGAAGGTTTCATTCCGTTTGGACTCCGTTTGATATTCCTTTTCTGCGAAACACTGAAACAAGGGGAAAAAACAGAAACTGGCACTGGGCTCTAGGTTAATAGGTTAGTCCCAAAAATAATATAAAAGTGTTTAATAAAGCCCATAAACATCCAAAACAGATAATATAATAGCATGAATACTGCATAAATTATAGATACGTTGGAGACGTATCAGATATATACAAGGGGATAATTATTTTCAGAGAAGCTGCCATGAATTTTTTTACATTGTTTCCATGAGCATGAACACAAGTGTTCAAGGTCGACCCTCACTTCTCCAATGCATAATCTTCCAATCACTTCTCTTATTGAAAAACTTTTTAGGCATGAGAGGCAAGTAATTTTTTTTGTATTTTCATTCTTTTAAATTTTTTTGTATGTTTCACCCACAACTAAACAGAAACAAGAAGAAAGCAAACAAGCACACACAAGAATATCAACCCCACGCTATTGCTCCCCGGCAACGGCGCCAGAAAAGAGCTTGATAATCCCCAAGTGCAGGGAATCATCATAGCAATTCCCAATGGTGGAAGTGATAAGTATGGAGTGTCGAACCCACAAGGAGCTAAAGGTAAGATCAATATTCTCTCAAGTCCTATCTGCCACTGATACAACTCTACGTACACCGAGCGTTTGCTTCCAACTAGAAACGAGAAATAAAACTACGTTACGGGTATGAAGAGGATAACTTTGCATGATATCGGAGAGCTAAAATATAAAAGTAGGTGTTTTTATCATAAAGTTAGAATATATTACTAAATATTATAAATAGCGAGTGTGGAATAATGATGGATCGGTGTGCGGAATTGTCTTAGGCAATTGTTAACAAGACCGGTAGTCGTCATTGCAATTTCATATGAGGGAGAGGCATAAGCTAACATACTTTCTCTTCTTGGATCATATGCACTTATGATTGGAACTCTAGCAAGCATCTGCAACTACTGAAGATCATTAAGGTAAAACCCAACCATAGCATTAAAGCATCAAGTCCCCTTTATCCCATACGCAACAACCCCCTTACTCGGGTTTATGCTTCTGTCACTCAAGCAACCCACTATAAGCGAATCATAAACGTATTGCAACACTCTACAGCAGGAATCCCTCACGCTTGCGTGACACGGAGGGCACAATAGGACAGCACCAAAATAAAACATACAACTCATACCAATCTATATCATCAATCAACCCAAAGACAAAGGATATCTACTCAAAACATCATAGGATGGCAACATATCATTGGATCATAATATGTGGCATAAAGCACCATGTTCAAGTAGGTATTACAGCGGGGTGCGGGAGAGTGGACCACGTAAAATAGATGAGGATGGTGATGATGATGGTGACGTTGATGAAGACGATCACCGCGGCGATGATTCCCCTCCCGATGGCACTCCGGCGCCACCGAGAGAGAGGAGGAGAGGTTCTCCCCCTTGTGCTTCCTCCTCCGATCCATGGCCTCCCCCCTAGATGTGGAGAGGTTCTCCCTCTGGTCCTTGGCCTTCATGGCGATGATGGCCCCTCCGGGATCCTCCTCCATGGCCTCCGGTGATGATGGCCCCCTCCGGCAGGGTGCTAGAGAGGGCCTAGATTGATTTCTCGTGGCTACAGAGGCTTGCGGCGGCAGAACTTCCGATCTAGGTTATTTTCTGGGGTTTTTTGTATTTATAGGAATTTTTGGCGTCGGTTTCACGTCGGGGGGGGGGGGGGGTCTCCGAGTCGTCCACGAGATAGGGGGCGCGCCCAGGGGGGTAGGGTGCGCCCTCCACCCTCATGGACGGCTCGGGACTCTTCTGGTCCATCTCCAATGCTTCGTGGGCTTCTTCTGGTCCATAAAAGATCGTCAAAAATTGGCACGTCAATTGGAATCCGTTTGGTATTCCTTTTCTGTAAAACTCAAAAACAAGGAAAAAAACAGAAACTGGCACTGGGCTCTAGGTTAATAGGTTAGTCCCAAAAATCATATAAAATAGCATATAAATGCATATAAAACATCTAAGATGGATAATATAATAGCATGAATACTTCATAAATTATAGATACGTTGGAGACGTATCACTCCTCACTTCGTTCCCGAGTGCGTTACACCAAAATGTGTAGCACACGGGATGAAGGAGAAGCAACCCCCACGACAATAGCTGAGATTCTTCCTCTCTGACATTTGCGGCCGTCTGTGGTGGTCACTCATCCATTCATTCGAAAGTGCATTACACCAAAATGTCTAGCATGTTCAAATGAAGAAGAAGCGACCCCCACCACACCAGTCGCTCTCATATTACGACAGTATATGGTGGACTGTCCCTCATAGATATTTCGACCGTTGGTGATGGTCGCTTCCCCTCCTACTCTGGTCCATTACCAAGGTATATCACAAGAAGAAGGAAAGGAAGCGACCCCCACGACAATAGCCGGCATTCTTCCTCTCTCATATTTCTGCAGTATATGATGGACTCCCCCTCACATATATTTTGACCGTCGGTGATGGTCGCTTCCCCTCCTTCTCTCGTGCATTACCAAGGTATATCACGAGAAGAAGGAAAGAAAGCGACCCCCATGACAACAGTCGGCATCCTTCCTTCAAGAGCAGACTGAAAGTTACACAGGGAGCCCTGACAGAATGACAGTCAACTCGTTACATATATCGAGTAATGACATAAAAAATGACCTATGGGTTGCCGGAATGTCATTTAATTCCTGTTCCGGCAAATCACGGGCACTCGATATTTCCTACTTTATAGCACAAGTCATGCTGAAATCCACGAAAAATTCCAGAAACAGGACATATCGAGCGCCTGAAATTTGCCTGAACAGAAATTAATCAACATTCCGGTAAAACATAGGCCACTCGGAGGTGTTCCCTGCAAAATGCATCCATGCATCCATTTTGTTGGATTTTTCAAAATCAATAATGAAACAAAAGTGCAACAATTAATAACGCATCCATCCATCTAACCATCAATTCTAGCAAACATACATACATCTACATATATATATATATATATATATATATATATATATATAAAACTAAAACTAAACCTAAACTAAACAGAGAGGGGAGGGAGGTGCTCACAGTGGCGGGACGGGACCGAGCGGGAGAGGGTGACGCGACACGAGAAATCCTGCATAGTCCACCGATTGAAAAAATATATCATCAATATAAGTGGCAACAACATTTTTATATTCTATCAATAGTTTTTTACTTAAAGGTATTTGGTTCAAAAGACATAAATTTACTGAACTTTTTCTAATTTTGCTACTCTATTCTACACTTACTATTATATTCTATTCAAAAGGCCTACATTTACTAAAAAATATATTACTAGTTTTTTACCAAAAAAATTATATTACCAAAAATACCCTAGTTATAACCCTAACATCTATCCATCCATCTATCTATCCAAGCATTACTAAAAAAAACTAGTTCCATCCATCTGTCTATCCATCCATCTATCTATCTATCTATCTATCTATCTATCTATCTATGTACCCATGAATTTACGCAATGCAGGAGGGAGGGAGAGGGCCAGAGGAAGACGGAGGGAGGGAGGAAGGAGCGACAGTGGCAGCGGGCAACGACAGCAGCGGACGACAGCGGCGGAGCAAGGGAATACAGGGGCGGCATGGGGAGAGATGGAGAGGATGGAGAGAGTGGACAGGGAGAGTGAGGCCATGCGCGCGGAGAAAATAAGGTGGTATTTGCAGTAGCGGGGCACCAACCCACGCTGCTGCTAGGCCATTTAGCTGTAGCGCGGGTCTATAGCCCACGCTGCTGCTAAGTGGGGCCGGTGAGCTGGGCCCAGGCTGGCCGCGGTAGCATCGCGTGTAGGGTAGCCTACGCTACTACTAATTGCCTTAGTAGTAGTGCGGGCTCATGACCAACGCTGCTACTACAGGTAGCCCCGGTAAGTGAGGAGGGGACCACTTAGCAGCAGCGGGGGGTCGCGAGCGGGCGCTACTGCTACACACTTACATGTAGCACTCGTACAGGCCCTGTGCTACTGCTATATAGCAGTAGCGTTGCACCCTTACCCCGCGCTACTGTTAAGGTTCTACCTATAAGGTTTCTCCTAGTAGTGAAAGAACCTGAAATGGAAAAGTGCTCAACATGAAATTTCTTCATTTGTCGAGACGAAATATTCATAGTTTGGAATAATCTCAATCAAAGGATACAGGAAAATTTTACATTCAAACAAGACCAACTTGACTATAACCAAAATAGGGGACCCGTCCCTAGACACCTATCGTCGATCTGAACAACTTTTAGTTTTAAATCATTTTATTCTGGGGTCGTATGCGGCTCATGGGTCCCAAAAACTGAATTATTGTCTCAGACCCCCAAAATCTAAGTTACTTAACTATGGTAAGATTTGGAGTCCTTTTTTCTTATATGGGAAGTTCGCCCACTTCATAAATAGATGAGTGCTAATGCCTGATTAAACAAAACACAATCAACAAACACATATATAACTTCCATGTTCTATCTTTTAGACCTAAGTTTCTTCTTCCTCACTCTTCTTGTTCTTTATTTTTGACGACAATGATTCACGAGGCCCTACGTACAATCAGTTAGACCTAGGGTAGCCCATACCTTCCGTGAACACTGATGAGGTCATTTCCAGACGTGTGGTTTAACGTTCATTCTCTTGTCTTATCTTGATCGGAAACCAAGTTTATTTTCATGATTGCGATTCGTTAAACGTTACAGCATTCATTCCACAACAGGCATAGAGTGGATGAGAACCACACTAATGATACGCTGACATCAATAATTACTCCACCGATGACAAGATTGTTGGTGAATGCACGAATAACAACAAAGCAACACCAGTATTAACTTATTTATACTAATTTTTTTACTTATTTTTCACATAGTTCTACCAACATATAATTTGAAATAATACATTTTCTGCTATATTTATCATAATTAATCACATTATAATTTCATGACTTATTAAAAAAAATCTGCCTTAAATTTGAACAATGTCGAAAAGAGAGTAGTCATAATCTAAATTACAATGATCGTTTGTAAATTAGACTGAATCCTCTTATACTAATCAAATGGTTAAAACCGCATGTCTCCACTAATGAATTGGTACCACTTAGATGTATTAGATCATTTGTTTATGTATGTGTGTATATGTGTGTTCTCGCCTATTTTATTGAATCTTAAATATCCTAGCAGAGAACACTATTTTTATTATCTCGTAAATATCTAGTGCATGATTGTCTATCTTAGTTGACAAAATATGGAAAAAAAATCTAGAGTATAAAATGTGTCAACAAGAGGTATTTTTTAAGAGAGAAGACCTTTGGCCTCCATATTGAGTGATGCACAGAGGCATATATTATTGTTTTCTAAAAATGAAAAAAGGCTTATGAAGAGGAAAAAGGTTGAGGTCATCCGAATAAGACCATAGTTTTAAAACCTTAATCGGCAGGCATACCGGTTCGGTCACCGGTACGGAGTTGATCCGGATGAATCTAAATTGCAGCTCGTTTCGTCTGGTTCAACTCCAATTTGGTAGTTTTTTTTTAAGAATAAAAGTCAATTAGGATGATTTTATCCATTTGTACGCCAACCAAGCATACCTCAATTGGTTATTGGGTCCGGTTTAGGTGATTACGTGCCTTGGCCCATAACCGGGGCCACATGTTTGAATGCCACCAAGTAAGCCCAAGCATTCGGTCTTTTCGGCTTACTCGGCCCAATCTTTCCGGTCTTCCAAGATTTTGGTCCTTCATAATCAATGACCAATCTTATCCTTCTCGCTAGGGGGTTTCCGACCAAAACTATTAGTTGGATCAGAAAGCTACTGGTCTCTAGCAAGACAGCACTCCTCCTAAATGGGAAGGCGGGCCCTTGGATCAACTGTAAAAACGGTCTCCAACAGGGAGACCACATGTCCCCCTACCTTTTCATAATCATCGCCGACCTGCTCCAGCGCTTAATCTTACGGGCTTTTTCTCCGAACAACCTCTGCCACCCGATCTACATGGATCGTCCGCCTACTGTGCTCCAGTACGCTGACGACACTCTAATCATAGCCCACACCTCTACCCAAGCCGCGAGCACCCTCAAAGATATTCTGGATAAGTTCGCTCTCGCTACCGGTCTCACCATCAACTTTCACAAAACTACCTTCGTCCCCATCAACACGGATACCATTACTAGCCACAACATCGCCGCCACCTTCGGTTGTGACCCCTCCTCCTTCCCCCAAATTTACCTCGGCCTACCACCCTCACACACGCGCCTGCCCTCCTCTGCTTTCGAACCTATCATCCAACGCTTCCTAAAGTACCTATCCGGTTGGGCGGCTAAACTGCTCTCCCGTGGAGCCAGACTAACACTTATTTCCTCTACTCTCGACGCCCTTGCCACTCACTTCATGTCCGTTTTTAGGCTCCCAAAGAAGATCATCAAAAGATTAGACGCCATCCGTAGATCCTTCTTTTGGGCTGCCGACAAAACTTGCTCCGAGGCCAAGTGCCTTATTGCTTCGAAAAATGTATGCACACCCAAAATTCCTGGGGGTCTAGGTATCAAAAACCTCCTTCTCCAAAACAATTGCCTTCTAATGAAATTTGCTTTCAAACTTCTCCAAAAAAACAGACTTACCATGGGTCAACTAGTTTTTCCAGCACTACTCTCTAGACTTCGAAAACAAACCTCACAGCCCTTCCTACCTATGGAGAATCGTAAACGAACAAATTCGAACCCTCCGCAAAATCTCCTTTGTCCTTACCAACAATGGCACATCCACTTTCTTCTGGCTCGACGCTTGGCTTCTTCCGACTCTGCTAGCTGACACCTACCCACACCTTTTCTCCCACTCCACCTCGCCCTCGGTCTTGGTTTCATATGTCATGCATTATGGTTTACTCACTACTCTGCGGAACCGCCTAACCAATGTTGCTTCTGTAGAGCTTGCGTCTGTTTTGTCTATGTTGCAGGATGTTACCACCAACGACGCGCCCGATGACAGGTTCCTCAACCACGGCTCTTCCTTCTCCTCGAGGTGCGCCTACTCGTTGCTCTCCTCCGACCATGAGATCGATCTCAACTAGGGCTGCAAACGAGTCGAGCTCGAGCGAGTTGGAGTTGGCTCAGCTCAACTCATATGAAAATTTGAGCGAGCTCAAACTGAGTGAAGCTCGAGCTAGTTTCGAGCTAAATGAGATGGTAAAAAATATGAATCTATGGATGAAAAACTAAAAAATTAAGGTGAATATGCTGGGAACTTTGCCAAAAATATAGGTTATTTAACACATAGTCGACCACGTGCCATAATGAGGCCTAAATTTTCTCTACACTTAGTTAAGTTTCCATGTTCGTTGGTAAATAAAATGGAGAAAAATTATGGACAACATAGATGGTAATAAATTATTGTATTTCCATTTAATATAAGGCATGATTATTTAACATAATAATATTATGTCAAGCTATCGAGCTGAAATCGAGCGAGCCAACATTGGCTCAAGATTGGCTCGTTTCTCGGTCGAGCTACATAAAGTGTTCAAACTCAACTTGTTTCTTTTCGAGTCGATCTCGAGTCGAGTCAAAAAAGAGTCGATCTCGAGCGGCTCACGAACCTCGAGCTTTTCTTGCAGCCCTAATCTCAACGCAGGGTACATCTGGAGTTCCAAGGCACCTATCAAGGTCAAGATTTTCGGCTGGCTTCTCTGTCGTGACAGGTTGAGTACGATGGCGAACTTACATCGTAAGACCATCACCTCTGATTCGGATTGTCCGCGGTGCGCCCTCACTCATGAGAACGCAACGCATGTCGCCATCCTTTGCCCATGCGCGGCACAAGTTTGGTCCCTCATAGGGCTGCAACCCCCTCACTCCATCGACCTTCTTTGGGATACTACTACGCCGGTCGGCCTCGACATCAACATTTGGCCTACCGTAGCCCTCGCCATCCTTTGGAAGCTGTGGGACTCCAGGAACGCTCGTGTCTTCCGCAACGAGCTACACACACCCCTAGATACTCTTCGGAACATTATTTCGGATTTTACGCTTTGGGCCTTCAGATTTAAGGACCCCGTCAGTAGGGAGGCTGCCGTGTCTTGGCGCCTATACCTCTCCTCTCGTTGTAACCCTTGATATAACTTGCCCGTTGGGCCTTTGAGTAATATATTCAGGTGGGGACCCTCTCCCCCCTGGTGATTGTTCAAAAATAATCGATGACCAAAATTATTTTGGTCTTCTCCATTCTCCGCTGTTTAATCTTCAGTCTTTATAGGATGGTGTTCGGTTCCGACCAAATTCCATGGTACAACTCAGATTCATGTATATTATAGTAGTGATGCATGTAAGCGGAATTCAGACAACAGATATGGGTAACAGGTGTATGCAACCAAAAGTCAGATGTTCAGACAACATGTGTATATCATGTATTCAATCAGAATTGTGCCATAAACATCTGGAGAAGACCGGGGATTGCGCCACTTATGCCACAAATATATAAAGAATTGTACGAATGCGATCTATCTCGGTTATTCGGTCATCCAGGGAAGAAGACTAATCCAACCAAATAATTTGGTCTTCCAGTTTGATGACCAATTTTAGTTCGGTCTTTATGGATTTGGACTTTGATCTTTGGATTTTATGCCCAAGCTTAGAGCATCTACAGATACGTACCTCTGACCCATCAAACGTCTGCGGACGTATCTGGTTAATGACCGGGCGTGTCCGTTTTGAGTCCCTACTTATCCATTTGCGCAGCCACAATCCTCATTTTCTTCCTCATATATCCGGTCACTTGCACGTGATTGGTGGGGATGAAGAGAAAGAAAAAAAAGAATGAATAAAGAAAGAGAAAGAGCCCTCATATCCTCCCTACATTCATTTGAGATGGATATGAGGGTTCGCAAACAGCCCGGACATATAAAGATGATACGAGGGGTCGAGTTGGGTCATCTTTTTTTCTATTCTCTCTTGTTTGGTCACTGACCAAGCGTGTCTGCAGGCGTATGAGGCGTCCTGAGATACTCTTACCGCGTAATGTTTCAGAAACAACGGCTTCAAAAAGGAACTTCCTTCGTCAAAATTAGGCTCGAGCTCTGCAATTGCGATTGCTGTTGTGTGTGGGTACAACTAACACTAGAATTAGCAAGACGTCGCTGATCACGATCGGCTGAGTGGTGAGAGCGATCAAGTCGCCGAAAAGCAAGGCAAAATGTACATCAGCATGCATGCGTGCATGCATATGCGTGTCGTTGTTGATTGTTCTACACCTCGGCTAAGGCTAGGGGCAGGCCGGGTTGTGTCCCGGGCCACCGTAGTAGAAGTGCGTGCCCCACCCGTCCCGCTCGTCGTAGGCCTTCTTGATGTCGTAGCACCCGCCGTCCTCGGCCAGCGTCTGCACGGCGTCGAGCGACACGGGCGCGAGGCTGTTGCCGGCGTCCACCGTCTCGAGGTTGCGGAAGTAGCTGGCGCGGCCGAACCCCTCGGCGGCGAACCTCCCGGAGCCCATCTGCGTGGCGGTGTGCGCGCCGTCGGGGCGGGTGTTGACCACCTCGCCGCCCCACTCGACCATGCTGGCGTGGCCGGAGAGGTGCGTGAAGAGCTCGGCGGGCCAGTAGCCGACGAGCTGGGAGGCGCCGGCGTCGCCGTAGCTGAGCCACCAGTTGCCGAGCTTGGGGTCCTTCCAGATGAGGAGCGTCATGTCGTACTGCTCGCCGGCGAGGGAGGAGACCGGGGAGATGGCGGCGCCGATGGCCACGCGGGAGCTGGTCTGCACGAAGCCCGGGCACAGCGCGTTGTAGCAGCCCGTCGCCTCGTACGCGTCGCTCTGTCAGTCAGAGCAAGAGCAACATGCATGCAGCTGTCAGTTACTACTAATTGATTATTATGAGTAGTAGAAGGATTTAGTGGGATGGAAGAATCCTTTGAGATTTGACTCACCGTCCAGTACGTGAAGAGCCTTGGCCTGCTGTCACCGTACAGCTCAGGGCTGACCTGACTAGAAAGAAACGTAAACTGTAAGCTTTCACGCATGCAGATCGATTAAGCAGCACATGTGCATGCATGCAGTGCTTATCATGCATGTTGCTAGAGTAGATCCAAAGTTAGCGCTGAGCTGAGCGTGTCCATTACCACAACTCATTAGCACTTTTTTGAGCGATTTTTGTCTTGCACTGCAGCCAAGTGTACAGTCCCATTATATATATTTCTCCCTTTTCTGCGGGGACTACATATATATATATCCCTATATATATTTCCCACATGCATGGATTCTTCTATAGTAGTACTATATCAAGTTGGGGTACTTCTCCATATGAATGGGTTGACCTCAAATGAAGAGAAGAGGATAAACTATAGCGGCCGTCGTACACAACGGAATCGATCTATCGAGTCGAGATGTGCACGCATTTATGGCGCCATGTGCCCGCGCTGCAGATCTCAATGATTTTTTACCGTGCATGCAGATGCAATAAGTTACTACAACGGTTAATGAACATGTCAAGCGAGATGAATCATCACTGAGAATCTGAGATGGAAATATGGGATGGAAGAGTGGGAGTGACCTGCCACCCGGCCTCGATGCTGTTGAGGTCGGAGCCGTTGAAGGAGCCGGAGAGCAGCCAGAGCTGCGAGAGGCTGAAGCCGTTGGGCTCCTGGATGGCCGGATCCCAGACGTTGATGGTCGCCTTGGCGCCGTACACCTCCTGCTGCCCCACCGCCGTGTACGCGATCGCGTGCTGCACACCCGATCCAACTCACGCAAATTAATTGGCTGCAACGGACCAGTACTACCAGCAGCAGCTAGCGGCATGGATGGATGAAAGCCATGCATCATTCACCACCCAGGGCAGAGCATGGCAGCGCTACTTATTGCGCGCCACCCACCCCGGCTAGAGCTAGCCCGGATCATTCATGCCAACCAAGATCATTGATGGAGAAGAAACGATGAGGTCGACTGAGCCTACCTCGTGGCCGTTGCCGGTGACGACGTCGGGCGCGTTGGCGGCGCGTGCCGCGCGGTCGCGGCGGTGCCGCTTGCGGCCGAAGCGGAAGAGCGACCTCCCGCCGCGCAGCACGTCCTCGGCGGTGGTCCGCCGCACGGGCACCGTGCCTTTCGGGCAGTGGCCCGCGTGGTGCCACGTCTGCCACGCCGCCCTGGCCCTGGTCGTGGAGTTGCCCGACGCCGCCTCGCTAGCACGGAAGGTGGCGGTGGCGGACGCGGGCATGCGCGGCGGCGCGCTCTGGATCCTGTGGTTTTTCAGCAGCGGGTGGTCCAGCGCGTGCTGCTTGTGCCGGGGCACGCAGTCGATGGTGTCCCCGTCCATGCTCTGCTCCCATCACCAGTTCACCACATACATATTAGGGAAAGTTGTGATGGGAGATGGGACTGTGTGGGAGGGAAGTGATGGAGTACCTGTATGGTGCGGAGTGCCGGCTTGTTGGCGCGGTCCAGATGCTGCTGGATCCTTGCCATCTTGGGCGCCGACGGTAGAGCCGCACAGGTGCAGTCGAGGAGGGGGAGGAGGAGGAGGAGGGAGACAAGGAGGTGAAGATGATGAGGCTGGCCATGCCGCCTCCTCCTCTTCATGGCCGTGTGCGTCATGCATGAATGTACGCACCGGGCGCGTAAATGGGGGGCAGGGCCAGGCAGGGGATGGGGGAGGAAGATGTGGACTAGAAGAAGATGTGGGAGTGGGAGCATATCACTCACTCACGTACCTCTCCTTGGATCCGAGCCATGGTGATGATGAGCGCTCAGCAAGTGCAAGTGGGTGGAGCTGCTGCGGAATAAATTGGTTTGGAGGACTGCATTTGATGTTGACCACCTACCCTGCTGCGCACGAGTTTAATATCCTGGGCTGGGCGGGACACCGCCTCCAGTGACCTCTCTACTGTGCTACCTACACGCAACGTCCACCTCACAAGTATTTGAACCTCAGGCCATCCTGCCTCGAACATTACTTGTAATGACAAACACTACTGTTGTTTTAAACGAAATTAACAACGCCATCAACCGGTCAGAATTGTATGATAATAACTTAACGAAAAGCGAAAGTAAAGATACAAAATGCTCAGTAGGACAACTCAAAGGTAACGTGTTGTGGCCCAGAGCACACAACCCGTTGCCAACGATGCCGCTACGCCAACACCAACTACCTTACTAAGGATACGGGAGGAGGGCACCACCGTTTTTGTATTATGCTGCCGACTACCACCAAAGGACCAAAACCGGGACAAAAAATAATTTCACTCCGCCGCCGCAAAGGGCCACTACCGTTTCACCTAGGGTTGACGAGTGCCGCACCGACGGCCGGCAGAGTGGTTCTCCCTAGAACCCAAATCTAAGTGCCCAAGTTACCAAAGGAGAGACAACAGGAGCAGACCCATGTGAAACGAAAAACCGACCACCCAAGCAACGTCGCATGTAGTGGCAAGGTAGAATGTCAGACGGGAGCTGTCGAACGAAGGTGATGAAACCACGGAGAATGCCAAGAGGGGGCAGCACCATGCGTCGGGCGAGGATAGGAATCACTGAAGCCCAAGGCATACTACCGGCACCAAGGAAGGGACCCCGACCCCCTCGCACCAGCGACAGGGACCCTCCGCACTTGGATCCCGGGCAGGCTATCGATGATGAGATCAGGCCAACTCACGTCATCGTCGAACCACCACCAACTCGTCCACCACTCGAGCATTCCCCGGACGATGCCTTCAGGAAGGATCACGCACCAAGGTCTCATCGTGGGTCGGAACAGGGGACTTGAGGCTTTAATCCTAAGCTTCTTGGCAGGGTGGGAGGGAGGGGAACCCCATTGAAGCCTCCACCAAGGGGATCGACACCCAAACGCGATGTATTCGGCGTGGCCGCAGCGCCAGCTAGTAGTTGCTCCCAGAACCGCTCTAAACCACCACCCGAGAAAAGGCAACCTCAGCCACAAGGACCGGATCCGGGGCGAATCGGGGTTGAAGACCGAACTTCTTCATTGCAAGCCGACCAACCTACGAGGGACCGCCGCAACATAATTTATTTAATTCATGCACCCGTCAATTATTCAAAAGTCTGAAATGATGGAGACATGCAGGAAATATATTTTAACACTCCACCTCACGACTAGGCCTTTTTTAGTCCTTAGACATGGGATAGTGTAGGCAGCAAAAACTTTATTGAATACTTTGTCGGCGGGTCTTGAATTAGAGACTGAAGGAAATATGCCCTAGAGGCAATAATAAAGTTGTTATTTTATATTTCCTTGTATCATGATAGATGTTTATTATTCATGCTAGAATTATATTAACCGGAAACTTGATACATGTGTGAATACATAGACAAAACACCGTGTCCCTAGTAAGCCTCTACTAGACTAGCTCGTTAATCAAAGATGGTTAAGTTTCCCAACCATAGACATGTGTTGTCATTTGATGAACGGAATCACATCATTAGGAGAATGATGTGACGGACAAGACCCATCCGTTAGCTTAGCATGTTGATCGTTCAGTTTTATTGCTATTGCTTTCTTCATGTCAAATACATATTCCTTCGACTATGAGATTATGCAACTTCCGGATACCGGAGGAATACCTTGTGTGCTATCAAACATCACAACATAACCGGGTGATTATAAAGATGCTCTACAGGTATCTCAGAAGGTGTTTGTTGGGTTGGCATAGATTGAGATTAGGATTTGTCACTCCGAGTATCGGAGAGGTATCTCTGGGCCCTCTCGGTAATGCACATCATAATAAGCCTTGCAAGCAATGGGACTAATGAGTTAGTTGAGGGATGATGTATTATGGAACGAGTAAAGAGACTTGCCGGTAACGAAATTGAACTAGGTATGAACATACCGACGATCGAATCTCGGGCAAGTAACATACCGACGACAAAGGGAATAACGTATGTTGTCATTACGGTACGACCGATAAAGATCTTTGTAGAATATCTGGGAACCAATATGAGCATCTAGGTTCCGCTGTTGGTTATTGACCGGAGAGGTGTCTCGGTCATGTCTACATAGTTCTCGAACCCGTAGGGTCCGCACGCTTAACGTTCGATGACGATTTTGTATTATATGAGTTATGTGATTTGTTGACCGAATGTTGTTCGGAGTCCCAGATGAGATCACGGACATAACGAGGATTCTCGAAATGGTTGAGAGGTAAAGATTGATATATAGAACGATGGTATTCGGACACCGGAAGTGTTCCGGGAAGCACCGGGTACTTATCGGTTCACCGGAAGGGGTTCCGGGCACCCCCGGCAAAAGATATGGGCCTTATGGGCCAAGAGGGGAAACACACCAGCCACAAAGGGGCTGGTGCCCCCCTCCCCGCCCCCACATGAGCTGGTAAAATTGGAGAAAGAAGGGGGGAGGAGGAAAGGAAAAGGGAATAGGATTCCCCCTTCCCCATCTTCCCTTCCTACTCCGAATAGGAATAGGAAAGGGGGGAGGCCGAATTGGGAGGTGCCCAAGTAGGATTCCTCCTACTTGGGGCGCCCCCTTGGCTGCCTCTCCTCCCCTCCAACCTATATATATGAGGGGGGGCACCGCTAGAACACACACCAACAATTGTTAGCCGTGTGCGGCGCCCCCCTCCACAGTTTGCGCCTCCGGTCATATCTTCGTAGTGCTTAGGCGAAGCCCTGTGTGGATCACTTCACCATCACCATCACCACGCTGTCGTGCTGACGAAACTCTCCCTTGATACTTTGCTGGATCAATAGTTCGAGGGACATCATCGAGCTGAACGTGTGTAGAACTGGGAGGTGCCGTACGTTCGGTGCTTGATCGGTCGGAACGAGAAGAAGTTCGACTACATCAACCGCGTTGTCAAATGCTTCTGCTTTCGGTCTACG
Organism: Aegilops tauschii subsp. strangulata; assembly: GCF_002575655.3. Classification (NCBI taxonomy): domain Eukaryota; kingdom Viridiplantae; phylum Streptophyta; class Magnoliopsida; order Poales; family Poaceae; genus Aegilops; species Aegilops tauschii. Next base: position 587,862,895 of record NC_053041.3, read on the forward strand.
AGGGTACGTGGAAACACTCTCCCCCTCTCGTTGCTATGCATCTCCTAGATAGATCTTGCGTGAGCATAGGATTTTTTTTTGAAATTGCATGCTACGTTACCCAACAGTGGCATCCGAGCCAGGTCTATGCATAGATGATATGCACGAGTAGAACATAAAGAGTTGTGGACGGCGATAGTCATATTTCTTACCACCAACATCTTATTTTGATTCGGCGGTATTGTTGGATGAAGCGGCCCGGACCAACCTTACATGATCACGTTCATGAGACCGGTTCCACCGACAAACATGCAACTAGTTTTGCATAAAGGTGGCTGGCGGGTGTCTGTTTCTCCAACTTTAGTTGAATCGAATTTGACTACGGCCGGTCCCTATTGAAGGTTAAAACAACAAACTTGATAAATAACCGTTGTGGTTTTGATGCATAGGTAAGAACGGTTCTTGTGAGAAGCCCGTAGCAGCCACGTAATACTTGCAATAACGATGTAGCGGACGTCTAACTTGTTTTTGCAGGGCATGTTGTGATTCACTACAAGAAATATGTCAACTTGTGACCCTCACTATTGGCCGCTGAAAGGTCATAGTTTTTCATTTGCGACCTTTTTGTGACCAAAAACAGAAGGTCAAAAGCTGGCAGTCGTAAACTGAAATTAACGACCTTCTGTAAAAGGTCGTTGGTTCTTCGACCAAAATTTTGGTCACTAGCAGCCTCCCCAGACCACGTAGGATCCAGCGTGGCAAGCTGACGTGGATAAGAATCAGCCCGGTCCAGTTCGGTGTTTTAAACGGGCCGAGCCCAACAATTTAGCCCATTTAGTACATTTATTTCTGTTAATTTTTGTCAGCTACATGGGCCAAGCCCAACTATTCAGCCCATCAATTTTTATGCACGTTTGGCCTTCCAAGAATATATGTACTATTTTGTGCAGCGCATTTTCTGGTTTACATTCAGCCTTTTTATACAGTCAAATAATAATTCAATCTTGGGAGTTGGTCCAGTACACTTCTCAGCCCATTCACATATATGCGGCCCATATTCATACAAATGATTCTCAAATCATATTCCTATACAGAACTATAAATCATATGTACAACAAACATAATAAAAAAATAAATAGTTCAACAAAAATAAATTTTCTTCCTCTTCCATCTTCCAGAACACACAACACCTGGCATTGGAAGGATCAGCCATTAGAAGCATATAGAATACAAATGGAAACAATCAAAATAAAGAAATGAAAGGCACACACTATGAAAATTACGACAACACCAATATTTTTTATACTACCATAACAAACAGAAATGTAATCTGATTGCATAGGACATATGGCATTATCAACAAGACAAAGCAAAATTTATAGTGCCAGCTCATGAAGAAGGCAAAGCATATTTTACAGTGCAGGCTCAGGATGCCACCATGCACACTCCAACAAAAACTAAACGGAGGGCAAGAGAGCAGGACACAACTGTACCTGGAAATGCTGCTACCAGCGACAAAAGTAAGTTGGTCGGAGCCAAAGAGGGGTCTGCCAAAGGAGCCAACCATGCCGACGAGGATGAGGTAACCGGTGATCGTCTCCTGGTTCTCCTTGATCTTGTCCTCGAAGTTCTTCCGCTACAGGTTGTCCTGCTGCAGCTCATCCTACACCGCCCAGAAACAAACAATTCAGATCAACAACTGCATAGATCATACCTTGTTTGCTTATCTAGACCAGACACTACTACAGTAATTGTTTGCTTATCTAGACCAGACACTACTACTATTTGTGAATATAGCAAATGTAAAAACAATGTAAATGGTAAACAACACTTGAGAATATAGCAACAGATTAAGAGCGTATTGTTTAGCATCACACAGATAGTAGCACAATGCTACATGCAACTGTTAGGATAAAGTAGAGCTTCTACATTACATAGTCAGATATGAAGGACCAAGCAAACTGTTCCGGAAAAGACAAGTTACAGAGCAATCATGTATAGACCATTGTACTGGTAGCAAGGGCATAAAGATAATCACTTAACAAGCAGTACCAACATGAGTAAATCACATAAAGAAGTGCAATCTAATATCCCAGCTGCCAAAACACCATATCAAGATTCCGTATAGACCGAAAAGAGCATGCGCTGCAGGACATATAAATATACCATGAGCATTATTTCTACAAGTAAAATCCCTGTAAATATTACAAACATGCCACTGGGTACTAATCAGCCAGAGTAGTGTCATGGCTACCCAAGGAATCACCTAAACACAGCCTCGAAGAGGATGGCCAACGATGCCTGTGCTAGATTCACCATGTTGCCTATAATTCCATCAAGACAAATACAATCAGTATCAGGATCAGAGGTTCAGAGCAAGAATAGTGAAGGCGTTTATGCTATAAACGACAAGGAGATGATGCAAACTGTAACGAAGTAGGCATAGAGTAACAAAACAGCTCCATTACACTTAAGCTGCTACTACCTGCATATACTAAATGGAACCAGAAGTATGTCGACTACTAGACAGCCATGAATGATGCCCAGGAGTATTGATTTGGAAACAATCAATCCTCCAATAGTGATAAATTTTGGAGTATTAATTCGAAAGATGGCCTATATTACAGTACAGTGCAGTGTGTAAGAAGGAATGAATCCATTTTCACAATCTGAGGAAGAATAAGAAGGAACCAAGCATATGAAGGAGTATTCAGTTTACTCATGCTGCTGCTACAATACAGTACTGCTGCTATAGTACAGTGCTCCAAGAATAATATGAAATGTGGACTAATCGGAATAATCTGGTCTAATGTTAGACAAATGTGGACTACCCTACTCCAAGATGCTACTCTAACTATCAGTATTGGAGTACGTACTGTTTAGTCTATTGGAGTACAACAATACTCCAAGATGCTAATCCAGTTTCAAACTTGCAAATACAACAAGACAAGATATGTACCCATTTTACCTTTGATGTTAGATCTTGGGATAACAAAGAGTGCTCCTAGTACAAGAAGCACAACAAGTGAGATGAGAACTAGCAGTACTGGATAGTGTATTAACTGAAGTAGTGTTCTGCACAGCAAAATTGGCTGCAGTCAGGAAAATTCACAAAAATATAAATATCTTCTGTCTAGAAATGATAGAAATCGAGCCGGAGCTTCCAAAACTACACCAAATTAATTGGGAACATCACTAATCCTCACTGTCAAACTACTCCACCAATGACAAGTACTGGCATGCTTTGTTGTAACTGGATTCACTATTTAGTCACAGGAATACAACACAGTTCAAGAAATACTCCACCAAAGACAAATCATAAATTAAACTACTGCAAGCAAGAAGAGATAAGAAGAGGGAACTACTGCTTGCAAGCACTACTGCTTGCAAGTCCCAACTTAACAACATCTATCATCAATTTAGTTAATCGAAGATGCTACTCTAACTACTCCAGTTTGCAAGATGCCACAGTAACTATCAGTACTGGAGTAATCGAATGTGTTGCAAGATGCTACTCTAACCAGATGCTCCAAGTTGATACTCCAAGATACTGCAAGCAAGTTCATACTCCCACAAGAAGAGAATTCAGACAAGAATCTGTTCCACACACACTGTTCATTCGAGCCTGTGCTCTCTGCAAAACTTGAAACAGTACCACACGGACGTCCAACCAGCGGCAGAGAGGCCAGCCACAGCACAATAGACCTAGAGCTACAACCTGACAGTAACAATAACCGCACAACACAGCCATTCCTCACGCATGTGACTGAAAAAGTAACAGAAATTCGTTTAACGGTGCTATGGTAGGCGTACCTCTCGCCTAAGCTCCTCATCTGTGTCATCGCCATCTGCCAACTGTTGGTTCGGCAATGTGCTCTCTGCAAAACCTGAAACAACCAGCGGCAGAGAGGTCAACCACAGGTACACAGCACACCAAACCAATACCGCGAAATCACAAATCTGACCGAGAAACCCAGGGCACCTTTCTCTTCGTCCGAGGCCGGGAGCGCCTCCCCTGTCCAGTCCTTGGGCACGAGCGGATCCTGCACAGACACGAACGCACCAAAAAATAAAAACATCACCGCCTGGGATCAAAGAACGAACGAACCAAGGAGCCGGACGCGAGGGAGAGGGAGAGGGAGAGGTAGGGTTGGCTTACCCGGTGGGCGGAGGCGGGGCTGTCGGGGCCGGGGCGGCGGCGGTGGCGGCGGAACCAGAAGAGGAAGCAGTCAACGAGGAAGGCGTCGAAGAAGGCCACCACCGCCCTCACGAGCGCCTCCGCACACCCGCACATAGAGCTCCTCGAAGGAGAGACTTCGACACGGTGCTTGACGGGCTAGATCTTGGGGATGCGCTTCCGCCGCCACCCCTTCCCGTGCGCCCGCGCAGCGGCGATCCGCCCTCCCTGCTTAGGGTAGGGGCCGCGCCCGGTTGATCTGGCCGAAGAGGATGAAGGCTCGGAGCGAGGGGAGCGTCGGGGAGAGGAAGGGAGGGGGTTGGGGTGGCGATGCGGTGAGGAAGGGCGCGGGGGAGGCCATGGATGCTGATGGAAGGGCGTGGGGGATGCCATGGATGGGCGCGGGGGTGGCGATGCGGTGAGGAAGGGCTCACCGGTGGAGCTGATGGGGAGGCGGCGGCAGCGATCTGGAAGGGGAAGGGAGGAGGGGTTTGCGGTGGGGTGGAGACAGGTAGGGGTTTGCGGTGGGGAATGGATGGGTGGATGGATGGATGTGGGATGAGGAGATGGATGGATGGATATGTGCCATGTCATCGATCCATGGCACAAACGTCTCCATCAATCGGAATTAAGCGCATGTAATTGTATTTCTTCTTTAGTTTCTCTTATATATTTTCTCATCAATACAAAGAATCTATCAAATATTTACTGCAAAATGGCACCATTTTATTTTTCAAAAATATTAGACCATATTTATGTCCAATTAACCAGATGATTGTGTGTTAAAAACTTTTCATCAACCTCCCATCAAATTGACAAATTTTTGCCGATTCAGCAGGAAACGGGTCAAATTTGAACTACCCCCATCACACAATTTGCTATTTATTTTTTTGAAAAATCATTTCTAGGTACATAAGTATCTATTTAATCAGAGAAACACAAAAAAATTTCCAAGATTCAACCACTACCTAGGAACGGTCATGCCCGCCGTTTTGACCGCATTTTGAAACGGACATAAAAAATTCAAAAAATTCAAAAAATTGAAAACCTTCGCATTGTGTCATTATAAATGACCAAGTTACCAGGAAAAATAATAAACTTGTAATACGGTAATTATTTTTAAAAAGTGTTCTCAGAAATGAGCTATCATGCGTGAAGATGCATGGCTTTCAAGCCAAATGATCAATCTTATGGCCACATTCATCGCATAGTTTGTTAAAATGATCACATATTGTGCACAAGGGTGCATATTGGAATGGAAAACAATTTTGCCTAAGGAAGTATTCATTTTCTTTGGACGAAAAAACCATTTTCCATTTTTCGGGTGCCCAAAAGGAGGTTTTTTTGTGAAGGACCTCCCAAATAATTGTTGCAAAATTGTACCAAATCAATTTTCTAAAATACTAGAACATATTTAATGCACAATTGACAAAATGGTTGGGTGTAAGTTTTGATCCACCTCTCATGAAAAAGACAAATTTCCGCCGATTCAGCTGGAAGCGAGTCAAATTTGAACTGCGGCTGCCTCATAGTTTGCTATTTATTTTTTCCAAAAATCATTTCTAGTTACATAAGTACCTATTTAACCATAAAATGGTTTGGTGGCGATACGTCGAGGTTTGGGCGGTGGCCGAGGGCCCCAACTCTAGAGCGAGTAAACTCGCATGCCCGCCGCGTGGTCACCGCATGACTGTGGCGTTGCCATGTGTTCTGGGAGGCCTAGGCATGTCTAGTGGGTTGGGCACTCCCCGGGTAGGTGCTAGGAAGAAAATTACAACAAAATATTCTCACGAGGAGACCGATCGATGCTCAAACATGAATTAGCAGCCAAGTGTTTGATTAGCGGTACGGGAAATGTACATGGCTAATGGGCGTGAGTTTTGGCTGAGGATGATCAGTTACTAAGAAGACCGTCTTCACAAATTTTCAGCTCAAAAGGAGGAGCCTAGGTGGTACTTGCTTTGCAAAGTAACACACTGGACATAAATACGAATGTTGAAGCTGGGCTCAAAATAATGAATGGATTGAGCTGGCATTTGGTGGAGGATGGTTATTTGGGCATAGGAAAGCACTGTAGAAAATGGATACTATTTGGACATGCCAAAGTGGTACTTCCTTCACAAAGTGTTGTTCTGAACAGAATAGGAAAATGAATATTGTTGAATTATTTTTGAACTAGGCAAGGAAGGTTTTTTACATATTTGACGAAGATATGACCCAAAGAATTTATGAGATTTTTTTGGGAATTTTGGGAATGACAGAAATATAGGTTGCTTCACAACCTGGGGCAAAAAATGACACATGGACATGACACATAGGCAAAACTGATGAGGTGGTGCCTAGTCATAGCAACCCACCACAATTTACAAGGTTATGACCATCTATATTGGTCGTGATCAGCTAGAAATAAGGCAGCGGACCAGTGCTATCTGCTTTATGACCATTTCGTGTAAGGAAATTACGACCTTTCTAACCAAAATGGTCGTTATAGTTTAGGGTTTGGAGCCCCCCGAACAGCTTTTGACCAATTGGTCTGAAATGGTCATAGATCTATGACCAATTCTTCCAGGGTCACTGACAGAAGGTCACTAGTTGACATATTTTTTGTAGTGATTTGATATGGTCAAGACAGGATGTGATATACGTTGTTGTATGAGATGATCATGTTTTGTAAAAGTTATCGGCAACTGGCAGGAGCCTTATGGTTGTCGCTTTATTGTATGAAATGCAAACGCCATGTAATTGCTTTACTTTATCACTATGCGTTAGCGATAGTTGTAGAAGCAATAGTTGGCGAGACGACCACGACGATACGATGGAGATCAAGTTGTCAAGCTGGTGACGATGGAGACCATGACGGTGCTTTGGAGATGGAGATCAAAAGCACAAGATGATGATGGCCATATCATGTCACATATTTTGATTGCATGTGATGTTTATATTTTATGCATCTTATTTTGCTTAGTACGGCGGTAGCATTATAAGATGATCCCTTACTAAAATTTCAAGCTATAAGTGTTCTCCCTGAGTATGCACCGTTGCGACAGTTTGTCGTGCCGAGACACCACGCGATGATCGGGTGTGATAGGCTCTACGTTCACATACAACGGGTGCAAGACAATTTTGCACATGCGGAATACTCGGGTTAAACTTGACGAGCCTAGCATGTACAGACATGGCCTCGAAACACTGGAGACTGAAAGGTCGAACGTGAATCATATAGTAGATATGATCAACATAGAGATGTTCGCCATTGAAGACTACTCCATCTCACGTGATGATCGGACATGGTTTAGTTGATTTGGATCACATGATCATTTAGATGACTCGAGGGATGTCTATCTAAGTGGGAGTTCTTAAGTAATATGATTAAATTGAACTTAATTTATCATGAACTTAGTCCTGATAGTATTTGCATATCTATGTTGTAGATCAATAGCTCGCGATGTAGCTCCCCGTTTATTTTTTTGATATGTTCCTAGAGAAAAATAAGTTGAAAGATGATAGTAGCAATGATGCGGACTGGGTCCGTGATCTGAGGATTAGCCTCATTGCTGCACAGAAGAATTATGTCCTTGATGCACCGCTAGGTGACAAACCTATTACAGGAGCAGATGCAGACGTTATGAATGTCTCGCAAGCTCGATATGATGACTACTTGATAGTTTAGTGCACCATGCTTTGCGGCTTAGAACCAGGACTTCAAAAACGTTTTGAACGCCATGGAGCATATGAGATGTTCCAAGAGCTGGAATTGGTATTTCAGACTCATGCCCGAGTCAAGAGGTATGAGACCTCTCACAAGTACTTTGCCTACAAAATGGAGGAGAATGGCTCAACCAGTGAGCATGTGCTCAGAATGTCTGAGTACTACAATCGCTTGAATCAAGTGGGAGTTAATCTTCCAGATAAGATAGTGATTGACAGAGTTCTCTAGTCACTATCACCAAGTTACTGGAACTTCGTGATGAACTATAATATGCAAGGGATGACGAAAATGATTCCCGAGCTCTTCGTGATGCTGAAATCGACGAAGGTAGAAATCAAGAAAGAGCATCAATTGTTGATGGTTAACAAGACCACTAGTTTCAAGAAGAGGGCAAAGGGAAAGAAAGGGAACTTCAAGAAGAATGGCAAGCAAGTTGCCACTCCCATGAAGAAACCCAAAGCTAGACCCAAGCCTGAAACTGAGTGCCTCTACTGCAAAGGAAATGGTCATTGGAAGCGGAACTACCCCAAATACTTGGCGGTTAAGAAGGATGGCAAAGTGAACAAAGGTATATTTGATATACATGTTATTGATGTGTACTTTACTAGTGTTCATAGTAACCCCAGGGTATTTGATACCGGTTCAGTTGCTAAGATTAGTAAACTCAAAACTGGAGTTGCAAAATGAACAGAGACTAGTTCAGGGCGAGGTGACGATGTGTGTTGGAAGTGATTCCAAGGTTGATAAGATCACCATCGCACACTCCCTCTACCTTCGAGATTAGTGTTGGACCTAAATAAATGTTATTTGGTGTTTGTGTTGAGCATGAATATGATTAGATCATGTTTATTGCAATACGGTTATTCATTTAAGTCAGAGAATAATTGTTGTTCTGTTTACATGAATAAAACCTTTTATGGTCATACACCCAAAATGGTTTATTGAATCTCGATCGTAGTGATATGCATATTCATAATATTGATGCCAAAAGATGTAAAGTTAATAATGATAGTGCAACATATTTGTGGCACTGCCGTTTAGGTCATATTGGTGTAAAGCGCATGAAGAAACTCCATGCAGATGGGCTTTTGGAATCACTTGATTATGAATCATTTGATACATGCGAACCATGCCTCATGGGCAAGATGACTAAAACTCCGTTCTCCGGAACAATGGAGCGAGCTAATGACTTACTGGAAATAATACATAGCAATGTATGCGGTCCGATGAGTGTTGAGGCTCGCGGTGGGTATCGTTATTTGCTGACCTTCACAGATGATTTGAGCAGATATGGGTATATCTACTTGATGAAACACAAGTCTGAAACATTTGAAAAGTTCAAAGAATTTTAGAGTGAAGTGGAGAATCATCGTAGCAAGAAAATAAATTTTAGATATGGTGCGATCTATGATGTCTCTTACCGATTTACAACTATCATTTTGGGGTTATGCATTAGAGACAACTGCATTCACGTTAAATAGTGCACCATCTAAATCCGTTGAGACGACACCATATGAACTATGGTTTGGCAAGAAACCTAATCTATCGTTTCTTAAAGTTTGGGGTTACGATACTTATGTGAAAAAGCTTCAGCCTGATAACCTCGAACCCAAATAGGAGAAGTGCGTCTTCATAGTATACCCAAAAGAAACTGTTGGGTACACCTTCTATCATAGATCCGAAGGCAAGATCTTTGTTGCTAAGAATTGATCCTTTCTAGAGAAGGAGTTTCTCTCGAAAGAAGTGAGTGGGAGGAAAGGAGAACTTGATGAGGTAATTGTACCTTCTCTCAAATTGGAAAATAGCTCATCACAGAAATCAGTTCTAGTGATGTCTACACCAACTAGAGAGGAAGCTAATGATAATGAGCATGAAACTTTAGATCAAGTTACTACCAAACCTCGTAGTCAACCAGAGCATGTTCCGCACCTAAGTGGTACGGTAATACTGTTTTGGAAGTCATGTTACTAGACCTTGACGAACCTACGAACTATGAAGAAGCGATGATGAGCCCAGATTCCGATAAATGGCTCGAGGCCATGAAATCTGAGATAGGATTCATGTATGAGAACAAAGTATGGACTTTGGTGGACTTGCCCAATGATCGGTAAGACATTGAGAATAAATGGATCTTCAAGAGGAAGACGGACATTGATGGTAGTGTTACTATCTACAAAGGTCGACTTGTCGCAAAAGGTTTTCGACAAGTTCAAGGTGTTGAATGCGATGAGATTTTCTCACTCGTAGCGATGCTTAAGTCTATCCGAATCATGTTAGCAATTGCCGCATTTTATGATTATGAAATCTGGCAAATGGACGTCAAAACTGCATTTCTTAATGGATTTCTAAATAAGAGTTGTATATGATGTAACCAGAAGGTTTTGTCGATCCTAAAGGTGCTAACAAAGTGTGCAAGCTCCAGCGATCCATTTATGGACTGGTGCAAGCATCTCAGAGTTGGAATATATGCTTTGATGAGGTGATCAAAGCATATGGTTTTATACAGACTTTTGGAGAAGCCTGTATTTACAAGAAAGTGAGTGGGAACTCAGTAGCATTTCTAATATTATATGTGGATGACATATTATTGATTGGAAATGATATAGAATTTCCGGATAGCATAAAAGGATACTTGAATAAGAGTTTTTCAATGAAACACCTTGGTGAAGCTGCTTATATATTGGGCATCAAGATCTATAGGGATAGATCGAGACGCTTAATAAGACTTTCACAAAGTATATACTGCTACCTCTTGAGCACTGCGTTGGTTTTCCCTTGAAGAAGAAAGGGTGATGCAGCAAAGTAGCGGAAGTATTTCCCTCAGTTTTGAGAACCAAGGTATCAATCCAGTAGGAGGCTACACGCAAATCCCTCGTACCTGCACAAACAAATAAGAACCTTGCAACCAACGCGATAAAGGGGTTGTCAATCCCTTCACGGCCACTTGCAAAAGTGAGATCTGATAGAGATAATAAGATAAATATTTTTGGTATTTTTGTTGTCTAGAATTAAAAGTAAAGATTGCAAAATAAACGGCGCCAGAAATTGCTAGTTGTTGGGAGATTAATATGATGGAAAATAGACCCGGGGGCCATAGGTTTCACTAGTGGCTTCTCTCAAGATAGCATAAATATTACGGTGGGTGAACAAATTATTGTCGAGCAATTGATAGAAAAGTGCATAGTTATGAGAATATCTAGGCATGATCATGTATATATGCATCACGTCCGCGACAAGTAGATCGAAATGATTCTGCATCTACTACTATTACTCCACACATCGACCGCTATCCAGCATGCATCTAGAGTATTAAGTTCATAAGAATAGAGTAACGCATTAGGCAAGATGACATGATGTAGAGGGATAAACTCAAGCAATATGATATAAACCCCATCTTTTTATCCTCGATGGCAACAATACAATACGTGTCGGTTCCCTTTCTGTCACTAGGATCGAACACCACAAGATTGAACCCAAAGCTAAGCACTTCTCCCATTGCAAGAAAGATCAATCTAGTAGGCCAAACCAAACTGATAATTTGAAGAGACGTGCAAAGATAACAAATCATACATAAAAGAATTCAGAGGAGATTCAAATATTGTTGATAGATAATATTGATCATAAACCCACAATTCATCGGATCTCGACAAACACACCGCAAAAGAATTACATTGAATAGATCTCCAAGAAGATCAAGGAGAACTTTGTATTGAGATCCAAAGAGAGAGAAGAATCCATCTAGCTAATAACTATGGACCCGAAGGTCTGAGGTAAACTACTCACACATCATCGGAGAGGCTATGGTGTTGATGTAGAAGCCCTCCATGATCGATTCCCCCTCCGGCGGAGCGCCGGAAAAGGCCCCAAGATAGGATCTCACGGGTACAGAAGGTTGCGGCGGTGGGAATAGGGTTTCGTGGTGCTCTCGGATGTTCACGGGGCATATGAGTATATATATAGGCGAAAGAAGTCGGTTGGGGGAGCCACGAGGAGCCCACGAGGGTGGGGGGCGCGCCTCCCTATCTCGTGGCCGCCTCGTTGCTTCCTTGACGTCCACTACAAGTCTCCTGGATTGAGTTTATTCCAAAAATCACTCTCCCGAAGGTTTCATTCCATTTGGATTCCGTTTGATATTCCTTTTCTGCGAAACACTGAAATAGGCAAAAGAAACAACAATTTGGACTGGGCCTCCGGTTAGTAGGTTAGTCCCAAAAATAATATAAAAGTGTATAATAGAGCCCATTAAACATCCAAAACAGATAATATAATAGCATGGAACAATAAAAAATTATAGATACGTTGGAGACGTATCAAGCATCCCCAAGCTTAATTCCTGCTCATAGAGTATTCTAATAAATTCCGATTCATGTGTGTCTCTCCCAAAAGGTGTGTACAACAAGGATGATTATGGCAAACTAAAAAGCAAAGACTCAAATCATACAAGACGCTCCAAGAAAAACACATTTCATGTGGTGAATAAAAATATAGCATCAAGTAAAGTTACCGATGGACGAAGACGAAAGAGGGGATGCCTTCCGGGGCATCCCCAAGCTTAGGCTTTTGGTTGTCCTTGAATTTTACCTTGGGTTGCCTTGGGAATCCCCAAGCTTAGGCTCTTGCCACTCCTTATTCCATAATCCATCAAATCTTTACCGAAAACTTGAAAACTTCACAACACAAAACTCAACAGAAAATCTCATGAGCTCCATTAGCGAGATAAAACAAACCACCACTTTAAGTTACTGTAATTAACTCATTATTTATTTATATTGGTGTTAAACATACTGTATTCCAAATTCTCTATGGTTCATACCCCCCGATACTAGCCATAGATTCATCAAAATAAGCAAACAACACACGAAAAACAGAATCTGTCAAAAACATAACAGTCTGTAGTAATCCGTATCAAACGCAAACTTCCTGTAACTAAAAAATTCTACCAAAATAGGAAGACCTAGATAATTTGATTATTGATCTACTGCAATTGGAATCAGTATTTTATCACATTCTGGTGATTTTTAACAATTGTTTTCGTGAGCAGAAAGTTTCTGATTTTTTCAGCAAGATCAAATAACTATCATCTAAGAAGATCCTATAGGTTTCACTTGGCACAAACACTAATTAAAACATAAAACCACATCTGAAAAGAGGCTAAATGAATTATTTATTACTAAACAGGAACAAAAAGCAAGGAACAAAAATAAAATTGGGTTGCCTCCCAACAAGCGCTATCGTTTAACGCCCCTAGCTAGGCATAAAAGCGAGAATAGATCTAAGTATCATCTTCTTTGGTATGCAATCCATAAGTGGATCTCATAATAGATTCATAAGGTAATTTAATTTTCTTCCTAGGAAAGTGTTCCATGTATTTCCTTAATGGAAATTGGAATCTAATATTCCCTTCCTTCATATCAATAATTGCACCAATCGTTCTAAGGAAAGGTCTACCAAGAATAATAGGGCATGCAGGATTGCAATCTATATCAAGAACAATAAGATCTATGGGCACATAATTCCTATTTTCAACAATAATAACATCATTAATCCTTCCCATAGGTTTCTTAATGGTGGAATCCGCAAGGTGCAAGTTTAAAGAACAATCATCGAATTCACGGAAACCTAACACATCACACAAAGTTTTTGGAATCGTGGAAACACTAGCACCCAAATCACATAGAGCATAGCATTCATGATCTTTAATCTTAATTTTAAAAGTAGGTTCCCACTCATCATAAAGTTTTCTTGGAATAGAAACTTCTAATTCAAGCTTTTCTTCATAGGATTGCATTAAAGCATCAACGATATGTTTGGTAAAAGCTTTATTTTGACTATAAGCATGAGGAGAATTTAACACGGATTGCAACAAGGAAATACAATCTATTAAAGAACAATTATCATAATTAAATTCCTTGAAATCGAAAATAGTGGGTTCATTTCTATGTAAAGTTTTGACCTCTTCAATCCCACTTTTACCAATTTTTGCATCAAGATCTAAAAACACCGAATCACTGGGACGCCTTCTAACTAAAGTTGACTCATCTACAGTCCAATCATTATCAGGATTCATATTGGAAAACAAATATTTAATAGGAGACACATCAATCACTTTTAGATATTCATCCCTATTATCATGAAAACTAGAAGAACACGCTTTTACAAAGCAATCTTTCTTAGCACGCATCCTAGCGGTTCTTTCTTTGCATTCATCAATGGAAATTCTCATAGCTTTGAGAGACTCATTGATATCATGCTTAGGTGGAATAGATCTAAGTTTCAAAGAATTAACATCAAGAGAAATTCTATCCACGTTCCTAGCCAATTCATCAACCTTAAGCAATTTTTCTTCAAGCAAAGCATTGAAATTGTTTTGTGAATTCATAAACTCTTTAACACTAGTCTCAAAATCAGAGGGCAACTTATTAAAATTTCCATAGGAGTTGTTGTAGGAATTACCATAATTATTAGAGGAATTACTAGGGAACGGCCTAGGATTAAAGTTTCCTCTATACGCGTTGTTACCAAAATTGTTCCTACCAACAAAATTCACATCCATAGGTTCATTATTATTCTCAATCAAAGTAGACAAAGGCATATCACTAGGATCAGAAGAAACACTCTTATTAGCAAACAATTTCATGAGTTCATCCATCTTCCCACTCAAAACATTAATCTCTTCTATCGCATGAACCTTTTTACTAGTAGATCTTTCGGTGTGCCATTGAGAATAATTAACCATAATATTGTCTAGGAGTTTAGTAGCTTCTCCTAAAGTGATTTCCAAAAAAGTGCCTCCCGCATCCGAATCTAAAAGATTTCTAGAAGCAAAATTCAATCTGGCATAATTTTTTTTATAATCATCCATAAATTCAAACCATGTGTAGGGCAATTACGTATCATTAATTTCATTCTCTCCCAAGCTTGTGCAACATGTTCATGATCAAGTTTCTTAAAATTCATAATATCGTTTCTAAGAGAGATGATCTTAGCGGGAGGAAAATACTTAGAGATAAAAGCATCTTTGCACTTATTCCATGAATCAATACTATTTTTAGGCAAAGACGAAAACCTAGTTTTAGCACGATCTCTAAGTGAAAACGGAAATAGCTTCAATTTAACAATATCATTATCCACATCTTTCTTCTTTTGCATATCACACAAATCAACAAAGTTGTTTAGATGTGTAGCGGCATCTTCACTAGGAAGGCCAGAAAATTGATCTTTCATGACAAGATTCAACAAGGCAGCATTAATTTCACAAGATTCAGCATCGGTAATAGGAGCAATCGAAGTGCTAAGAAAATTATTGTTGTTGGTATTGGAAAAATCACACAATTTAGTATTATCTTGAGCCATCGTGACAAACAAGCAATCCAACACACAAGCACACAAGAAGCAAGCGAAAAAGAGGCGAACGGAAAAAGGTGGCGAATAAAACGGCAAGGGTGAAGTGGGGGAGAGGAAAACGAGAGGCAAATGGCAAATAATCTAATGCGAGGGATAAGAGTTTGTGATGGGTACTTGGTATGTCTTGACTTGTGCGTAGACTCCCCGGCAACGGCGCCAGAAATCCTTCTTGGTACCTCTTGAGCACTGCGTTGGTTTTCCCTTGAAGAGGAAAGGGTGATGCAGCAAAGTAGCGTAAGTATTTCCCTCAGTTTTGAGAACCAAGGTATCAATCCAGTAGGAGGCTACACGCAAATCCCTCGTACCTGCACAAACAAATAAGAACCTTGCAACCAACGCGATAAAGGGGTTGTCAATCCCTTCACAGCCACCTGCAAAAGTGAGATCTGATAGAGATAATAAGATAAATATTTTTGGTATTTTTGTTGTATAGATTGAAAAGTAAAGATTGCAAAATAAACGGCGCAAGAAATCGCTAGTTGTTGGCATAGGTTTCACTAGTGTCTTCTCTCAAGATAGCATAAATATTACGGTGGGTGAACAAATTACTGTCGAGCAATTGATAGAAAAGTGCATAGTTATGAGAATATCTAGGCATGATCATGTATATAGGCATCACGTCCGCGACAAGTAGATCGAAACGATTCTGCATCTACTACTATTACTCCACACATCGACCGCTATCCAGCATGCATCTAGAGTATTAAGTTCATAAGAACAGAGTAACGCATTACACAAGATGACATGATGTAGAGGGATAAACTCAAGCAATATGATATAAACCCCATCTTTTTATCCTCGATGGCAACAATACAATACGTGTCGGTTCCCTTTCTGTCACTGGGATCGAACACCGCAAGATTGAACCCAAAGCTAAGCACTTCTCCCATTGCAAGAAAGATCAATCTAGTAGGCCAAACAAAACTGATAATTCGAATAGACTTGCAAAGATAACAAATCATACATAAAAGAATTCAGAGGATATTCAAATATTGTTCATAGATAATATTGATCATAAACCCACAATTCATCGGATCTCGACAAACACACCGCAAAAGAATTACATCGAATAGATCTCCAAGAAGATCAAGGAGAACTTTGTATTGAGATCCAAAGAGAGAGAAGAAGCCATCTAGCTAATAACTATGGACCCGAAGGTCTGAGGTAAACTACTCACACATCATCGGAGAGGCTATGGTGTTGATGTAGAAGCCCTCCATGATCGATTCCCCCTCCGGCGGAGCGCCGGAAAAGGCCCCAAGATGGGATCTCACGGGTACAGAAGGTTGCGGCGGTGGGAATAGGGTTTCGTGGTGCTCTCGGATGTTCACGGGGTTTATGAGTATATATAGGCGAAAGAAGTCGGTTGGGGGAGCCACAAGGAGCCCATGAGGGTGGGGGCGCGCCTCCCTATCTCGTGGCCGCCTCGTTGCTTCCTTGACGTCCACTCCAAGTCTCCTGGATTGCGTTTGTTCCAAAAATCACTCTCCCGAAGGTTTCATTCCGTTTGGATTCCGTTTGATATTCCTTTTCTGCGAAACACTAAAATAGGCAAAAAACAGCAATTTGGACTGGGCCTCCGGTTAGTAGGTTAGTCCCAAAAATAATATAGAAGTGTATAATAAAGCCCATTAAACATCCAAAATAGATATATAATAGCATGGAACAATAAAAAATTATAGATACGTTGGAGACCTATCATATACCTTGGCAAAATTTTGAAGAAGTTCAAAATAGATCAGTCAAAGAAAGGGTTCTTGTCTGTGTTGCAAGGTGTGAAGTTGAGTAAGACTCAAAACCCGACCATGGCAGAAAATAGAAAGAAAAAGAAAGTCATTCCCTATGCCTCAGCCATAGGTTCTATAAAGTATGTTATGCTGTGTACCAGACCTATTGTTTACCTTGCCATGAGTTTGGCAAGGAGGTATGATAGTGATCCAGGAGTGGATCACTGGACATCGGTCAAATTTATCCTTAGTTACCTAAGAGTACTAAGGAAATATTTCTCGGTTATGGAGGTGATAAAGAGTTTGTCATAAAGAGTTACGTTGATGCAAGCTTTGACACTGTTTCGGATGACTCTGAGTCTCAATCTGGATACATATTGAAAGTGGGAGCAATTAGCTAGAGTAGCTCCGTGCAGAGCATCGTAGACATAGAAATTTGCAAAATACATACGAATCTGAATGTGGCAGACCCGTTGGCTAAACTTCTCTCACAAGCAAAACATGATCACACCTTAGTACTCCTGGGTGTTAATCACATGGCGATGTGAACTAGATTATTGACTGTAGTAAACCCTTTGGGTGTTGGTCACATGGCGATGTGAACTATGGGTGTTAATCACATGACGATGTGAACTATTAATGTTTAATCACATGGCGATGTGAACTAGATTATTGACTCTAGTGCAAGTGGGATACTGAAGGTAACATGCCCTAGAGGCAATAATAAAGTTGTTATTTTATATTTCCTTTTATCATGATAGATGTTTATTATTCATGCTAGAATTGTATTAACCGGAAACTTGATACATGTGTGAATACATAGACAAAACACCGTGTCCCTGGTAAGCCTCTACTAGACTAGCTCGTTAATCAAAGATGGTTAAGTTTCCTAACCATAGACATGTGTTGTCATTTGATGAACGGGATCACATCATTAGGAGAATGATGTGATGGACAAGACCCATCCGTTAGTTTAGCATGTTGATCCTTCAGTTTTATTCCTATTGCTTTCTTCATGTCAAATACATATTCCTTCAACTATGAGATTATGCAACTCCCAGATACCGGAGGAATACCTTGTGTGCTATCAAACGTCACAACATAACTGGGTGATTATAAAGATGCTCTACAGGTATCTCCGAAGGTGTTTGTTGGGTTGGCATAGATCAAGATTAGGATTTGTCACTCCGAGTATCAGAAAGGTATCTCTGACATCATAATAAGCCTTGCAAGCAATATGACTAATGATTTAGTTGCGGGATGATGTATTACGGAACGAGTAAAGAGACTTGCCGGTAAGGAGATTGAACTAGGTATGAAGATACCGACGATCGAATCTCGGGCAAATAACATACCGATGACAAAGGGAATAACGTATGTTGTCATTACGGTACGACCGATAAAGATCTTTGTAGAATATGTGGGAACCAATATGAGCATCCAGGTCCCGTTGTTGGTTATTGACTGGAGAGGTGTCTCAGTTATTTCTACATAGTTCTCGAACTCGTAGGGTCCGCACGCTTAACGTTCGATGACGATTTTGTATTATATGAGTTATGTGATTTGGTGACCGAATGTTGTTTGGAGTCCCGGATGAGATCACGTACATGACGAGGAGTCTCAAAATGGTCGAGAGGTAAAGATTGATATATAGTATGATGGTATTCGGACACCGGAAGTGTTCAGGGAAGCACCGGGTACTTATCGGGTCATCGGAAGGGGTTCCGGGCACCCCCGGCAAAAGATATGGGCCTTATGGGCCAAGAGGGGAAACACACCAGCCACAAAGGGGCTGGTGCGCCCCCCATATGGGCTAGACAAATTGGAGAAGGAAAGGGGAAGGAGGAAAGGAAAAAGGGAATACGATTCCCCCATCCCCCTCTTCCCTTCCTACTCCGAATAGGAATAGGAAAGGGGGGAGGCCGAATTGGGAGGTGCCCAAGTAGGATTCCTCTTACTTGGGGCGCCCCCTTGGCTGCCTCTCCTCCCCTCCAACCTATATATATGAGGGGGGCACCGCTAGAACACACACCAACAATTGTTAGTCGTGTGCGGCGCCCCCCTCCACAGTTTGCGCCTCCGGTCATATCTTCGTAGTGCTTAGGCGAAGCCCTGCGTGGATCACTCCACCATCACCGTCACCACGCCGTCGTGCTGACGAAACTCTCCCTCGACACTTTGCTGGACCAATAGTTCGAGGGACGTCATCGAGCTGAACGTGTGTAGAACTCGTAGGTGCCGTACGTTCGGTGCTTGATCGGTCAGAACGAGAAGAAGTTCGACTACATCAACCGCGTTGTCAAACGTTTCCGCTTTCGGTCTACAAGGGTACGTGGACACACTCTCCCCCTCTCATTGCTATGCATCTCTGAGATAGATCTTGCGTAAGCGTAGGATTTTTTTGAAATTGCATGCTACATTCCCCAACAGAGACCTCCTAGCTCGGAGAGCATATTGAATTCATGCACTAGCCAATTCATCCAAAAGTCGAATGAATCACTGTCAACTTCCGCGCCCTCCTCTCCTCCCAAGCCATGTAGTACTCACCTACCGCCTGTAAGTGTTAGTCCACCCGAGAATGCACACATGGTGACAACATGTGGGAAATCTGGATATTTTGTGCCTAAAATAAATTATACTAACAAAATAACTTCCCCTATTTCGCCTTATCCTGCCGCTTACAAATCCACACTTAAGAATGTGAATTAGCATAATGCAATGCAAGACGAATATAATGCCTTAATGTGGAATGACACTTGGTCTTTCCTTGTCCTACATGTGTGAACATTGTAATGCAAATGGATTTCTCGCCACAAGCTCAATCCCTATGGTTCCCCTGCCCGGTACAAGCCTTGTTGGGTTCTTCCTGATTTTTATGCAGCGGAAAAGTGTGGACCATGGTGAGACTTTCGGTCCCATGGTAAAGCCCCCAACCATTTGTGTTGTTCTCGACCTCGCCACATCCCAGTCATGGGTATTGCACCTATTGGATGTAAAACATGCATTCTTGGACGATAGTATCCAAGAGACGGTATATTGTCTATAACCTCTGGTTTCATTGATTCCACACATCCCACTCATGTATGACACAATATTAAATCACTCTACGGTATAAAACAAGTACCGCATGCATGGTTTTCTTGTTTCACCACTTTCCTCCACACAATCGGTTTTGTAGCATCTAAATGTGATCCCTCTTTATTGATCCTACATCATGGTACACACATTGCATATTTACTTCTTTATGTCAATGATAGTATTCTCACTGCCAATACCACCGACCTACTCCACTCTATCATTAATTCTCCCATGAGTGGTCTTGGTGAGATTCATCATTTTTCAGGCATCGATTTACACCGCAGCATCCAAGGTCTTTTTTTGTCCCAAGAACAATATCCCTCGAAATTCTGTACTGTGCCAAAATGCTCAATTGCAATGCCATATCTACACCCATTGGCACTCTCACTAAACTATCCTCCACTTGTGGACCACCTTACATTGATCCTTCCTTCTAATGAAGCATAGTTGGCGCCCTCCAATATCTTACATTAACACCTCCCAACCTCTGATGTCATGCAACAAGTTTGTCTTTTTCATGCATGATCCTCGTGACTCTCGCTATCTACTCATTAAGCGGATCTTACGATATATTTGTGGCACTCCTCGCTATGGCTTACAACTATACCACTCCTTGTCACATGATTTGATTGCTTATTCGGACGCTGAGTGGGCTGGTTGTCTGAACACGCGAAATCTAGCTCCAGCGTTTGTGTCTTCCTAGGTAACAGCCTTGTGTCTTAGTCTTTCAAGCGGCAGCATGCCGTTTCTCACTCTAGTGACGAGGTTGAGTATCGGCAGTTGCTAATTGTGTGGCGGAATCATGTTGGCTATGACAACTATTAAATGATCGACACCATCCTCCCACAAGTGCTACAGTCATATATTGTGACAATGTAACACCCATGTATTTGTCCTCTAACCTTGTGCATAATAAAAGGATAAAACATGTTGAGATTGATCATCACTTTGTTCGGGCTGTGTCAACCTCGGCGAAGCTCGCGTCCTTCACGTGCCAATGACTTCACAATTCTGACACATTCACCAAAGGGCTCCCTTCTTCATTGTTCTCGGATTTTTGGGCCAGTCTAAACATCTTGCCAGGCAAACTTCAGACTGCTGGGGGTTGTTAAAGATCGGTCTATACATGTACCTATGTTGTAACAATCAGTTCCTAGTCTTTAGGCATGTACCCACATAATTTGTTACTCGTGCTCCTGTCATTCTCTCTCTGTTTCTCTCTTTCTCTCTCCCCCTTATGTAACAGAATGCATCATTGTACTGAAATCTGTACGGGAGACTTGAACTTTCTAGCTTTGCGTCGATATCATATTTAAATCATGCTCTAGCCAGTTACTCCAAAAGTCTGAATTGATGGAGAGAGACAAGCAATATATTTCCAACAAAATTTACTACTGGAACCGCAGAAAAAAAGGCGTGCCTCTTAAGAACATATTACATTATACTCACGAAGAAAATGCCCTTTCCAATGTTTCTCTTAATGGAATTATAGCATGCTGCTTTGGTGGTTGATTTGTGCTTATCATATGATCAATACTCTTATTTTTTGGAGTAGGTTCATGTTCAGTTGGGTCACGTTCATGAACAACATCAATTGGGGATGGTTCAGGAACAACATGGGTGATGGGGGGAGGGGTGTTCGAACAACTTGCAAGCCATGCAAAGTCCTTCTATTCATGTGCAAATCTACGAAGAATTAAAAAAATTACTTCATGGATTACAAGCTTATAACTAGAACTAGCTACTACAGTGATTATAAACACTTGAATTTAGTAAAAATAGCTAGAACTTTCCACGCCTCGCTCGATGCACCAGTCTCCCCTGGTGTGTTGGCGTACTGGGCATGGCCGGTGCCTGCTGACATCCTCCTTTTGGCAACTAGCGGACGGCGCACTAACTTCGGGGCTACCTTGCCTCATTTCCTTTTTTGAGAATAACCTGCCAAGCTTTATTACTCCACTGCAATGTTCATCGGTACAATAGTCGGGTTATGAGGAATACCCAACCACACATGTCTACCCCGATCTAAATTACAAGCAAACTTGGCAAGTTTGTGAGCCTCGAAATTATGGTTTCTACGCTCATGAATAAAAGAGCAAAACTGAAAACTCGTCTTCCGACCTATGATTTCATGTACTATGGCAGCATGGGGGCCCCTCGTCCCTCTGTTGATGTCGTTGATCACCTCTTGACAGTCCGATGCAACAATGAAGTTCTGAATATTGAGGTCTTCTGCTAGTGCCAGAGATTCTCTGCAAGCGTAAGTCTCTAGCATGACCGGATCAAAAACTCCTGTGAAGGCCACCGAAGATGACCCCAAGTAGGCACCGCGATGATCTCGGCATACCGCTGCCACCGTTCCTCCTCCTCTATGCCGGGCTATCGCTCCATCGGCATTGATCTTGCAATAGTTGGCTGGGGGGGGGGGGGTTAGCCATCTTTCTTCTTGACGCCGCGGTTCCACACCACGAACCGTAGTCTGAGCTCTGGGCCGTTGTAACTGCTGCAGCTCATGAATATACGACTCAACAAAGGATATTGTTTGCGCCGGGCTTTGAAAAATCGCCTCATGTATGGCTTTTCGACAAGCATACCATACTGACCACAGTGTGACTACCATTTTCGTGAACTGCTCATGGTCCATGGATTCATAAAGCTCGAACATCTAGTGCTTGGCATTTGGTTCCTCATTCATTGTCATGGCCGACACCAGCTGCTCATCCAAGAGGGCCCAAACACTGTGAGACATCGTACAAGAAATGAGCGCATGCCTCCATGAATCTTGACAGCCACAGAGAGGATAAGCATCCCGGACTGACATGTTCCGATTCTGAAGCACATCAGTAGTTGGGAGTGAGTGCCTCGCCAATATCCACATGAAGACCTTGACCTTTGAGGGAACAGTTAAATTCCAAAGCGAGGACCATCCCGTACGTTCTGCCTCTTCATTCGAAGTTCCTCCTCTTCCCTCTAGCCAGGTTTCTCGTTGGAGTTTTGTCTTTACCATAAACTTATAAGCTGAACTGACAGAAAATCTCCCCTTTTTGTCCGGAGCCCACGCCCAGAAATCTTCGATGTTACGAGTACAAACTGGAATACGGAGAATGGCTTCCGCATCAATTGGCAGAAAAATGGAGCTAGCTCCACATCCCATGAAGCATTGGCTGGCTGCAATAAGTCTGAAACCAAAACAGGTGGATTCGGGATAAGTGATGTGATCGGTCTTGGCACCGTTTCTTGGGGAATCCAGTTGTCGTCCCAAATGTTAGTGGTCCTGCCATTACCTATTCTTCGTATAATTCCCTGTCTGAGCATGTCCCTTCCATCAAGAATTGCTCTCCAAACCAGGGAAGGTCGAGAACCAATTTCAGCTGTTAGAATAGAGCTGGTGGGGAAATATGACGCCTTTAGGATCCTTGCACTGAGAGATGAAGGTTCTTGCAGAAGTCTCCACGCCTGCCTTGCTAACAAAGCAAGGTTAAACAACTCCAAGTCCCTGAAACCGAGACCCCCCAAATACTTTGGCCGTGTCATAAATTCCCATGAGACCCAAGCCGGCTTCCTTTCACCTTGCTTACAACCCCACCAGAATTTGCGAATGATAGACTTGATATGATCGCATAAACCTCTAGGAAGTTTGAAACAAGACATTGAAAACACCGGAATAGCTTGTGCCACAGACTTAATCAGTACCTCTTTGCCTCCCGATGAAAGACACTTGCTTATCCATCCCTTCACCTTATCCCATACACGATCACTCAAATACCTGAACGTGCCTTTTTTAGAATGCCCTACATCAGTCGGCATCCCTAAATACCTATCACTCAAGGACTCATTTGGAACCTGAAGATGCCCCTTGATGGTTGTTTTGACAATCTCTGGGGTCTTTTTACTAAAGAAAATTGATGACTTCTCCTTGTTAATTCTTTGACCTGAAGCCATGCAATAAGTATCCAACAGGTGTGACACCTTTTCAGCTCCATCTATACTTGCCCTGAAAAACAGCAGGCTATCATCCGCGAATAAAAGGTGGTTCACCTCCGGAGCCGTCGGTGCTACCTTAATGCCGCAAAGTTGGGATGACTGTTGTTGGGATTTTAATAGGCACGAAAGGCCCTCTGCTGCCAACAAGAAAAGATATGGAGAGATAGGATCTCCCCGACGAATACCACGAGAAGGTTTGAACTCCTCCAACTTACTTCCATTGAACATGACCGAAAAAGAAACTGAGCTCACCATATTCATAATCACTGAAACCCATGGTGCAGCGAAACCCAGCTTCTCCATGATAGCTTTCAGATAACACCATTCCACTCTGTCGTAAGCTTTCATCATGTCCAACTTGAGAGCACAATAATTGTTGCTTTTTGATCTGTTCTTTTTCATAAAGTGCAAACACTCATAAGCAAAAATTATATTATCAGAGATGAGCCTCCCTGGGACAAACGCCGACTGTTCCTCAGATATGATCTCCGGTAGAATGACCTTCAGTAGGTTAGACAGGACTTTTGATGCAATTTTATAAAACACATTACATAGAGCAATGGGTCGGAATTGTGATAGAAGAGTGGGGTTGGATACCTTCGGTATGAGCACCAGTAGGGTATCATTAACACAGGCCGGGCTCTCCTCTCCTCGAACAATTCCCAAAACAGCCTTAGTAACTGCAACACCACACACATCCCAGTGCCTCTGGAAGAAATGTGCGGGAAACCCGTCCGGACCAGGGGCCTTGGTCGGAAACATTTGGAAGAGCGCTATTTTGACCTCCTTTTCCTCATATGGAGCCAACAGTTGGTCGTTCATGGCTGCTGTAACCTTGACTGGGACATGTGCTAGCACTTCCTCCATACCCTGGACACCCTCTGATGTGTAGAGAAGTTGGTAATCCTCGTGGGCAAGTTGTTGCATCTCCGTCAAGTTTTCTGTTACCTGTCCATCTGGCTTTTGCAACGCCTTAATCAGGTTCTTGCGCCTGCGCATAGACGCCCGAAGATGGAAGAAGTGGGTATTCCGGTCTCCTTCTGATAACCATTGTACCCTAGATCGTTGTCTCCACATTAATTCTTCCCTCAAATAAAGCTCAATCAGACGATCATTAATCTTAATCTCCACATGACTCAGGCCCGTTCTGGTGGGACTGCTACGTAGCCTTTCCAATTCCTTTTTTAGTTTCCGTATCTCCCCTCGGACACTGCCAAATGTAGTTTTACTCCAGTCCCCAAGATCACCAACAAGGGCTTGCAGTTTCGCTCGGACCTCCTGAGTCGTGAGTGTTGGGGAACGTAGTAATTTCAAAAAAATTCCTACGCACACGCAAGATCATGGTGATGCATAGCAACGAGAGGGGAGAGTGTTGTCCACGTACCCTCGTAGACCGAAAGCGGAAGCGTTAACACAACGCGGTTGATGTAGTCGTACGTCTTCACGATCCGACCGATCAAGTACCGAACGCACGGCACCTCCGAGTTCAGCACACGTTCAGCTCGATGACGTCCCTCGAACTCCGATCCAGCTGAGTGTTGAGGGAGAGTTTCGTCAGCACGACGGCGTGGTGACGATGATGATGTTCTACCGACGCAGGGCTTCGCCTAAGCACCACTACGATATTATCGAGGTGTAATATGGTGGAGGGGGGCACCGCACACGGCTAAGAGATCAATAGATCAATTGTTGTATCTATGGGGTGCCCCCTGCCCCCGTATATAAAGGAGCAAGGGGGAGGCCGGCCGGCCCTTGTTGGCGCGCCAGGAGGAGGAGTCATCCTCCTAGTAGGAGTAGGACTCCCCTCTTTCCTACTCCTACTAGGAGGGGGGAAAGGAAGGGGGAGAGGGAGAAGGAAAGGGGGGCGCCCCCCCCCCTCTCCTAGTCCAATTCGGACCAGAGGGGGAGGGGGGCGCGGCCCCTCCTGGCTGCCCCTCTCTCTCTCCACTAAGGCCCATAAGGCCCATTACTTCTCCGGGGGGGGGGGGGGGGTTCCGGTAACCCTCCGGCACTCCGGTTTTCTCCGAAATCACCCGGAACATTTCCGGTGTCCGAATATAGTCGTCCAATATATCAATCTTTATGTCTCGACCATTTCGAGACTCCTCGTCATGTCCGTGATCACATCCGGGACTCCGAACAACCTTTGGTACATCAAAACATATAAACTCATAATATAACTGTCATCGTAACGTTAAGCGTGCGGACCCTACGGGTTCGAGAACTATGTAGACATGACCGAGACATGTCTCCGGTCAATAACCAATAGCGGAACCTGGATGCTCATATTGGCTCCCACATATTCTACGAAGATCTTTATCGGTCAGACCGCATAACAACATACGTTGTTCCCTTTGTCATCGGTATGTTACTTGCCCGAGATTCGATCGTCGGTATCTCAATACCTAGTTCAATCTCGTTACCGGCAAGTCTCTTTACTCGTTCCGTAATACATCATCTTGCAACAAACTCTTTAGTTGCAATGCTTGCAAGGCTTAAGTGATGTGCATTACCGAGAGGGCCCAGAGATACCTCTCCGACAATCGGAGTGACAAATCCTAATCTCGAAATACGCCAACCCAACAAGTACCTTCGGAGACACCTGCAGAGCACCTTGATAATCACCCAGTTACGTTGTGACATTTGGTAGCACACAAAGTGTTCCTCCGGTAAACGGGAGTTGCATAATCTCATAGTCATAGGAACATGTATAAGTCATGAAGAAAGCAATAGCAACATACTAAACGATCAAGTGCTAAGCTAACGGAATGGGTCAAGTCAATCACATCATTCTCCTAATAATGTGATCCCGTTAATCAAATGACAACTCATGTCTATGGCTAGGAAACATAACCATCTTTGATCAATGAGCTAGTCAAGTAGAGGCATACTAGTGACACTCTGTTTGTCTATGTATTCACACAAGTATTATGTTTCCGGTTAATACAATTCTAGCATGAATAATAAACATTTATCATGAAATAAGGAAATAAATAATAACTTTATATTGCCTCTAGGGCATATTTCCTTCAGTCTCCCACTTGCACTAGAGTCAATAATCTAGATTACACAGTAATGATTCTTACACCCATGGAGCCTTGGTGCTGATCATGTTTTGCTCGTGGAAGAGGCTTAGTCAACGGGTCTGCAACATTCAGATCCGTATGTATCTTGCAAATTTCTATGTCTCCCACCTGGACTAAATCCCAGATGGAATTGAAGCGTCTTTTCATGTGCTTGGTTCTCTTGTGAAATCTGCATTCCTTTGCT
The DNA here is from genome assembly GCF_002575655.3 of Aegilops tauschii subsp. strangulata. Classification (NCBI taxonomy): domain Eukaryota; kingdom Viridiplantae; phylum Streptophyta; class Magnoliopsida; order Poales; family Poaceae; genus Aegilops; species Aegilops tauschii. The sequence goes on from NC_053041.3 coordinate 587,890,223, forward strand.
AAGGCAATTGCACCAGTATTGTCACAAAAGATTTTCATTGGACCCGATGCACTAGGTATGACACCTAGATCGGATATGAACTCCTTCATCCAGACTCCTTCATTTGCTGCTTCCGAAGCAGCTATGTACTCCGCTTCACACGTAGATCCCGGCACGACGCTTTGTTTAGAACTGCACCAACTGACAACTCCACCGTTCAATGTAAACACGTATCCGGTTTGCGATTTAGAATCGTCCGGATCAGTGTCAAAGCTTGCATCGACGTAAACATTTACGATGAGCTCTTTGTCACCTCCATAAACGAGAAACATATCCTTAGTCCTTTTCAGGTATTTCAGGATGTTCTTGACCGCTGTCCAGTGATCCACTCCTGGATTACTTTGGTACCTTCCTGCTAGACTTATAGCAAGGCATACATCAGGTCTGGTACACAGCATTGCATACATGATAGAGCCTATGGTTGAAGCATAGGGAACATCTTTCATCTTCTCTCTATCTTCTGCAGTGGTCGGGCATTGAGTCTTACTCAATTTCACACCTTGTAACACAGGCAAGAACCCTTTCTTTGCTTGATCCATTTTGAACTTTTTCAAAACTTTGTCAAGGTATGTGCTTTGTGAAAGTTCAATTAAGCGTCTTGATCTATCTCTATAAATCTTGATGCCCAATATATACGCACCTTCACCGAGGTCTTTCATTGAAAAACTCTTATTCAAGTATCCCTTTATGCTATCCAGAAATTCTATATCATTTCCAATCAGCAATATGTCATCCACATATAATATCAGAAATGCTACAGAGCTCCCACTCACTTTCTTGTAAATACAGGCTTCTCCAAAAGTCTGTATAAAACCAAATGCTTTGATCACACTATCAAAGCGTTTATTCCAACTCCGAGAGGCTTGCACCAGTCCATAAATGGATCGCTGGAGCTTGCACACTTTGTTAGCTTCCTTTGGATTGACAAAACCTTCCGGTTGCATCATATACAACTCTTCTTCCAGAAATCCATTCAGGAATGCAGTTTTGACATCCATTTGCCAAATTTCATAATCATAAAATGCGGCAATTGCTAACATGATTCGGACAGACTTAAGCATCGCTACGGGTGAGAAGGTCTCATCGTAGTCAATCCCTTGAACTTGTCGAAAACCTTTCGCAACAAGTCGAGCTTTATAGACAGTAACATTACCGTCAGCGTCAGTCTTCTTCTTGAGATCCATTTATTTTCAATGGCTTGCCGATCATCGAGCAAGTCAACCAAAGTCCATACTTTGTTCTCATACATGGATCCCATCTCAGATTTCATGGCCTCAAGCCATTTTGCGGAATCTGGGCTCACCATCGCTTCTTCATAGTTCGTAGGTTCGTCATGGTCTAGTAACATAACCTCCAGAACAGGATTACCGTACCACTCTGGTGCGGATCTTACTCTGGTTGATCTACGAGGTTCAGTAATAACTTGATCTGAAGTTTCATGATCATCATCATTAACTTCCTCACTAATTGGCGTAGGTGTCACAGAAACTGGTTTCTGTGATGAACTAATTTCCAATAAGGGAGCAGGTACAGTTACCTCATCAAGTTCTACTTTCCTCCCACTCACTTCTTTCGAGAGAAACTCCTTCTCCAGAAAATTTCTGAATTTAGCAACAAAAGTTTTGCCTTCGGATCTGTGATAGAAGGTGTACCCAATAGTTTCCTTTGGGTATCCTATGAAGACGCATTTCTCCGATTTGGGTTCGAGCTTATCAGGTTGAAGTTTTTTCACATAAGCATCGCAGCCCCAAACTTTAAGAAACGACAACTTTGGTTTCTTGCCAAACCACAGTTCATAAGGCGTCGTCTCAACGGATTTTGATGGTGCCCTATTTAACGTGAATGCAGCCGTCTCTAAAGCATAACCCCAAAACGATAACGGTAAATCAGTAAGAGACATCATAGATCGCACCATATCTAGTAAAGTACGATTACGACGTTCTGACACACCATTACGCTGTCGTGTTCCGGGTGGCGTGAGTTGCGAAACTATTCCGCATTGTTTCAAATGAAGACCAAACTCATAACTCAAATATTCTCCTCCACGATCAGATCGTAGAAATTTTATTTTCTTGTTACGATGATTTTCAACTTCACTCTAAAATTCTTTGAACTTTTCAAAGGTTTCAGACTTATGTTTCATTAAGTAGATATACCCATATCTTCTCAAATCATCTGTGAAGGTGAGAAAATAACGATATCCGCCACGAGCCTCAATATTCATCGGACCACATACATCTGTATGTATGATTTCCAACAAATCTGTTGCTCTCTCCATAGTTCCGGAGAACGGTGTTTTAGTCATCTTGCCCATGAGGCACGGTTCGCAAGTACCAAGTGATTCATAATCAAGTGGTTCCAAAAGTCCATCAGTATGGAGTTTCTTCATGCGCTTTGCACCGATATGACCTAAACGGCAGTGCCACAAATAAGTTGCACTATCATTATCAACTCTGCATCTTTTGGCTTCAATATTATGAATATGTGTATCACTACTATCGAGATTCAACAAAAATAGACCACTCTTCAAGGGTGTATGACCATAAAAGATATTACTCATATAAATAGAACAACCATTATTCTCTGATTTAAATGAATAACCGTCTCGCATCAAACAAGATCCAGATATAATGTTCATGCTTAACGCTGGCACCAAATAACAATTATTTAGGTCTAAAACTAATCCCGAAGGTAGATGTAGAGGTAGCGTGCCGACCGCGATCACATCGACTTTGGAACCATTTCCCACGCGCATCGTCACCTCGTCCTTAGCCAATCTTCGCTTAATCCGTAGCCCCTGTTTCGAGTTGCAAATATTAGCAACAGAACCAGTATCAAATACCCAGGTGCTACTGCGAGCATTAGTAAGGTACACATCAATAACATGTATATCACATATACCTTTGTTCACCTTGCCATCCTTCTTATCCGCCAAATACTTGGGGCATTTCCGCTTCCAGTGACCAGTCTGCTTGCAGTAGAAGCACTCAGTCTCAGGCTTAGGTCCAGACTTGGGTTTCTTCTCCTGAGCAGCAACTTGTTTGCTGTTCTTCTTGAAGTTCCCCTTCTTCTTCCCTTTACCCTTTTTCTTGAAACTAGTGGTCTTATTGACCATCAACACTTGATGCTCCTTTTTGATTTCAACCTCCGCAGCCTTTAGCATTGCGAAGAGCTCGGGAATCGTCTTAACCATCCCTTGCATATTATAGTTCATCACGAAGCTCTTGTAGCTTGGTGGCAGTGATTGAAGAATTCTGTCAATGACGCAATCATCCGGAAGATTAACTCCCAGTTGAATCAAGTGATTATTATACCCAGACATTTTGAGTATATGCTTACTGACAGAACTATTCTCTTCCATCTTGCAGCTATAGAACTTATTAGAGACTTCATATCTCTCAATCCGGGCATTTGCTTGAAATATTAACTTCAACTCCTGGAACATCTCATATGCTCTATGACGTTCAAAACGTCGTTGAAGACCTGGTTCTAAGCCGTAAAGCATGGCACACTGAACTATCGAGTAGTCATCAGCTTTGCTCTGCCAGACGTTCATAACATCTGGTGTTGCTCCTGCAGCAGGCCTGGCACCCAGCGGTGCTTCCAGGACGTAATTCTTCTGTGCAGCAATGAGGATAATCCTCAAGTTACGGACCCAGTCCGTGTAATTGCTACCATCATCTTTCAACTTTGCTTTCTCAAGGAACGCATTAAAATTCAACGGAACAACAGCACGGGCCATCTATCTACAATTAACATAGACAAGCAAGATACTATCAGGTACTAAGTTCATGATAAATTCAAGTTCAATTAATCATATTACTTAAGAACTCCCACTTAGATAGACATCCCTCTAATCCTCTAAGTGATCACGTGATCCATATCAACTAAACCATGTCCAATCATCACGTGAGATGGAGTTGTTTCAATGGTGAACATCACTGTGTTGATCATATCTACTATATGATTCACGCTCGACCTTTTGGTCTCCGTGTTCCGAGGCCATATCTGTTATATGCTAGGCTCGTCAAGTTTAACCTGAGTATTCCGCGTGTGCAACTGTTTTGCACCCGTTGTATTTGAACGTAGAGCCTATCACACTCGATCATCACGTGGTGTCTCAGCACGAAGAACTTTCGCAACGGTGCATACTCAGGGAGAACACTTATACTTTGATAATTTAGTGAAGGATCATCTTATAATGCTACCGTCAATCAAAGCAAGATAAGATGCATAAAAGATAAACATCACATGCAATCAATATAAGTGATATGATATGGCCATCATCATCTTGTGCTTGTGATCTCCATCTCCGAAGCACCGTCATGATCACCATCGTCATCGGTGTGACACCTTGATCTCCATCGAAGCATCGTTGTCGTCTCACCAACTATTGCTTCTACGACTATCGCTACCGCTTAGTGATAAAGTAAAACAATTACATGGCGATTGCATTGCATACAATAAAGCGACAACCATATGGCTCCTGCCAGTTGCCGATAACTCGGTTACAAAACATGATCATCTCATACAATAAAATTTAGTATCATGTCTTGACCATATCACATCACAACATGCCCTGCAAAAACAAGTTAGACGTCCTCTACTTTGTTGTTGCAAGTTTTACGTGGCTGCTACGGGCTTAGCAAGAACCGTTCTTACCTACGCATCAAAACCACAACGATAGTTTGTCAAGTTGGTGCTGTTTAAACCTTCGCAAGGACCGGGCGTAGCCACACTCGGTTCAACTAAAGTGAGAGAGACAGACACCCGCCGGTCACCTTTAAGCAACGAGTGCTCGCAACGGTGAAACCAATCTCGCGTAAGCGTACGCGTAATGTCGGTCCGGGCCGCTTCATCTCACAATACCGCCGAACCAAAGTATGACATGCTGGTAAGCAGTATGACTTATATCGCCCACAACTCACTTGTGTTCTACTCGTGCATAACATCGACGCATAAAACCAGGCTCTGATGCCACTGTTGGGGAACGTAGTAATTTCAAAAAATTTCCTACGCACACGCAAGATCATGGTGATGCATAGCAACGAGAGGGGAGAGTGTTATCCACGTACCCTCGTAGACCGAAAGCGGAAACGTTAACACAACGCGGTTGATGTAGTCGTACGTCTTCACGATCCGACCGATCAAGTACCGAACGCACGGCACCTCCGAGTTCAGCACACGTTCAGCTCGATGACGTCCCTCGAACTGCGATCCAGCCGAGTGTTGAGGGAGAGTTTCGTCAGCACGACGGCGTGGTGACGATGATGATGTTCTACCGACGCAGGGCTTCGCCTAAGCACCGCTACGATATTATCGAGGTGTAATATGGTGGAGGGGGGCACCGCACACGGCTAAGAGATCAATAGATCAATTGTTGTATCTATGGGGTGCCCCTGCCCCCGTATATAAAGGAGCAAGGGGGAGGCCGGCCGGCCCTTGTTGGCGCGCCAGGAGGAGGAGTCCTCCTCCTAGTAGGAGTAGGACTCCCCTCTTTCCTACTCCTACTAGGAGGGGGGAAAGGAAGGAGGAGAGGGAGAAGGAAAGGGGGGCGCCGCCCCCCTCTCCTAGTCCAATTCGGACCAGAGGGGGAGGGGGCACGCGGCCCCTCCTGGCTGCCCCTCTCTATCTCCACTAAGGCCCATAAGGCCCATTACTTCTCCCGGGGGGGTCCGGTAACCCTCCGGCACTCCGGTTTTCTTTGAAATCACCCGGAACATTTCCGGTGTCCGAATATAGTCGTCCAATATATCAATCTTTATGTCTCGACCATTTCGAGACTCCTCGTCATGTCCGTGATCACACCCGGGACTCCGAACAACCTTCGGTACATCAAAACATATAAACTCATAATATAACTGTCATCATAACGTTAAGCGTGCGGACCCTACGGGTTTGAGAACTATGTAGACATGACCGAGACATGTCTCCGGTCAATAACCAATAGCGGAACCTGGATGCTCATATTGGCTCCCACATATTCTACGAAGATCTTTATCGGTCAGACCGCATAACAACATACGTTGTTCCCTTTGTCATCGGTATGTTACTTGCCCGAGATTCGATCGTCGGTATCTCAATACCTAGTTCAATCTCGTTACCGGCAAGTCTCTTTACTCGTTCCGTAATACATCATCTTGCAACAAACTCTTTAGTTGCAATGCTTGCAAGGCTTAAGTGATGTGCATTACCGAGAGGGCCCAGAGATACCTCTCCGACAATCGGAGTAACAAATCCTAATCTCGAAATACGCCAACCCAACAAGTACCTTCGGAGACACCTGTAGAGCACCTTTATAATCACCCAGTTACGTTGTGACGTTTGGTAGCACACAAAGTGTTCCTCCGGTAAACGGGAGTTGCATAATCTCATAGTCATAGGAACATGTATAAGTCATGAAGAAAGCAATAGCAACATACTAAACGATCAAGTGCTAAGCTAACGGAATGGGTCAAGTCAATCACATCATTCTCCTAATAATGTGATCCCATTAATCAAATGACAACTCATGTGTATGGCTAGGAAACATAACCATCTTTGATCAACGAGCTAGTCAAGTAGAGGCATACTAGTGACACTCTGTTTGTCTATGTATTCACACAAGTATTATGTTTCCGGTTAATACAATTCTAGCATGAATAATAAACATTTATCATGAAATAAGGAAATAAATAATAACTTTATTATTGCCTCTAGGGCATATTTCCTTCAGTGAGCACTTGACTTTCTGGCTGCCATGATGATCGAACGGTGTCTTTTAAATCTGCATGTGTATCCCACATCGTCTCATACCTGAAAGGCTTGGTCCTTTTGTTGCGATCTGCTTCAAGCTGCAGAAGGATGGGAGAGTGATCCGAGGTCGCGGCTGTTAAGTGTTGCACTGATGCAAGCGGTAAGAGCTCACACCAGTCCGCTGTCGCAAGGGCCCTATCCAGTCGGACCCTGGTGAAGGAGCCGCCTGTGACCTTCTTCTCATAGGTCCATCTCGTACCACTATACCCCAGGTCAAGTAAACCACACACATCAACTGCCTCTCTGAAACTTTCAATTTGTGACTGACTTCTAGTTCCAATGCCATCATGCTCATCATGGCGCAAAACCTCATTAAAGTCACCTAGGCAGATCCACGGGAGGTTTTTTGTCGTTGATAGGTTCTTCATAGTACTCCATGTATGGTGGCGAAGATGAGTCTGCGCCTCACCATAGAAACACGTAAGTCTCCAGGAGGAACCCCCCAGATCAGAAATTTTTGCATCTAGATGGTACTTCGAGTAACCCAAATTTTCCACCTTTATTTCATTGTTCCAAAAAATACATAGTCCACCACTACGACCAGTGGGATCAACACCAAAAGAATTATCATAACCTATAGTGCCTGTTATTTTTTCAGCTCGAGCTCTACTAATCTGAGTCTCTACAATGCAAAGCACCTTCGGGGCAAACTTAATCGCGAGTTCTCGAAGCTCTTGAATTGTCGGGGCGTTGCCAATACCTCGACAATTCCAGCATAGAAGATTCATTGGGCCCGGTGGTCCTCCGCCGGGGAGAACGCCACACGCCCATCAATAATTTTTCCTCCTCCTCCTACTGTCTTCTTCACGTTGTTTGAGCTGATCTTGTCCGGACCCAATTTCTCCACTTGCTGGCCTGTCCTGACCCTCTTCGGGTCCTGTTTCGGTGGTGGGCTGAGAGGATCACCACTACCCCCTTTAGCTTCTCCCAATGGCACTATTTCCAAGCCCGTAGCTGGACTTGCAACCACTTCATCAGAACCTCTTTTCCTGCTAGGGTCAGAAGCGTCATGTGCTTCCATCCCAACATCATCTTCCTTATTGCTGGAAGGTTGGCTCTTAAGATTAGCTCCTCTTGGTTGATCCTTCTCCTTCTTCGTCTGGTTATTGTTGCGGCGTCGAGTCCCTAGGCTGTGGTGGCTAGGGAATGAAGATTCTTGAAGACGAGGGCCGATGGAGGATGGAGACCATCCCCCCGTGCTCTTTAAACTCATGACCCATCATCCCACACACCTGGCACCAATCTGGTAGACGCTCATACTTTACGGCAAAGATCTCCCGTTCACCCCCGCGAACAATCGAAGTTGCTTTCTTCAAGGGGTTGCGAACATCTAGTCTCACACGGACACGGTAGAAATTGCCTTCAAAATCAAAGGAAGAGGGCTCTGAATCCACAAACTCGCCAAGTTTTGAGGCCAAAGCTTTGACCTTGCCATGATACGCCATGGGCAGATCAATGATCCGTGCCCATATGTCAAACTTGAAGAGTTCAATGGTTGACGGCTTAGTATATCCGTCGTAGGGAGCAATGATCACCGGATTACCTCTGAAGTGCCACGGCCCGCCTTGAGTTACTGTCTCCCAGTCCCCCAAGCAATTAAACTGCATGATGAACAGGTTGATTTCCAAAGTCTTGATCTTGACGTTCCTCGCCAGGTCCCATGCAAATCTCATGTTCTTGAAGAACCGGTACGTGCTAAAATCTTTATCCATGTGTACACGGACCACAATCATCCACCGAAGATCCTCTTCCGGTGGGGCATCATCTTCTTCAAAGATCACGTCGTCCAGATCATCCTCCCCTAGGGCCAACTCCTTCATCAGATCATCGATCTTGCCCTCGGATTTGTCCCTAGTCCCGGAGGTCCTGCCCTTGTTCGCCATGATCCCGATGCGAAGAACCCCCAGCCGCCAAAGCGCTGGTGGAGAAGGCCACCCTAAACGCCAAAACCGATCGCCTCCCTCCGTCCAAGGTCGGGCAACAGCACTAGGCTGTCCCTAACAGCCCGAGAGGAGGAAAGATCAGTGGGAGGTGAGGGAATAAGGTAGAAAAGTCTCAACGTCGCCAGCGGCGGCGAGAGAAAAGATAAACCCTAACAGGAGGGAACTGTTGGCTTCCCCAGCAACTGTCCTTTGACAAACGCTTTGCCTCATTTCCTGGGAGACTACCTTCAGGACACTTGGACCTCCCATCCTCCCGCTTGCTGGCATGGGGCTTGGAGTGAACCCCTCCCTTCGGTCCATCCAACAGCATCTGGCAGCCCAATGTGCGCTCCGTGGCATCCACGTTCGCATAAGCGACGTGCATGCAGTGCTATTGAGGCTTCTGTTGTGGTATTTCTCTATGAGCTTAGGCAGCTCCTGCACGAGAGCTATATATGACCTGTTCCAAGTCCGAAGTAGGTCTCGCCTCTGGCGGATGATATGGGCCAGCCCAATACGGGTCCTAGGGATTGGTTTTTTAGGGAAGTTTTTGACCGGTTTCCGCATGTTTTTTTTCTATTTTATTCTCGGATGGTTTTGATCGATTTTTTGAGTGGGGTTTTCCTTTTTTTTGGGTGATTTGGACTGGTTTTTCACGTGTTATAATCTTGTTTGTTTTGTGGTGTTTTTGTGCTTCTTTCATTGGTTATTCCGGGTTCCGGTGCGTCTTCATCAGCTTTCTCTGGTTTCTCAATTTTGTTTTCACATGTGTCTAATTTTTCAATACACATTGTACATTTTGCGTATACATGTTAAATATTTTTTGATACATGTTGAACATTTTCCAAATACATGATGTACTTTTTTCAAATACATATTTTGAAAGATCTTGAAAATACGCATTATACATTTTCAAATACTCGTTGAGACATTTTCTCGATTGATAGAAAATACTTTTTTAAACTAGGTGAATATTCTTTTACATTGCGAACCAACCTGTGGTTGAGATGGTTAGGTGGACAGTGGTATCCCCGACCCATCAGGGTTCAAATCCTGGTGCTCGCATTATTTCTGGATTTATTTCAGGAATTCCGGCGGTGCGCTTTCAGTGGGAGGAGACGTTCCCGTCCACGAGGCGCCTACGGTGACTTCGTAAATCTCAAGATGATATGCCGGCTCAGTCTCTCGGAGGTGCTCATAGGGGTAGGGTGTGCGTGTGTGCGTTCATAGGGGTGAGTGTATGCGCGTGTATATGAGCGCTTGTGTCTGTACTGATGCTCAAAAAAAAGAATATTCTTTTACATTGTATAAGCAATGTTTTTAAAAATGTCATGAGCATATTTTTTGAAGTGCGTTTTTTACGGTGAGAGGCACCTTTTTAAATGTATGAAATATTCTTTTTATTACGAAAATATTTTCCTGAAATGCGTGATATTTTTTATGTACATCTTTTTGAATGGGATTAACATTTTTTAAAGTTATGGGTCATTTTTTAACATTGCATAAGCATTTTCTAAACATAAACATATTAAACTATATTTTAGGATGTTTTAGAACATAAATAAAATTATAAAAAATCAAAACATACGATCGATAAAAAAGGAAGCGAACGAAGTAGCGGGAGCTCCAATACAGTGCTATAAGCGCCGATACAGCACTGTAAGCACACCAGCTACTAGGCCAACCTCACCACGCTGTTTATTTTGAGGACAAATAACCTTACTATATACCCAACCTATTATGCTTATTATTTTATGATAAAAAGAAAAAAAGAAAAATGAATGCACAATAAAACGTGAATTTCAAAGAAAGTTCATGAAATTGAAAAGGTTCGTACAAACTGAAAAAATCGTGAATTTGTGAAAACTTCACAAAATTTAGGATAAATTTCATGAAATTTCGAAAAAAGTTCACAAAATTGGAAAAAGTTCATCGATTTTGAAAATAGTTCACCAATTTTGAACAAAAAGTTCACCAACTTAAAAAGTTCATCAATTTTGAATAATAAAGTTCATCAAATTTGAAAAAACAGTTCACTAGTTTTGAAAAAAGTTCGCTGATTTTGAAAAAAGTTCATCAACTTAGAAAAAGTTCATCAAAATTGAAAAAAGTTCATTGATTTGAAAAAAGTTCATCGAAATTGAAAAAAAGTTCATCAATTTTAAAAAAAGCTAGTTGATTTTGAAAAAAAGTTCATGAAAATTGAAAAAAGTTTCATCAAATTTGAAAAATCTCATAGAATTTCAAAAAATTTCATCAAATTTGAAAAAAAAAGTTCATCAAATTCAAAGGGGTGCAGGGGGAACCTGGTCGTCCAAAAAGGAAAAAAACAGAATACAAAAAAAGGAAAAAGGGAAAAAAGAAAAAAAACATAATAAAAGAGAGGAAAGGTTGTAGGTTTTCAGAATCAGATGCGCAGTGGGGGTGGTAACAGAAGCATGTAGCAACGAGCGAGGTCCCAGGTTCTAGTCGCAACCTGCTCCGTCATTTTTTGCGTTCTAAAAACATAGAAAAAAAAAAACCTCAGGCACCCCTACATGGGTCGGCCCATCACGGAGCGCTGTAGGCGCCAGTTTGTGAAAATGCACACAAACGGGCGCCTGCAGCGCAAAATAGAAAATGCCCAAACGGGCGCCTGCAGCGGTAAATAGGAAATGCCCGAAGTAGCACACCACGCAGCAACATTTCTTGGGCCAGCCCATTTTATAGAGAGCTGCAAAGCCACTTTGCGCTCGGGGTCGCTGTAAGCGATATATAGCCGCGCCCAGACATGGCTATGTAACAACGCAGAAGCTCGGCCGGAATTCATCCCTCCGGTCCATCCAATGGCATTTAGTGGCCCAGCGTGCTCCCTGGCCTCCAGGTTCATGTAAGTGGCTTACGCGAGCTGCTACTGGAGTGGAAGCTTATGCTGTGTTTTAGCATAGGCTGCTGCTGTGCAGAAGAGCTATATATTGCCCGTTGCGAGTTCTAAGTAGGTCTCTCCTTGAGGGAGGCAGATGGGCATGCACAATACATGTCCTTGGGGAGCGGTTAGTCATGGAAGTTTTTGTCCGGTTTTGCACTTGGTTTTTTCCATGTTTGTTTCCATGGTAATTGTGTGAATACATCGTCGATTCCAAACGTTGTTATGTGTCAGCATGGGGCTCACAGTGAAATCCTCCCACCGGTCCGTCCAGCGGCCCAGCGTGCTCCCTAACCTCCACGTTCACGGAAACGGCATACAGGCATTGCTACTGGAAATGGGGGCTTCTGCTACATTTTTTGGGAGCTTAGGCACTTCTTGCACGAGAGCTATAAATCACCACCCAATACGGGTCTTAGGGATTAGTTTTTCAGGGTAATTTCTGACTGGTTTTTCTAGTGTTTTTTTTCTTATTTGTTTCTGTGATCGTTTTGATCAGTGTTTTGCCTGGTTGTTTTCTGTTTCTTGTGGTTGTTAGTTTTTTGCATGTTTCTTTTATTGGTGGTTTTGTGCTTCTTTCATCGTCTTTTATTTTTTCAACACATATCTACTCTTTTCAATACAACATCTTTTATAATTTCACGAGCATATATTTTTAAACGTGTGGACATTTCTTTGGAATTTCACGTACTCTTTGAATAGTATGAAATACTTTTTTTGAATTACGCAAACATTTTCTTACACGTTAACATCTTTTATGTACATTATTTTGAATGGTTAGCATTCTTTAAAAGTTGTGCGGACATATTTTTAAAACTACATAATTTTTTAAACACTGTATAAGAAAATTTAAACACTGCATGAAAATTTTAAATATAATTTTTTATATTTTAGGATAAAACATAGAAAAAATGAAAAACAAACGAGCAATCAAAAGGAAGTGAACGAAGCAGCGTCCACACAACTATGTTTTTAGGTCGGGCAAATTTAGAGGGTGTTGCAAGTGACGCTACTCGGGGTCGCTCTAAGTGATACATAGTCACATCCAGACATGGCTATGTATCGGTGTGAGGCTTGGTGTTTACTCATCCCTCTTGTCCGACCAGCGGCATTTGGGGGACCAGCGCGCTCCCCGACCTTCACGTTAGTGGAAGTGGGATGCGTGCGCTAGTGCTAGAACAAAGGCTTCTACTGTGTTTTTTGAAACTTAGGCAGCTCCTGCGCGCGAGAGCTATATATGGATGTTGCGAGTCCTAACTAGGTCTCCCTCTAGAGGGAGGGGGGGATGGGCTGGCTCAATACGATTCCTAGGGATTGGATTTTTAGGTATTTTTTGACCTGTTTTCCCTGTGGTCTTTTTCCTGTTTGTTTCTGTGGTGGTTTTGATCCATTTTTTCATGTGTTTTCTTTGTGTTTCTGATCGAGTTTTTTTTTTGTGTTTTTGTGGTGGTTCATGTGCTTCTTTTGCCGGTTTTCTTTATTTTTCTGTGTTTCTTCATCATTTTTCTTTTTCAACACCCGTGTACATTTTTCATGTACACGTGGGACATATTTGACACACGCTGAACATTTTTCAAATACATGATGTTTTTTTTAAATATACTTCTTTGAATATTTTCTTGAATACTTGTTAAACATTTTCTAAATACCCGTTGAAATATTTTCGCGAAAGATACAAAACATTTTTGTAAACTAGGTGAACATTTTGTTTGCATTATATGTACATTCTTTTAAAATGTCATGATCTTTTTTTATACACATGAACATTTTCTAAAATGTCACATGCATTTATTTGATTGGTAACAAATGGTGTTTGTGAACTATGTAAACATTTTCTAATGTCTCGCACACCTTTTTCGAAATGCGTGAACATTTTTTGATGTACCTGGCATTAACAGTTTTTGGAAGTTGTGCGGACATTTTCTTAACACTGCATAAATATTATAAATTTAAATATTTGTATTTTAGGATATTTTGGAATATACATAAAAGTATAAAAAATAATAAATCAAAATAAATGAATGAAGCAGCGCCCCAGGAAGCTACATTCGTAGGGCCAGCCCATTTAGAGAGTGGTTCAAGCGACACTGTGCTCGGGATCACCGTAAGTGATACATAGCAGCGCCTAGATGTGGCTACATATTTGGTGTGGGGCTCGTCATGAACTTCTCCCTCTGGTCCGTCCTGTGGGTTCTAGCAGCCCGTCGTGCTCGCTGACCTCGACTTTTGCATAAGCAGCGTGTGTGCGTTGCTGCTGGAGCAAAGTTTTTTTTAGCTTAGGCTATTGCTACGCGCGAGCTATATATCACTACTTACGAGTCCTAAGTAGGTGTCACCTTTGGCGGGACACAGATGGGGTGATGCAATACAGGTCCAGGGGGAGCGGTTTTTCAGGGAAGACTTTAACTGGTTTTTCATGTGGATTGCCCCCTGTTTGTTTTTGTGGTCGTTTTGACTGTTTTTTCACGTGTTTTTTTTTTCCTATTTGATTTTGTGGATGTTTTGATTTACTTTTCCGTGTTTTTACTTATTTATTTCTGTAGTGGCTTATGTTTCTTCATGTTTATTTTCTGCGATGAGCTTATGCTTCTTCATCATTTTTTATTTTGAACTTTGTTCGTTCTTTTCATTTTTCAACACAGGTCCACGGCAAAAATACACCTTGTATATTTTTCATACACGTTGAACATGTTTCAAAACCATTGATTTATATATTTTCAGATACACGTTGCAACATTTGCTTGAATGATACATTAAGAAAACTAGGCGCACTCTTTTGAACCCGTGGCAATTTTTTAGAACATTCCTTACATTTTTCTGAGAGGTATGACACATTTTTTTCAAAAGGAGTGAACATTTTTTTATGTAAGTATTGAAAATGTCATTATATTTATTTGTTAAAGCAGCACACACCTTTTTAAACACTGCACCAATTTTTTGAATAGAAATATTAAAATTTTAGGATAAGTCTGGATATAAATGAAAGTATAAAAAAAGAAACAAGCAATCGAAAGGAAGCGAAGAAGCATCACAACTCAATACGCTTCTTGGTCTGGTCCATTTATATTATGCTGCAACCACGGTGCGCTCCGGATGGATGCAAGCGATACATAGCCGTGCACAGATGTAGCTATGTATTGGCGTGGTGCTCGATGTGATCTCCTCCCTTCGGTCCATCCAGCGGCATCTAGCGGCCTAGCGCGCTCGCCGGTTTTCACATTCACTAGATCGGCAGCGCGCCTTGACGCGAGGGTGCCGGTCCCAACGTTTTGGTGAAGCAAGTAGTGCTAAGTTAGTAGAAATCTTGGTTTAGCGTATGAATTCAAACATGATAACAAAATAAAGTGAAGAAGAAACATTCGTTTGTGACGGAAGAAACACATAATTCAGTTCAATACCGTTATGAGATTATAAGGCAACATCGAGTTCAGCGTATTCATAAGACCACAAAAGACAACCACTTGTCATTAAGTTTGATAAAAGTAAATAAAAGTAGGAACATAATGGATTAGTAGGCGATATGAGCATGCTGCTGGAGAGTGCATTGGAATTTTACCTTTGCTTTCAATATAGTAGCTCAAATCTTGACGCATCAAGTTTGGCAAAATGCAATAGATCAAAAGCTATGCAATATGATAAATCAGAATTAGAGCGGGTTATTTATATAGAAAGCAACACACTCCACAGGTATTTCATAATAATTAGACCAAGTCATTTGTGCAGAAAGAGACAGACTGAAGTCTGAGAAATGCATTAGAGGGTAGCCGTACAGTACAAAATACATATCCCATTGCTCTGGACAGAAGTGTAGAAAAGCACAACCACACTGATTGTGTTCTGTGAGTACATCCTTAGACGATAAATTACTCTACAAATTCCAAGATGATCCAACATGATATAAAGAATGATCCTGGCCGAGATTCTCACAATAGTATGGTCAACCTGAGTCATCGAAAATTGTTTAGAGACATATTAGATAAGTGGTTGAAATATATAAGCAATAAAGAAAGTACATGCACATGACAAGAGACCAATTCCAATTGGATTTCTTGCACAAACAAAGATACATGATACAAAGCCTTTTTACAAAGCAAGTTGATAACTTTCGGCAAACCTTGTGGATGAACCCAATAAGAAACTAAAACTTTGAAACCATATTCTGCTAGGTTTCTTTAATCCTTTTCAATATGAGAATGCAAGAAACTCATTTCCTTGTGAAACCTTAGACGTTAATGGATACCCCATCAAGCTAGCATACACAGTTCATCTATAAAATCTACTCCTATTAACTAAATCAAGCTAGCATAGACAATTTATATCCAAATAGGATTACATCTCTTGGGGTCTGGTTACCCAAATCCAACCAGAGATCCTCACATGAGTTGGGGGTGTAGAAGAGCAAAATGAGCTTACTTGCAAGAAGAAGCCAGAGTCCAGGGTCAGGCAAGTGTTAGACATGTCTTCACGCGCACCATTGCGGCTTCTGATCCATATCCCCTGCTTCGCGTATGATGCCACCTGAAAATAGTGTAATTTACTGGGAGGGAAAAAACACTGCCCTTCATACCCGGGTGGGAGGGAAAAAGTCAATTAGTGTAGAAAAGAGAGACTCTTCTTGAAAGAACATCCAATTTTACGGGTCAGTGGCAAAGCAACAGTACAAACAAAACAAGGAATAAACAATTTCTAGAAAAGATAGAAATTAATATCTTGAGCGTACTTAATTGCACTACCTATATATTCACACTCACATATGCAGTCGATTTTTTTTAAATTGAAACATTATTGGCATCACTACATAAAAGTGAAGAAATGAAACTTTTTGATGCAATGAACTTATATCTGCAACTTCAATAGACCACATATGCAATCTCGTTGGTGCGAACTTACTGACCATGTGACAAATTGAAATAAACCGCCACTAAATTCAGATAGCATATATAGGTTCATATGGTTGTACACAGGTATGAATAGAAGTCAAATACACTATGGAAAGTATAGGTTCATTCTACGCCACCATATATTATTTTGCATCTACCGAGACACGCCAGCGTCACCAACTTTCCTTGCAACAATGGCAGTAAAAATTGTTCAAAATTTACCTTTAGTAGTACAAAGAGCAAGCAGATCAGCGGCCAATTGCTTGCATGATGACAACCGCTGAACTGACAGTGTTCTTGACAGCAATTACATGAGTCTGCAGAAAGTGCAAATAAGAATTGTTTCACATTTTTTAGACAAAACATGAGTAATTCATTGTCATCGACAAATAAAACATTCAGTGTGTTGCAGGTTTCCATACGAGAGCAGAAGAAATTCCATTATAGTGTATAGCTTCCAATATCTATGTACGTTCCTTGATTGAATACAACAGGAAGAGCATAAATCTGCTGTTAATCAAGAGAATGAGGCTAAGACTGACCATGGACTTTCAAATAGTAAACCACGTTTCCAGATTTATGACCCTAATAGATCAAGAAAGACGGGAGAATAGGGTTTTGCACGAGAATAATACCTTCCATAGGAGCCCAAAATAATAATTCTTGCATCGCATGGTTCAACATCTTCAGCTTGAAGTCGTTCGTGATCCTGCGACAACAACCATGAAACGAAAAAAAAATCAAAACCCAAAGTAAAGGATTGCAAAAATGCCACTACAAGCAGAAATGTACACATACAAAAAATACGATGCCATCTCACCGAGGCTGGAAGGGGCAAGAAGTTACTGGAGTTTTCCGTGTGGCGGCGATGCTTGCTGCTCCTACACCCATCCAACCAAAGCAAGGGAACATTTCTGTAGGTCAAATAAAATAGTCTAAGAAAACATGCAACTATATACAACATCAGTGGGAAGTAAACTAACATAGTCCTCTCTGAAGCAAGCATGTAGCAACAATGAGCATAAAAGAGACACGGGAGATGCATAACTGAGATTAAAATCAACCTTTTCATCTTATTGGCTCTGCACTGGAAGAGGAAAACACAACATCCAATTTTCAAGCCTTAGCTAAATTACTTTTGTGGTACCAACTAATGCTAGACCAAAGTCAGTTAATAAGAATTGTTGTCTGATGAAACTACACCATATGGGGACAAGAGCCAACACCTCAGAACCAAAATATTAACATTTCACATTTGTGTTTCTACCTTTCTCTATTGGCTTTAGGAGTTTATGTACCTGAACTGTGGCCCTATAATTCCTATAATTAATGCAACTATTAATTTTTTGCCTCTGCTCTAGTGTGAGGATTCAAAATCTGTGCCGAAAACATACTGTCGGATCTAGTGTGAGGATTCAAAATATGTCCCAAAAACATACTATAAGGTTGTGTTCTATGAGAAAAGAGAAGTGTCTGACACACAAATAGATGCATTATAGACAAACATTTTCAGATTCTCAACTTCTCAATTAATCAACTTTCAACCACATGTTATATTCTTTAAAAGGTGTGAGTTGAAATGTGTAAACTGAACCAGGACATTCCTTTTTCTGTAGTACAAATAACTCCCTATGCACTCTTGGCCTTCTTCTGTCCATATAAATTATCAAGCACTTTCAGATTTCTCAAGCTCTACTTCTCTCTGACAACATGGGCATTACCCTACTGATTCAATCGATTAACCCTGAACATGTTGCCAAAATCATCCAACGAATGGCAGCAAGTCGGGCAGAGAGGATGGCGCTGGTCTCACCCATTTGTTTTCATACCGAGGAAATCTTTGTCCTGTGAAGCAAAGAAAGGAAGATGCAAATAATCACTTGACGAAACGAATTAAACCAACAGATTTATTTTCTGGAGCACTTGCCTTCCAGATTAAAGTCTAAAATTTCAGAATCTTAGGGCGAGTCTAAAACCACCCTCCCAGCTCTTGACAGATCATGTCCATTTGACAATGTGTCAAGGAAAACATGAGTACGTGCCTAACAGATTAGTGGCAAGCCGTCAGGTTAAGGGCCAAATAGTATCTATGCGTGAACAACTAATATTTGTAGCTTGATGGCTAAATATATATCCAGTCTGCTATTATCCATATCAAAAAAATCGTTACCTGATTCAACTATAAATTGCATGATCACAACCAAAAAAGGAATAGAAAATATTAAACTCACCTTATTTGTATCTGCTTCCAAGCTGCCTGACCAAATTTAACAACACGTATGCCACCTAGTCAAATAAGGCAAGCACCAATTAGTTGAGCCGCAAACATGATAATAATTCGGTGTGACAGAATTCATCCTACTTTCCCAAATATAGTGAATATAAATCATACATTCAGTTAATATTTATCATACTGCAATAAATCATACGCCCACGTATGACTCATGAAAAACTATATATAGGAAGCAACAATGCTAGAGACAAAATCAAATCGAGAGAGACAGGTAGAGAGATGTGGAAGAAGGGTGGAGTGTTGAGATCTAACCGGTATTCCAGGTGAAAATTTCAACTGATGAGAGATGGAAATCGTACAACCCACAGCAACTTGTCACCTAACAATGCATCCACGGACATTTTCTGCAGGAAAAATCGAAGAACGCCCACCCATTACAATGTGAGAATCACCAATATTGCCATTAGAGATAACAGAAGGGACAATACATGTAACCAACGCTGGCTCAACTAAATCATGTGCATCTCAGAGGGATAGAATACCAACCTGCGGGCGGACGTCACACAGAGGGATAGAATATCAAGAATGATTATTAAGTAACCAGGTACATAACAAAAACAAATAATGTCTACATAGTAGCTCATCTCTCTGAATACAACCACACTGATTTCGATGTACATTTTAGGAGCAATGGAAAACCAGAAAAACAGAAACAACTCACTGCTAACATAAGGAAAAAGGAGATCACCATATAAGAAAAAAGAACAAAGCAAAATGAGACAAATAAGCATGTTAGAGCAGCACCCAGCATTCACGGCGACATGGAAGTGCTCTCTGAACTACAACCCAAAATAAAAACATGTAGTTTTCTCTAAATGTTAACAGATGCATGGTTTGAAAATTTACTAACCCAAACAATAACTCAAAACCAACCCATCTGGATCTAGGACAACACATTTAAATCCTAACTAATCAGGGTAATCATTCTTAACAGTAATCCACAACTACAAAAACAAAAAACCATAGTGGTCCTAACAGGCATGAGTGATTAGCAAAAAGGGGAACGGGACTGAGATACTTACATAGAGGGAGAGAGACATAGATCCTCACAATAGCACCACCATGCTCAACGACTTGCAGCTACGGCTTGCTCCTCATCCAGCAGACAAGACAGCCAGCTCTCACTACATCGAAGACTGTTGGTTTCCTGTATGGAGCAGTAGAAAAAGGGATCAAAACTATGTGTGTATGTACGTCTGAGAGAGAGAGGAACCGGATGCATTACCTGCATGCACACAAACATGAGGACGACGGCCGCACGATGATGAACCCTACGGACACACGGCTAGGGTCTGCATCGTGCCCGTACCCCCGCTCGATGGCGCCGCTGCTCCGTCAGTTCTGACGCCTCGTCAACGAATGTCGGAGAGGAGAACGAGAGGACGCGGAGGAGGAGGGTGGCCATGGTAGAGGATGGGGAGGAGGAGGGTGGTCACGGCAGATCGAGGGAAAAGAGCGCGAAGAAAGGGGCTCTGCTGCCTGACCACGGTTGCTCGTCCAGATCCGGCGTGGGAGGAGAGGAGACGTGTTGGGGGAGGAAGAACGCAGCGCGGGAGCCGCCGCAGCCACCGTCGTAGCCGTCGCCGGATTGGGGCGGCTGCGGGAGGAGGGGATGAGGAACGAGCGAGGGAGGAGGCGGCTAGGTCTTGAGCACGGGAGTTGCCTTCCTTTTTTATAGCCTTATGGGAAATGACTAAAATGCCCTTGGTGGGCTCTGAGAATGGTAGCCCAGTTTAGACACTGTTTCGATCTACAGTTCTCTTTTTATATCCGACGGCTGTTGTCATCCAGGAGGCGATCGCACAACCGAGAACACATCAAGGACCAGATCCGACGGCCTGAAATCGCTAAACTCCAAGCAGGCTGGCTTCCTCCCATTATGTATCTTTCTGGATGTGGGTGATATTCTCGGCTTCTTGACTGACACCACAGAAACCGCAGGCTGCAATTGGAGAAGAACTTGGAAGGCAGATAGCCAACTACAACTTTGCCAATAGGATTTTCAGAACTGTATATATCATCAGCGTATCAACCTCATCCTTTGCTTAGGCTCCGGACCTGTAGATCCTTCTTCCCCAGTTTTGTCTTCAGGGCCCCGACCTTTCTGTCCCGAGATTTCGTTCTGTCCCTATCATTGATATTGCTCAGAGCCATTTGATCTTGTTCTTCGTCTTTTATACTCGTGGGCAATCGAACTCAACCTCCATGGTGCCTGCAAGATGTTCCAAACATTAAGTTGCAACACTTTGCATGGCCTCATCAATGTTTGTAGCTGCTGGTCATGAGTTTCTGTTGGATCCGATGATGGCCAGAATTAGACAGTGGCACCCACAAGGCCACAATGACATGCGTAAGTCTTGTATCTGGCCTCGGACAAACCTATCTAAGCAACAATGGCATTGAGCATAGCCTTTGGGCCGACCTTGAAGGTTATAATGCAGTTAGTAGATTGAAGATAAATGTGTGTATACATATTTATGAGTAACTTGTCTTAAAAGGATAGAAGAATGAGAACAATAAACTGTATGTGGTGTCTTAACCATGCACATGGCTGCTCTATAATTTAGTGGTGACTTAATCATGGAAAAAGTATTGTGCGATAACCAAGGTGGTTCTGCAACACAATTAGAGAGTACAATAAATGTATCCATATGACTGCAACAGGCAAAAAACAAACTGGCACAACGAAGTGGCGATATGCAACCCACAAGGCACTATACATCAGACAGACCAATATATTTTCCATTGGTATGATGGAGCATTTAGATGATGGCAAAAACAGTATGGTGTTGTAGACATGTGTTAAGTCAGATGAAATGTGTTCTGCAGAAAAGAGTGCACTATCTAGAAATAAAGTGTCAAGTCACCTTCTGGTCAGCATAAACAAATAGCCTAGTTCTGTGTATTCTACGTGATCAACAGTATGAAGATAGATTCAGAGCAGCAAGCTGTGCATGATCTACCTTGCTTGCTGGGGAGACAGTCGAACGGAGATCCTGTGCGCTAGCCACTGGCATTGCGGAGAAGAGCTCCCTTTATGCGCCTGAGTTCAAGCACAACAGAAGAGACAATGTAAAGACACTTTGAGGCACATACTCCAACTATGCCTAGCATTAGCTTAAGATACACAAGAAACATTATACCACTGGGAAGGAAGTTATCTAGAAATGATTACCTTATGTCAAATTATGCTACATGTGACCCTTTGCTTCACTACAACATTTAATCAATGCAAGATGTAGATTTCCTGGAACATAATGGCTTGTTAGATACATATTTAGACATGAAACTTGCCTGCCACATTTACTTATCGTGGCTAGATCTATGCTTGGTGCCATCACTGTTATTATTTTATAATTAATAGACCTTCTAGCAGATACATAGTATCATATCAAATTAACCTAATTCACCCAAGGCAAACAATAAACTCCATTGCTTCACAAATCAGTCCAATCTTGTAATTCTCACAATCAAATCTGCAAGCATAATAGAGCAAACCTCTTGGAATCTCGCCTGGAACTAAAGCTCACGGATGACATGTCTGTGCCAATGGCCACCTGGACTCGTTGCCAAAGTCAAGCTTCAGCAGCCACCATCGACATGTTTGCAGCGCGCTTCCACGAGCACTCACTCATGTGCAGGTTGAGCGTCTAGCTTCAGCAGCTCCACTGAGACGCTCTATCCATTGAGGGCACCAATGAGGAAACTGATGACAACCCTGCAAGCTGAAAATGATCTGCTCAATTGGAACTACCAAAGGAGATGGTGTGCTTATACTGAGCACAAACATCGATATTTATAGAACCAGGTCAGAGAGTAGATAGGTGGTTGCAAGAATTGATTTGCACAGACCTATTAACTAACCCGATGCAAACAAAGTAACAAACAATGCAGTTATATCACAATCTATACAAATGTGCAAGAAACAGTTTTTCCTACATAGTTTTATATGTACTGTCCAGCTCCCTCCAAAATTCAATACCAAGCAGGCGATAAATGTCATGTGCAGAATACAGTCTATTACTCTGTTTTCGATAAGTTCTTTACACATATTAGTATGTTAGAACAATGTAATAAGCTAAAAAGATTCTTAAAATGACGTGAAGTTTCTAAACTGATCATCATGAATGGAAATTATTTGCATACTAGCATATATGTTGAGCCGTACCTGCAATTTATAAAGGAAAATAGCGATTAAACTTCGGATACTTTATTATGCTGCTGACGACCTTATACATCAAGTAATCTGAAGTTATTCTGTTATCAAGCTCCTGATTAAGAATGCCGTGAAGAAGTGTGATAAAACTTGTTCCCACAAGAATATATGTACATTTGAAATATATTAAATTGGTGATAGCTAATTCATTGACGATTTACTGGTTCAAATAATAGTATAATCAGAATGCCTATAAGCTACCAATTCGGCAACCTGAACCCTTGCAGCTGTCTCTCTTCGCTCAATCTTCTAAGTAGGTTAAAAAGCTCTGTTTCCATAAAATATTTGAATCACAACCACCATGGCCCAGATATAAAGATGACCCATATAAACTATGAACACAGAGCCTCCAATCATCCACAAATTGAATACGTACATATAAGAATTGACTTGTTCTTGTTTTGGTCGCTGACAAGCAAAACCAGTCCACTGGCTGTATTCCCATTGGTGGCAACCTGAAGAAAAATATAAGATTAGCTCCAAAAAAGATACTCAACAGATACTCCATTATCAACAAAATAGGTGAATGACTGGTACACAGCAGCACAAGATTTTGACAGCAAACATCCTGCCACAAACGATGAAAACCGAACATAAGCAAACCCCACACAAAAAAGAAAGCCTGACAATAATAGTAGATAGATCTATTAAGGCACAATCCTTGCTTAAAATACAGCCGCTCAACTAAAACACAAACAGAGAAAGATGGGAGAAGACGAGCACCTGCAACGGGATGGCCGAGCATGACATATTACCAGCTCACAGCAGTCACCAATCCAATAGAAAATCCTAACCCTAGAACATCAACGGGGCAACAGAAGACCTAGATGAGCACCTAGAGATAACAAATCGATCAGAGAGGGGGGGGGGGGTAGAACCTGGAGTAGAACTGCGGCCAAGTGCAGCGCCTCATGATGGAGGAGGAGGAGCGACGGGGGAGCACCAGCAGTGGGCATAGAAGGAGGAGTGACGGGGGAGCCGCATCAAGCGCCTCCGACGGGTGCTCCTCACCCTGCGTCTCTACCCCCGCTGCTCTCCGGTCGAACTGACGGCGCGCAGTGGACGACGGATCTCGCGGCGTGGTGCGAGGGAGACGGGGAGAGAGGTCCACGGCGGCGCGGTCTGAGGGGCGTCGGCGGCGGCGAGGTCTGCGGGGCGTTGGTGGCGGCGAAGTGGGCGGGGCTGCGAGGTCTGGTGGAGGGAGAGGGCAGGGGCGAGCGGGGCTGGGATGCGGGAGGACGGGGGTTGAGGGCGCGGGTGCGGGGGAGAGGCGGCTAGGTCATCTACACGGAGCGGACGCAATTTATATGCGTAAGCGTGAAATGACGAAAATGCCCTCGGCGGGGCAAGCTATTTACAGGCGGTGGCACGAATGCTTCTATACTATTCATTGTAGCAGTGTCCGTTTTTTATCCAAAGCCCAGATCTTCCAGACGCGAGATCGAACGGTTCACAACGCATCAAAAAACCGATCCGACGGCCGAGAGTCGCTAAGCTTTGAGAAGCCTCATGTTCTCCCAACTAACATATATCTGGATGTAAGAGTGTACGTGCGGTGTTGTTTGAACGAAGTGTTTTTTTAGCTTAGGTCATTGCTGCGCGCTAGAGCTATCTCTGACCTCTGGTGGAAGGCAGATGGGCTGGTGCAATATGGGTCCCGGGGAGCGATTTTTCAGAGAAGTTTTTGACATGTTCTTCGCGTGGATTTTTCCTGTGTTTTTCCTGTCGTGGCTCATGTGTTTCTTTCACTGGGTTTCTTTGATTTTCTGTGTTTCTTTGTCAGTTTTTTTGTTCTTTTTATTTTTCAGCAGGTGTCAATTTTCACAATACGTATTGTATATTTTCCGTATACACGTGGAACATTTTCTGATACACAATACACATCATGAAGAAACATGATTTACATTGTTTTCAAATACACATTGAAACATTTTTTCAATGATACAATTTTATTGCAACTAGGTGAATATTTTTTATACATTTTACAAACATTTTCTAAAGTGACACAAACATTTTTTATACATTTTACAAAGCTTTTTGAATTTACGTGGAGTATTTTACATTAAAATAAATATTTTTAAGAAATCTCATGAACATTTTTGCGAACTGCGTCAAGAAGTTTTGATGTACCTTTTTTAATGCCATGAACATTTTTGAAAGTTGCACGGACAGTTTTTTATACTAACGTAAATATTTATATTTTATGATATTTTGGAATATAAATAGAAGTATATAAAAATATAAAAACCAAAACAAACAAGCGATCGAAAGAAGCAAACGTAGCAATGTCCCCACGCAGCTGCGTTTCTTGGGCTGGTCCATTTAGATTGCGCTCGGGATAAATGTAACCGATACATAGTTGTGCCCATACGTGGTTATGTATGGGCGTGGGGATCAGCATGAACTCCTCCGTTTGGTCCGTGCAGCTGTGTCATGCAGCCTAGCGCGCTTCTCGACTTTCATGTTTGTGAAAGTGGTGTGTGCGCTACTACTCGAAGGGGGCTTCTGTTTCGTTTTTCTTTGAACTAGTTAAGTGTTACCCCTTGCAAGTGTCACTCTGACTTCCTATGGTGATTGTGACAAGTGACAAGAAACAAAATCTCATGTAATATGTTTGGACAGACAATTTTATTTCAAAAAGCAAATAAAATAGATACCGAAAAAACCCTACAAAAAGGGAAGTAAAAAAAGGTTGGAAACCCAAAAAACCAAAAACTAAAAGTTTTATTCCAAAAAAAACAAATAAGATAGATACCAAAAAACAAAAACTTACAAAAAGGGAACTGGAAAAATGGAAGTCAAAAAAGGATGGGAACCCAAAAAACCAGACTGAAAGAAACCAGTAACAGAAAAAAAAAACATATTTTGTTCTTTTCCAATTTTTGGGGGCATAATCGTGCTTCGTGCGGCAGCACATATGTGCTTCACCCTGATGCAAAATTGTGCATTTCACATTTTGAGAAGCACAACTTTGCTTCACCGTGAACTGGGACTGTACTTTTTCAATTTTTGAGAAAGCAGAACTATGCTTTTCGTTCTTTCGAGAAGCACGGACGTGAAAGCACATATATGCTTTGTTAGGAAGAAGGCCTAGGAAACTCTAGGCCTGTCTCTTCCTAACAAGGCCTAGGGTTTCCTCTGCCTCCTCCCGGTGCTGTCGTCGGCCTACCTCATCTCCGGTGGCCTAAGGGCCACAGCGGCATGGTAAATCCCGGCCTTTGCCGGCGGGAGGGCTCCGTCTTTAGATGTTCCGTCGATTTTTGTTAGAGTTTGTGTCCCGATCAGGAAGACAAGACGGTGGCGCCTTTCTGAAGATGGAATAAGGTTCTCCCCACCTAGTCCCTGTCCGGTGGTGCGTCTAGCATCATCGGTGGGCGTATGGAGATGTGTCTTCGGCAAATCTGACATTGGTGGATTTGCTCTGATCTGGTCATAGTTCGTCCACATTCGTGTGTCTTCAAGTTGGATCCTTCCGATCTACACTACTCTTCAACGACGGAGGTTGCTGTTCTAGTGTGCTGGTTGTTGGGTTCTACGGTAGGGTGCGTCGACTGCAAATTAAAATTTTCCTACGCGCAGAACATCCAAGGAACATGCTACGGGAATGGATCACAGATCGTTACCACTAGACGCGCAGTGCCGTGCAGCGGAAGAAGAGTTGGGGCAGCGTGTCTGCGCGGTTTGTCTCCCCCTCGTCCGATCTCCCTCGAACAGCCGGTCATCGGATCCCACGTACAAGTTCGCTGGAGCGGCGCAGGTGCACCGCCTCTAACGGTATCCACGCATGCAGGAGGAACACCGTGCGACGGACTCCTAGGTCCGATCACACAGTCAGCAGCGAGTGAAGGTGTCTATTCGCAACACATGCAAACCCAAGTGACAACACCGAAGCGATCAATCAGATAAGTATGCCGCACCTCCACTATATATAGGCATCCGTCGCGGGCTCAACACTTGGGCCTCGCACGGACCCTAAAGCCCACAAGTCTACTCGGCCACAATTCGAATACAGCTCGGATCACATCCGAACAGTGTCCTTGGATCCGACCTCGTAGGTTCCTTCCCTTAAGCGCGTGACCCCTTAAGTTCAAGCCGGCTTGGTCGCAGTTCGGATCACCTCCGAACTACACGGTTGGTAGCGGCCTCTAGCAAGGCATGCCGAACACCAAGCTGACTATGAAGCTGGTTAGGCGAACCTGTACATCACACTTCCATTCCTTTTACCACACGATATATGTTGACGGGCTCAAGGCGAGTTTGTCATCCTTGTACTAGCCCGACCTCTTTCTCGTTCCAGTGATGCCGACCACAAACCAGATTATCTCATAATCCTTATCGCATGGCCATGCTTATCCTGGTCGGATCACACGAGGGGCCCAGAGTATATCTCTCCTGATCGGAGGGGCAAATCTCATCTTGCTCGACCATGTCTCGCAGCATGGGTCTGGACAAGTCTGAAACCTACCTTTGTAACTACCCAGTCATGGAGTAGCGTTTGGTCGGCCCAAAGAAGGTCTGTCACCATCCCGAGTACATGCGCCAGCTCAGGTCTTAGGACATAGAACGTATGTTGTACTAGAGACCCACAGATGACATATCGCTGCGTCTCATAGTTGGGTCTGTCTGACTCGGACCTTATCTCGACTCGGATTCGACTATGTCGAATCCGACCAGATCCTTCCAAGTCCATATTATCCGGTTAGCATCCAATGCTCCATAGCTAGTGAGACCAAGCCATCGACCGTGTCATATGCTAGTCTAGTCGGCTGCGCGTCCACATAACCCTCTCGAGTAGGGACCTTTTAGGACAATAATCATACAATGCACAGTCCCACAAACAAAGTCACGTACTTGCTGATATACATCATTGATAATGTCTAAAGACTATCTTTATTCATAAACACATAGGAAATATCATCATACATGATTGCCTCTAGGTCATATCTCCAACAGTGGTCCTATGGGGCCTTAGCACGACAACTTCCCGACTGTCTACTACAACAAGTTTTGCCCAACTCTGGCAAGGGAGAGGCGACGGCGGCGGCGCGCCTTCGGCTCGCTTCAGTGCTTGTAGTCGTCGCTAGGTGGTCTACGGATCTGGCTGTAATTTTTATTATTTCTGATGTTCGTTGTACTGCCATGATTGAATGAATACCCTGTTTTTAGGGGTAATACACTGTTTGCCTCATCGTGCCTAAGTTATTGCATTAATAGTAGAAAGGGCCCATTAGTTTTCATAGGCTCCGGTTTATGAACCTTCTCAAAGGGCCCATTTGTATTGTTCATGCATTTTGGATTTCATTCGTCTGTTTCTTAGTCCGTTCGTTGATTTTGTAATTTTATCTTTGTCTTTTTCCTTTTTATATTTTTATATTTTAAATAGTCCAATATATATATATATATATATTTAAAATACTTAACTTTGAAATAATGTTTCGGCGGTGTTTAAGAATGTTGGTGCAACTTAAATACATGTTGATCACATTGAGAAAAAATGTTTCAAGGCGTATTTGAAATATAATTAACACATATCCGAACAACAAATGTTAATCATGCATTTAAAAAATGTTTATAATATATATGAAAGATGTGATATGTGTATGAAAAAAGCAGATATCAAAAATCTTAATCTTATATTTATAAAAATGTTAAATGTGCATAAAAAAGGTTCCACATGTAGAACATGTATAAATTTAAGAATATGTTGATAATGTATACAAATGTTAATCATGTATGTTCAAAATGTTAAATGAGTATTAAAAATGCGCCAGGTGTAAACAAAAAAAATGTAAAATGTTTATTAAAAACATAAATTTTATAACATGTTGAAGTTGTATTAAAAATCTTAATAATGCATTGAAAAAAATGTTAAATGTCTATTAAAATGTTGCAGATGTATAAAAAAATGTAGGACGTGCATTAAAAAAATTGAACATAAATACATACATAATATAAAAATGGTAAACATGTATTAAAAAATGTTCCTAATATATACTAAGAATGTACAATGTGTATGAAAAGTGTAGTCATCAAACATTTTTTTTAAATGTTACTCTTTTGTTTAGAAAATGTTAAACATGAATGGAAAAAATGTTTCTGAGGTACATGAAGAATATACAAATATGTATGAAAAATGATGATACATGCTGAAGAATACAGGAGAAAAATGAACAAAGAAGGTGAAAACAAATGGAAGAAAGAACAAAGAAAATGAAAAAAAAAAATCAATGAAAACCAAGAAGGAAAGAGAGAAAACGAAGAAATAAATAAAAGAAAATAAAACCAGTGAAAACCCAAAAATAGTAAAAACAAAGCTAAGGAAAATCAGTGAAAACCATGAAAAAGATGAATAAAGCTGATGATAAAAAAACAGAAGGAAACCAGTGAGCAAATATAGAAGACCGGAGAAGGAATAAATAACAAAAATAAAAAACAAAAAAAGAACTAAAAAAGACCGCGACAAACGCATAACCAGCAAACAAATGCGCGGTAAACAAATCAGCCGGCTCAGTATTGTAAGCATGAAGGAATGCCTTCAGCGAGATGGAATGTAGTCTTGCTACAAGCGAGATATAGATCTCGCGCTGTCATAGCTTTCGATCCGATAATTTTCTTTTTGTTCGATTTTGCTATTTTTGGCTGAATTGTTCAGCTTTACACATTTTTTCTTTATCCATTTTCCACTCTTATTTTTCATTCCTCTCTTTTATTTTTTATATTTTTGTAAAATCTGAGAATATTATATAAATTCATCATTTTATGAAATTATAATTTTTTTAAATTTGTGAATATCTTTTAGAACTTGTGATTATTTCTACAATTTGTGAACTTATTTTAAAGTCCTGATGATTTCTAAAACTCATGAACATTTTTTTGATTTCAAGATTTTCTTTTGAATTTGTGGATTTTGTCTCAAATGCATGATTATTTTTCAAATTTGTGATTTTTTTGAATTTATTTTTTAGGCAAAATCATGTCTTTTTTATTCTACCCTTTTTTTGCAAATAACCGAAGCTAAGCGACACCCCCACCCCCCCCCCCCCCCCCCCCGCGCGCGGAAACGGCAAACTAGTAAGGAAAAGATGAGAGATAAAACCAGTGAACAGAGCTGACGGAGCAATGATCGACCAAGCATCCATTGACCAGTGTGTGAGGCTGTCTACACTAAGGCCCCCGCGCGGGGGGGGGGGGGGGGGTTGGGTGGGTGGGTATGCTAATTGGCACATAAGGCACCAAATAGACGCTTCCGCTGCTGAAAAGTGCTATATGGTAGTCACTACTATTAAATGGGAGTTGATCGTTATACGTTCGCCTCCACTGCGGCAGCTCCCACGCTTTGTTTTTCCCTCCTTCACGTCCTCCATTAACTCAATCAAATCATATCAAATTTTATCAAGACCTCAACTAAATTAGAACTTTCCTCGTGTTCGACTATCTATAACCAAATCAAATTATATATTAGCAATACCTCAACTAAATTAAACTTTCCTTGTGTTCCTTTACCTATACCCAAATCGAATCAAATATTAGCAATACCTTAACTCTATCAAAACTTTCCTTACCTTCCCTTAACCATAATCAAAGCAAATCTTACCAAAATCAATAATATGGTGGGATGAGCTATATGCCAGACACGATTGGTATTGAACCACTAGAATATGTATGCCTCATTACAACGCACAGACAGTTAATTAATAAAATTTTAGCCATTAAAACATGCCCCTTAGATTCTCCACCACACTAATAAATTCACCCTTATCCGAGAGGCCACAACTCACTTGTGGCTGCCTCACACTGCACGCCCCCATGCATCATCGGGGAAAGGAGAAAGAAAACTTCATAGTCTCGTTGGGGATATGCGCCTGGTCTTCACCTCCGTCCGCCAGGCAACGCCGCAAAGCACGGGCGCTCCGGTGGCTAGGATTTTGGCTAGAGACGAGTGAACTGGCTGAATAATACCAATGCAGAGTGTGAAGGTTGGGTCATGTTGCTTGCCAATGAACACTGAGCCTAATATTTTGGTATTTAACCATGGTGGGCAAATTGAATCTCTCCTCCCTCACAAGTCATGGAGTAAGTAAATCCCTCCCTCCACCGCCGTTGACAGAGACAACAAGCATAGCCGACAACCACTTGTCACAAGGTGACAAACGAATGGAACAAGCGCAATCGCCAACCGTCTGTCGCGAGGGTTTCATAAGAGCAAGAGCATGTCCCTGCGAAGGCGGCAACTCTCGCTCCCAATGAACGCTCGCACCTCTCGATGTTGTGTCATCTTCCAGGAGCTTCATCGCGAGGTCAATCACATATCCTTTGCCTCAGGTGAGCACTTTTATCTATTTTGTGTTCTTAGACCCTCATAGGATCCCTAGAGAGTTCAATTTGGTAGTGAAACAAGTTGTAGCGAGGTGGACTAATATCATCTAAGTCAACAGTTTTGACGTGTTGGATCATGTGATGTACTTGGGATTGCGTTATTGAGCGACTGTAGTCATGAAAATTGCAATGATATTTCATCCGATTGTTTGGTGGATCATGGGGGCTAAGATTAGGTTAGGCCAGTAGGGATAGCTGACCATATACCTCAAGGATAGTGTCGCGAGCCTTGGCTCCTCTCTCCCAATTTGGCATACCTTTCATATCATGGGGTTGGTCAGAACTTGCAAGAGCGTGCTACGGTACTGCAACCCAAGTGTACACGAGGTCTCCTACTTCCACAAAATATCCTACACCAATGCTTGGTTCATCTATGATAGTGGTTTTGATGTTAAATTGAGTTTTTACGACTTGATATTATTATGAATCAAGGTCTAATTTTAAAATTGTCGTTTGTACCATTTTTATTGCAGCTGAGAGCAGTACTACTCCTGTCCAACGAGCAGTGTGGTGGCGTCCACTCTCCTTGGTTGTGTGGATGGTGAGGGGTGGGTTATCCTTGTCTTGCTGCTTGCGTTTGAAGTGGTGGCTCTCGGATCTTTATCCGGAGTCCTGGATTTTGTGGTGGCCAACCACCCCTAGGGGTTGATGGGCAGCCTTGGTACTTCGTGTGGCACGGGTGATATTTCTAGTGAAAGCTTGGGTGCCGGCAGTGACCACTACTAGGAAATACCTTATATGTAGAACCTTATCAGTAGCACGGGGTCAAGGCCCAACGCTACTGCTACTTAGCCATAGCGCTGGTCACAAGCAGGCGCTACATGTAAGTGTGTAGCAGTAGCGCAGTCTTACCACCCACCGCTGCTGCGAAATGGTAACCACCTTACCGACTAGGGCTACCCATAGTAGCAGCGCGGCAGGCAATTCCCACGCTACTGCTAAGATTATAGCAGTAGCGCGTGCCTACGATCCACCGCTACCACTATGTGTGCACTATGCCAGCAGGTGGGCCCCGCTTAGCAGCAGCGCGGGCCTCTAACAGGTGCTACTGCTATTGGGCTTAGCACTAGCGCCCTCCCGTGACCGGCGCTACTGCTAAGGCCACTGTCGGTGTCAAAACCGGCGGATCTCGGGTAGGGGGTCCCGAACTGTGCGTCTAGGATCGATGGTAACAGGAGACGGGGGACACAATGTTTACCCAGGTTCGGGCCATCTCTATGGAGGTAATACCCTACTTCCTGCTTGATTGATCTTGATGAATATGAGTGTTACAAGAGTTGATCTACCACAAGATCGTAATGGCTAAACCCTAGAAGTCTAGCCTATGAGTATATGGTAATGAATCTGTCCTATCCGGACTATACTCTCCGGTTTATATAGACACCGGAGAGATCTAGGGTTACATGAGGTCGGTTACATAGGAGGGAATCTTCATAATAGGTCGCCTAGCTTGCCTTCCACGCCAAGTAGAGTCCAATCCGGACACGGGTATTGTCTTCGGCCTTCACGTCTTCATAGCCCATCAGTCCGGCCCAACAGATAACAGGCTGGACGCCCGAAGACCCCTTAGTCCAGGACTCCCTCAGTAGCCCCTGAACCTGGCTTCAATGACGAGGAGTCCGGCGCGCAGATTGTCTTCGGCATTGCAAGGCGGGTTCCCTTCTTCTGAACCACAAGGTAGTCTTCGGATGTGTCGATTGTATCCGAACCTGTGTACATAATTGCAGAAAATACAATACTCCACGAGTCCAATCTGTTGACAACTGTTTATGACGTTGTACCACGCCTGCCGGGTTATTATTTCCAACCACTGGCTAGCCCGTCGCCCCACGTCTCGGGAAGCGGTTTTATTGGCACGTCTTGTCAAAGCAGAGATCGTGTCCCCTTATTCACGGGATTTTCAATAATGTAGGTGTGGGTAACCCAACCATCTCCTGGGTACAACTCTTTGAGGATAGTTAAGTTTCAAGACCCAGGAGGCGACGCTCGATATTCTGGGCCTTTATATAGGGACCGAGACCTGTCTTTCTCTTCTGCGCTTGCTTCTTCCTCAACCCCAGCCACCTCGAGTTCCAGCCCTCGAGTTCCAATCACTACCAGCCCCAATCATGTCCGGGTCCAGCCGTTCAGGCTGGTGGGTGGCCTCTTCCGTCATGGAGGAGGATATTGCGAAGCTCCGCGTAGCGAGGTACCTGACCCCAAAAATCCTTCATCGGCTTCCTGCTGAGGGGCAGATTATTCCCACCCCCAAATCCGGCAAGAGGGTTGTATTTGTGTCCCACTTCCTCCATGGTTTAGGGTTCGCGCTTAACCCCTTCGTCCGGGGGCTCATGTTCTACTATGGGCTAGATTTTCACGATCTGGCCCCGGACTCTTTTCTTTTCATCTCGGCATTCATCGTCACGTGTGAGGCCTTCCTCCGGACTCCTCCGCACTTTGGTTTGTGGCTAAAGACTTTTGACGTGAGACCGCGGGTGACGAAGGAGGAGCAGGCGGAGTGCAGCACCGTTGTAATAAGCAAGCTTGCCAGCGCGGTTTGGTTTGAAGGATCCTTCGCCGAGTCTTCCGAATTATGGAAGCAGAGGTGGTTTTATGTCAACGAGCTGCGGGGCTCCAAGTGGGTGCCTACGCCTGCGTCCCGACCCGGCCCTCAACCTCAGCTTGCTTCATGGATCAACAAGGGATCGGACTGGGGGTCCGTTAATGAGGTGCAGACTCGGCAAGGCCGCATCCGAAGCCTTACCGAGAAGGGCATCGATCTTGTGAACGTTGTTCAAGTAATGCTGGTCCGCCGGATTCTGCCGTGTCAACGGCGGCCTCTCCGTATGTGGGAGTTCAATCCAGAAGGGTGGCGGACTCTTCAGCATTTCTTCGGCACTACGCACGAAGGAATGTGGAAGTCATATTTTGGGGAGCTAGAGCAATGGCCGGACACCACCGAAGACGTCGGCCTCGACTGCAATCATCCGGACACTCCGGTAAGTATTCAATCGTCGTACACCTTTCATCCAAGCATCTCTTGACAACACACTGAACAACTCGTCCTTATACAGGACTGGATAAAGAAAGCGGCGTTAATCTGGTGTCCGGCGCCCCTTCCCGAAGACCCCGCGTCCGCCCTACTGACGCGGATGTTGATTCCGACACCGTATCTGGTGTCTGCAGAGGGGGGCGAGAGCAGGGAGCCCAGAGGCGATGCCCATCCTGAGGGCGATTTAGGCTCTGTGTTCGGGGAAATCGAAACCCTTTTGCCCAGGGGCAAAGGTGTGGAGGGGGCACTTCATGGCAAGAAGAGGGCTGCTTCTGGAGGTCAAGAGGGGAAACCTTCCAAGAAAGGGAAAATGCTATCGTCGGACGGCTTGGGCCGGGCAAGCGATGTCGTCGTAGAGCTTGATGATGAGGACGAACCTCCGGCCAGACCGTAAGTGAAGCAGGGCACTTTAACCATACCTCATTCTTTTCCTTATTACTGAAATAATCTTCGGACATGCGTGCACCCTCGCAGGTTAACACCTGGTGTTTCTCAATTGTCCTCCTCCTCGGGAGACCTTCTTCCGGAGATGATGGAGAGTAACACACCTTCTCCAGCCTCTTCACCTAATAGGGCGGATAATCTCGAGGTGTCGTCACGGAGGGCTCCTCCCAACCGGCAAGTAGTGCAGGAAACGAGGAAGGAGGTACCCGAAGGTGGTGCCTCTATCACTCAGGGTTCGGGGATCAAGAATGACGGCCCCGAACTGTCCGGTTTACAGCCGGAGACAATGCTGGAGGCGGGTAAGAGACTTCCTTCAAAGGAATGTCGTGCTCCGGCAGCGGTGTATGAAGACCCAGGAGTGCCGGAGATGCTGATGGACATGCTGCAAAGAGCGTCCGTTTCAGAGGAGCACCGTGCCTTAATGGTTACGGTGGTCGAAAAAGTTGTATCCGCGAAGAGCGGGTTGAACGAGGCCTTTACGAGCCTTCTGAGGGGTTTTGAGGTTTGTGATGTAATTTTGCCAATTGAATAATATTGACAGAATGCACCTGTTGTGTATGCAGTAGCCCCTGAGACTCGGATCGCCTTCCAAAGGAAGTGATCGGAGGATCGAAAAGATATTTTCAGGTACTAACCTTGGTTTAATTTGGAATCCAGGCTGTCTCCCCTCCTGCCACTACCCGAAGTTCAGAGGTAACCGAACTGCAGCGAAAGCTGGATATTGCAGAGGATGACATTGCTTTGACCAACAGGCGTCTTGACGACCCGCAAGGTACATATTTCGAGCATTCCTTACACCAATGTGCTTGTAATGTAAGCCTGACTCTTAAGAGAGTTTGATATGAAATGTGCATCAATGCAGATGGTGCTGCCGCCGTGGAAGCCCTTCTGGCGGAGCTAGCCCGGGCCAAGGATCAGGCCCGATTTAGTAATGCGGGTGCCGAAAAGGCATCGACTGAATTGAAGGCCGAACAAGCCGCGCGATGCCAGGACAAGGAGGCAATGTCCACCATGGCGCGCGAGTTAGAGAATGCGGCTAGCCGCTGTAAACTTCTTGAGAAGGAAAATGAAGCCAAAACGGCTGAACTTGACAAGGCCTTACGAGAGGCGAGGGAAGCGCGGTCTGAATCCAGAGCAGCCCGTGAGGAGATCCGGCAAGCTGGGGAGATTGTGGCTGGCAAGCCTTTTTTTCTACAGGCTAAGTTTGGCGATCCGAACTATGCTCAGCTTAACCAAGTATGGAGTTCTCCGGACAATTTTTTAGACTTGCCGAAGAGTTCTTCCGATGCGGCACAGTTTTATCAGGCGCATGAGGGGTATGCAACGGAGAAGCTTTTCTGTTCGCAATTTGGCGCGTCGAAGCGCCCTCTGTTGCTGAATGAACAGATGTCCCAGTGGGCCGAGCTGCATAGGATATCCGGCGCTGCCATGAAGAACGTCGTAGTCCATTTGTGGCCGACTGAACCTGTTCCGAGTAGTTACTTCGGCCTGGTGTAGCGGCTTGCTGACGCGGTGCCGCGTATCGACGCTGTGAAGCGGTCGGCGTGCATTGAAGGTGCACGGATGGCCTTCGCCCGAGTCAAGACATTCTAGGGGAAGATGAAGGCCATCGATGTTGCGACGAGGAGTCCACCCAAAGGCAAGGACTGTCCAGAACCGGAGCATTATTTTGGAGACGTCCTAGAGGCCGCCCGCTTGATAGAGGGTCAATGCTCGAAAGACATAATATTCGAGTAATGTGTACAAGGGTTGTAACAGACAGCTTTATAGTTAATCTATTTTTTTGCTCGAAAGCTTGTATTCCTCCTGTGCGGCCGTTTTAATGTAATTCGAAAGTTTTCCAGTCGTCGGCTTCAGCCCCCTCGTAGGAAATACGGGGGTGTTCGGAAAAGCATTGAATCACTCTTTATCCAACGTCTTGGTCCATAAAGGAGGTGATAATGCGACGAACCAGGCAATCGGACTATAGGGCGTTAACACTTTCACTTAGCCATAGGAGTTTTATGGTGGGGCTACGACATAGCCCCTGGTATGTATGCGGCGTATCGTAATATTGTGCCTTACATGTTTTGATCTGAAAAACATCCTTCGCGTGACACGGAGAATCGCTAAGGATTCGAATAAGTCGTCAAGTGGTTGACCAGCCCTCGCCGCATCATGACAGTCAGTTTTCAGCTTTCTCTACTGAGGTGCTCATCCGGTCGAAGCCAGGGCACAATCGCAATAGTTCTCCCTTTGCTACCCTAGCCGATAGAGCGGACATAGGGTAGCAAGCACAGGAGCCGGGCAACCCAATTGACCAAAGACAATGATTCGGAGCTGATGCATATAAGGCCAAACTTGCAACGCCGAAGTACGCTATAGAGCTCTTCGGACTTTTATTGATGACTCATTTGTTCCCATACCGAGCCCCTGGCAAGTTATGCCTAGGCGCGTCTTGTAACACAGTCGTTACGGCCGTACTCATTGTAGGAAGAGTATTTAAGATTAGCTCAGATAAAGTTTACTGGGAGTGGAGCAATATGCCAATGATAAATTCATAAAAAAAAGGAAGAACGACAACCCGACTATTTGACATGCTCGGGGTCGGGAACGGAGGAAGAGGGCATAGTACAGGCTCAAAATAATGAGTGCGGTCTACAAAAAGCTATTTTGGACCTCCTGTCGCACGTCTGCGCCGCCCGTCCTCTGGGAGGGGAGTTCTTAATGAAAGTAGCCCCTTAGGTGAGTGTACGGATCCGAACTCCGATAGAGTCCGTTGTAGATGCTGTCCTGTTGGTCACCTGTTTATAATAAAGAAAAGTGAATAAAAGGGATAAAAATCGTTACGGGAATGCTTGCAGGGTTGTCCGTATTGTGCTTCTGCCGATGCCCATGGTATCTTGAGCGCGTAGTGATGTACACGTGGTGTAAATCCTGTTAGCATAGTGGGTGGGTGGCGGAAGCCGAACTGCTATTTCTGCTCCGGTAGTGGTCGAACGTCGGAGGGAAACTGTTTCTGGCCCCTGGTGTTCGGCTGGCGAGCCGCTTCGTCGTCTTTATCGCTTGGTGGCCTCCTCCCCTTGTATTCGGTGTTGAGCTTGCCTGCCTGCTTAAAGACCCAACAGTTTCTGTTGGTGTGATTGGCTGGCTTATCAGGGTGACCCTGAATCTGACAAGGTCGGTCCAGTATCCTGTTGAGGGTGGATGGTCCATCCTGGCTAGCCTTAAATGGCTTCTTCCGTTGACCGGGTTTCTGATTATGGAATCCGGCGTTGACCGCTGTGTCGCGTAATCTTTCATTATTGTTGCGACTGTTGGGTGCGGTTAGTCGTGGCTTGCCATTGCCGTCTCAGATTTCGGAAGTGCCTGGGTTGCTGGCGCTGTTGCTTTTACGAGCGAGCCAGTTGTCTTCCCCCGCACAAAAGTGAGTCATTAGAGCGGTAAGGGCTGTCATAGATTTATGTCCTTCCTGGCCGAGGTGGCGTGCTAGCCATTCATCCCGGACGCTATGTTTGAAGGCCGCGAGGGCTTCCGCGTCCGGACAGTCGACAATTTGGTTCTTTTTGACTAAGAAACTGGTCCAGAGCTCCCTGGCTGACTCGCCGGGCTGTTGGACAATATGACTTAAATCGTCGGCATCTGGTGGCCGGACATATATTCCTTGGAAGTTGTTACGAAAGGCGTCTTCCAAATCTTTCCAGCTGCCAATAGAATTTTCTGGCAAACTGCTTAGCCAGTACCGTGCTGGCCCCTTAAGCTTGAGAGGCAGGTATTTAATGGCATGAAGGTCGTCTCCGCAAGCCAGGTGGATATGGAGGAGGTAGTACTCAATCCACACTGCGGGATCTGTTGTTCCATCGTATGATTCGATGTTGATGGGCTTAAACGCGTCTGGAAATTCGTGCTCCATTACCTTGTTGGTGAAGCAGAGCGGGTGTGCGGCTCCTCTATGTTGGGCCACACTGTGATGCACCTCCGCTGGATGCCGTTGGCGGCTTCGGGCGTGGTTGGCTCGGTGAAGTCCGGTTGATTGACCATCATCACCGGTCGGGGCATATCCCCTTGATCTGTACGTCGACCTTGTCTGTCCTGCTCCGCCCACTAAGCTTTGGTAGATGTCGCGATTGTTTTCCCGAACCATTTTGTTCTTACGGCCATATTGGTTGGTATGTTGTTCTGCTTGGGCTGCTGCTTTATCCGGACCGAACTGTGGTCGACCTGCCGCATTGTTCGATGGTGGAATGGGCTCCAATGCCTTGCCGTCATGTGGAGGAAGCCACCTGTACTTGGGGTGGCTTTTGTCCGGGCCACTAGGGCCGTATTCTATGGCGGTCACGACCTCGGTCCATTTATCATTGAGCAGATCTTGGCTTGCTTGAAGCTGCAACTGCTTTATTCTTAGATTCCTTGCTGTGGCTATTAGCCGACATTTAAAGCGCTCCTGCTCGAGAGGTTCCTCCAGCACGATGAATTCTTCGTTGTCGAGGCTCTCCTCTTCCTCGGAGAGGGGAAGATAATTGCTATCCTCCGAGTCTCCGTACATGACCTGTTCATCGGGGCTATCTTGCCCGCTTTCTTGGTCCTCCTGTTCGGATCCTTCCTCAATAGGGTCTTTGTTGTCCAGAGTAGTATCACCTCTGTTGCTAGTATTGTTTTCACTTGGGCGACGTGACCTAGAGCGGCGT
This sequence comes from Aegilops tauschii subsp. strangulata, assembly GCF_002575655.3. Taxonomy (NCBI): domain Eukaryota; kingdom Viridiplantae; phylum Streptophyta; class Magnoliopsida; order Poales; family Poaceae; genus Aegilops; species Aegilops tauschii. The sequence goes on from NC_053041.3 coordinate 587,929,791, forward strand.
CGGGGGCGCCGGTGTTCGGATTGTGTACCAGGAGGTTTATCCTCAACTGGATCCTCCTTTTCATCATCGATATCATAGTTGGGTGTGTCTGCCATACACACGTCATACCAGGAAGTGGTCATGCTACATCTAGCAGATAGTAAGCTCTGGCCTTGCCCCTCATCGTCGTCCATACCGTCGATGCCTTCGGGGCAGAGGTCAAGCATGTTGGTTGGGTTTTCGACAGTGGCTATGAAGTGGGTGGCGGGTGGGAAGCAAAATTCTCCGTCATCTGCCGTAAGGTCGAACCGGACATAGTTCGGCGACGAGCTATCTGCAAGGGATAGGTTTTTTAGTGAGGTTAGAAGATCTCCCATAGGCGAGTGCTGAAAGACATCTGCGGCGCTGAATTTGAATATCGATAAACGATCGAGTTCGGTATACGCGAGCTCGCAGGGTTCGGAACTCGATATCGGAGACGAGTAAGGGGTTCAGTTGATGCAGGTATTGTATGAAGTGGGATCTGCGCGCAGCTCCAACGCCGCAGACTCGGTAGCCCCCGTGATGGGGTTGAGCCTCCCATCTTCGGACGTCTTGATCTGCTCCGGATCTAAGGCAGGAGTTGTTACAGGAGCTATCTCCTGGATGCGGCCCGATGACAGGTTTAAGCCATGTTCAACAGGGCGAAGGGGAGAGGTTGCCGCGGTCTCAAATCCGTCGAAGATCAAGTCCCCACGGATGTCCACGACGTAGTTCAAACTTCTGAATCTGACCTGATGGCCAGGGGCGTAGCTATCGATCTGCTCCAGATGGCCGAGCGAGTTGGCCCGCAGTACGAAGCCGCCGAAAACAAATATTTGTCCGGTGAGAAAGGTTTCTCCCTGAAAAACGCCATCAACGACGATTGAGTGGGCCATCGAGCCTTATGTCGACGGCACAGTGGAACTCTCAATGAAAGCACCAATGTCGGTGTCAAAACCGGCGGATCTCGGGTAGGGGGTCCCGAACTGTGCGTCTAGGATCGATGGTAACAGGAGACGGGGGACACAATGTTTACCCAGGTTCGGGCCCTCTCTATGGAGGTAATACCCTACTTCCTGCTTGATTGATCTTGATGAATATGAGTGTTACAAGAGTCGATCTACCACGAGATCGTAATGGATAAACCCTAGAAGTCTAGCCTATGAGTATATGGTAATGAATCTGTCCTATCCGGACTATGCTCTCTGGTTTATATAGACACCGGAGAGATCTAGGGTTACATGAGGTCGGTTACATAGGAGGGAATCTTCATAATAGGTCGCCTAGCTTGCCTTCCACGCCAAGTAGAGTCCAATCCGGACACGGGTATTGTCTTCGGCCTTCATGTCTTCATAGCCCATCAGTCCAGCCCAACAGATAACAGGCCAGACGCCCGAGGACCCCTTAGTCCAGGAATCCCTCAGCCACCTTATCCAACTCCCCGCGCTCGACCTTCTCCCTCCCCTCACTCCTCATTGCCTCACTTTGCCTTCCTCCCGCCATCGCCACCGCATTGCCGTCGTCGCCACCGCAATGCCGCCGACGTCCTCCCTCCTCCTTCATTGGTATGTCGTGACCGTCCTCCCTCCTCCCTTCTCCTCCGGCCGCACCCTCCTTCCTCCTCCTCCAGCCACTTCCTCCTCTGGCAGCCCTCCTCCCACCGCCCTCCTCCCTCTCCTCCAGCCGCCCTACTCCTTCCTCCTCCACCCTCCTCCTCGTCTATCCTCCCTCCTCACTCCTCCCTTCCCCCACCTCTCCTCTATGCTATAGAAATGTTAGATTTTTTTTAGGTATTATGGTGTTATAGAAAATTTTAGTAGATCCGTTATAGAAAGTACTATGAATGTTGACGTATAGTGTTTTATAGAAAATGTTAGTAGTTTCATTATAAAAAAATTAGTACTAATTTAGCTATAGAAAGTTTCAATAGTTTACTAATTTGGTGCCTAGTGAATTTTGAGAGAGGGAGAGAGAAAGAAAGACCTAATGAAATGAAATGGTTTCGCAAAAAAATGAAATGTTATGCTTGCTGTCAAAATTAAACCACTGAAATGCAATGAGCATACCAAGTTTGAAATTTTCTATGTAAAAGCTCATGTGTTTATGCTCATGTGTGGCGCAGGGTATATCACCGACGAGCCGGTTCACGATGCCCAGAAGATCACCGACGACACCCGCATCTTTGACAGCCATCGTTATAGTGAGTAAACATGTATATCTAGTGTTGTGTACTAGTGTTGCTCAAATATGATGGATATTTAGACATGTCATATGTTGTGTTGTGTACTACCAGTGCTATCACACATGAATATTTGGAAAATGAAGGATATGTGCTTGCCCAAGTGGCCTATTTTTGCAGGGAACACCTCCGAGTGGCCTATGTTTTGCCGGAGTGTTGATTCATTTCTGTTTCGGCAAATTTCAGGCGCTCGATGTCCTATTTTAGCAAAGGTCATGCCGTCTTTTTTCGTGAATTTTAGCATGGCTTGTGCTAGAATGTAGGAAATATCAAGTGCCTTAGATTTGCCAGAAAGAGAATTAAACGACATTTTGGGTTGACTTTAAGTCTGTCGGGGCTTCATACATGATAGTAAAAAAAATAGTGAGGGAGAGTGTCAACCATATATGAGAGAAGAAGAATGCGAACTGTTTTCATGGGGGTCACTTCTCCTTCTTCTCCTTGTGCTAGACCTTTGTTATACACTAGGGGAAGAGGAGTAGTGACCATCACCGACGGTCGAAAAATCAGTAACAGAGAGTGTCCACCATATATGAGAGAAGAAGAATCCCGACTGTTGTCCTGAGGGGAGCTTCTTCTTCATTTGAAGGTTCTAGAAATTTTGGTGTAATGCACTTTCAAATCAACGTAGGAGCTTTCATCACCGACGGTCGCAAATGTCATAGAGGAAGAATCCCGACTGTTGTCGTGGGGGTCGCTTCTCCTTCATTCCGGTGTGCTAGACAATTTGGCGTAATGCACTCGGGGACGAAGGGAGGAGCGATCATCACCGATGGTCGAATATATCAGAGAGGAAGTGCCCACCATATACACCACGTGAGATGAGAGTTCTCAAGGAAGACTTGACAGACCGAAAGTCAACCCGTGATGAATAATAATGATCTAATTTAGTTTTTGTAGTACATATATTGAATTTTCCAGAAGTTTAATCTTTGAATTATGAACATAGGAAATGTCTGACGACGATAGGATCCCTGAGTGCGACTACTGCGGCGATGATCGGGGTCTGTGTGATGGGCCTCACCTGGAAGACGGTCGGCTCTTCAGTATTAAGCCCGACGAGACCTTTGATGTTTGTACGGTATGCAACGACAACAAGTCTTTTTTCATAATTAAGCATGTCTTCCGCTTCTTCAACATGTAATTATGCTTTTTACAATTCGACTAGTGCATCCCCTACCATGCAAGACGTTATGTCTTGGAGAAGCTGGATTTCGAAGATCATGAGAATACAGAGACAAAGAGAGTTCACCTCAAGACCCATCATGATTATGCTTTTTCCGTAAATCTATACAATGCGGGGACCGACTCCCATTTTTATTGCTCGAACTGGGCAACACTATGCAAGGCGTATGGTTTTCAGGAGGGTTGCATGTCACCTTCGATCTTGGTGATTCTGAAGATGACATCGACAAAGATAATATCGACATTGGGTCAATGTTGATACGCTTCCACTTCTATCTCTATGTGAGTTTCTGAAACATATTTATTAAGTAATTTATATTGTTTATTTATAAATAGTTAACAGCTTATTTTCATTGACAACTTATTTCAATTCTTCTAAAAATGTACGGAAAGTAGTAGACAAAACCTACTACAGTTATGGGTCTGAGCTAACTTGCGAGGAGATAAATCATTTTGTTTCATGGATTAATGATGTTCAGACTTTTAAGACCAGTCATCATATCCCTCCTCAATACGTGCCACTAGTGCACGTGTTGAACTACGGTAACATCCATCGAGATGTCATGGTAAGATTTTTCCTATTATGTCACCAGTGCATTTTTTGCATATATTCTTCTTAAGCTAAACTACATTTTGCTAAGTATGTTATTATGATGTTCTTCAACAAAAACTCCCGGTGGATTGTATACATCGTCTTATGCAAATGAAAGGTGTCATGAACATTATTAGCTTACGGCCAAGTTGGCCTACGCTTCACCTTAGTGCATACATGATTCATCGAAAAGATGGCATCCTCACAATCAAAGACTGGAGAAAAATTCTGAATGATCGCAGAGAACTACTTGGGGGCAACATCGAGCGCAATCCACAAATGGGAGACGGGTTCATCTGTATTCTCCATAGTGGAGAATCAGGGGTTTACCTATTTTATACTATTTTACCTTCGAGATAGTAGCAGGTCTTAGGTAGTTATGTGCTACATTGTGCTAGAATGATGAGCTAGTTCCTATATGACTATGATGATGAGTTGTTATCATAATGACAATGATGAGTTATGTGCTACATTGTGCTTGAATGATGAGCTAGTTCCTATATGACTATGATGGTGAGCTATTATATCATTGGGTGGAAGAAACACAGATTAGATTCATGTGACCAACTTTTGGCCACATGAATCTAGTGCGTATTTCTTTCACCTTGTCCTACTGATCCAACTTTTGGTCACATGAATGTAGTGCGTGTTTGTTCGACCCAATGATATAATGAGCATATTGTATGTTTATGATATGATTAGACTACTGTATAAAACCTGTCCAAATACATCGCAAATACGTAGTAAAAAAATTATGTGTAACTTGTAGCAGTAGCGCTGGTTAGCAAGAAGCAGTTGTGCGTGCAAGTTAGCAGCGCCGGTAGGATGCCCGTGCTACAGCTAATGTAGCAGCATCGCTGGGCAGACCAAGACTACTGCTAATTAGTCATAGCAGTAGTGCGGGTGAGGGAGTCCTGGACTAAGGGGTCCTCGGGCGTCCGACCTGTGACTCATTGGGCCGGACTGATGGGCTGTGAAGACACGAAGACCGAAGACTATACCCGTGTCCGGATTGGACTCTCCTTGGCGTGGAAGGCAAGCTTGGCGACCAATTATGAAGATTCCTTCTTATGTAACCGACTCCATGTAACCCTAGATCTCTCCGGTGTCTATATAAACTGGAGAGCATAGTACGGATAGGGGAGATTCATTACCATATACTCATAGGCTAGACTTCTAGGGTTTAGCCATTACGATCTCGTGGTAGATCAACTCTTGTAACACTCATATTCATCAAGATCAATCAAGCAGGAAGTAGGGTATTACCTCCATAGAGAGGGCCCGAACATGGGTAAACATCGTGTCCCCCGTCTCCTGTTACCATCGATCCTAGACGCACAGTTCGGGACCCCCTACCCGAGATCCGCCGGTTTTGACACCGACATTGGTGCTTTCATTGAGAGTTCCACTGTGTTGTCGACGAAAGGTTTGATGACCCCTTCAATCGTCAACAATGACGTGGTCCAGGGAGAAACCTTCCTCCCCGGACGGATCTTTGTATTCGGCGGCTTCATGCTGCAGGCCAACTGGCTTGGCCATCTGGAGCAGATCGATAGCTACGCCCCTGGCCATCAGGTCAGATTCGGAAGCCTGAACTACGTCACGGACATCCGTGGAGACTTGACCTTTGACGGATTCGAGACCGGCAACCGCTCCCCTTCGCCCTAATGAACATGGATTAAACCTGTCATCAGGCCGCATCCAGGAGATAGCTCCTGTAACAACTCTGGTCTCAGATCCGAAGCAGACCAAGTCATCCGAAGATGGGAAACTCAACCCCATCACGAGGGCTACCAATTCGGCGGCGTTGGAGCCGCATACAGATTCCACTTCGTACGATACTTGCATCAACGGAACCCCGGGCTTGCCTCCGGTATCAAGTTCCGAACCCTGCGAGCCCGCGGATACCGAACACGATCGGCTATCGATCTTCAAGTTCAGCACCGCGGATATCTTCCAACACTCGCCCATGGGCGACCTAGTAAACTCACTAAAAACCTATCCCTGGCAGACGTCTCGTCGCCGAACTATGTTCGGTTCGACCTTACGGCAGATGATGTAGAATTTTGCTTCCCACCTGCCACCCACTTCATAGCCACTGTCGAAGACCCAACCAACACGCCTGACCCCTACTCCGAAGACATCGACGGTCTGGACGACGATGAGGGGCAAAGCCAGAGCTTACTATTCATTAGACACGGGGCGAGCACTTCCTGGTATGACGTGTGTATGGTAGACACACCCAACGACGATCTCGGCGACGACAAGGAGGATCCAGTCGAGGATAAGCCTCCTGGTACACAGTCCGAACACCGACGCCCCTGACGCCACTCTCAGTCACATCACTCAAGAGAAAACAATACTAGCATCGGAGGTGATAATACTCCGGACAATGAAGACCCTATTGAGACAGGATCCGAACAGGAGGACCAGGAAAGCGGGCAGGATAGCCCTGATGAACAGGCCACATACGGAGACTCGGAGGATAGTAATTACCTTCCACTCTCCGAGCAAGAAGAGAGCCTCGGCAATGAGGAATTCATCGTGCCTGAGGAACCTCTAGAACAGGAGCCCTTTAAACGCCGGCTCATAGCCACTGCAAGGAGCCTAAGGAGGAAGCAGCTGCAGCTTCAAGTAAGCCAAGATTTTCTCTACGATAGATGGACCGAGGTCCTGGCCGCCGAAGAATACGGCCTTAGCGTCCCAGACAAAAGCCACCACAACAGTAGGTGGCTCCCTCAACACGATGGCAAAGCTTTGCAGCCCACACCACCATCGAATAAGCCGGTAGGCCGACCACAGTTCGGTCCGGGCAAAGCAGCAGCCCCAGCAGAGCACCATACCAACCCATCCGGGCGTCCAAGCAAGAATAAAGAAGCTCGGGGGAACACTCGCGACATCCAACAAGACCCGGAGGGTAGAACAAACACACAAAATCGACACACAGATCACGGAGACATGCCCCGACCAGTAATAACGGTTATCCATTCGGACACAACAGACCCGAGCACGCTCGGTCCGAAAACCATAAGCGGAGTCCGCCGGAGGTGCTTCACAGTGTCGCCCAACATAGAGGAGCCGCACACCCTCTTTGCTTCACCAACGAGGTAATGGAGCATGAATTTCCAGACGGGTTTAAACCCATCAACATCGAATCATACGATGGAACAACAGATCCCGCAGTATGGATTGAGGATCACCTCCTCCATATCCACCTGGCTCGCGGAGACGACCTTCATGCCATTAAATACCTGTCTCTCAAGCTTAAGGGGCCAGCACGGTACTGGCTAAACAGTCTGCCAGAAAATTCCATTGCCAGCTGGGAAGACTTGGAAGATGCCTTTCGTGACAACTTCCAAGGAACATATGTCCGGCCACCAGATGCCGATGACTTAAGTCATATTTTCAAACAACCCGGCGAGTCAGCCAGGGAACTCTGGACTAGGTTCCTAGTCAAAAAGAACCAAATCGTTGACTGTCCGGACGCGGAAGCCCTCGCGGCCTTCAAATATAGCGTCCGGGATGAATGGCTAGCACGTCACCTTGGCCAGGAAGGACCTAAATCCATGACAGCCCTTACCGCTCTAATGACTCGCTTTTGTGTGGGGGAAGACAACTGGCTCGCTCGCAAAAGCAACGACGCTAGCGACCCGGGCACTTCCGAAATCCGAGACGGCAACGGCAAGCCACGACCAAACGAGCATAACAGTCGCAGCAACAACGAAAGATTGCATGATATAGCGGTCAACGCCGGATTTCACAATCCGAAACCCAGTCAACGGAAGAAGCCATTTCAGGCCAAACAGGACGGACCATCCACCGTTGACAGGATATTGGACTGACCTCGTTAGATTCACGGCCACCCTGATAAGCCAGCTAATCATACCAACAAAAATTGTTGGGTCTTCAAGCAGGCAGGCAAGCTTAATGCCGAATACAAGGGGAGAAGGCCACCAAGCGATAAAGATGACGGCAAGGCTCGCCAGCCGAACACCGGGGGCCAGAAGCAGTTTCCTTCCGACGTTCGACCACTACCAGAGCGGAAGTAGCAGTTCGGCTTCCGCCACCCACCCACTATGACGGCAGGTTTTACACCACGCGTACATCACTACGCACTCAAGATACCATGGGCATCGGCAGAAGCACAACACGGACAACCTTGCAAGCATTCCAGTAACGCTTTTTTATCCATTTTCTTTTATTATAAACAGGTGACCGACAGGACTGCAGACAACGGACTCTGTCGGAGTTCGGATCCGCACAATCACCTAAGGGGTTACTTCAGCTAAGGACTCCCCTCCCAGAGGACGGGCGGCGCAGACGTGCGACAGGAGGTCCAAAACATCTTTTTGTAGACCGCACTATTTATTTTGAGCCTGTACTATGCCTTTTTCCTCCGTTCCCGACCCCGAGCATGTCAAATAGCCGGGTTGTGGTTTTTCTCTTCTTTTTATATATATGAATTTATCATTGGCTTATTGCTCCACTCCCAGTAAACTTCATCCGAACTAACCTCCTATACTCTTTTTGCAATGAGTACGGCCGTAACGGCGGTGTTACAAGACGCACCTCGGCATAACCTGCCAGGGGCTCGGTATGGGAACACATGAGTCGCCAATAAAAGCCCGAACAGATCCATAGCGTACTTCGGCGTCGCAAGTTTGGCCTTATATGCATCAGCTCCAAATCATTGTCTTTGGTCAATAGTTGGGTTGCCCGGCTCCTGTGCTTGCTACCCTACGTCCGCTCTATCGTCTAGGGTAGTAAAGGGAGAACTACTGTGATTGTGCCCTGGCTTTGATCGGATGAGCACCTCAGTAGAGAAAGCCGAAAACTGACTGTCATGATGCGGCGAGAGCTGGTCAACCACTTGACGACTTATTCGAATCGTTAGCGATTCTCCTTGTCACAAGAAGGATCTTTTTCAGATCAAAACATGTAAGGCACAATATTACGATACGCCGCATACATACCAGGGGCTATGTCGTAGCCCCACCATAAAACTCCTATGGCTAAGTGAAAGTGTTAACGCCCTATAGTCCGATTGTCTGGTTCGCCGCATTATCACCTCCTTTATGGACCAAGACGTTGGATAAAGAGTGATTCAATGCTTTTCCGAACACCCCCGTATTTCCTACGAGGGCTAAAGCCGACGACTGGAAAACTTTCAAATTACATTAACACGGCCGCACAGGAGGAATACAAGCTTTCAAGAAAAAAATAGATTAACTATAAAGTTGTCTGTTACAACCCTTGTACACATCACTCGAATATTCTGTCTTTTGAGCACTGACCCTCTATCAAGCGGGCGGCCTCTAGGACGTCTCCAAAATAAAGCTCCGGTTCCGGACGGTCCTTACCTTCGGGCGGACTCTTCATTGCAATATCGATGGCCTTCATCTTCCCCCAGAATGTCTTGACTCGGGCGAAGGCCATCCGTGCACCTTCAATGCACGCGGACAGCTTCACAGCGTTGATACGCGGCACCGCGTCAGCAAGCCGCTGCACCAGCCCGAAGTAACTACTCAGAACAGGTTTAGTCAGCCACAAATGGACTACGACTTTCTTCATGGCAGCGCCGGATATCCTATGCAGCTCGGCCCACTGGGACATCTGTTCATTCAGCAATAGAGGGCGCTTCGACGCGCCGAATTGCGACCAGAAAAGCTTCTCCGTTGCATACCCCTCTTGCGGCTGATAAAACTGTGCCGCATCGAAAGAACTCTTCGGCAAGTCTAAAAATTTGTCCGGAGAACTCCATACTTGGTTAAGCTGAGCATAGTTCGGATCGCCGAACTTAGCCTGTAGCAAAAAGGGCTTGCCAGCCACAATCTCCCCAGCTTGCCGGATCTCCTCACGGGCTGCTCTGGATTCAGACCGCGCCTCTCTTGCCTCTCATAAGGCCTTGTCAAGTTCAGCCGTTTTGGCTTCTTTCTCCTTCTCCAGAAGTTTATAGCGGCCAGCCGCATTCTCTAACTCGTGCGCCATGGTGGACATGGCCTCCTTGTCCTGGCGCGGTGCGGCTTGTTCGGCCTTCAATTCAGCCGACGCCTTTTTGGCAGCCGCATTACTAAACCGGGCCTGCTCCTTGGTCCGGGCTAGCTCCGCCCGAAGGGCTTCCACGGCGGTAGCACCATCTGCATTGATGCACATTTTATGTCAAACTCTCTTCAGAGTCATGCTTACATTATAAGCACATTGGTGTAAGGAACGCTCTAACTATATACCTTGCGAGTCGTCAAGACGCCTGTTGATCAAGGCAATGTCATCGTCTGCAATATCCAGCTTTCGCTGCAGTTCGGTTACCTCCGAATTTCGGGCAACGGCAGGAGGGGAGACAGCCTGCATTCCAAATTAAACCAAGGTTAGTACCTGAAAATATCTTTTCGATCCTCCGATCACTTCCTTTGGAAGGCGATCCGAGTCTCAGGGGCTACTGCATACACAACAGGTGCATTCTGTCAATATTGTTCAATTGGCAACATTACATCACAAACCTCAAAACCTCTCAGAAGGCTCGTAAAGGCCTCGTTCAACGCGCTCTTCGCGGATACAACTTTTTCGACCACCGTAACCATTAAGGCACGGTGCTTCTCTGAAACGGACGCTCATCGTAGCATGTCCGTCAGCGTCTCCGGCACTCCTGGGTCTTCGGATACCGTTGCCAGAGCACAACATTCCTTTGAAGGAATCCACTTACCCACCTCCAACATTTCTTGATCCCCGAACCCTGAGTGACAGAGGCACCACCTTCGGGTAGCTCCTTCCTCGTTTCCTGCGCTACTTGCCGGTTGGGAGGAGCTCTCTAGGACGACACCTCGAGATCATCCACCCTGTGAGGCGACCAGGCCGGAGAAGGCGTGTCACTCTCCATCATCTCCGGAAGAAGGTCCCCGAGGAGGAGGACGATTGAGAAACACCTGGCGTTAACCTGTGAGGACGCACATATATCGGAGGGTTATTTCGGTAATAAGAATGAGGTATGGTTAAAGTACCCTGCCCCGCTTATGGTCTGGCCGGAGGTTCGTCTTCATCATCAAGCTCAACGACGACATCATTTGCCCGGCCCAAGCCGCCCGATGATGGCATTTTTCCTTTTTTGGAAGGCTTCCCCTCCTGACCTTCAGAGGCGGCCCTCTTCTTGCCATAAAGTGCCCCCTCGACGCCTTTGCCCCTGGGCAAAAGGGTTTCGGTTTCCCCAAACACAGCGCTTAAATCACCCGTAGGATGGGCATCTCCTCTGGGCTCCCCGCTCTCGCCCCCCTCTCTAGACACCAGGTACGGTGTCGGGACCAACATCCGCGTCAGTAGGGCAGACGCAGGGTCTTCGGGAAGGGGCGCCGGACACCAGATTAACACCGCTTTCTTTATCCAGTCCTGTATAAAGGCAGGTTGTTTAGTGTCTTGTGAAAAGATGCTTGAATGAAAGGTGTGCGGGGATTAAATACTTACCGGGGTGTCCGGATGATTGCAGTCGAGGCCGACGTCTTCGGTGGTGTCCGGCCATTGCCCCCGCTCCCCGAAATATAACTTTCACATTCCTTTGTGTGTAATGCCGAAGAAGTGCTGAAGAGTGCGCCGCCCTTCTGGATTGAACTCCCACATACGGAGAGGTCGCCGTTGACATGGCAGGATCCGGCGGACCAGCATTACCTGAACGACGTTCACAACATCGGTGCCCCTTTCTGTAAGGCTTCAGATGCGACCTTGCAGAGTATGCACCTCACTAGCAGATCCCCAGTCCAACCCCTTGTTGATCCATGAAGCAAGCTGAGTCGGAGGGCCGGGTCAGAACACAGGCGTAGCCGCCCACTTGGAGCCCCGCGACTCGTTGGCGTAAAACCATCCTTGCTGCCATAGTTCGGAAGACTCGGCGAAGGATCCTTCAAACCAAACCGCGCTGGCAAGCTTGTTTATTACAATGCTGCCGCACTCTGTCTGTCCCCCTCTATCACCCGCGGCCTCACATCAAAAGTCTTGAGCCACAAAGCAAAGTGCGGAGGGGTCCGGAGGAAGGCTTCACACGTCACGATGAATGCCGAGATGAGAAGAATAGAGTCTGGGGCCAGATCGTGGAAATCTAGCCCATAGTAGAACATAAGCCCCCGGACGAAGGGGTTAAGCATGAACCCTAACCCATGGAGGAAGTGGGACATAAATACTACCCTCTCGCCGGATTTGGGGTGGGGATAATCTGCCCCTAGCAGGAAGCCGGTGAAGGATTTCTGGGGTCAGGTACCTCGCTATGCGGAGCTTCGCAATATCCTCCTCCGTGACGGAAGAAGCCACCCACCGGCCTGAACGGCTGGACCCGGACATGATTGGGGCTGGTGGTGATTGGAACTCGAGGGCTAGAACTCGAGGTGGCTGGGATTGAGGAAGAAGCAAGTGCAGAAGAGAAAGACAAGTCCGGTACCTATATAAAGGCCCAGAATACCGAGTTGTACCCAGGGGACGGTTGGGTTACCCAACATTATTGAAAATCCTGTGAATAAGGGGACACGATCTCTGCTTTGACAAGACGTGCCAATAAAACCGCTTCCCGAGACGTGGGGCGACAGGCTAGCCAATGGTTGAAAATAATAACCGGGCAGGTGTGGTGCAATGTCATAAACAGTTGTCGACAGATTGGACTCATGAAGTATTGTATTTTCTGCAATTATATACACACGTCCGGATACAATCATCACATCGGAAGACTATATTGGAGTTCGGGAGAAGGGGAACCCGCCTTGCAATGCCGAAAATGAACTACGCGCCGGACTCCTCGTCATTGAAGCCAGGTTCAGGGGCTACTGAGGGAGTCCTGGACTTAGGGGTCCTCGGGCGTCCGACCTGTTACTCATTGGGCCGGACTGATGGGTTGTGAAGACACGACGACCGAAGACTATACCCGTGTCCGGATTGGACTCTCCTTGGCGTGGAAGGAAAGCTTGGCGACCAATTATGAAGATTTCTTCTTATGTAACTGACTCCATGTAACCCTAGATCTCTCCGGTGTCTATATAAACCGGAGAGCATAGTCCGGATAGCGGAGATTCATTACCATATACTCATAGGCTAGACTTCTAGGGTTTAGCCATTACGATCTCGTGGTAGATCAACTCTTGTAACACTCATATTCATCAAGATCAATCAAGCAGGAAGTAGGGTATTACCTCCATAGAGAGGGCCCGAACCTGGGTAAACATCGTGTCCCCCGTCTCCTGTTACCATCGATCCTAGACGCACAGTTCGGGACCCCCTACCCGAGATCCGCCGGTTTTGACACCGACAGCGGGTCCAAAAAGCGCTACTGCTACAAGTTAGTTGTAGCGCCGCAGTAGTAGCGCGGCCACCCGCGTGATGGCGGCTTGAAGCTACGTCGGTATTTCCCCAAAGAGGAAGGGATGATGTAGCACAGCGGCGGTAGCTATTTCCCTCAGTGATGAAACCAAGGTTATCGAACCAGTAGGAGAACCAAGCAACACAACGTAAACAACACCTGCACACAAATAACAAATACTCGCAACCCGACATGTAAAAGGGGTTGTCAATCACTTTCGAGTAGCGGCGCCTCAAGATAGGCAAACATACGTGAATAAATTGTAGTACATTGATAGATCGAACGCCAAATTAAATAAATAAGAATAAATTGCAGCAAGGTATTTTTGTATTTTTGCTTTAATAGATCTGGAAATAAAAGCAAAGGAAAAGTAGATCGCAATGGCAAATAATATGAGAAAGGGACCCGGGGGCCGTAGATTTCACTAGTGGCTTCTCTCGAGAAAAATAGAAAACGGTGGGCGAACAAATTATTGTTGGGAAATTGATAGAACTTTAAATAATCATGACGATATCCAGGCAATGATCATAATATAGGCATCACGTCCAATATTAGTAAACCGACTCCTGCCTGCATCTACTACTATTACTCCACACATCGACCGCTATCCAGCATGCATCTAGTGTATTAAGTGCATGAAGAAACGGAGTAATGCAATAAGAACGATGACATGATGTAGATAAGATCTATCTATGTAGAGATAGAACCCATCATTTTATCCTTAGTAGCAACGATACATACGTGTCGGTTCCCCTTCTGTCACTGGGATCAAGCATCGTAAGATCGAACCCACTACAAAGCACCTCTTCCCATTGCAAGATAAATAGATCAAGTTGGCCAAACAAAACCCAAATATCGGAGAAGAAATACGAGGCTATAAGCAATCATGCATATAAGATATCAAAGAAACTCAAATAACTTTCATGGATATAAAAAGATAGATCTGATCATAAACTCAAAGTTCATCGGATCCCAACAAACATACTGCAAAAAGAGTTACATCATATGGATCTCCAAGAGACCACTGTATTGAGAATCCAGCGAGAGAGAGGAAGCATCTAGCTACTAACTACGGACCCGAAGGTCTATAAAGAACTACTCACGCATCATCGGAGAGGCACCAATCAAAGTGGTGAACCCCTCCGTGATGGTGTCTAGATTGGATCTGGTGGCTCTGGACTCTGCGGCGGCTGGAATTGATTTTCGTCAACTCCCCTAGGGTTTCTGGAATATTGGGCTATTTATAGAGCAAAGAGGCGGTCCGGGGGCACCTGAGGTGGGCACAACCCACCAGGGCGCGCCTGGGCCTCCTGGCGCGCCCTGGTGGGTTGTGCTCCCCTCGGAGCACCCCCAGGCACATCCTTGGCCCATTGGGTGTCTTCTGGTCCATAAATAATCTCCATAAAGTTTCGTTGCATTTGGACTCCGTTTGGTATTGATTTCCTGCGATGTAAAAAACATGCAGAAAACAGCAACTGGCACTTGGCACCATGTCAATAGGTTAGTACCAAAAAATGATATAAAATGACTATAAAATGATTATAAAACATCCAAGATTGATAATATAACAGCATGGAGCAATCAAAAATTATAGATACGTCAGAGACGTATCAGCATCCCCAAACTTAACTCCTACTCGTCCTCGAGTAGGTAAGTGATAAAAACATAATTTTTGATGTGGAATGCTGCCTAACATGTCATATCATATTCTTTTCTTTATAGCATGGACATTTGGACTTTTATGTGATTCAAAGCAATAGTCTAGTTTTGGAATGATAATTTAAATACTCAAGCATATCAACAAGCAACCATGTCTTTCAAAATATCAACACTAAAATAAGTTATCCCTAGCCCATCATGCTAAATCATTGATCCATTCATGAAACACACTCGCATATTAGCTACACCCAATACTCAAGTACGATCATATTGCCTCCTAGTTGGTTCTTTTTATAAGAGAAGATGGAGACTCAAATTCAAAAATAAAAATTTTCACAGAGGGAAGTAGGGATTTGTAGAGGTGCCAGAGCTCAAAGCGAAAAACATAGAGATAAAAACATTTTGGGAGGTGTGTCTTTCCCACCAACGAAAACGACTTAGAGTTTCCAACACTTTCCATGCTAGATATATCATAGGCGGTTCCCAAACAGAAAATGAAGTTTATTCCTTTTACAACCATACTTTCACTTTCCGAAGCAAGCAACTAAGCTTGGGGATGCCCCGAGTGGCATCCCCTCTTTCTTCTAACGACCATGGAAAGTGAAAGTATGGTGGAAAAAGGAATAAACTTTATTTTCTGTTTGGGAACCGCCTATGGCATATCTAGCATGGAAAGTGTTCGGAACTCTGCGTCGTTTTCGTTGGTGGGATGGATACACCTCCCAAAATGTTTTTATCTCTATTTTTCGCTTTGAGCTCTGGCACCTCTACAAATCCCTACTTCCCTCTGCGAAGGGCCTTTCTTTTACATTATGCAATTTTTACTTTTGAATTTGGGTCTCCATCTTCTATTACAAAAGCACCAACTAGGAGGCAATATGATCGTGAGTAAGTATTGGGTGTAACTAATATGAGAGTGTGTTCCATGAATGGATCAATGTTTGAGCATGATGGGCTAGGGATAACTTATTTTAGCGTTGATATTTTGAAAGACATGGTTGCTCCATGCTTTTTTATTATCAATCTTGGATGTTTTATAATCATTTTATATCATTTTTTGGTACTAACCTATTGACATAGTGCCAAGTGCCAGTTGCTGTTTTTTCCATGTTTTTTACATCGCAGGAAATCAATATCAAACGGAGTCAAATGCCCCGAAACTTTACGGAGATTTTTATGGGCTAGAAGGAAGGCAATGGGCCCTGGCTACGCCTGGGGGGTGCCCCGAGGGAGGCACAACCCACTAGGGCGCGCCAGGAGGCCCAGGCGCGCCCTGGTGGGTTGTGCCCACCTCGGGTGCCCCCCGGACCACCTCTTTGCTCTATAAATACGCCAAAAATACCAGAACCCTAGGGGAGTTGACGAAATATTCATCCAGCCGCCGCAGTGTCCAGAACCACCAGATCCAATCTAGAAACCGTCACGGAGGGGTTCACCACTTCCATTGGTGCCTCTCAGATGATGCGTGAGTAGTTATTTGTAAACCTTTGGGTCCGTAGTTAGTAGCTAGATGGCTTCCTCTCTCTCTTTTGATTCTCAATACAATGGTCTCTTGGAGATCCATATGATGTAAGTCCTTTTGCGGTGTGTTTGTTGGGATCTGATGATCTTCGAGTTTATGATCAGTCATATATTTTTATATCCATGAAAGCTATTTGAGTTTCTTTGATCTCTTATATGCATGATCTCTTATAGCCTCGTATTTCTTCTCCGATATTTGGGTTTTGTTTGGCCAACTTGATCTATTTGTCTTGCAATGGGAAGAGGTGCCCGGTAGTGGGTTCGATCTTGCGATGCTTGGTCCCAGTGACAGAAAGGGAACCGACACGTATGTATCATTGCTACTAAGGATAAAAGATGAGATCTAATATCTGCCGCAATAGATAAATGGATCTTGTCTACATCATGTCATCGTTCTTATTGCATTACTCCGTTCTCCATGAACTTAATACACTAGATGCATGCTGGATAGCGGTCGATGTGTGGAGTAATAGTAGTAGATGCAGGCAGAAGTCGGTCTACTAATCTTGGACGTGATGCCTATGTAATGATCATTGCCTGGATATCGTCATAATTATTTGAAGTTCTATCAATTGCCCAACAATAATTTGTTTACCCACCATTTGCTATTTTTCTCGAGAGAAGCCACTAGTGAAACCTACCGCCCCTGGGTCTTCTTTCTCATATATTTGCCTTGCGATCTATTTTTCCTTTGCGTTTTTATTCAGATCTCTTAAACCAAAAACACAAAAATACTTTGCTGCACTTTATTTTAGTTGCGATCTATTATTTCAATCTATCACAATTTTCTCCCGTCTCCTCGCCAATTTCTGGCGCCGTTACCCGAAAGGGATTGACAACCCCTTTAACATGTCGGGTTGCGAGTGGCTGTTATTTGTGTGCGGGGGCTGTTTACGTTTTGTTGCTTGGTTCTCCTACTGGTTCGATACCTTGGTTTCATAACTGAGGGAAATACCTACAGTCGTTGTGCTACATCATCCTCTCCTCTAGGGGGGAATACCGACGTAGTCCTAGCAGACATCATCAGCCGCTGACAAGGAAGGCGCCGTCCGCCCGGCCCGTGGCCGACGATGATCTGACGGCAAGATGGGTGATTCCCAGACTGTTTTCTGCCAAAGCATGCGGCGAAGGAGAACGCGTGTGACTTGCCACAACTCCAACATGCGTGGGCAAGCACAGGCAGTGCCAGTACCCGGTCTGCCCATCTCTTGTTTGACCGAATGTCATAGTAGGATACAATGCATTTTTTACTCCTTCCGGATCAATACCTTGCATATGCCATTGAATCATTTAGCCGCTCATGTCATTGTATCAATTTGTTGCATATACTGTTAGTTTATTTGCAATCATGATAATTTTAGGACAATATCATCTTGGACATGATCAATGAGAATCAAGAACCTACCCACACGGACTATGAATTGGGGGATCCAATTTGTCCTACGTTTGAAGTTGGGGGATGATACGTATCCGTCGTATCTATAATTTTTGATTGTTTCATGCCAATAATATTCAACTTTTACATACTTTTGGCAATTTTTTATATGATTTATTTGGACTAACTTACTTATCCGGTGCCCAGTGCCAGTTCCTGTTTGTTGCATGTTTTTGTTTCACGGAAAATCCATATCAAATGATGTCCAAACGCGATAAAAATTTATGGAGAATTATTTTGGATTATATGTGATTTTAGGAGGTGGAATCAACGCAAATGGGGGCCCACAGTGCCCACAACCCACCAGGGTGCGCCACCAGGGCCCAGGTGCGCCCTGGTGTCTTGTGCCCTCCTCGAATGTCGGTTGGAGCCCTTCTTCTGGCGCAAGAAAGCTAATTTATGGAAAAAAAATCATGTTAAAATTTCAGCTCAATCGGAGTTACGGATCGCTGGGAATTTAAGAAACCGTGAAGGGCCAGATCTGGAGAACGCGAAACAGAAGGGGACAGAGAGGGAGATCCAATCTCGGAGGGGCTCCTACCCCTCCGCCGCCATGGGGGCCATGGACCAGAGGGGGAACTCTCCTCCCATCTAGGGGGAGGCCAAAGAAGAAGAAGAAGGAGGGGCCTCTCTGCCCCTCTCTCCCGGTGGCGCCGGGGTGCCATCGGGGCAAGGACCGTGACGGCGATCTACATCAACAACCTTGCTACCGTCAACACCAACTTTCTCCCCCTCTATGCAGCGGTGTAACAACCCTTCTCCCCGTTGTAATCTCTACTTAAACATGGTGCTCAACTCCATATATTATTTCCCAATGATATTTGGCTATCCAATGATGTTTGAGTAGATTCGTTTTGTCCTGTGGGTTAATCGTGATCTTGGTTGGTATGATTTTATATTTTATTTATGGTGCTGTCCTACGGTGCCCTCCATCCCGCGTAGACGTGAGGGGCCCCCTCTGTAGGGTGTTGCAATATGTTCATGGTTTGCATATTGTCGGTGTTGCGGGGGTGACAGCAGCCTAAACGCGGATAAGTGGGTTATGGCGCATGGGAGTAAAGAGGACTTGATACTTAATGCTATGGTTGGGTTTCACGACCTTAATGATCTTTAGTAGTTGTGGCTGCTTGCTAGAGTTCCAATAATCAGTGCATATGATCCAAGTAGAGAAAGTATGTTAGCTCATGCCTCTCCCTCATATAAACTTGCAAGAATGATTACCGATACTTGTTATCGATTACCTAGGGACAAATGACTTCCTTGTTGACAAAAGGTATCCACTTTTATTACCTTGCAATTTATTCGTAATTTTATTCTCACAAAGTACTCATAGTTTTATTCTTGCAAAATATTTCATACTTGTTTGAGGTAAAGCAAACATCAAGTGTGCGTAGAGTTGTATCGGTGGTCGATAGAACTTGAGGGAATATTTGTTCTACCTTTAGCTCCTCGTTGTGTTTGACACTCCTATTTATCGAAGAATGCTACAAACGATCCCCTATACTTGTGGGTTATCAAGACCTTTTTTGGCGCCGTTGCCGGGGAGCAATAGCGTGGGGTGAATATTCTCGTGTGTGCTTGTTTGCTTTATCATTAAGTAGTTTTTATTTTCTGTTCTAAGTTGTTCTCTATCTTTAGTTATGGATATGGAGCACGAAATACCAAAAAAATAGGTGTACTTGCTACTCATGGAGATGGCAACCTCCTGAAACCCTCGATGCTCGTTATGTGAAAAACTATTATGCACTACTGTGATAATCCTGAGAAAACCCCATTCAACTTGATAAGGGGAGTAACGTTGGATCAACGTGAATACTTTAGGGATTATCGCTTGACACAAAAATGGAAACTTTTATGGGATCAAATTTATATGTTGCATTGGTATGCTCGGGATTTATGCTTGAGATATGATTTTACTTGTAGCTCTAGGATGAATACTCCACACCTTCCCTTTTCATGCAAATTTAATGGTAATGAAACCTTGGCTTCTTATGCTAGAGTGTCGGTGGAAACGACACCTATGGAATCACTGGGATCCCTTCTATGGTTGGCGGGCGCGGGGTTGTGCAAAGAGCGGGTTTGGTAGCCAGCACAAAGATCGTTTACCCAGGTTCGGGCCGCGAGGATGCGTAATACCCTAGTCCTGCTTTGGTGTATATTTGAGTGTTCTTGAGTTCTTGAACTAGCTACGGCGTGTGCGTAGTCCAAAAGATCCGAATCCTTCTCCAGTACGCCTCGGGCCTCCTTTTACAGCCAAAAGGGGTCACCACAGTGGCACACAGGAGGTGGAAAGGTATACAGTGGTTAAGCCTATCCTCTGGCATCGTCAGACAAACGCATTTAATGCGCTTCCGACGTGCCCTTCTTGCTTTATCGGGGACGACATGGAAGCTTGTCCCAGCTGTCGCCGCCTCGCCTGGCTCCGACGCGCGTCCGAGCTGATGAGGCGTTGTAGTGCCACGTTGGCTGGCTGCTGGGCTGGCACGGTGGCAGAGTCTTCACGAAGATCTGCATGCCACCACGTAGGTGCTTGCTGAGTTGGCCTGGAGGCCGCGCGTTGCCACGCAGGTGCCTGCCCAGCTGGTTGGGCTGGCAGCTGTATGGGAACGGCGGTGGGGTCTTCGCAGAGGTGGGCCTGGCTGTGGCCCCGCAGGTGTACTTGGCAAGGGTCTTGCCGGGGCCCCGGCAAGGGTCTTGCCGTGGCATCACGGTCGTCCCCGGCAAGGATCTTGCCAGCGGTCTCGTGGATTTCCTCGGCAAGGATCTTGCCGAGGATCGTCGTCTTCTGGTCCTCATCTGATCTTGTGTGCTTATGATCTTCACAAAGATCCGCATGCCACCATGGAGGTGCCTCCCGAGCCTTGGTTCCAATGTGGTTGATGGTGTTGGAACCCTTGGGCTCAAGGGTGGCGCGCTCTGCTGGCGTTGGGCAAGTTGCCCCGGCAAGGCTTTGCCGGGGCTGCGGAGGCCGCCCCGGCGAGGGCTTGCCGGGGGAGTCCACCTCGCCCTTCTGCTCTTTGTGTTTCCTATCTTGGCGTTGATCTAGTCGTCTTGTGCCTTTGACTTTCCTCCTCTGCCCTACTTAATGTGGTCGCAGGCGCGGCTCTGACTGCCCGTGCACAAGTAAAGGGGTCAAAAAGGAGAGCCCCTACTTTTGTACACCGACAGGAGCCCCCGGGCCTGGGCCACACATAAGCGCAATGCGTTGTTGGGCTAGGCCTAGAACGGTGCGCGGGCACGCGGGGCGGAGTTTTACTGCAGTAATTCCCTCGCCCGTCGCGCTTCCCCATGACGCGGGGCGGAGTTTTACTTATTTTGAGTTATAAGTAAATAGAAGTGTGATGATCATCATTATTCATTTTTAGAGCAGTGCCCCAGTGAGGAAACGATGATGGAGACTATGATTCCCCCACAGGTCGGGATGAGACTCCGGACAATGAGAGAAAAAAAGTAAAAAAAGAAAAAGAAAAAAGGAAAAAGAAAAGAAAAAGAAAAAAAAGAAAAAAAAGAAAAGAAGAAAAAAATAAAAAGGAAAAAATAAACAAAGAGAGAAGGGGCATTGTTAGTATCCTTTACCACACTTGTGCTTCAAAGTAGCACCATGTTTATCATATGGAGAGTCTCCTATGTTGTCACTTCCATATACTAGTGGGAAATTTTCATTATAGGATTAGATGAACAATCCCTACTCCTCACTTTGATATCAATTTATGGGCATCTCCATAGCCCGTTGGTTAGCTGCGTCGATGTGAGACTTTTCTTACTTTTTTGTCTTCTCTATATTTACCCCTATCATTATACTCTATTCCACCCGTAGTGCTATATGCATGGCTTGCGCTCATGTATTGCGTGAGGGGTTGAAAAAGCTGAAGTGCGTTAAAAAGTATGAACCAATTGCTCAGCTTGTCATCGGGGTTGTGCATGATAAATACTTTCTGTTAAGAAGACAGAGCATGACAAGACTATATGATTTTGTAGGGATAACTTTCTTTAGCGTTGATATTTTGAAAGACACGATTGTTTGTTGGGATGCCTGAGTATTGATGTCTTTATGTCAAATTATAGACTATTGCTTTGAATCAGTTATGTCTTAATATTCATGCCATGACTAGATATATGATCAAGCAATTCGGATGTAACTTTTTGAGTAGATGTTTTTTCATATAAAAAACTTTTTAATCCGAGTTCGTATGCAAAAGTTATGCCCATTTTACTAAATTCCAGAGAGATTTGCAAATAAAGTCGAAATTCATATTTGTAATTTTTCACAACTACTAGACCACATATCACATGGGAAACTTATTTTTTTTATATTTTTTTTGACATTTCCATCATTTTCTTTATTTTTTCTAAAACTGAAAAGGCGGTCCGGGGGGGGGGGGGTGCAAAGAAAGTTAGTAATGGCGCACCACCTAACAATGCACCATTGTTACTAATGGCGCACCTGTTACGTGGTGCGCCATTACTAGTTTTGCAAAAAAAATTGTTAGTAGTGGCGCACCGTGGTTGTGGTGCGCCATTACTAGTTTGAACTAGTAATGGCGCACTATACCCTGGTGCGCCATTACTAGTTTTGAAAAAAAAGTAAAACAAATTTGTTAGTAGTGGCGCACAGAGTGTGTGGTGCGCCATTACTAGTTAAAACTAGTAATGGCACACTATGCCCTGGTGCGCCATTACTAGTTTTGGAAAAATAAAAAAAAATTGTTAGTAGTGGCGCACCGTGGGTGTGGTGCGCCATTAGTGATATGGACACTAATGGCGTACCTACACATGGTGCGCCACTGCTATATAGGAGTGGCGCACCACATGTGTGGTGCGCCATTAATGTCCATATTAGCTATAGCCCTTTTCCTAGTAGTGCGTCTACAAGAAGGTTGCGTAGTAGACATCAATACGCTCCTCGAGCGTCGCGAGGTCCACATCCCCCGGCAAGCTCTCCAGCGCGGCGTCGAAGTCGAGGTCGGGGTTCCAGTACGCCACCTTGGTGAGGACCTTGGTCATGGCACCCCGGCAAAGCTTCCGGGCCTCATCGGCCAGAGAGGTCGCCCTGTTGGAGCGCAACTGCTCCAGGGCTCCAAGAACGCCCTCGAAGAACAGGGTCAGCTTGGCGTTGGGACTCACGTTCGGCTCCGGGGCGTACCTCACGTTTGGCATCCCCATGGCCGCCAGCTTCGTGGTGATCTCGCCGGCGACGTCGCCGAGGCGGTTGATCCAGAGGTTCTCGCCCATCACATAATCCTCGTGCACTACAAAAAAAGACACATCCGTGACATTTTGGGCTGAACGAATTTTTTTCTGTCATACATATGACACTTCTATGACGATAATTGTGACAAAACCCGGTATCATCATAGATGTGGTGGGCTCCTACTTCTATGACAAAAAATCATGACAGAAAATGGGCTTTTCGTCCTGGGCGGGCCGGAGACGCAGCTGCATGACATTCTTTGGGCCGTCCATGACGGAAAAAACCGTGGTAGAAGCGAGGGCGAGGAAAATTTCGGGGAGTTCCCGGTTACGGTGGGAGGTCGGGGGCCGAGCGATGCGCGTTTCTCTCGTACACGTACGCGCGTGTGTGGGAGGCGTTGGCTCTAACTGAACCCGAGCGAGGCGTTGGTCTCTAACTGAACCCGAGCGATTGCACTGCAGACTACGCGTTACTGAACCCGAGCGATCGATCGATGGCTGTTAACTAAACCCGATCGAGCGATTCCTTCGCTACTGCTACTAACTGAAGCCGATCGATGCTGCCTCTGGGATGAACAGTGAGCGGTGGCGTTGCCTCTAGATGAACAGGACCCCGTGGTGTGGTGGAGGGCTGGATGAACAGTAGACGGTGGAGGGGTGCCCGTGGAGGGGTGGTTGAACAGGACCCCGTGGTATGGAGGGCTGGATGAACAGTAGACGGTGGAGGGGTGGTTGAACAGGACCCCGTGGTGTGGAGGGCTGGATGAACAGTAGACGGTGGAGGGGTGGTTGAACAGTAGCCGGTGGAGTAGCGCGCGGTGGAGGCTGGATGAACAGGAGCCCGTGGAGGCTGGAGGAGGTCGATAGTGGAGATGAACAGTATCCCGTGGAGTCCCGTTTTGCGGTACGCCACACCCCTCCCGATGAATAGGACCGCCGTTTCGACCGTAGGAGGTCCGTTTCGTCCGTTTTGCGGTACGCCACACCCCTCCCGATCAACAGGACCCCCGTTTCGACCGTAGGAAGTCCGTTTCCTCCGTTTTGCGGTACGCCACACCCCTCCCGATCAACAGGACCCCCGTTTCGACCGTAGGAGGTCCGTTTCCTCCGTTCTGCGGTACGCCAGGCCTCGTTTCCATCGCCTGTTCCGTCCAAGCCCTCCCGATGAACACAACCACGCATTCCGTTCCGACCCAGCCGGTTGGCTCCCACGCGTTCCGTTGCTTCCCGATGAACACGATGCATTCCGTTGCCTCCCCATGAACATGACGCATTCCGTTGCCTCCCCATGAACACGACGCATTCCGTTGTCTCCCCATGAAGACGACGACGACGCTGTTTCTCCGTTCCGACCCAGCCATGTACACGAGCCCTGGCCGTACGTATGCGCGAGTAGGCGTTCGAGACCCCGCCCGTATGTACACATACGCGGCCGTATTTTCTTTCTTGCACCCTGGCCGCTGTACGTACGTGTACATGCTACGTGCGCGCCTCTACTACGACACGTAGGCGCCTCTACTATGACACGTGCGCGCCTCTACATCCACCAGTATATATGTACGTACACGTTCGCGACCAGACTGACAACGCTACGTACGCTTCGACCAGGTGGGTCCCGACTGTCAGGCACTTCCTTGCGTGCGAAGATGTAACTGGTGGGTCCCAGCAGTCAGGGGGCGAATCGTTTTGTTTTTTTTGCCCGGACGCACTTCCTTGCATGCGAAGGTGCAGCTGGTGGGTCCCAGCAGTCAGGGGGGAAATGTTTTTTTCGCGAAATACGGTGGCCCGTCCGATGGGTCCACGCTGTCAGGTGGAGGAATAATTATTTTGCACGTAATAAGGAGGCACTTCCTTGCTGCGGCCGTGGACCCAGCTGTCAGCCTCTTCATGTACAGTCCACGTCCGATGGAAGTCATTCCTTGACCACGTTGACCACGCCGCGCTGAGAGCACCAGGGCGGTGGACGACGGTGAGGCCTAGGAACGGGACGACGCGGAGCCGGGGAAGACGCGGCAGTGGATCCCCACGCGTAGAGGAGTACGAGGGTTCACTGGTTCGCTGCGTTGTGAGGCTGCCATCGCCGCAGAATAACAGGGGGTGTGGGTGAGTAGAGGGATGGCCTGGCCAGCGGTGGGAGTAGTAGGGGGCGGTGAGGCCTCCGCCGCATCGCAGCCGGCCACGGGAGGCAGGAGCACGAGGCACGATCGGCGCTGGTTTGGGCTGCTGGAGCAAGAAGACCAGAGGTTGAAGAAGCACTACAGCCGTTGGATGGACATCGTACGGTCACTGGAGCTAGAATCGTGCATATTGACTAAGTTGACAAAGCCCTCCGTCCCCGTCAACTTAGTAGGCCCACAAGTCAGCCTGCCACTATACTGGGTCCCAGCTAACAGGGGGAGTATTCTTTTTTTTGTGTGTAATAAGGAGGCACTTCCTTGCGTGCGAAGATATAGCTGGTGGGTCCAAGCTGTCAGCGGCGGTAACGTTTTTTTCGCGAAATACAGAGGCACTTTCGATGGGTCCCTGATGTCAGGTGGAGGAATCATTATTTTGCGCGTAATAAGGAGGCATTTCCTTGCATGCGGCCGTGGACCCAGCTGTCGGCCTCTCCACGTACAGTCCACTTCAGATGCATGTCGGTCGTTGACCACATTGACCACGCCTGGCCGAGAGCACCAGGGCGGTGGACGACGGCGAGGCCTAGGAAGGGAACGACACGGAGGCAGGGAAGACTCGGCAGTTGTTTCCCACGCGGAGGGGAGTACGACTGTACGAGGGTTTACTGGTTCGTCTGCTGTCGCCGGAGAATAACAGCAGGTGTGGGTGAGTAGAGGGATGGCTAGGACAGCAATGGGAGTACGGTGGGGCGGTGAGGCCTGCGCGGCAGCAGAGCCGGCCACGGGGAGGAGGGAGCAGGCAGTCCCGCCGGCACTTGTTTGAGCGGCTGGAGCAGGAAGAGCAGAGATTGAAGAAGCATGACGGCCGTTGGATGGCCATCCAACAGTCACTGCTTGTGCGTCAACCTTTTTTTAGGAAAGCCTCAAATCTGTGGAAAACAGCATACAACCCATCTGCCATTATTACTAATAATTTACAGCCCATTTGCTAATTATTAAGGTTTTTTGGAGCCCATATTCTTTTTGTTAGCATTACAGCCCATATGGTGGCCACGGTTAAAAAATTATACGAAATTTTGCATATTTCGGTGCGGTCCGAACTATTTTTAATCCTGAAATTTCGACTCACATTCAAACTGATTTTAAAAATAAATGTATATCAATATAAAATCCAACAAATTCTCCACGCAAAAAAATTAATGTAATTTAAAATCTTGAAATGAAAAAAAAGATATATGAAACTAATTGCCGGTTTGATGTGTTTTAAAAATGTACAGCCCATTTCTCATTACTGATGGGCCATTTTCTCGGCCAGCCGAATGAAAGCTCTCCTCGTCTTGAAAGATTTGCAGCCCAACAGGCCTGACAAAGCGACTTACTTGGCAAATCACGAAAAAACTAGGCTTTGGCCGTGGACCCACCTGTCAGCCTCTCCACGTACAGTACTCTTCCGATGGAAGTCGTTCCTTGACCACGTTGACCACGCCGCGTGGAGAGCACCACGGCGGTGGACGACAGCGAGGCCTAGGAAGGGGACGGCGCGGAGCCGGGGAAGACGCGGCAGTGGAAGCCCGCGCGGAGAGGAGTACGAGGGTTCACTGGTTCGGCTGCGGTGTGAGGCTGCCGTCGCCGCATGGCCTGGCCAGCGGTGGGAATATTAGGGGTGGTGAGGCCTCTGCGGCAGCACAGCCGGCCACGGGAGGCAGGAGCATGCGGCACGACCGGCGTTGCTTTGGGCGGCTGGAGCAAGAAGACCAGAGGTTGAAGAAGCACTACGGCCGTTGGATGGACATCGTACGGTCACTGGAGCTAGAATCGTTCATGTTGACTAAAGTTGACAAAGGCCCCCGTCCCAGTCAACTTAGTAGGCCCACAAGTCAGCCTCCCACCATGGTGGGTCCCAGCTAGCAGGGGGAGTATTCATTTTTTTGTGCGTAATAAGGAGGCACTTCCGGTGGGTCCGAGCTGACAGCGGGGGGAACGTTTTTTTCGTGAAATACGGTGGTCCGTCCGGTGGGTCCCAGCAGCCAGGGGCAAACATTTTTTTCATGAAAAACGGTGGCCCATCCGGTGGGTCCCAGCAGTCAGGGGGAAACATTTTTTCCATGAAATACTGGTGGCCCGTCTAGTGGGTCCTTGCTGTCAGGTGGAGGAATAATTATTTGGCGCGTAATAAGGAGGCACTTCCTTGCGGCTGCCGTGGACCCAGCTGTCAGCCTCTCCACGTACAGTACTCTTCCGATGGAAGTCGGTCGTTGACCACATTGACCACGCCCCGCCAAGAGCACCACGGCGGTGGACGACGGCGAGGCCTAGGAAGGGGACGACGCGGAGCCGGGGAAGACGCGGCAGTGGATGCCCACGCGGAGAGGAGTACGAGGGTTCACTGGTTCGGCTGTGGTGTGAGGCTGCCGTCGCCGCAGAATAACAGGGGGAGTGGGTGAGTGGAGGGATGGCCTGGCCAGCGGTGGGAGTAGTATGGGGATGGTGAGGCCTCCGCGGCAGCACAGCCGGCCACGGGAGGCAGGAGCATGCGGCACGACCGGCACTGCTTTGGGCGGCTGGGGCAAGAAGACCAGAGGTTGAAGAAGTACTACGGCCGTTGGATGCACATCGTTGACCACGCCGCGTCGAGAGCACTAGGGCGGTGGACGACGGCGAGGCCTACGAAGGGAACGACACGGAGCCGGGGAAGACACGGCAGTGGCTGCCAAGCGGTGGAGAGTACGAGGGTTGACTGGTTCGGCTGCCGTCGCCAGAAAATAACAGGAGGTGTGGGTGAGTAGAGGGATAGACAGGCCAGGGATGCGAGTATGATGGGGCCGTGAGGCCTGCCCGGCAGCACTGCCGGCCACGGGAGGCGGGAGCAGGCGGTTCCGACGGCGCTGGTTTGGGCGGCTGGGGCAGGAAGATCAGAGACTGAAGAAGCACGATTGCTGTTAGATTGACATCTAACGGTCTGACGCTGGTTGAGTCGATTGTTGACTAAGTTTCTTTTTTGAGAAACCTTGTGTACGCATGCACTTAGTAGGCCCACAAGTCAGCCTCCAAATCTGTGGCAGACAACATAAAGCCCATTTGCTATTTTTTATAATTTGTAGCCCATTTGCTAATTCTTAAGTAATTTATTACAACCCATTTTCTGCCCAGGACCACGGTCAAAAAGTTCAACCTTATTTTGCATATTTCGGTGGAGTCCGAACTGTTGTAATCCCGAAATGATAAACATTTTTTAAGAACTTATTGATTTGCCAAAAAAATCGTTTTGTTTTTGTAAGCAAATAAGACGTGGGACAATTGAGTTGGTTTAAGGGAAAACCAGTGGTACAAAAAATCAGCGCTGGGTGGGAAAAAACAACAAAAATAAGGATGTAAATATGAAAAGGGAATTTTATGTGTGCTCAATATAATGATATGTGTATATGAACTAGTAAAACTATAGGTAGATATTAGAAAACGGATGCAGGACATCCGTTTCAAGTGGAAAATAGAACTGGGCTGTGTGTTTGATTCAGTAAAACAAAACTGCCTGCGGATGTTGTAAGACAAAATATAACTAACGTTGGCGGGCCAGAGGCCAGTAGATACCTGCTGGATCTTTGTGCCCCGTTGTCGTCATGGGCTGGGCCTGTTAAAAACAAAACCAACCCTGGGCAGTCTACAGCCCAGTTGAAACTTGCTTGACCTGAAAAAACTATATACGTGCTCAATAAATGAGAGAATTCTGCAAGTACAGACTGATAACTGGGATGCAGCATGGATATTGTTTTTTTAATCATGATAATAAGTGCATGCACTTGTTTCGATAAAATTGGAGAACTAGGAATTCGAACGGCGGGTGCTTATGCTACCCACAAATAAAAATCAGGTGCCTGAAAATTCGTTTCGAAACAAATGATTCAGCTTTATATCCACGTCGACCATCGGCATGATGGTTGGAAGCAAATGCAAGTTCATACCAAAAGATCGTTAACAACAATACCAACTTGCGGACGACAAGGTAGTACAACTACCAATACCAAACTAACTTATAATCTTTTTACTCCTGGCCCTAGTGTTCGTCTGGTAGAAAATCTTGCAGAGGACCAGCTCCCGCTCCTTCTCTTGCTCCAGGTCCCCGAGGTGGTACTGGTGCATCACCCAGTTGGTCCTCTGCTGGTCGAAGTTCTTGTTGGTGTGCAGCACCAGAACCTTTTTTGCTGCCCGTCTTGCCGGCCGTTGACCATCACTGGCAAGGTATTGCCGGTCTTGTGCCACATCGCGTGCATGCAGCACTCCGACTGTATCTTGTGACGCGTCCACGTGCCCCTTTTGAACGCCTTGGAATTGCGCTGGAAGAAATGCTTCCTTAGGCCACTCAGTGTGATACCTGCAGTATTGTGGAATACAGGTTTTAGTGTACCTAGTTGGCATTTTCATAACATCTTTGGCATGTTGCAGTCACATGTTTCACTTTTTATTAACTGTCAAATTGTAATTGCTTCACCAGGTCTGCGTCTAAAAAGAAAAATAGAGCTATAAACAAAGGAATATGTTTGTGCAAGTAGACGGCCGATCGGTGTCTTACCTGGAAGTTTCTCAGGTTGGGTGTAGCATATGCCGTGCTCGCTGTCGATGGTTGGTATGAACAAATCGATGAGAGACTGAAATCTCGCGCTGTCAGCACTCACTTTGGCCTCAAGGTGCTCGATCAGCTCCTGATCTGTGGGATCAAACTTGACGCCAGCCGGCAGCACCGGCCAATCCTTCTTCGACTTGCATCGGTAATTCCAGTTATATGGTACTCAATGTATGATCAATCGATTGTTTTAAGTGAATGATGAAAGATTTTGACAGATAAGTGGTACTCCAAATCTGAAGTCCAGAATACCCGAACACGCCGCCGAGATTCTTGTGTCACCTCACGCGCAGCGTGTTGTCACGTTAATTCAATGTGTGGACATGATGAATAATTTGACCGATGTATACTAGTACTGCTACTGTACTACTTACTAGTCGTATTTAGTGTCACAATTTATACATAGGTTTAACTAACAAGTACGCACTTGAAGCCTAACTGATATATATATATATATATATATATATATATATATATATATATATATATATATATATATATATATATATATATATATATATATATATATATATATATATATATATATATGGCTTCTTCACAGCATCATCATCATCATTATCAGTACATCCTACGCAGGTGAGTTAGGATGCACTTGATCCCAGGAAGGTATCTATCCTTCAAACCAGAGGAGTGCTTCAAACTAACAATAGTACATAATATCCAACAAAAGAGGGTCGTGCTACAGCAGCAGAATACATGGCTCAGTCTAGATATCAGCACGAATCAAGTTGTGCATATTTAAAGTTGGCATGAACCACATCGCCGCATGTCGGGTTTGCAAAAGCCATCCATCGCATGGAAGCTTGATGCCTTTCATACACTGAAGATTATCTGGCAACAAGCTGTGTCGACGAATCTCTGGATATGGTGATTCATGAAACCCATGGTATGATGTGTAAACACAGCCCCCTCGCGAATGGAAGTTGCATAGCACAGTAATCATCGCCGGTGATATGATCGATGATTGGTTGGATGATCGGATAATTGAGCCCGAGGAACAAGGAGTGGTTGCCGAGGCTGTAAACCTGCCTCCAGTTGAATACGCCTGGCCCAACAGAGCTATGATCTTTCTCGAACACGAAGCAGCCATAGCCATCAATGTCACGAACGCCCCACGCATTGTACTGCATGTGGTTTGATGTAATGGTTTGGTCAATTTGGTACGTGCGAATGAGCATCAAATGACCGCCGTCAGCTGAACGAGCGATAAACCACCACCCATCGGCTGGTATGATTCCAGGTCCTGGAATCATGAAGGCCAGCGCATTTGCGTCTGCTGCAGCAATTCAAATTGGAGACCAAAAGGACAAAAATAAACAATCATGTTCAGAGTATGTGTGGAATTAAGATTATTATAACAGTGACACATATCATAGACAGAGAATTGCAATGCCGTGGTCATAATCATACCCCAAGTTAAAAAAATAAGCCAATGGCTTTCATATTCTAGCAATATGTCATGGTTCAAACATCATGTAACAATGAGAGGAAAACAGCTATGACAGCGCCTACTCATATTCTACCATAGCACTTACTACTACTGTTCTCATATCAACTCTAAGCAATAACATGCGTTGTTATAAAAATCTTGTAAACGAGAGTAACATATAGCAATAATGATGTTATGCTCATAATATGTATTCTAACAATCATTACATGCCAATTGTTCTCATATCAACTCTAACAGTAACATGTGTGGTCATAAAAATCTAGGAAATGAGAGGAACATATAGCAATGATGTCGTTATAGACATGCTATGCATTCTAAATTTGTAACAAGTGAACAGGCAGTCGTATTCATAAGGTAAAGATGAGATGAGATAGAACAATTACACGACGATAGATTCCACCAGTATAGGCAGCCAATCTGTGCGTCGACCGCGTAAACGATGCCATCGTGCACTATAGCATCAGACAGAAATGTTGCCTCAACAGGATTGATGATGAGCCATAACCATTTATGGCGACCGGATTCCAGATAGACTAATCCCATGTTGAAGAAGGCAATGAGCTTGTAATCCATGTAGTCTTCTGATGGTGTGGGCACTTCGCAGATTACAACTTTCTGCAAACAGAGGTCGAGCCAAAAGCTTGATGCGTCTCGTGCGTAGTAGGCAGGAGTGTCCGGCGGGCCGCAAGGCTCGATGGCGGCGGTATCCAACGATGGAAGGGTGATCTCTCGCTGGGTGTAGATATCCACGAGACGCCACGGACTACCGGTGTGGTGGATGAGGACGATCCAGTTGGCCTTCATGCCCGCCCAGTAGTGGCCGCGCATGAAGGACAGGTGGACGGGTAGTGGTAGCATGTCGAGGGGAACCACGACAACCTCCGTAGGATCGTCAAGTCGGTGTCTGGGCCACCTGCGAGGATCGGGCATCAGCAAGCAGGGTGTCTTGAAAAGAGCCGGCCGGTTGCAGACGAGTAGACAGTACAAAGACACCGAGCATGCGGCCAGACGGACAGTGCTGAGTAGGTCCATATGACTACAGATCTGCTCCAAGAGAACATCGGGGAGGGAATTCCAATCGAGGCTTTGCGTGTCAGTCGGTTCTGCCATTGGCGTTTTCGGTGCCTGCGAGCCAGCGAGGAAGTGGATTCGGGCGGGCAAGCGAAGAAGCTTCTCCTCGTGTGGCCGAGCAGTGAGCGGGGGGATATGGTACGCGCGAGCAACCAAGGAAGATGGCGCGGGCGGACGAGCAGTGAGCGGGGGTAAATGGTGTGCGGCCGACGATGGGGAAGAGAGGAGGAAGAAGAAGAGAGGAGGAAGAAGAAGAGAGGAGGAAGAAGAGTGGAAGACGGGGAAGAAAGTGCATTCAATCTCAATTCTACTAGTACTACTACCAGGATATACCGTCCTTCGGAGTGTAAATAGTTATATCGATGACATGTGGGTCTACCACAACAGGGCCCATATGTCAGTTAATGGAGGACAGAGGTGTGTAGGCGTATTTGCGGAAGTGTGCTCTACTGGCAAACATGATGGCAGTACTGGGTAAGGCTGATTTAGTAACACCAACACGCTGGTTCAGCTTATTAATTACGTGTCCCATCTGCTGCAGCGTGTATTGTCACTTCACTGCGAAGACTAGTTGAATAGTTCTCTCTAACCGAGATGGGGAATAATGGATCGCGAGGACTTCCTTTCTACAGTATCCCTATGCCTCTACGCTCACTTCACTCGTTTTGCTCCGTACCTAGTCACTTGTTGAAATCTGTAGAAAGACAAATACTCCGTATTTGGGAACAGAGGGAGGCTTTTACTCCGTACTATTTGGGAACAGAGGGAGTATCACCATATGGAGGGAACAGAGGAAGCTTGAAACATGAACATGTCAATGGGAGGGAGTAAGCCCCATGCATGCATGCATGCAACATGCAACACTCACACATACACATGGACGCACGCAACACTCACGCACCCATGCGGCACACAGCACACGACGCAACACACACGCTCATGCTCAAATGCTCAACCTACTCCCTACGTCCGTGAAAGACTGTACATTTAGAGATTTACACATTGACCAGGGCATAATTAACGCCCAAAAGTAGCAGACTTATGTGTGCATGCGACCATTGAGATAAGAAGATTAAATGAAGGCCGTTGCATGCTGTAATTAAGGATAGACATGTAGCCTATACCTACAGCACAAGTTCGTGCATTAGTCACTCAATATCGATTTAGATTAAAGGCTAAATGCATTGGAAGTGTAGATGTACATCATGTACTACACTCTTTGTTTTATAGCCGATGTACACTCTTTGTTGGAAGACCGAGGGAGGACACGTGCATGCACTCACATAGACAGCCAGGGCGGTTCGCGCGCAAGGGTTGGACTCGTGTCGCGCCTGCGTAAAGTTTTTTTTAACTGATTTCTTTGCTCTGCCAACTGACAGGTGGGACCCAGAAACCAGGTGACAATTTAACCAGTCAACAAAGTGCCACGTTGACTATGTGGCCGGTCAGTAGGGTGCAATACGGTGCTCTACGATGAGCTAGTGATCGTATAATTGCCGCAAAACTATATGTAGTGACCGCAAAGAGCGTATTGTTATATACGTTGACCGCTAGTGTATTTTTCTCGTTTCAAATTAAGCCATATTAATCGGAAAGGACGTAGTATGGACTACTACTACTAGTACTAGTACTGCTTTGATGTGTCCCGTCAACACGCCGAACGAGGAGAAGCTTGCTTACTACGCCTCTCCCTCGCCCACGCGTGCGGTGGTTCCCAGGACGAGGAGAGGGTTTTGACTACAGCGCCCTCTCCCTCTCCCTCTCCCTCGCCCTCGCCCTCGCCCTCGCGTGGACGTGCAGCAGTTCAATCGGTGTCAGATTGCCAGAAGCATATTGTACTGTAGTATCATCATTGTTGGACCTTCCGAAGAGGCGAAGAGCCAAGTGCAAGGTTCACACGAGTACGAACTGTTGAACCTCCCGAAGAGGCAAAGAGCCAAGCACAAGGTTTTATAGGAGTTGTCGTCCTAGTAGGAGTGTACTACAACTATAGCGATGCTACTGTATGATGCTGCCACGTCACGTATATCCAAAGCTGTGCCACCTTTTTTTCTCAAAGAGCGTGTTGGAGCCCGTGCAACAACCACACAAGTTGCACGTACACATAACACATTTACTAGTAATAAATTCTAAAGGACAAATGCCAGTATGCCACACAAGTTCATCTCCAATTCATGTGATAAATTTGTGCACGACTAGTCTACATATATTCACAGCGCTACCGTTCACAATTACCGTACTCCACTTACACGTTATAGATGGGCTACATGTCCTCCTCCAGGTTCCAGTCCCAGGTGTTCTTCATGGATGGCACGATCCATAGCGGTGGGCAACGGGAATCATTGTCGCAGCTTTCTAGTCCGGTTCCACACGATTGAGACTCATCCAAGCTGAAGCGGCATAAATCAGGGATAGCATGTCCCAGCATGACGTTCATCCGGTGGTGCGCACTGAAGACACAACCATCCTTCATGAACGGCAGGCCTTCCGTGTCGTGCATGGAAGGTGGCATCCGCTTCACAATGGGGTAACTGTCCCCGATGAAAAGCGAGTACTCTCCAAGAGTGTTCCTCGGCACCCATGTAGCATCGCGGGGGTCGAACGCGGCGCCGTTCATCTGGTACACGCGGCATCCCAGATCTGGAGACATGGTGACGTACATAGTCAAGGTCCATGCATAATAATGTTGTGCTCTAATATGGCAGTCAGTAATACTGTGCAGCAAATAATACTACTCCGGTATAGAGGAAGTAAAATAACCGGCTTATTATATATAGCCACTATTGGCTACATGGATGAGATAGTAAGACATGGAAAAAGAAAAATGGTGGCAGCTAGTGGGTTCAAGTCTTCAAGGGTCTAGCTAGCTATACGCGTCCTCCAAGGTAAAAAGTACTCCTACTAGTACTACAAAGTATACTACTAGTACAACAATGAAAGAGAAGGCGAGAGGGTTAAAAAATGGAATACCTGGGTAGATGGTGACGGTCCGATCGTGGTAGATTGTGTGACCATGTTGCACATCAGTGGTACCATGGGTAACGACTGCTAAGATAGTTGATCCCAATATGCCAAAGTCAGCTACAAGGTTCCAGGTTAGACCGAATCGCGGATGCAAATGCACATCCAGGATCGGCGATCTTATTTTGATCGGGGGATGACTGGTCCCTGCAAAATAATGGAGTACCGTTAGGGATGCAAATGATGGTTTGTGCATTCCGTTTGTAATCTCCCGTACCGTAGGATGGCAACCAGATGAAACAAGTCCCCTGGCTTGTCACCGCGAAGATGCGGCCTAGATGGCGCACGGTGTCTTGGAACGTGTAGGGGTACAAATCTGCCGCCGCCAACATGCGCCAGCCTCTGCCGTTACTGCCTCTTGCATTGATGGCAATCCTTATGTCGAACACCGCGATGAGATAGTAATCGTCGTAGCCGCGTCGCTTTGTCGGCGGGTCCGCAATAGCTATCTTCTTCAATCTCATGTAGGCATCATCATACGTATTCAAGCCCGGCCAGTCCGGAAGGCCGATCCCAATGGTGGAGAAGGGGTCTACCAGAACGGCCGCACTGCTGTGGATGTTGTGCAAAATGATGGTGGTATCCGGCCGGAGGTATGCAAGCCAATCTTCGTTGGCACCGACCCAGACCTATATATAATATGGTGGGCAGCGAAGAAATTGCGGGATGGAAATGGAATAACTAAGTACTACATGATCAAACTCCATTACTGACCTACTCATCGGACAAAATCCGACTACCTCTCAACGTCGAGAACTCTAGCGGAGTCAACGTGCAACCATGGCCAGGGAGCGATGGACTGTTCGAAGGATTGTCCCATAGAAGAACCTTCTCCTCGAGGACGCATGGAAGACCAACAAGCATGGCCTTTTCCCAAGCCTGTTTAAGCAGTGTCTTGAAAAAGTTGGTGCAGGAAGCACCGAGTCTTGCGGCGGTGATGACGTCGGAGCGGCGTGCGATTTCTCCCAGAGGATCGTCGTCCAAGGTCTCCCAGCCCTGACGAGGAGGAGAACCGCCTGGGGAATCCATGGGTGCAGCGACGAACTGCCTTCTCTTCGGGGGGAGGGGAACTGGCGAGGAGGAGATAAGAGCGTAGTAACCGCAGGGCCTCGTCCCGTCCAACTGTAGATCGTTCCTCAGCGAAGGGGTGAGGCTATTATTTACTACTAGTACTAGCATTATGGAACGTTATGGGATTGCATTATACTGTAAATAATAACAGTAGTAAGAAATTTTTGGCACTAGGTAGTAGTTTTTGGCGTGGATTAAGAAATTTTGGGTATGTTTTTGGCATTTTTTGTACACGCCAACTAGTGTCAAAAAACGTCTTCATTATGTGACGGAGGAGTACGTACTCGTACTGTAGCAGTACTAGTACTACTTTTCTCAACTAGTAGTGCGATGTACTGTACTTCTAGTCTAGTCTAGTATAGTGCACCAGTTTTGAACTCTTGAATCTCAGGGCCAAGGAGCTACAGTTGGAAGTGGAGGGTACTACTGTTCTCTAGAACCATCGCTATACTATCAATGCAGGGGAAGTACACCTGCGTACTGGCCTAGTGGGTACTCTCGGTGCTCTATTCAGCCGCTCCTCTCACGTAGCTAGCCTACTCAGCCGCTCCTCTCACGCACACACTAGCAGCCTGTTTATCAGCGACGGTTACTGCAGGGGCAGAACATTTGAGTTATTTGATACAGCGAGACTAGGCTTTTCGCTTCCATTTGTGGAGGTGTAATGGATCTCGTCGAACTTTGTTAGTAGTTCCTTCTTTATGAATGAGATGAAGCAAAGCTTTTGCCTCCGTTTCAAAAAAACACGTCAAGAGGACTTTCTTTTATAGTAGAGCCGATAATCGAGTGAAGTCCATGCGTGCAACGCCACAAGCTACAGAGTAGTAGTAGAGCACTTTACGTACAGAGCCATATTGCACAGTTCCCAATGCCCCGCCAGGCTTTTCCGGCTCCTCGGGCTTAATTGGGAGGCGCTAGTTTAAATATGCTACTAGCTGGAAGCTGCAAGCGAGGTGCGGCTAGGGCGAGCACGCGAGCCACGGGATGCTGGGAAGGAAAACCCGTTCACGTGGCTAGGCTGTCCAGTGCACCCAGATTATGGGGCCGCACGTCCGTTTGACTTCAAAACTCAAACTACCCGTGTAAAATATTGGCTCAGCGAAGTGTAGTAGTACTATTTTAAAAAAAGGCCGCCGTGGGTTCGGCCGGGATCGAACCCACAAAACGAGGAATACACTCCCG
Organism: Aegilops tauschii subsp. strangulata; assembly: GCF_002575655.3. Lineage (NCBI taxonomy): Eukaryota > Viridiplantae > Streptophyta > Magnoliopsida > Poales > Poaceae > Aegilops > Aegilops tauschii. Next base: position 587,967,488 of record NC_053041.3, read on the forward strand.
CGACCACTAGTAGTACTCGTTGGAGTACAACGCAACCTAGAATCGCCTTTTGTCGCTAGTAGTACGTACATTGTTCCTTACAAGAAACCCCTAATGGTTAATAGTATAGCCAGCTGCTGGCTATAAGCCATTGCCATGTCATCTACAGCCCATCTTATAGCCAACATGTACAATAATAGATCAAAAGAGTGTACTATTTTTTTATTATGTGGCCCACTTCTCATTCTCACAAAGTGCCTAGGAGCACGTGCTAGAGCTGGCTCTTCACGAAGAGCCCGCTTACCTTCTCTCTCCTCTTCTCTTTCCTCCAACTAAGCAGAAATATACTAGTTTATTTCTTATAGCCCGCTGACTCAGCTCTATTGTACTTGCTCTAATAATGCAAGAAACCACTAAAATGCCAAGAAACTACTACCACTTGCATACGTGGCAGACTTAAGATAAGACTACCTTATCAACCATTGTACATGCTCTCACCAACAAAAATCCAAGAGTGACCTCCTACCTCCGGCCCGTCCACCTAGTCATCCTCGGCCATGGGACGCAGCTACCGCCGCCGGCAGAAGGCGAGGTCATAACCGCCGGCGGTGCGGAGCCCATGTTGCGGCAGCCCAGATGCCAGCTCCGTCCGGCGCTCGCGGCCGCTAGCTAGCCAAGATAGCTCCGTCCAACTGCTTGTCTGCAAGGTTTGCTAGCTAGATTGGCACGGCAGCGCGGCGGCTTGCTCGCGCGCGCCGCGCTAAGGCCAGCCATCTGGCTCGAGCGAAGGCCAGCGCGGCGGCTTGCTCGCTCGTGAGTCACGCTCGGGCCAGCCCGCCAACCCGTGCGGATGCCAGCGCAGCGTCCGGCCCGTCTGGCGGAGCGGCGACCAACTCGCTCATCACCGGCACCCCCGACGAACACGCATCAGTACTGTTTGAAGTAATGTTCAGGAAAAATAATGATTTGAGGGGGAATAACAGGATAGAAGGTCAGATGTGGGTCCCTCGTGTCAACGGTCAAACAAAATGTGTTGGTTTAAGCTGCCTCTCAGCACGGACGTGTGGGCCAACCCTGTCATAAATGGGTTTAAACGAACCTAATCGGTAGGAGTACTAGGTAGTTTTTGGCATGGATTAAGAAATTTTGGGTTTGTTTTTGCCATTTTTTGTATAATAGCTTCTTCCTAGGGCTGGTTGAAAGTGGTAGTTTTTTGTTAAATACTCTACGTATTGTAAGTAGGAGTGAAAGTTAAGCTTTGGAAGCCAATAAGCAAGGCTAGTTACATAGTGCATATGTGTACATGATTGAAAGTAAATATCAACCATGAGTGACTAATATCTTGATGGAAAACTCGAAACTATGGAATACTAGGAAAAAATGCATGGTTGGAAATACTAGCAATGTTCATGTCCGTTGCAACGAATCATAATTAGAATAATACTTATTCACAAACTTGGTACAAAACACTCTAATTTTGATATACATATGTCACTAGAGATATATTATGTTTCAATTAGAATATATTCCTTGGGCTGTTTTGGTTAGGTCAGGGAGGGATGTGGTTGGTTTTAAGATACTAATTATGGGTTTTTCTGCAAATTGGTAGACAAGTGGGATGTTGGTGAGAAAAGGCAACAACTTACCTCACAATCGTTAGATGTAGATCTAATGGTCAGAAATGACGGATGGCAGACACACCAGCATCATCAACTTAGTCTTGTGTAGGAGTACTAGCAAGATCCGTGCATTGCACGGAACATCAAGATGCATTTTTTATAAAACACTTGTTGTGATTGACCCTTGCGGGAGTAATCCCATGTGTAAAAGCTAATGATATCTCGAGAAATATGAGATAAGGTGAAGAGGAGTGGGGTGTGGTGGTGGTTGGTGGTCGGACTGAGCGGAGGCATGGGGATTGACGACGCCAGCAGCGGCCACCAGGCCAGTTTGTTCCAGAGGCTTCCTTTCTTAATTGCTCAACAATGAGGTTTGTTGGAGATAAGGATGAACGAGGGAAGGCCTTGTCTGCAAATGTGGAGAGGGGTGCGGGTATCTTTTAGTTTAATTTCCATCCGTCAGATATTGATCGGACGGTCTATATTGCAAGATGGCACACGTACCATCATCACCAACTCGGTTTTTTATAAGAGAAGAAATATAAGTATGGAGATACAAACGTATTATCGATACTTGCTTCCGTAAACTAGCATCTACATTCTATTCAACGCCTCGGCATGTGGGGCCTTAGCACAATGACTGCTCGACTGTGTAAAACAAAGATTTTTCCCGTCGCCGACAAGGCGGGGGTGACGGCGGCGCGCTTTTTGGCTTGCTCTAGTCCTAGTAGTCATACTAGGTGGTCTAAGCACGTGTAGATTTATTCTTTTTCACGTCTCGTGTTCGCCTTACTGCCACGACTGTTGATGAATAGACGGTAAGTTATTCACGGGGAAACCCTTGTTGAGCGTGTTTGCGAGAGAGAGAGAGAGACAGTGTGCGTGTGTGATATGTTAGAGACTGAGGCAATGATAACAGATTCTTTGTGTCTATGTGTGTGTAGGATAGAGAGAGACATGTACATGGGGCTTTGTGTTGTGTAACGTGGAGACACATATACATAATTAGAGAGTGAGTGTGTGAGATACACATGCGGACATGAGGAGAGATGAGGATCCAGATAAATGGGTGTTTGTGCGTGTCTTTGTGTGTTTGTGCACTCGTTTGTGTGTGAGAGGGAGAGAGTGTATGTGGATTAGAGATCACTGATGATGTAAACCTAGTATAAGGGAACGGGAATGGTGTGACATGTGTAGTAGCGAGATAGCACGGGTGCGGGCGGGGGGAGCAGACTATTTGGAAGAGACATCGAGTGTGTGTGTGGGAGAGGGGTGTGATAGCGAGAGAAAGAGAGAGCTAGCGATGGAGAGAGAGAGAGAGGAAGAGAGGGGGCGAGAGGGGTCGTTTGTGTCCATAAATGGCATATAGATAGGGAGACAATGTTGATGTTGTCCGAAATTGGCCTATGAACGGAGACGCAAGGGAAGCGAGTCATCGTGTGTGTGATAGGGACTTCATGAGAGATCTAGAATAGATGGTGTAGAGAACAATGTGCGAAATCGAGAACGATTATACATTAGGGAGCTATGCAAAGAGTCACGACATATATGTATACAGGGAAGGAGCTGGGGCGGGTCCACATGTGGGAGAGATAGAAAGAGGAGAGTGGTGCACAAGGAGACAAAGTGTGCTTGTTTGCAGTGGGGGTGGTGTGTGAGGTGAGTGCGCGAGAACCACATGACTAGGGAGATAGACGTTTGGGGGCGAGGTTTTGTGTGTATGGGAAATATACACTCTACATAGTGCGTGTGCTTGGGTAAGAGAGATAGCGGGAGACCTAGAGTGTGAGGGAAGAGATGTGTGCATGCCCGAGAGACAAAGTGATAGAGACCTATGTTGGGGTCCGGACTTTACAAGAGAGAGGGGTGTTAATGTGCTCGTGTGTTGGTGTTTGGGGGAGAGAACGACTTCTCTATGTGTGTGTGTGTGGTGGTGGTGGGGGGGGGGGTTGACTTCAGATAAAGAGTGAGGTGTCTATATTTGAGGGACTTTAGCGTAATTGAGATATTGTGCACTCATGGTTGATCAATTTGTTTCACAATTTGTACTATGAGATAACGATACTTTTGAACATGCGTGATATACCTTGATGTACCAGAATTACAAACCTAAGATTGGAATTTTGGAATTCGACTCCATCATTAGCTTTCGTAATTCATTTAAACGGAGGTACATTTCTTAAGCCGGGATTCGTGATTTCAAATTCATATATCAAACCTAGAGATATACACATGCGGGCATGTTCAAACTTTATAATCATCCACTTTATTCATACACATACACATTTTTTGCTTTTGTCATCATATTTACGATAAACACATTTGGAATTTCATTTGAATTGGACCGTATGATGGTATTTGCTTGTAGTAGCTCAATGATCCATATTTGAATTGAATGGACAATCTAAGTTTCGAGTTGGAGACATTGATTTTCAAAACTTGCACATTTTTTTGCGTGCAAAACAAACAAATTGTCGGCCATGATATCATAGTCGGCCGTAAGAGAGCAGAATACTTATAATTTTAGGCGCCAAAAGCTTTCAAACATCCCGCTCACATCGAAATATCACGCGCCCGAAAGTTTAGCCCTGCGATATTCCTGTTTTACCCCTGCCACATGAATGGAAAAGGGCTGCTTTGGTAACTCCATTGTTTTCCCCTCTTTGCCCCCAACATTCTTCCCCAGAGCCCCTCCCCTTCTCCTCCCCGACCCCCCAACCACGGAAAGCCGCCGAATCTAGTCCTCCGCCGCAGCGGTGGACCTCACACCCCGCCGGATCTACCTTCTGCACCTTGGAACCCCCAACTGCCAACTCACCACTTCACCGGAGCCGCTTCAGCGACTGGCTTGTCCACCGCTCCAGATCTCCTTGACCGCCATCATGGTCCACCGCACCGGATCTGCTTAACCGGCGCCCTCGTCCACCACAGCGTAGGCCCTTCACTGACTCCCTCGTCCGCCCCTTCGCTGGCCCTTCATACAAGCCCTCGTCCGCCGCAACAGATCCGCCTCACCGAAAGCACTGTACAACGCGCCCGCCGAAGCCTTCGTCCACTACACCGGACCCGCTCCACGGACGCCATATTCAACTCCACGGGCCCTGCTTTACCGACGCCGCAGCCTCATCAGGTTATTTCGATTTGTACTCCTTCGGTTTTTCTCTTTATCGTGCAACTGTTCACTTACCACATATGAACTTTCTTGTATGTTGACAGGCGCCGCAAGCGTAGCACCGGAGCCGCTTCAGCGACGGCGACAGCCGGCCCAAACTCAACCGCAACACGAGCACCATCGACGACCTTAGCTATCAAGTATGACAACGATACCCATACGCCGCCGAGAATCAGGTAGGGCCGGCGCCTACGTTCACTTTCCTAGCATAAGCACCGCACCTTTAAATTTCGTCAGGGCATCATTCAGTTTTTCATGAGGCGCGTTATTCTGCTTGCACCTGTAGGGCCATACTTCTGGCAGTGAACATGTTACATGTGCTAAATTACATACCAGTGCACATATAGTTAATATGCTTTAGTTTTGTTCTGATGCCACCTGTTGGTTCCATTAGACTGCTTAATGTTCTCTATGCTTAATTACACATCAGCAAACTAGCATGTGGTTCTGCTGCTTTTTGTTCGTTTTACCCTACATTTTATGATGCTAGCTATTACATCACTGCTCCGAGCCTCTGTTCATTACTTGTTTGTGTGTTCTTGATCTTCCCAAATTGCATGACTAATTTGATGCTTCTATTAATTATGGAGCTGCCAACCCCATCAAGCAAAATATTTGTTCTTTTGGGGCTGGCACCTCGAACAAGCATAAAAATAGAGGGAAGCAGATATATTGTCGTGTATGCACACACCCTTCTTTCATTAGTTTAGATGAACCATTGATGATCAATTCGGACCAGTGCATGCGATTAAAATTAATTTTACCTAAATAGATGGTGCAAGATAAACTACAACAACTAGATTTGCAACCACGGGATGCTGACGATATCTTCAAAGAACATTGCAACAGCACCTAGGCTTCACAGCAACATATGGTAAGCCAGTGTGTTTTAGTACATGTGAAATGTAATGCGAGTGGGCTGCTTTCTTGGCTTGTGCCCTCAACGTGTAATCCTACCGAATTACAAATAGTTCAGTTGTCTGCTTTGCTGTATTACTTGATTCGAATGCTTATTTGTTGTTAAGCTATACCTGAGTTGGCCAATATGTTAGAAGTGCCTGCTGTACTATCGTAAAGAAATGCATGCCTATTTCATTTGAGTCCTTAACTTTTCCTCTCAACTTCATCACAAGACTATCTTCGTAGTTTATATGAGGCCACACTGTTAAGTGCTTTCTCAGATTATTTCAACTGCTTAGATGCCTTGGCAACTTAAATATAGCGGTTGTACACTCCCTTTCAACTAGGGATGTCAACTGGGTCCCGTTTAATCCCGATTAAAGTCCACTAGTGGTATGATAGTTCAAAAGAGTTTTTGTTTTTTGAGGAAAATGAACTAGGGAGGTAGCAAAAACTAACTAGATGGGACTGGCAGATGTCGTTTATTTGCCACTTACATCCCTAGTTTCATCTTACCATTTTAATTTCTTTTCGGCTGATGCTGCTTCGAACCATTTAAATATAGTTTGCCATGCTCGGCAATAATTCTTCTGTCGTTTACCATGTAAGCTTACTCCCTGGATCATACGATAACTATCTCTTACTGATGTCCAGCAGAAACCTTTCAGGATGCTGTTCACACTAGGACACAATGTACAACCCCAGAATCTATTTGTGGAAGCAATGCGCCATCCATGTTACCAGATGGTAGCAGTTCAGAGGCAACACCGCCAGAGAGCAGTCTGAGCACAGATATTATAGTGCTTGAGGCTCTACTAGAGGCAGAAAGAGATGGTGTGGCTGCCATGAATGAGGTAATCTTTATCTTGAGGCTGGAAATTATGGAATTAGCGGCACGCATTATGCAAGCAACCCAAGAATTGGAGGAAGTAAGAATGTTGCATTTGAAGACGGAGGAGGTCCTGCTGTTTCTGCTATTTGAAGCCCAAGGTAATCCCGATTCTTCTTTAGATACCAGTTGAAATTGTCATTAGATTATTGTACTTGCATGTTGTGTCATGTCTCTGAATGGATTATTTTGCAAGACCCCCTGTGTTGTCCATGTGTTTTAATGATCCGAATTTTTTAGGCGAGGTAATCCTCAGTACTTGTATGATTGACATAAGGTGAACTGTTTTTCGTGTGAGCATATTGTATTGGATGAAATAACTGTTTGACTCGGAGTGTATCCAACCTACTGAATTCGAAGATCACGGCATTTCTAAATCATAATCATATATAAAGGTGGAATAAATCTTTGTTGTGGTTTTGAAGAAATAAATAACAAAACGTATAATTCTCTATGGATATTCGTAATCGAATACAAATTGGATTTGAATTTAGTTTACCAGGTCCCAGCGCAAACGTGAATGCCAATTCTCCCAAGTTTTGAACGAAGCGGCTAAACACCCACTATAATTTGTGGGCAGCCCGAAGCAAGTGTTTGCGAGATGGAAATTACTGTCTACCCCTGACACTTGACATCCTTATCGACCGGATTTACACTGCTGTCGATAGGGGTAGACTAGTAACTTCAATCAGACGTGACACGACGGCCTCTGAGCCCATTCAGACACGGTGGGCGCCAAACGTGGGCGGCAAAACACAATGGATTCAAGCTCGTCCGAAAGACATGTGTCTCTTCCTCCATTTCCCCATTCATAGACGGTGGGCGGCAAAACAAACTCTCCTCGTCCGAAATCGATGTAGGCTAATAATTTAAATAGGGTCAGATGTGTAACTTCCATCAGACGTGACACAACCGCCCTACCTGTCAGGCCCGTTCATACACCGTGGGCGGAAAAACACCCTCTCCTCGCCCGAAATAGTTACCGGCAAATATTTGGGAGATGCGAGATTACCGTCCTATCCCCAACTGACGCGATGTCCGAAATTTTAAACGGGGGATAAGTTCGTAACTTTCCCCCATTTCAGAGAAGCGCGTCCCAAAGTTTGAGATCCCCCCTCCCCTCCATTTCCCCATTCATACACCGTCGGCGGCACGACAACCTCCGCACTGCGGCCAGCCTCCTCTGTCCGCCACCCCATCCTCCACCTTGCCAGAGCCGCTACCCCTACCCCGTCGTCCACTTCAAGAGATGGACGTCTCTCATCCACGGCGCTGGACCAGGATCCTTTCATCGCCTCCTCTCGCTTCATCGGCGCCGCCGTCCACCTTGCCGTTGCCGCTCCTACGACCGCCTCGTCCACGGCAATAGGATATATCCCCCGACCCGGCCGTCTGCCGTCTAAAGTCTTCTTCCCCGCCGCCGACAGCCATCGCACCCGCAGCACCCTCAACGTATCAGCATAGGCCTACATGGCATCGCAAGAGAGGTGGTACTCTTCCATATGTGCTTAAGTTATTGATCTCACCCGGAAAATAGATCGTAATTTGTTTACTGTACTTTTCTTGTCCGTACCAAATCGTAGTGGCTAGTTGAAAGCAAACATTGGTTTCGAAGTAGCTTTGTCCGGTTTGCACCTTCAGAACCGCCATGGCACGGGCACTATACTCGTAAAGCTTATGGTTTCCCCCCTTTATATTCACTACCATCATCGTAGGTGCGTCGTGTCGTGCTAGCACTGCTCCTCAAGACCTCAACCCAAAGCTTACGTGTTGAAATACGAATCTGATATGATGCTCATATCACTAAAACAGAGAACGTTTAATTGGTCACCTAATGTTCCTATATTCGTTTCGAAAAGCATGTGCGCCACCCACTGGTCCAGCTAGTTCCACTTTCCTGATTTTTCTCTTGATGCTTAGGGTTTTCCCCTTTTATCTACTCTACTATGATCTGCGTAGGTGCTTTCTGTCGTACTAGCATTATTCCACCCTTCAAGCTAAACAACACAACACTCAGAATTCGAAAGCTTAGTTGTTCAAATATGATTGTGATATGATACTGATATTAGTTAACCGACACATTTAATTGGTTAGCTAAAGGTCCCACTTGAGTTTCCAAATGCATGTCGTGGCATATAGAGAGGCAGCATAATTGCATTTCTTTGTCACTTGTTGACCGTACTTTCTTGTCCATACCAAATCTTAGTTGTTTTTTCAAAGCAAACATCGGTTGCTAACTACCCTTTGCGCAGTTTGCAGCTTCAGATCTGCCATCCCACTGCCACGGTCAACACTGTACTCATCATGCTTATGTTTTCCCCATTTTATGATGACCACAATCAGCCTACGTGGTTCGTGTCGTAATAGCACTGCTCCACCCATCGAGCTAAACAAGCTTAGTTGTACAAATTCATATCTGATATTATTGCTGATATTAGTAAAACTGAGAGATGTTTAATTGGTTAGCTAAATGTTCCTACTTTAGTTTCGAAATGCATGTGAGCCACATATGGAGAGACCGGAAAGAATAGTATTTCTCTGTGCGCTCTGGTTCATCATCGGTGGCCAACCGACATTGTATTGAAAGACTTGTATATCTTCAATCTGCTTGCTCTTCTGCTCTTCTTTAGGATGATACTCTTCTCTTGCGGTCGACTGGTCAGGTCGAGTTGTTCTCCCTTAGTATATTTTGAATCTGTCAGGTCAGGTCGACTTGTTCTTCTTTACTATATGTTGAAGCTATCATCTGCGAAGTGTCATCACTTCTGGAGCTCCCATATTTTGAGTAGTAGGCCACATTATATTAATGCACACAACAAATTACAGCATGCATGGCATCTTTTAAAAGAATTGCAGAGATAGCACAAAGGGGCTTACAGGGAGGCAGTATTGGATTAGAATCACTTCTGCATTACAAAGAAAATCTCACTTGTTTTTATGTTTTCATGCATGTCAGATATTGAACATTATCAAAATGAATATGAGAATGGGCGCACGAGAGGAATATTGCGGAATGATCCACTGGCTAACAAACTTGGCATGGTGGAGGATGGCCTATCTTATTCACCCATCAAGGTGCTTGCTCTAACTTTGCAAAGTTGTATTGGTCGCACATATTTTTGCATCTGACCTCTTGCATTACTTCTACTTTGTTACACCATCTGCTTAGTTTAAGCATCATATATGAGTATATGCCATACCTATCCATTTTCTGTACCTATTCCATGTGTCGTCACACTATGTTTTTCCAGTCAAATGTTGTTCTTTCATAATAGATGTCCAAAACGAAGAGGGTGAGTGCAGATCCACAAGGAGTACAAACTAGGTATTTAGTAGGTATTTAGAAAAGGTAGTGATACCTTTTAAATCAGATAGATCAGCAGCCACAGAAAACACAGGCCCAACTGTACCACACTTTACCCCTACTCCAGTGGCCAAACCCCTATTAGAACTGCTGGGAGCCCAGCGTCAGGTACTGTCTATGATATCAATTCAAAATTTGAACAGCTAAATTTCTGCTTGTGCCTTACCTTCTCTCTTGTATGAAAACTAATTTCAGATGAATCTCCTTGCTCAAAGGATCATACGATCTCAAAACAATAATGGGCTCTGCATTGCTCTTATCAGTACCTTTCTCCCTTTTTCCTTGTAACGCTGTACTTAATTAATTGCTATTTGATTATGTATCATCAGTCTGCACCTGAGCTTCATTATCCTCTGTCTCTTCCAATATTATTTGATCTATATTTACTCTTTGCAAAATGTAGAATAATGGCAACGCTTATAAAGAATTTTCTTTGGGGAATTTATTGAATTATCCTTCCATCAACATGGAGAAGGGCTTTGTCCAGCCCGTGTTAACATGTAATGTAAGTTCATCCTTCTCAAGCCTTCAAAATTTGTTCTAGTATAGATTTGGATAGGCATCATTTCCTCCACTGCTGTTTGCTTTGCTGTTTACATCTGATTGATGTTTGCAACAACTACCAGTTTCAAATTGCAGTTGTAAAAACATGTTCCTTATGTAGAACAGATCCATTTATTTGCTTATATAATTGTGAAACCTGTTACGTGTCTCCTTGTCTCTCTTTCAGACTCGTATCTATTACGCCAGGCAGAACTTTAGGGAAGATAGTGAGCCAAACCATCTTGAGGACAGCGAGATGACCCCAAGGTCCTGTCTTGATGAAGACAGTGAGTTGAAGCTACTCACCAGCAGGTGTGAGACAACCTCTATGCAGTCGCTGCTTCAATCAGTTCGACTTCTTCAGTCTCAACTTAAAGCGGAAAGGCTTGCTTCAGCTTAGCTCCGACTTGAAGTCAAAGATGCAATGAAGATGTCAGAGGACTGCCATGCGCACCATCATGCCTTAAATCTAGTGTTGATGCATCTATCGTTGACACAACTGTGGTCTACTCAGCTTCTTCAGCTGTTTGGGGGGCCCGACATGGCCAAGCCTAGTGCCTTCTGAAGTGCTCTCAGTTTTGTATATTCTTTTCTCGGCGCGTTTATTTGCACTGGTGGCGAACTTTGATGCCCAGTGGATGTAATATGTGTGATAGCCGTGATAGCCTAGCGTAAGTTGCTTGCTTATTTATTTCCTTGTTGTCATGTTTATTTGTTTGCTTGTGGTCATTGCAGTTCTTTTTCCGCGGTTTGCTAGTGGCTGCAATAACCTATTTTTTAAAACTAGGCCACAATAACCATGGGCTAATATTTACTGTAGTGACACTGGGCCTCCTACGGGCCGTAGAAATAGTGGGCCTTCTACGGGCCGTAGAAATAGTGGGCCTTCTACGGGCCATAGAAACAATGGGCCTTCTACGGGCCGTAGAAACAATGGGCCTTCTACGGGCCGTATCATCAATGGGCCTTATATGGGCAGTATGATCGATTGGCCAAACATGGGCCAATAACAGGCCGCATTATGGCCGTAAACAGGCTAGAGTTGGAATCGTCCGTTCATGGGCCGACCATAACGGGCCATCGTTAATAGGCCGTATTTGATGACGCTATGAAAACGGCCCAACGTATTAACGAACCACAAACGGGCCGACTGTAACCACGGGCTGAATTTGGCCCACAAGAAGAAAATGACAGTAACGGGCCGTAAGTAAACGAATGCTGGAAATGAGCCCAAGAATAAATGGGCTCTGAGAAGGCCGAAAGGTAACATGGGCTGGAAACGGCCCAACGGAATAACGGGCCGTTAATGGGTGTAAAGTGATACACTGTTCATTACGGGCCAATTTCACCACGGGCCGTTAATAGGCCAAGAGTTACATAGGGCCTCATATGGGCCGAAAGACGTCATGGGCCATACATGGGCCAGAAGTGAAAACAGGCTGGAATCATATTGCGTGGCCCAGATGAAGCTACTGGGCCTAATTCGGATAGGGCGTAACGGGCCTTGGGTTAGCGGGCTGTAAATGGGCTATATGCAAACAAGCCGTTAACAGGCTTTGCATGGGCCGGCCCGCCACCTTTTGACCAAGTCAAACGGGCCAGCCTTTTCACAGGAATGGGCCTCTGTTGGGCCGTGCCATGTATCGACGTATCATAGGCGCCTTCTGTCCAATGAGTGGATGACATCTGTCCCAACGATGAGCCGACACGTGTTTCCTCCAGCCAATGATGATTTTACACGTGGAAAATCCCCATTGGTCCGGGCTGTTAACGGGTTATCGGATCCTAAACCCGACCCGATAGCTTAACGGCGTTCCGTTACGGTGGATGCCACGTGTCAGTCACCCTTGACGAAAGCACTTCTGTGACGCAGGATTTATCGTCATGGAAGTGGACACTTCCGTGATGATAATTTTGGTAATGTCATGGAACACTTCTACGACAGCACAGGTATGACTATCTTGATTCTGTCATAAAATCGTCATGGATGTACATGCATGACAGAAAATGTGACCTACTGTGACAAACACGTATCATCACGGAAGTGTATTTTTTTTGTAGTGGTGGTTGGCGGCGTCATTCCTTCGCAGCTGCCTCTTCTTCTCCAGATCCTTGGTCAGGGTCCCCTCCCGGGCCCTGACCTCCAAAAGCATCCCCTCAAGACCTTCCAGCTTTAGCTTTAGGTCTTTGATGGAGTCGTTGGCCTTGGAGAGCTGCTCAGCCTTGCCGAGGACTGCGGCCTGCGCCTCAACCAGAGCACCGTTGAGCGTGTCCTTCTCCTTCGCCAGCTTCAGGGCCTGTTCCTTCAGCCTGTCCCGCTCCACCTCCAGCTCTTTCACCTTGCCGGCCTGGACATGGGCCTGAGTATTGAGTGCCTCCTCGTGCCTCTACTCCAGCTCCTGGGTCCGCTGCACGACAAGCTTCTCGACCTCCTACTCCTTGCCGCGGAGTGTCGCGGCGAGCTTCTCCTCACGAGCGGCAAGATCCTCCTCGTGGGAGTTCAGTTCGGCCTGGTGCTGGTGCCGAGCGGCCTCGTCCTTGACGGCCTGTTCCCTCGCCGCCTCCTGGGCCTTCTCGATGTCGGCCTGCTTCATGACAAGCTCTAGCTTGCGCTCGGCCAACAGGTCCTGGGCAACCTTGAGCTCCTCATGGGCTTGGCGAAACCAAGCCTGCGTCTCGGCGAAGGGTCTTGCCGGGGCCCCGGCAAGGGTCTTGCCGTGGCATCGCGGTCGTCCCCGGCAAGGATCTTGCCGCGGGTCTCGTGGATTTCCTCGGCAAGGATCTTGCTGAGGATCGTCGTCTTCTAGTCCTCATCTCATCTTGTGTGCTTATGATCTTCACAAAGATCTACATGCCACCATGGAGGTGCCTCCTGAGCCTTGCTTCCAATGTGTTTGATGGTGTTGGAACCCTTGGGCTTAAGGGTGGCGCGCTCTGCTGGCGTTGGGCAAGTTGCCCCGGCAAGGCTCTGCCGGGGCTGCGGAGGCCGCCCCGGTGAGGGCTTGCCGGGGGAGTCCACCTCGCCCTTCTGCTCTTTGTGTTTCCTGTCTTGGCGTTGATCTAGTCGTCTTGTGCCTTTGACTTCCCTCCTCTGCCCTACTTAGTGTGGTCGCAGGCGCGGCTCTGACTGCCCGTGCACAAGTAAAGGGGTAAAAAAGGAGAGCCCCTACTTTTGTACACCGACATAGAGGTATATATGATTACTATGATGTGGAAAGAATAGAAGAATTTGTTGCTTTTAAGGGTGCTTATGAAATTGAATCTTTGTTTGAAAAGTATGAGGCTTTTGATGATGACACTACTAGGAAAAGGCTAATTAGTGGCGCACCTGTTTTGGCCATTAATGGTGCACTACAGGTGCGCCACTATCATCACGCCATTAGTAACTAATACTAATGGCGCACCCCTGATGCGCCATTAGTATACCAGACAGTAGTGGCGCACCAGGCAGTGCGCCATTAGTATGTCCCCTGGTGTGCCATTACTATGCCTCCCAGGGGGCCATATTTACCTTGTGCTCTGGGTTACTAATGGCGCACTACTAGATAGTGCGCCACTAGTGTGTTTATTGCAGTGCGCCACTAAAGTGCTGTGTGGTGCCCCACTAGTATGAATATTAGGATTTTTTTTGTTTTTGATATTTGCACAGGTTACAAAATATATTACTGCACAGAATATAGACAGCACAACATATAAACAGCAGATTTATCGAATACAATAGAAGATTAGTCTCCGAATACAATTCATCATATTAGTCTCGGAATTCAAAAGACCGAACAAAGTTAGAACATTACAAGTCTAGAGACCGCGAGTAGCGAGTTTGTCTTCACATTACAAGTCGATATCGATCATCTAAACTACCATCACATAGAGGAGAGCTGCGGTCCTCACGATTAGCATCATTGCGATGAAATTGGTCTTCATCCGGTTCCTCCTCCGCTCCCTCCTCTCTCCCGCTAGATAGCGCGCGTATCTAGCTTCCGCCTCCGCCCTAGTGGTGTACCCTTTGTAACTGTTACCGTTGAAACGGTGAACTTGTCTCCGACACTCCTCCCAGTCGTCGTAGACTCCGGGAACCTTACCCTTGTACACGACATACGACGGCATCTCTATGCACTAGCCAAACAAAACGTTAGTAGCAATTCAGAGACAATACATAAGCAATATATAAGTATGCAACAAAAGGATCGGAAGAGAAAAGCAAGACATTAATAGCACGATTCCTGGTCCTACTAATAAATAGCATCGATTACATATAAGTTGAGCGACTGTCCAAACCAAAGAGACATGCAAGTTCATTAAAATTTGATTACAACATGAGCTAATCGATATTTCAGAACTACATAGCATCACTACTTTCGACTCGACTCGGAGACCGGAGCGTGGATGAAGCCGCGGTCTGTCGTGATGGTCATGAAATCGCGGGCGTTGTCAGCTTGCATTTGTAGCGTTGTTTCTATCTCACTGTTGGACGGTTGATATCTGAGGTAGAACTGCTCCGAGGGACGAAGGACATCTTGATGGATGATTTCTGCAAACTCCGACTGGATGCGAAAGAATTCTTGTCTGATGTCCGCGTCCTGGATCGCCGACAAGCGTGCGGCCCAATCTTTGAGATTATTTGGTAGCAGAAGGTGATTATGGTCCCGTACGATCGCCCGCATGTGATGGAGGGTGTAGTAGGCATCCTTCTGACCGCCAGGCGGCTGCTTGACGCAGGGGAACGTCGTATTGTGGGTGAACACGTGCTTGCCGTACCTACGAACTGGCCTGCTGAAGGTGCCTCCAGATCTGGCGTAGCCGGGGAGAACATCATCAAGAACTTTCTTGATATTTGTGTAGTCTTTCTTCGACTGACGGTCCGAGTCGAAATACGTGGCCATGGAATATTTCGGGCTTAAGAGGATGAGTGTGCACTGTGTGTCACTGCACAAAACACAGAATGTTCGATCAAAATCTAAGAAATCATATGTTACGGGGCGGTGAGGGGATGACTTACTCAGGAAAGTATCACCACGATCTCTTCCCGTAGCCTTCTGAGTTGCCTCACGCCAACCGACTTCCAAGAGATGATGTCGAAAAAGTTGCATAGGCCAAATAGCATTTCACGGACGTGCGCGTCCATGATCCCACGGATTGCAACTGGAAGTATCTGCGTCATCAGCACGTGACAGTCGTGAGACTTCATCCCGCTGAACTTCTGCTTCGCTGAGTCTAGGTATCTGCTTATCTTCCCCGCGTAACCGTAAGGAAGTTTTACCCCTACGAGGCAGGTGAAAAACTGCTCGATCTCCTCCTGACTTAGAGTGAAGCACGCGGGAGGGTAGTCATTTCCGGTCTTCTTGGCCTTTTTGCCTTTGCGACGACTTTCCGTGTCCTGCTTTGCCTCATCATCATCATCATTAGCGTGAAGCTCCTCCCCGATGCCCATTGATTTCAAGTCTGCCCTTGCTTTCGGCCCATCTTTGGTCCTCTCTGGCATGTTGAGCAGGGTACCAAGCAGACTCTCGCACACGTTCTTCGTGATATGCATGACATCAAGGCTGTGAGGCACACAGTGGATCTTCCAGTACGGCAAGTCCCAGAAAATAGACCTTCTTTTCCATACCTTCAGCAGCGGCTCTGGCGCCTTTCACTTCTTTCCCGGCTCTGGCGCCTTTTGCTTCTTTCCCGGCAGTGGGCAATCTTTCCAATTTTTCAACAGCTCGTCTATTTCCTCGCCGCTCCTCGTACGCGGGCGTCTTCGGGGTTCGGTTTCACCATCGAACAGATCCTTGCGTTTTCTCCATGGGTCATCGTCGCGAAGCCACCTTCGATGTCCCATGAACACGGTTTTCGAAGACCCGGGATCTCTATCTAGCTGGCGATACGTTGTGTCATCCATGCACCTGACGCATCCAGAAAATCCGTGGACCACCTGCCCCCCGAGATATCCGTAACCGAGATAGTCGTGCACCGTCGTGAGCAGTGCGGCTCTCATAGGGAAATATTATTTCTCTGCAGCGTCCCACGTATTGGCTGGCGTTTTCCACAGCGTGTCTAGCTCCTCTTTCAGCAGTCCAAGATACAGATTATGTCGTTCCCTGGTTGTTTCGGCCCTTCAATTAGCATACTCATGTGAATGTACTTCCTCTTCATGCACAACCAGGGGGGAAGGTTGTACATCCACACAAACACAGGCCAGGTGCTATGTGTGCTTCTCTGGCTGCCAAACGGATTGACTCCATCGGTGCTCGCGCCCAGCACGATGTTCCTTGGATCGTCCCCAAATTCTGGGTGTTCGAAGTTCAACGCTTGCCACTAGCTCGCATCCTTATGGTGACTCAGCATCTTGTCTTTTTTATTTATCTCCGGATCATTTCCGTCATCTTCTCGCTTCTTCTCCTCCCTATCCGCGTGCCAACGCAGGAGCTTTGCTAGCTTAGGGTCCGCGAAATACCGCTGCAGACGAGGAGTGATCGGAAAGTACCACACCACTTTTCGAGGAGTTTCTTCCTTTTCTTGTATCGAGTGACGCCACACACCGGACATATGGTAGACTCCGCGTGCTCGTCCCGATAAATGATGCAATTGTTCATGCACACATGGTATTTCACGTGCGGTAAATCCAGAGGACACACGATTTTCTTCGCCTCCTCGAAACTGGTCGGGCACTTGTTCCCCTTGGGAACACGTTCGTGCCAGAATGACATGTTCTCGTCGAAGCATGCGTCGGTCATTTTGTGTTTTACCTTCATCTCCAGAGCCATGAGCGTTACTTTCAGGCGGGTATCCTCGGGCCTGCATCCTTCATATAATGGAGTAACCGTGTCTATCTCCAGTTGATCCAGCTTGGCTTTCTCTCGGGCGGCAGCTCTTGCGTTATCCGTCTGCTTGAGAAGCAGCTCTTGAATATGAGGGTCCTGCACCCAGCCCATCGATGGTCCATCGTTGTCTGCTCCGGCATCTTCATCTTCATGATCATGCCCTTCGTCTTGATCTTCCTCATCATCATGTCCGACATCTTCTACATGATGACTATGTACTGCATCACCGTCGTGATCATGTCCTGGAGATTCTTCGTCTTCTCGCCCGCCCTCTCCGCGGTGGTTGTCTTGCTGCCCTTCCTCATTTCTTGCCCGGCCCCCATGGACGACTTCATAGTCATCTTCATCACCTTGCCACCGATAGCCATCCATGAAACCACGCAAGAGCAGGTGGTCCCGCACCTGTCCGGAATCCGGATCCGCAATAAGGCTCTTCAGCTTGCATCTTCGACACGGACATCTTATCATCGTCTCGTTCTTTTGAAGCATCTCGGCCTTCGCGGAGCTCAAAAACCTATTCACGATGCCTTCGGTCATCGTGCGGACCATGGTCGCCTGCGGGGTATAGAGCAAAACGATATTTTAGAACCAAGAAAAAATTTGGCATGACTTTGCCTAAAAATAGGACCAAAAAGAATGCATAGTGCCAAATTCTTGCCGAAACGGAAATGAATCAACATTCCGGCAAAATATTGGCAACTATCGCATTTCAAATACTGGTACCTACAAACACGAACATATATGCAACACCACAAACATACGTAGATCTAGCTAGGCCATAAAAAGTGCATGTGCACGTTGTTGGAGGAAGAAAAAAGTAGATCTACAACATAAAGAAAGATTTCCCCTTACTTACCTATCAAAAAAAGGTAATTTAACCACTTAATTTGGGTGAATCTATGGTGCAAATGAGGTGAGGAGGAGGAGGTAGCCGAGACAAGCTTGGAGGAGGAGGTGGAGAGAATGAAGTGGGGAAAGTGAGTGTGGTAGGTGGCTCTCCAAAATATCTAGCTGGTCTCAGGTTACTAATGGCGCACAACCTAAAAGTGCGCCATTAATAACCCTGGTTACTAATGGCGCACCTATTACGTGGTGCGCCATTACTAGTTTTGCAAACAAAATTGTTAGTAGTGGCGCACCGTGGATGTGGTGCGCCATTACTAGTTTGAACTAGTAATGGCGCACTGTGCCCTGGTGCGCCATTAATAGTTTTGGAAAAATAAAATAAAATAAAATTTGTTAGTAATGGCGCACCGTGTGTCTGGTGCGCCATTAGTAATGGGGACACTAATGGTGCACCTGTATCTGGTGCGCCACTAGTATATAGCAGTGGCGCACCACATACATGGTGCGCCATTAATGTCCATATTAGCTATAGCCCTTTTCCTAGTAGTGTGATGTTTATAGACCTGAAAATTTTGCCATCCTTAGATATTGCTATGATAATTACAAATACAATTCCGATATTGATAAATTTATTGAGAGAGTCTTCGCTCTCCAAGAAGAGACTAATATTTTGCTAGAGTCTATGGAAGAAGGAATTGATGAAACTATGAGCTCATTGGATGAAAAAGATGATGAGGACAGCAAAGAACAAGCGGAGGAAGAGCGTATTGATCACCCGTGCCCACCTTCTAATGAGAGTAACTCATCAACTCATACATTGTTTAATTTCCCTTCGTTCTACCGAAGGATGAATGCCATGATAATTGCTATGATCCCGTTGATTCGTTTGAAATATCCGTTTTTGATGATGCTTGCTATGCTTGTGGCCATGATGCCAATTTAAATTATGCTTATGGAGATGAACTTGCTATAGTTCCTTATGTTAAAAATGACATTGCTGCTATTGCACCCACACATGATAGTCCTATTATCTTTTTGAATTCTCCAAACTACACTATATTGGAGAAGTTTGCACTTATTAAGGATTACATTGATGGGTTGCGTTCTACCACTACACATGATAATTTTTATGAGTATAATATGCATGTGCTTGCTGCTCCTACTTGCAATTATTATGAGAGGGGAACTATATCTCCACCTCTCTATGTTTCCAACACGATAGAATTGCAAGATACCGCTAATGCTATGTATTGGCCATTACTTGATGTGCATGGATTGTTCTTGTATGACATGCCGATGCATAGGAAGAGATTTAGACTTCGTCATTGCATGATATATGTTGCCTTGTGCTCACTACTAAATGCCAAATCACTATTAATTAAAATTGGCTTTCATATACCTTGGGATCCGGGTGGATCCATTACATGAGCACTTTATGCCTAGCTTAATGGTTTTAAAGTAAGCACTGCCGGGGAGACAACCCGGAAGTTTTAGAGAGTCATTTATTTCTGTTGAGTGCTTTTATAAAGTTTAAAAACAAAAAAATTATAGAGGGGAACCTAAAACTTCACAAAAATAAAAGTGAAATTGAGAGGGACAAGCATTGTGAAAGTGGGAGCTAGCCTTGAACTTTTTTCATGCCCATGAAAACTTTGTGAATCTTAATTACAGAAACTTTCAACAAAAAATAATTATCCCCTGGTACAAATCCATTGTATTATAAAAATAATGTGCCAAGATTTGCCTTTAGGATGATTAGATTGCTTGTTGGTATGTGCGGTGCAGGAACAGAAACTTTGGCTGTAGCGCGTGAATTTTCATTTTTTACTGGAACGTCAAACATTTATAAAACTTTTTGCACAGTCTTGCTATACAAATTGTTTACGCTTTCCTTCATTTTCAGAATTTTTTGAGTAACAGAAGTATGGTAGATGTTCAGATTGCTACAGATTGTCCTGTTTAAGACAGATTCTGTTTTTTATGCATTGTTTTGCTTGTTTTGATGAAACTATCGATTCTATCGGTGGTATAAGCCATGTAAAAGTTATATTACAGTAGCTACAATGCAAAAACAAAATATGAATTGGTTTGCAACAGTACTTAGAGTAGTGATTTGCTTTATTATACTAACGGATCTTACCGAGCTTTCTGTTGAGTTTTGTGTGGATGAAGTGATCAAAGATGGAGGAGCTCTCGATATGCGGAGAAGGAGGAGAGGCAAGAGCTCAAGCTTGGGGATGTGCAAGGCACCCCAAGGAAATATTCAAGGAGACTCAAGCGTCTAAGCTTGGGGATGCCCCGGAAGGCATCCCATCTTTCTTCAACAAGTATCGGTATGTTTCCGTTTTCGTTTCGTTCATGTCATATGTGCAAATCTTGGAGCGTATTTTGCATTGAGTTTTCACTTCTCTTTCATGCACCATGCTGGTATGAGATAGTCCATGGTGGATTTATAGAATGCTCATTGCACTTCACTTAAATCTTTTGAGTATGGCTTTGTAGAATGCTTCATGTGCTTCACTTATATCATTTGAAGTTTGGATTGTCTGTTTCTCTTCACATAGAAAACCGTTATTTGAAGAATGCTCTTTTGCTTCACTTATATTTGTTAGAGCATGGTCTTTTGTAAAAAGAATTAAACTCTTATGCTTCACTTATATCCATTTAGAGTCAAAAGGAATTGGTCATTTGCATGGTTAGTCATGAAATCCTACATAAAACTTATGGATCACTGAATATGATATGTTTGATTCCTTGCAATAGTTTTGCGATATAGAGATGATAATATATGGGAGGTACTAGTAAACGTGTAACATCCCAATTTTCAATTTGGATGTTATACATAGGTCATCATATGCATATCATATTTTATTTGCATTTTTGGTTATGATCCCAGAAATCTTAAGCAACTCAAGGACCCAAGGAGAGAGTTGGAGATTTCATAAATTTTCATATTTAATTTTTTCTCAAATTTGAAAAGAGGATCAATTTGGTTTTAATATTTTTCTCTCCAAATATTTCTAATACTAAAAATAAAAGAGGGAAGATAATATGACTTCTTCAAAAAGAGAGGAATATTGAAGGAAAAAAAATTAAAATCAAATATATATTTTATTTGAGATTTTATGTGAATTAGAAAAAAATATGCATTTTTCAAAATTGCATTTTTAGGCCAGAAAAATGTTCACTTTGTTCTAAATATTTTATTTAGACAGTGAAAACTATTTCTGGCATTTTTAGATTTTTTAATATTTTATTAGGATTTTTATTCAGGAAAAATTTTATTTTAAAAAAATCCCAGCCGAGCCGAGCACTCCCGCGCCGCCGCCTTCCTCCCGCCGTGCGAGGCACGGACGCCGAGGGGAGTCAGAGTCGGACTCCGCCCCGCGCCAACCCTTCCCAAAGGCGCCACCACCCCCTGTCTTTATAAGCCGCCCATCCAGCCACCTCCTCGCCACCCCGCCGCCCGCAGCCACCGCCGCCGCCGCCAGCTGCTGCTACGCGCGCCGCCGCCGCTCGCTGTGGCCGCATGCCGCCTCGCCGGAGCCCCGCCTCGCCGGACTCGTCGGATCTCGCCGCCGCCGGACTCGTCGGATCTCGCCGCCGCCGACCCGCCTTTTTTTTGTTGAATCGGTAAAACCGCTGAACCGCCGCCCGGTTTTTTTAGGTTTTTCGTTAGATAGGTTTAGATCGGTTTTTTTTTTCAAGTTCGCTAATTAGCGAACGTTCACTCGAACGTCACTGTTAGCGAACGTCTTCGCCCATTTGTCCCTGATAGCGAACGCTCGTTCGTTAGTGTTTTTCTTTTTATTTTATTTTCGGCCAGGGACCTATCCGTGATTATTTTTATCGCATATTAGCTCCTGATCTTCAAACCCTCGCAACTTTTTAACCGTTTATCCAAATCCAGTGAAACCAACGCCAAAATCTTCGTCTCGAACCCCTCTTTCCAGATAATCAAATTGAATATGGTTTTCACAATTTAAAATTTGGTTTCAAGCAGATTTGAATTCAAACTTCTTTTGATCGTAGTTTGAGTTTCATAGCTCCGATTCGATTGATTCTCTTTGCAAATTGAAGATCTTCCAGTTGAACTTTCATTTTGGATCTTTTCATTTGAGTTTTACCCTTGAATCTTATGCTTGCGTGCTTATGTATGCTATTGTTTGTTTACGATAGAGTTTCCGGAGTGCGAAGCGTTCTACTACGAGTCACTAGGGTTTTCAGAATGTCAGCAAGGCAAGTAACACTTTGATCATACCCCTTTATTACCCAGTTTTTATGCATTAGTCTCAACCCTCAAACATTGCATGGTTAGGATCTGATTAACATGCGGGTACTGGGAAGTAGTTGATGATGGTAGAACCTATTGCCCTTTATTTCAAACCTTGGGAGTTACTTCTACGTTATGCTTGAATTGCTATGCTATGCTCGTAGATGTGGTTTGGTTTGAGTGATCCATGACAGATGTGAGAGTTGATAATAAATGGTTAGCTTAAGGTGGCTACTTTAATACACATCTGGGTGGATTTGTTGTGGGCACCTGGAGAATCCAGTGTTGTCCTAGGATATCCCAGAGTACCCGTGTGATCATCCTATGGTTCGCCACCCAGGCTCAAACGGATCATGAGATTGTTCATGCTAGAAACTTCCGTGTGTAGCCACAAGCCATTATGGGCTCTGGCATAGTTGAGTATGTTGTGTGACCTCTTTCAGTGGTAGGCTAGCAGATGTAGGGGATGTAGGTGGTACTGTCTACCCAGAGTAAAGAGTTAATGCTTCTCAAAGACTGTGTCTCGGTCAGCCGTTTCTTAGACACCATGTAGTGCAAGAAATCCACCGGAGGAGATCGAGTCTTGTGGGGAAAAGTGCGCAAACCTCTGCAGAGTCACTACAAGAAATATGTCAACTAGTGACCTTCTGTCAGTGACCCTAGAAGAATTGGTCATAGATCTATGACCATTTCAGACCAATTGGTCGAAAGCTGTTCGGGGGGCTCCAAACCCTAAACTATAACGACCATTTTGGTCTGAAAGGTCGTAATTTCCTTACACGAAATGGTCATAAAGCAGATAGCACTGGTCCGCTTCCTTATTTCTAGCTAATCATGACCAATATAGATGGTCATAACCTTGTAAATTGTGGTGGGTTGCTATGACTAGGCGCCACCTCATCAGTTTTGCCTATGTGTCATGTCCATGTGGTAGTTTTTGCCCTAGGTTGTGAAGCAACCTATATTTCTGTCATTGACAAAATTCCCAAAAAAATCTCATAAATTCTTTGGGTCATATCTTCGTCAAATATGTAAAAAAAATCTACCTTGCCTAGTTCAAAAACAATTCAAAAATATTTATTTTCCTATTCTATTCAGAAAAACACTTTGTGAAGGAAGTACCATTTTGGCATGTCCAAATGGTATCCATTTTCTAAAATGCTTTCCTATGCCCAAATAACCATCCTCCACCAAATGCCAGCTCAATCCATTCATTATTTTGAGCCCAGCTTCAACATTCGTATTTATGTCCAGTGTGGTACTTTGCAAAGCAAGTACCACCTAGGCTCCTCCTTTTGAGCTGAAAATTTGTGAAGACGGTCTTCTTAGTAACTGATCATCCTCGGCCAAAACTCACGCCCATTAGCCATGTGCATTTCCCGTACCGCTAATCAAACACTTGGCTACTTATTCATGTTTGAGCATCGATCGGTCTCCTCGTGAGAATCTTATGTTGTGATTTTCTTCCTTGCACCTACCTGGGGAGTGCCCAACCCACTAGACATGCCTAGGCCGCCCAGAACACATGGCAACACCACGGTCACGCGGTGACCACGCGGCGGGCATGCGAGTTTACACGCTCTAGAGTTGGGGCCCTCTCCACCGTCCAAACCTCGACGTATCGCCACCAAACCATTTATTTATGATTAAATAGGTACTTATGTACCTAGAAATCATTTTTAAAAAAAATAAAGATCAAACTATGAGGCAGCTGCAGTTCAAATTTGACCTGCTTCCTGCTGAATCGGCGGGAATTTGTCTTTTTCACGAGAGGTCGATCAAAACTTTTGGCACCCAACCATTTTGTTAATTGTGCATTAAATATGGCCTAGTATTTTAGAAAATTGATTTGGTCCAATTTTGCAACAAATATATGGTAGGTCCTTCACAAAAAAACTTCATTTCGGGCACTCAAAAAATGGAAAATGAATTTTCCGTGCAAAGAAAATGAAAACTCCCTTAGGCAACATGGTTTGGAATTCCAAGATGCACCCTTGTGCAAAATATGAGATCATTTGAACAAACTATGCCATGAATGTGGCCATAAGATTGATCATTTGGCTTGAAAGCCATGAATCTTCACGCATGATAGCTCATTTCTGAGAACACTTTTTTAAAATAATTGCCGTATTACAAGTTTATAATTTTTTCTGGTAACTTGGCCACATATGATGAAACAATGCGAAGGTTTTCCAATTTTTTGATTTTTTTGAATTTTTTATGCCCGTTTCAAAATGCGGTCAAAACGGCGGGAATGACCGTTCCTAGCTCGTGGTTGAGTCTTGGAATTTTTTTGGTGTTTCTTTGATTAAATAGATACTTATGTACCTAGAAATGATTTTTGGAAAAAATAAAGAGCAAACTACGAGGTAGCTACAGTTCAAATTGGACCCGCTTCCTACTGAATCGGCGGGAATTTGTCTTTTTCACGAGAGGTGGATCAAAACTTTTGGCACCCAACCATTTGGTCAATTGTGCATTAAATATGTCCTAGTATTTTAGAAAATTGATTTGGTACAATTTTGAAACAAATATATGGTCGGTCCTTCACAAAAAAACCTCATTTCGGGAACTCGAAAAATGGAAAATGAATTTTCCGTGCAAAGAAAATGAAAACTCCCTTAGGTAACATTGTTTGGAATTCCAAGATACACCCTTGTGCACAATATGAGATCATTTGAATAAACTATGCCATGATTGTGGCCATAAGATTGATCATTTGGCTTGAAAGCCATGAATCTTCACGCATGATAGCTCATTTCTGAGAACACTTTTTTAAAATAATTACCGTATTACGAGTTTATTATTTTTCTGTTAACTTGGTCACATATGATGACACAATGCGGAGGTTTTCCAATTTTTTGATTTTTTTTTTCAATTTTTTATGCCCGTTT
The DNA here is from genome assembly GCF_002575655.3 of Aegilops tauschii subsp. strangulata. Taxonomy (NCBI): domain Eukaryota; kingdom Viridiplantae; phylum Streptophyta; class Magnoliopsida; order Poales; family Poaceae; genus Aegilops; species Aegilops tauschii. The sequence continues at coordinate 587,992,773 of NC_053041.3, forward strand.
CAAAATGCGGTCAAAACGGCAGGCTTAACCGCTCCTAGCTAGTGGTTGAGGCTTGGAATTTTTTTGGTGTTTCTCTGGTTAAATTGATACTTATGTACCTTGAAATGATTTTTGGAATAAATAAAGAGCAAACTAGGAGGCATCTCCAGTTCAAATTTGACCTGCTTCCTGCTGAACAGGCAGGAATTTGGCTTTTCACGGGAGGTGGATCAAAACTTTTGGCACCCAATCATTTGGTCAATTGTGTATTAAATATGGCCTAGTATTTTAGAAAATTGATTTGGTCCAATTTTGCATCAAATATATGGTAGGTCCTTCACAAAACAACTCATTTTGAGGACTGAAAAATGGAAAATGAATATTTCATGAAAAACAATAGATTATGACCAATTTATATGGTCATAAGGCCATTACATTGTTTGCTGCGTTCTGATTGGTCCCTGGGCATATCACGCGGATCATGCATCTAGCATCGTCGGATGCTTCTGTATCCAACGGTAGCCCAACTACCCAAACCCTCACCATCACACCCAACCGCAGCCCAAACCCTAACTCTCCACTCCTCTCTCCCGTTTCCCCGATTCAGATCCATTCCCGCCGCCGCCGTCGCCCCCGCCCCCTTCTCCCCGATTCAGACCACATCCTCCCACCATAGCTCGCCGCCGGGCCTCCCCCTCCCCTCCTCGCAGATCCAGAGCTGCGAGATCCATCTCTCTCCGACCTCGAGGTCGACTGGTAGCAGCGGGCTACATGCTGGCAGAGCCACCGCCAATCTCCTTCGCTTCTTCGATCCCCTTCTCTCCCAAAGCCGCCTTGCCAATTCGACGCCGACCTGCAGGAAGGAAATGGCGACGGAACCAATGCGGGTCGCGTCCGCGTTCTCCGTGCCCCTCCTCGACAGCCCCTTCCCCTCTCATCTTCCACGCCACGTGCCTCCGCCGCAAGCGTGCCGCCACCCCTCCCTGCCGTGATCGGAGAGGAAGTACCAGATCCGCGCCGACCAGCACTGGGCTTGGTCCCCGTGCCCCGGATCTGTCGTCTCCACCGTGGGAGGAGTCGTGGCCTCCCTGTCATTGTGCCTTCTCCACTCCTGCAATCGACGATCCACGCCGAGGATCACCGGGGCGACTTCCCGTGCACGTGATCCGTTGTCCCCCACCTCGGGAGGAGTCGTCGCATCCCAGTCGCCGTTCCTTCTCCCCTTCTCCAACCGAGGCCCGCCCTGCCACCTAGTTCACGAAGGACGGCAGACGAGCCTGGTTCCATCACCATGTCTCTGCCGCTGACAAGGTCCATCTCCCCTTAACTTACTGCTTAGCATCGATCTTAATATTACAATTTTCCCTAGATGCTAGTATTATTTCCCTATCATTTGATTTGTGATTGCTGGTTGCATCAGAACACTAGTCTATGTAACATGAGTCATTTATACCCCCTGTATCTCAAGGTTAATGTTCGTGTGATGGTCTGACTCTGTTCATTCTCTGCTTGCCAGCCCTCGTAGACTCCATTTGTTCTGTAATAATGATATTTTGGTAGCTTAACATGTTAGAAACTGCGTGGTTTATTATTCTGCACTGAAATTATATATGATGATTTATTGTAACTTCTGTGTGTAATTGGCCTCGGTTTGTGACCTGTGTTGTTGGGTGTAATGAGCACGGGAGGTTGAGGAGGTCCAAGAACGGCCGCTCGTCGCGGCTGGTGGTGCGCGCGGACGCCAAGGAAATCGCCTTTGACCAGAAGTCCCGGGCCGCGCTCCAGGCCGGCGTCGAGAAGCTCGCCAGCGCCGTCGGCGTCACCCTCGGCCCGCAAGGTGATGCTCAGCCGCCTCTAACAAATAATTGCAGCTCGCGTTTCACGCCTGAACCACTAGCTTTTCCGTGTTTACTGTGGTGCCAAACCACTAGTTCCATGATAAGGTTGTCAGAAAGTTCCACATGTTCAGTATCTGCTGCAAAACCTAACTGCACGCTAGCTAATTGCTCATTTCATCCGCATTTTCTATGCGTTGCGGTCTGCTGTGTGACCCAATTTTGAGTTAACACAGCCACAAAATAGCATGAAGCAAAATCAATGAATATTGTAATTTTGGGGTTTGACACTGTCCCCTTGGTGATGGTGCATATTGCTTACTGGACTGCAAGACTCTGAATTAAAACTGAGTAGTGTACAGAATATGCCACAAGCATGGTTCGAATTGAAACATGTATAGTTAAGGAATTCTAATCAATAATCATACAATCTAGAAACAATTTTAGACTCTAAGGCCTACCAAGATTGACACAACCTATCTTTCTAGATTTCTTTCACACTGTACCAAATTGTCGTACCATATCAAAGTCCAGGACATTAGTTTCCAGAAGTGTGTTATATAGAATCTAGGACTCGTTATAAGATAACTAAGCAATACTAAGACCAAAGAACACCTAACACACACACACACACACTTCGTATTATTTGCAAAGATACCAATAGTACAACCGTTTCATACTGAATAAAAAGGAACTAACCTTTTCATTGTTTCTGTGGCGTCGTGACGTGTCCTGGCATGGGCCCGTTTTGCTTCTGTTTTCGCAGGGACAGCTTCAGGAAGGACTCCAACATCAAGCAGGTCTCCATGGTAAGCATATTGGTTCCCTTTGCTCCCTCCCCTGTCTCCTTGTTCTCGTTCAAACTGGTGTTGTGATACTTCTCCTTGGGAATCATGTGTCCTGATTTGATTAGTGTAGTCTGTGATTGAGAGAGAGGCGGGAGAGGCTTGGGCTGGGATGAGTGAGAGATTGCTATTTCATCTGCTGGAGATAGATTGAGAGAGATGGGTGCTGATTAGTGTAGTCTGTGATTGAGAGAATGCTTGATGCTGCTATTTGTGCTTACTGATTGATTATACAGTGATTAAGATGCTGCTATTTGTACTTGTTGATGTTATTGTTGCCATCCGATGCATATTGTTGTGATCCGTAGCTTACTGTGCCTTGCCTGCAGGTGTCGTGCTGGCGACAGGGTTCGGAGCGCTCGGATCGAAGGTGGCCGAGCACTGGTATGAGCTGCCCCTCGCTGACCTCACGAACCTCCGGCGTCCGCCATGAGCTCCGCACAGGAGCCCTTGTACATCGTCCGGGAGGAGTTCCAGGGCTCGGTAATCCCCCCATCCCCGTCCGCCCGCCCTCCCTCCCCTGTGCCCCTTTCTCTTCCTCTAGTTGCGAATTTTGGTATGCTGCCGCTGTTTATTTGGCTGCGCCGTGGCGTACTGTCAGCTGAAAACTGTTTCTGCATTTTCTACACCAATACTGTAGGGAGTAGTATATAAGGACGTCTTACTGTAGTATGGCTGAGGCAGTGACCAGCTTGGTAGTTAGTTCTAGCTGAGAAAATTAATGATGCTGGCTGGGAGCAAAAAAATTATAGGCTTAGTTGCTGTATTGGTTCTGTTGTTGTATGGGGATATATTTATAGATATGTAACATGTGGGTTCCAAGCATGCTTCCGAGAAAAAGTAAAAAATGTATATATAATTTAAACATTGTACATCTGCCATTCTTGTGGAATGCAAGTTATTTTAGGTAGTAAGATTCTGCAGGGCAGGTTATCAAGTGCACGGCTGCTAGTTTGCTTACTAGCTTTGTTCTATTGGGATATGTATACGTATGTGTGTATTTTAAGCATGGTTCCTATATATGTGATAAGTACATACCATTGCAACTCCCCTTTGTCTGGTATTATAAGGCCATTGGATTGAATGCTTGAAAAGATGAGTCGCTAAAGTGAATGTGCTTCTAAGTCTCATGTAGTTTCAGAAACACATGCATTTATCTGCCATGCTCTATTTAACTGCATGGACATGTACACATGCAATCAGAATTTTCTGTAGATCATTGGTGATTGTTTCCCATGCCAAAGTTGATTGGCAGTGGACGACTAGTCATTTTTTTGCTATGACATAGTATTCAGATATTTTCATATGTTCAACCACAATTATCCTGTTTTCTCGTTGGATCCAATGAGAGAGAACAAGATTAGATTAACAATTATGTCCTTCCTTTCATGTGCTGCTTGTGCCTATCTTGACCTTGTCACATTATTATGTTTCTAACTTCCCATAATTTATTATTTGCAGATGTTGGCCTTCATTCTTTATAAGTTGGGTGCACATGAGCTCTAGGAAGAAGAATCCTAAAGAAAAACCACACCCAGCAATGCGTTTTGCTCACTGGAGCTAGTTATGTGTTGTGTATGTTTAGTTGTATTTTATAGCTGAATACCAGATCTGTAGTATATATGATTGTAATGTACTTTGCTTGGTTGTTGTATGAAATATTATGCCTTATTGGCTCTTTGAATCAAATTATCTAATTGCACAAATATAGAACTGACGTGTGGTTCCCAAACAACAGGTAATTGGTTCCCATTTGACTATTGGGACCTACTTTAAAATGGAAAAGAAACAAAAGAAAACTAACAAGTGGGCTGGAAAAGGCCGAGGCCCAAAAAAATGTGGACTGTAAAAGATTGTGGCCCAAAAAATAAAGGTCTGTTGGGCTTGTCCCATTTAGCTTACCCAAATTGAAAGAAAAAAACAACAAATGGGCTGAATTAATGGGCTCGGCCCATATAGACACATAATCGGACCGGGCTGATTCTTGTCAGCTTGCCACGTCGGATCCGACGTGGCCTGGGCAGACAGCTAATGACCAAAACAAAACAGTAGGCATATTTTGGTCGTAAACGTCTACGACCTTCTCACAAAGAAGGTCGTTAATTTCAGTTTACGACTGCGAGCTTTTGACCTTCTGTTTTTGGTCACAAAAAGGTCGCAAATGAAAAACAATGACCTTTCGGTGACCTAGTCAAGGTCACAAGTTGACATATTTCTTGTAGTGAGTGTACAAACTAATCATGGTTAGCCGTGTCCCCGGTTATGGACGTCTTGAGTATCTGGTACTTGAATTATTGATTGATCTCATCACTTTACTTAATTAATCTGTTGGGTTGATGATTTATTAATTTGGGATTGAGTTGGAGGAATCTTCTCAATGTCTGACAACCAACTTTGTAGTTAAATAAAATATATTCCTTTGTTGTAGGGAAAAATTGGCTTTATGCAAAATAAACTTAGCAGCCTCCACCAGCCATATATGCATGTAGTGATAGCTGTTATCCTGTTCATTTGCTCTACAGTGTTATTTTGCCAGCATATTCCATGTGCTCACCCGTTTCGGGCTGCAACGTATTATGTTGCAGACTTCTCAAACGAAGAGTAAGGTGCGCTAGGTCGTTGTCGTGCACTCAGCTATGCCGTTGGAGTTGATGGACTTATTTATATTCGAAGCTTCCGCTATTATTTTAGTTAGATGGCCTTAAGACATGTTATTGTAAGAAGTTCTGTTTTGAGACATTCGATGTAATAAGTATGTGATTGAACTCTATTATAAATCCTTCAAGTACTGTGTGTGTTAGCATTACCGGTCCAGGGATGACACTTATACATAGAGATTTGACCGTCTGAGGTCGGATCGCTACTAAACGGTTGTGGTTAGTAGGAATGTTGGTGTTAAGGTTTGTGATTCCTGAAGCATGCATGTATAGTCTCTCGTCATGCTATGAAGTTGGAGCATGATTTATTATTGATTTTCTTCTTTATGAGTGGCGGTCGGGGACGAGCGATGGTCTTTTCCTACCAATCTATCCCCCTAGGGGCATGCGTAGTAGTACTTTGCTTCGAGGGCTAATAAACTTTTGCAATAAGTATATGAGTTCTTTATGACTAATGTGAGTCCATGGATTATACACACTCTTACCTTTTCGCAATTAGCTAGCCTCTAAGTACTGTGCATTGCCCTTTGTCACATCGAGACGTGGTGCAAACTTCGCAGGTGCATCCAAACCCCGTGATATGATACACTCTATCACACATAAGCCTTATTATATATTCCTCAAAACAGCCACCATACCTACCTATTATGGCTTTTCCATCGCCATTCCGAGATACATTGCCATGCAACTTCCACCACTTCCATTTGATGACTTGAGCATTCATTGTCATATTGCTTTGCATGATCATATAGCTGACATAGTAGTTGTGGCTCAGCCACCGTTCAGCATTTTTCATACATGTTATGCTAGATCATTGCACATCCTGGTACATTGCCAAAGGAATTCATATAGAGTCATACTTTGTCATAGGTATCGAGTTGCAATTTTTATTTATTTTGAGTTATAAGTAAATAGAAGCGTGATGATCATCATTATTCATTTTTATAGCAGTGCCACAGTGAGGAAAGGATGATGGAGACTATGATTCCCCCACAAGTCGGGATGAGACTCCGGACAATGAGAGAAAAAAAGTAAAAAAAGAAAAAAAGAAAAAAAAAGAAAAAAAGAAAAAATAAACAAAGAGAGAAGGGGCATTGTTAGTATCCTTTACCACACTTGTGCTTCAAAGTAGCACCATGTTTTTCATATGGAGAGTCTCCTATGTTGTCACTTCCATATACTAGCGGGAAATTTTCATTATAGGATTAGATGCACACCCACTTAGTTTGCATATTGAGCTTTCATACACTTATAGCTCTTAGTGCATCCATTGCATGGCAATCCCTACTCCTCACTTTGATATCAATTTATGGGCATCTCCATAGCCCGTTGGTTAGCTGCGTCAATGTGAGACTTTCTTACCTTTTTGTCTTCTATATATTTACCCCTATCATTATACTCTATTCCACCCGTAGTGCTATATCCATGGCTTGCGCTCATGTATTGCGTGAGGGTTGAAAAAGCTAAAGTGCGTTAAAAAGTATAAACCAATTGCTCGGCTTGTCATTAGGGTTGTGCATGATAAATACTTTGTGTTAAGAAGACAGAGCATGACAAGACTATATGATTTTGTAGGGATAACTTTCTTTAGCGTTGATATTTTGAAAGACACGATTGTTTGTTGGGATGCCTGAGTATTGATGTCTTTATGTCAAATTATAGACTATTGCTTTGAATCACTTATGTCTTAATATTCATGCCATGACTAGATATATGATCAAGTTTATGCTAGGTACCATTCCACATCAAAAATTATTCTTTTTATCATTTACCTACTCGAGGACGAGCATGAATTAAGCTTGGGGATGCTGATACGTCTCCGTCATATCTATAATTTTTCATTGTTTCATGCCAATATTATTCAACTTTTACATACTTTTGGCATTTTTTTATATGATTTATTTGGACTAACTTACTTATCCAGTGCCCAGTTCCAGTTCCTGTTTGTTTCATGTTTTTGTTTCACAGAAAATCCATATCAAACGACGTCCAAACGCAATAAAAATTTACGGAGAATTATTTTGGAATATATGTGATTTTTAGGAGGTGGAATCAACGCAAACGGGGGCCCACATTGCCTACAACCCACCAGGGCGCGCCACCAGGGCCCAAGCGCGCCCTGGTGTCTTGTGCCCTCCTCGAACGTCGGTTGGAGCCCTTATTCTAGCGCAAGAAAGCTAATTTATGGAAAAAAATCATGTTAAAATTTCAGCGCAATCGGAGTTACGGATCTCCGAGAAATTAAGAAACCGTGAAGGGCCAGATCGGAGAACGCAAAACAGAAGGGAACAGAGAGGGATATCCAATCTCAGAGGGGCTCCAGCCCCTCCACCGCCATGGAGACCATGTACCAGAGGGGGAACTCTCCTCTCTCGTCTAGGGTGGAGGCCAAGGAAGAAGAAGAAGGAGGGGGCTCTCTCCCCCTCTCTCCCGGTGGCGCCGGAGTGCCGCCGGGGCAAGGATCGTGACGGCGATCTACATCAACAACCTTCCTACCGTCAACACCAACTTTCTCCCCCTCTATGCAGCGGTGTAACACACCTTCTCCCCGCTGTAATTTCTACTTAAACATGGTGCTCAACTCCATATATTATTTCCCAATGATATTTGGCTATCCTATGATGTTTGAGTAGATTCGTTTTGTCCCGTGGGTTAATCGTGATCTTGGTTGGTATGATTGTATATTTTATTTATGGTGCTGTCCTATGGTGCCCTCCATCTCGCGCAAATGTGAGGGGCCCCTGTTGTAGGGTGTTGCAATATGTTCATGGTTTGCTTATTGTCGGTGTTGTGGGGGTGACAGCAGCCTAAACGCGGATAAGTGGGTTATGGCGTATGGAAGTAAAGAGGACTTGATACTTAATGCTATGGTTGGGTTTCACGACCTTAATGATCTTCAGTAGTCGCGGATGCTTGCTAGAGTTCCAATCATAAGTGCATATGATCCAAGTAGAGAAACTATGTTAGCTCATGCCTCTCCCTCATATAAAATTGCAATAATGATTACCGGTACTTGTTATCGATTACCTAGGGACAAATAAATTTCTTGTTGACAAAAACTATCCACTTTTATTACCATGCAATTTGTTCGTACTTTTATTATCGCAAAGTACTCGTAGTTTTATTCTTGCAAAATAGTTCATACTTGTTTTAGGTAAAGCAAATGTCAAGTGTGCGTAGAGTTGTATCGATGGTCGATAGAACTTGAGGGGATATTTGTTCTACCTTTAGCTCCGCGTTGGGTTCGACACTCTTATTTATCGAAGAAGGCTACAAACGATCCCCTATACTTGTGGGTTATCAGGGGAGCATCAAACCCCAACAAGAAAAGAAAGACATAGATACCCAAGCCAAGAGGGACGGATTTCACAACATTTGAGGATATCTTGTTGGTTATATCTTGGTTGACCACAAGCATGGTATATGTGGCACATAGCAAAAGGGAAACAAGTATTAGAAGAAGATTTGGAAGCAGTATCATGAACTAAAGCAATATGCGGAGCCACATCCTATCATTACCATCCATAATGTGACCTCTTTGTCGGAGTAAATGGCCACGGGTAGCCTAACCGACTCCCCCTAGCTCTTCGAAAAATTATCAGGCCATTCAAACCTTCAAGCATACAAAGCATAGGGCCGCCTTCCCCCGGCCGGCTATCCCCAGGGCCGACTTCCAGAAGCCGGCCATGAAGAAAGCCGACTCCGAGAAGCCGGCCATGAAGAAAGCCGGCTCCCAGAAGCCGGCCAAGACTGCACACACTAAAGACTGTACCCACATAACGGCGATAGGATGGGGCGTGGCTGCAGTACAGCCCACTACCCCCGAATCCCGGAACAGGCATGGCTACAGGGCGCCGTACGGGCCAGCCATCCCCCGTCCGGCGTGGCACTGTAGCCGTGTTGGCCTCGATTTCACCCACGACAGGCGCCTGTACGGCCCGTAGGCGGCGGGCCCCTTTTGCCAGAGAGACATCCGAAGGCGGCCTGGCCTCCTCTAGTCGGCCAGGGGTGTGGCCGGCTCCCAATAGCTGGCTACCTCCTTCCCTCGAAACATGTGCCTCATTAAGGAGACAAGACGAGGTAAGGCTACAGTGAGAGCCCGCAAGGCGGCGACACTGTAGCCACGCTTACCTCAACAAAACTCTCGTCATCAGAGGCGAGGCAACAGTAACCAGCCGCCGACAAAGCCCCCAAGCGGTGGGGCCGGCCTGTCGGCCAAGAGGCCGGCAGCCGGCGGGCCCCAATAACCGGCGGAGAAGCCGGCGTGCATAGACGCTGACGGCTGGGACCCGCGCCCAGCCGGATTACCATTGTACCCCTGGGGGTAGGCCTATATAAACCCCCCGGGACACCCATGCAAAGGGTTGATCTCGTAGAATTCCACACACCACATAGAGAGAAAAGGAGAGCTAGCCTTGCCCTTCTTCTTCCTCTAGCCAAACAGCTCAAGGAGCGCTTGTAGCTACTTGTATTGGTCTAGTGATCATGCGGAAACCCCGCAGAGCAGGACTAGGGGTGTTATCTCCACGGAGAGCCCCGAACCTGGGTAAGATTCGCCGGCGTGCATGTCTTCGCCTCATCCCGTTTCTAGGGACCGGCGACGTTTTACTGGCTCCCACTATGATAAGCCATCCGTTGGCATATGTCGCACCTACCACCCGACATTTGGCGCCCACCGTGGGCCAGGTGCACCGTCGTCCAGAGACCTGTTCTGGACGGGAACCCTTTTCCTCCCGCGCGAGCGCAGCCAGCCTGCTGCGCCCGATGGCGCTTGCCCCGACGCGCTGCTAGGCGTCGACGACGCTTGCGCAGCGAGCTGCCTCGCCGATCTTCTTGGCGAGACTCGCATCTCCGACGAGCCCGCGTCCGACGCGGGCACGGACTGCCCCGAGAGCCACCTCGTCAGCCTCCTCGACCAGCTTCATGTCTCCAGCGAGCTTGCTGTGGACTTGGAGTCGGTCGGCTCCACCGACCTGATGCTTGTCGACTCCGACACGGCATCGCTCGATGCCTACCCCTCCGATGTGGTAGTCTTCAACGACCCTCTCCCTCGAGCTGACAGCGGCAGCAACACTGTCACTGAGGTGCTGGTCATCAGCCACGTCGCCGACTCGGGCGAGAACGCCCACGACGCCCTACAAGCGCCGATGCACGACTTATCCGTCCCCATCCCGGCTGACACCGACGCCGAGACCCTGGAGGCACGCCGCCTCGCCCTCATCGCGGAGGGCCAGAAGATAGCCTCCATGAGATGCCTCACTGAGGCTCACCAGCGCGAAGTCGACCGCGCCGCCTTTGGTACGCCGCCGCATGGCGGGCCGAGCCGAGCCGGCCTCGTCAAGAAGCGCGGCGCGGCCATCGCCAGCATGCTGGGGGCAGACCGCCCCGTCTACGCCACACCACTCGAGAATCCGCGAGCCGCTCAGGCGGCTGCAGAAGAGCTGAATAGGCTGGGGGCTGATGAGCTCCCTTACATGACAAGGCGCATCCAGCAGCTGATCGACGCGGCCGCAGAACGGCATGAAGTCGGCGCCCGCGCTGAGAGTCCTCCCCCACGCCGAGAGCACGCCGTGACATCCCGGTCGCCGACCGCGAGCGGCGCCCGCGCAAGGAAAGGCAAGGAGTCGGTTGCTAGCCGCAGCCGGACTCGAATCACCATCGAGCGCGACGCGGAAGGCCGCCCTCGGGCAGTGGAGCGCCAAGGTAATCCGCCTCCCCCCGCCTCGTGGGGAGAGACATCCAACCCCGCCGCCTGTCACACATCCGACTCTCGGTGGCCGACTAGGCCACCGCAAAGGAGTCGGCGAGAACGACGCCCGCCACCGGATCGACCGCCTAGCTCGATCCCTGGCGCTAGAAGAGGAAGACTATGTCGGCCCACCATGCTTTGGCCCCCGCATCCGCGACGAGCCCTTCCCCAAAGGGTTCTCGCTCCCCAGAGACACGCCCAAATACAACGGCTCTGTGAAGCCGGAAGATTGGCTCATCGACTACTCTATCGTTGTCAGCATAGCGAACGGCAACAGGCGCGTAGCCGTGAAGTACGTCCCTCTCATGCTGCAAGGCACGGCACGCACCTGGCTCAACATCCTCAAGCCCTTCAGCGTCAACAGCTGGCTGGACTTCACGGAAGTCTTCGTCCGCAACTTCACCAGCATGTACAAGCGGCCTCCCAAGCCCCGCCAGCTCTCCTTATGCGTCCAAGGGCCCAGCGAGTCGACCCGCGACTACCTCATGCGGTGGGCCGAGCACCGCAACTCCTGCGAGGGGGTGCACGAGGTTCAAGCCATCGAATACTTCACCGCCGGGTGCTGAGAGGGCACCCTCCTCAAGCACCGACTCCTCTGCGACGAGCCGGCTACCCTCGACGAGCTGCTGGTCATTGAAGACAAGTACGCCACGGCCGACTCCTCGATGAAGACCGAGCTCCGAGTCGACGCCTCTGGAAAGGTGCTCGCTCCGGGTCCTAAGACGCCGGCTGGCGACCCCAATCGACGCCCCTACCAGAACGACCACAAGCGCAAGGCCCCTATGCCGCCTTCCACCAGCCGGCAGGTGGCCACAGTCGAAGATGAGCAGCCCGAAGAGCGGCCCGCTTCCAAGAAGAAGGGCGGCAGGCTGGCTTGGCAGCCAGCCTTTTCCTACGAGCAGACTCTCGATGCCCCCTACAAGTTCCACAGCGGCGCGAAGCCGTCCAACCACACGACCCGAAAGTGCCACTGGCTCACCCAGATCTCCAAGGGCGAGGGGCTGGCGCCGCCTCCGCCTCTCGGCCCGCCGCCTCCAGCCCCCCAGCAGCCGGCTGCTTGACCAGCAGTCGGAGCCATCCAAGATGAGTTCCCTGATGAACACGCCGCCTACGTCATCTTCACAAGCCAGGTCGAAGACAAGCGCAGCCGGTGCCGACAGCACCAAGAGGTCAACGCAGTCGCCTCCAGCAACCCCGAGTTCATGCATTGGTCCGAAAGGCCTATCAACTGGAGCCGGGCCGACCACCCAGAGGTGATGCCGTCCCCTGGCTCCTATGCATTGGTGCTGGATGTCACCCTCGCAACGGAGAGGCGGGCTGCCCGATTCTCCCGCGTTCGGATTGATGGCGGAAGCAGTATCAACATACTGTACCGCGATACCATGGAGAAGTTGAACCTCAAGGCGAAGCAGCTCATGCCAAGCCGGACCGTGTTCCATGGCATCGTACCCGGCCTGTCCTGTTCCCCGATCGGCAAGATCAAGATGGATGTTCTCTTCGGAGACAAGGATTACTTTCGCCGAGAAGCAATCTGGTTCGAGGTAGTGGATCTGGAAAGCCCTTGCCGCGCCTTTCTTGGCCGACCTGCTCTGGCCAAGTTCATGGCTGTGCCCCACTACGCCTACCTGAAGATGAAGATGCCGAGCTCGAAGGGGATCATCATTGTAGCCGGCGAATACTTGAAGTCCATCGAGTGCGCTGCAGCCAGCAGCCGGCTGGCAGATTCCCTCGCAGTGGCAGAAGAGAAGAAGATGCCGGAGCGAGTTGTGGCCATGGCCGGCAAGCAGCCGGCCTTGTCCCCCAACCCCAAGGAATATGATGCGCAGGGCTCCTTCCAGCCGGCCAAGGAGACGAAGAAGATACCTCTGGACCCGGAGAACCCGGAGAGGTTTGCAGTCATTGGTGCAAACCTGGACAGCAAATAGGAAGGCGAGCTCGTCGACTTCCTCCGTGAGAATCGAGACATCTTTGCATGGTCCCCAAAGGACATGCCGGGTGTTCCGAAGGATTTCGCCGAGCACAAGTTACACGCCCGAGCGGACGTGAAGCCGGTCAAGCAGCCTCTCCGCCGACTGTCAGAAGAGAAAATAAGAATCGTAGGAGAAGAGATAGCCCGGCTCCTTGCCGCCGGCTTTATTATGGAAGTGTTTTTACCAGAGTGTCTTCCCAACCCAGTCTTGGTGTTGAAGAACAACAACAAATGGCGTATGTGTATAGACTACACCAGCCTCAACAAGGCCTGCCCCAAGGATCCGTTTGCTCTGCCACAGATTGATCAAGTGATAGACTCCACAGCCGGATGCGAGCTGTTGAGTTTCTTGGATGCCTAGTCAGGATACCACCAGATTAAGTTCGACCCAGCAGACCACCTGAAGACCGCCTTCATCACACCGTTCAGAGCTTTCTGTTACCTGACTATGACATTCGGCTTGAGAAATGCCGGTGCCACTTTTCAGCATTGCATGCAGAAATGCCTCCTCAAGCAACTCGGCAGAAATGCCCACGTCTACGTAGACGATATCGTGGTGAAGACAGAGAAGCGCGGCACCTTGCTGGAAGACCTCAAAGAAATATTTGCCAACTTGCGCCGATTCCAGATCAAGCTCAACCCCGAGAAATGCGTGTTCGGAGTACCAGCCGGCCAGCTTCTAGGCTTTCTGGTCTCCGAACGCGGCATTGAGTGCAACCCTGCGAAGATTAAAGCCATTGAAAGAATGGAGATTCCCACCAAGTTGCGAGACGTGCAGAAGTTCACTGGGTGTCTGGCCTCCCTAAACCGCTTTATCAGCCGGCTAGGAGAGAAGGCTCTCCCCCTGTACCGACTCATGAAGAAATCCACTCATTTCGAGTGGAATGACCAAGCAGACCAAGCCTTCCATGAGTTGAAGAAGATGCTGACCACTCCACCTGTCCTGGCGGCGCCGACTGAGAAGGAGCCCATGCTCCTCTACATTGCCGCAACTAGCCGAGTGGTCAGTACAGTCATCGTGGTTCAGCGCCCAGAAGAAGGCCGAGCCCAGCTAGTCCAGAGGTCGGTGTATTATCTAAGCGAAGTACTGTCTAGCTCAAAGCAAAACTACCCACACTACCAGAAGATGTGCTATGGAGTGTACTTCGCCGCCAAGAAGCTGAAGCCCTACATTCAAGAGCATCCCATCACGGTCGTATGCACCGCCCCGCTTGCCGAGATCATGGGCAGCCGGGATGCATCCGGCCGGGTGGCTAAATGGGCCATTGCGCTGGCGCCTTACACTACAGGAATCAGCTATTTTATCTTCTGCCATGGCGGACGGCAAAGGCATGAACGGCGGACGGCAAAGGCCTTTGCCGTCAGCCGCGGACGGCAAAAGGCTCCGGCAAAGTAGGCTACGGTAAAGAGCTACTTTGCCGTCTGCTTTCTGGTGGCTGACGGCAAAGGGCCTTTGCCGTCTGCAGCGGACGGCAAAGAGAGCAGACGACAATAATTGCGCTGTCAGTCCGTTAAGTGGCTAACAGCAGGTCTTTGCCGTCCGCCGCTGACGGCAAACTTTCTAGTGTCTTTGCCGTCTGCCACTGTAGGCAAACTTTCTAGTGTCTTTGCCGTCTGCCACTGTAGGCAAACTTTCTAGTGTCTTTGCCGTCTGCCACTGTAGGCAAACTGACCAAATGGGTCAGCTCCCAGGAAGCACAGTTGGCTGCCACGTGGCTTCTTTGCCATCTGCGGCTGACGGCAAAGAGCCCGTTGCCGTCGGTGGCAGACGGCAAAGAGCCTGCATATTGGCTCTTTTTTCTGTTTTTTATTAAATCCAACAATTTTCACAGCAAATATATATGACATATATAGATATATTTCACAGGCCTATTTAACAGCAAACATATCACATATATCCAGCACATAAGTTCCATACATTCATACATAAGCAAGTTCCATCCATTCATACATAAGCAAGTTCCATCCATACATATTACATAAGCCAGTTCCATCCATCCATTCATACATAAGCAAGTTCCATCCATACATAAACAAGCACTCCATAGCAAGCTAGCTTCCATGAAGTGAATGAAATCTGCAAAATGGCAAAATAAGAAAGTTAGAAATAGGTGACTAGAATAAGAAGACTAGAACAAGAAGAGTAGAACAAGAAGAAGACTAGAACAAGAAGAGTAGAACAAGAAGAAGAGTAGAACAAGAAGAAGACTAAAACAAGAAGAGTATGTCATTTATGAGCTAACTTACGTGAAATGGATCATATATGAGCTAACTAAGTGGAAATGGGTCGTTTATGAGCTAGCTAAGGTGAAATGGATCGTTTTTGAGCTAACTTGGTGAAATGGATCGTTTATGAGCTAAATTAGTTGAAATGGATCGTTTATGAGATAACCTAGGTAAGATGGGTCATTTTGGAGCTAACCTAGGTGAAATGGGTCATTTTAAAGCTAACGTAGGTAAAATGGATCATTTAGGAGCTAATCTAGGTAAAATGGGTCATTTTTTAGCTAACTTGGATGAACTGGATCATTTATAAGCTAACCAAGGTAAAATGGGTCATTTTAGAGCTAACTTAGGTAAAATGGATCGTTTATGAGCTAACTAAACTAATTATGCAATTTTTGACATAAGTAAGCTAAGTACAGATCGTTTTAGAGCTAACTTAGGTAAAATGGATGGTTTTGGAGGTCAGTAAGCTTATTAAGTCATTTTAGAGGAGAAGAAGCTAAGTCTAGGTCATTATGGTAAGCATTGGAGGAAATAAAGCTAAGTCTAGGTCTTTATGCATGTGTTAAGCAAAACGCTAGATAAACTTACCATGATCCAGGAGGTGTAGGAGCGGGCTGGCTCGTGTCGGTAGCTGCAGAAGGATCGTGCGATGCTTGTCTGGAGTTACGCTGCACCAAAGATCATTTCCAATGTCTTGTTAGCATGATGACACTCAAATGTTAAGACTAGCAAGTAATGTCCATTCAAATTAAACTCACCGTGGTCCCAGGAGCAATCACTGGCATCGGCGGAGCGGTCTGACCGGTCTTCTCGCACACAGACTGCACATTTGGTTTTGACGACTCAGTCATACTAGTTAGTAATGAGACAAACACTACATGAATGTTTTGGCTAATCTGCAGAAGAAACTTACCACAAGGAGCTCGTACATGGCCCTTGCCTGCATGTCATTCTGTGCCCTCTCCTCCTCCAACATCTTTGTCGTCCTCTCCTCCAACTCCCGCTGCCTCTCCGCCGCCTCCGCCAGAAGTTTCTCCGTTCTATCTCTCTCACTCTATATAGCAGCCTGCAACACCACTCACATGACCATTTGTAATCATTGATGGAAGCGCACACAATGTAATGGAGAAATATAGCTGAGTACGTATCACTAACCTTGATGGCGAGTTGCACTGGCCATTCACGAGGCCTTATCTCAGGAGCGGAGCTCGACTGGCGCGCCTTGATCTCCGGGAGAGTGCTAGGACAACGGATAAGTCCATCTCCAATGGCTATGGAGCCATGGGACCTCCCGCCACCAGATATCATCACCAGCTCTGGATCAATGGGACCCTGGCTCGGGTTAAAGTCCTCCCCTTTCCTCGCCTTCCCCTCATCTCTATATCTCACGAGCTTGTTGTGGGAGGAGATGTTGGTGAAGTTGTTTGCATCATCGAGGTCAGACTGAGAGAATACCTTGACTTTCTTGAAAGAGGCAGTGTGGGCCATGGCATACAGGTCGTACACCTCTGGCACCTTATCCACCTTATTGTGGTGTGCCTGAAAGAGAGAAGCTATGTAAATTAGTAATTAAAGGGCTCAAGCTAGCATGATGAATGAATTGCATGAATCATGAAGCAAACCACATACCCAGTTCCGCCTGAACTGATATAAGTTGGAGCTGCCCTGATGGTGTGGCACACCTTCCATTTGGGCACGTTTGTCCTTGGCCTCGTTGTGGAGGGCTAGCCATTCTTTTGAGCACCACTCATTGACCAACACCTCCCAACAATCCATCCGATCCGCACACCATCTCGGAGGCGCCTAAGTTAGCAAATAGAAACTTGAGCG
The DNA here is from genome assembly GCF_002575655.3 of Aegilops tauschii subsp. strangulata. Classification (NCBI taxonomy): domain Eukaryota; kingdom Viridiplantae; phylum Streptophyta; class Magnoliopsida; order Poales; family Poaceae; genus Aegilops; species Aegilops tauschii. The sequence continues at coordinate 588,009,866 of NC_053041.3, forward strand.
CTACGGCTAAGAATTACTAAATGAAGGAACTTAAGTAGAAGGCCTTAAGAATTACCTTCATGTACTGCTCCTTACTCAGGAACTTATCGCGGCACACCGGCTTGGTCTTCTTGATACCACGCAAGGCGTAGTAGTCTCGAACAGCCTGCACCCGAGCCTCGTGTCATAAGTTCTGTAGTAGGCGCTTGCAGACGTTCTCGATAACATGTGCCGCGTCCTCCTCGTATCCCTCCTCACACCTGTAGAATGTCTACAATCAAATGAGACAATATTGATTAGTACAATTAATAACTAGCTAGTTGAAGATTTTTAAATGTGTAAAGGAGAAATTACCCAGAACTTTCTGATCACCACCTCTGCCCTCGTGTCGCACAAGACACCGTCGATAATCTCATCCGGCGGGGCCGGGGCAGCCAAGTAGTGCTCCCAGCTCAATCCAAGCTCTGGAAGCCGACCCTCACCAGGCAACGTGACAAACCCCGGGAAGTTTTGCCGGCAAAGAACTCCAAGGACGGAGTTGGGCCGGCGGACACTATGATGGTGGTCCCAACCCCCGCAGCATGACAAGGCCAACGCATTAGTTATTTGAAGAAACGTGAATGCAGAAGGTACAAAAATATTAAATGCACTTACCTCTCCCATCAGGGAAAATCAACCACCTCTGCTCGCGGGTCGCCGGCACGGACGGGAGCCGTGTAGCACCACGCTGGTAGACGGTGCCCCCCTCCTCCTCAATATCAGTCGGCTCCCCGCCACATCAGCATGGTCACTCGGCTCCTCGGGCTGATCCGGCCAGGTACCCCATCCAGACGTGTGCTCCTCCGGGGTCTCGTGGGCCGAACTCTCGTGGGCCGAAGGCCAGTCGACCCGAGGCTCGTGGGCCCAAGACCCGTGGACCGGAGGCTCGTGGACCGGAGTCCGTGTAGCCTCCTCTTCGGATGAGTCCACCCTAGCAGTCACGTGCTCGGGTGAAACAGCTGGGGGTGGCGGCGAGGAAGGCGCCGTAGCAGTCACCCTACCTCCTCTCCCGCGACCACGTGCCCCACCTCCTCTATCCCTACCTCGTCCCCTGCTGGGCACTGCGGTCGACGAAGAAGGGCTCGGCGGTGTCGCCATACTGTCCAGCAACGCTCGGCGGAGAGGTGCGTGTGGAATGGAAGACCTCACACTACGCGCCGACGAAGAAGGGGCCTTGGCGCGCTCCCGACCAGCGCCCACCATCTTTCAACACCTGCCATGACAAACAGTAAACGAAATTAGTACAACATAAAAAAAACCGACATGAACAATAATATGTGTATCACTTAAGTGTATCATCATCAAGTACAACATAAAAAAAGTTAATACCTGACACTACTAATAATCTCGATCAGTATCATCAATAAATGCATAATCATCATCATCACTATAATCAATGACGGGCTCATAGGGTTCAGTGGCATCAACATGTGGAAGGCCACCTTGACGTAATAGGTCAAGCAATGATAGGTCATCCGCAGCAGTAACCTCTTCTTGTTCCGGCTCTTCTTGTTCCTCCTCTGGGGTGATGTCGGATTCACTGTCGCTGTCTACTTCAATGTTTTGGGGTGAAGTATAGCGGTTCTTGAAACGCTTTTTGGAAAGACGTGTCTCTTGGAAGAATTATCCTTCATATGTGTCTGGGTTAATGTGAGGTTCATAATCCTCTTCCTTTGGGGGAGATAGTCTAGCACGTGGCGGCACTTCATAAACGACATCCCTATCTTTCAGATTTGGATTAGTTTGGCAGGCCCACAGTAGATAGAATACTTGGGTCGCCTGTTGAGCCATAATATAGACATCAGGAACATCTAAATGGGTGCTTTGGTTGATTTCAACTAGCCCTGTATGTTCATGAGTCCTTCTAGTCTCCTTCGGCTGAAACCAATAACATTTGAAGACTACGACATTCGGTGGGTTTTCACCATAGAATAGAAGTTCATTAATTGCTTCAACTCTCCCATAATACTCGGTACCTCCTTCGCCGATAGCAGATACACAACAATTTGTAGACTTTCGGTCGGCCATAGATAGCTCTTTGCCATAGGTACGAAAGCGATACCCGTTGATGTCGTATTTGTCAAATGAACGGACATTATAGTCAAAACCATTAGCGACTTGTCTCAATTCGGCGTCCATACACTCTGAATTAGCCTACAAGTTTAATATGAAAGGATTGTTGCATTACGCACAAATTTGTGAATGAAATGAAATTGTCTAATAGAAATTACCGTTTGTTTGAACCAAGAGATGAAAGCGGGATAGCCGCCTCCTTGCTTTGCGAGAAGCTCATACTCTTCGACAGAATCCTTTTGGATCACCGCTCCATACGAGAATAAGGCGATGTATCGACTGTATGAAATATCCAGGAATAAGAGCAGTTCAAAGGAAATAGAAGTTGCGAAACAATGTACCGAGAACTTACTCGATGTACGGCCGCACTTCTATCAGGTTGTTGAAGATATACAATGAAATGGTCCGCCATTGTTCGTTATCCAAAGATACTAGATTTGAAACACTGGCTGCTGCGAGATTCCCTTTGAATAGGCTGAGGTTGGATCCACCCTTTTTAGGGTCGTCAGCATTGTACCGAGGCTTCGGATTATGCAAATGACGATTTTTGGCTTCGTAGTGTGCTGTCACGAAGTTTGCCGCCTCCTCAGTGATGAATGCCTCAGTCATCGATGCTTCAATTCTACGTTTATTTTTACATTTTGTCAAAGCGTCTTCTGCATCCTCTCAGTTGGGTAGCACCAACGATTTTGCACGGCCCCCCCCCAAATCTTGCCTCGGTCGGGAGATGGAAAATCAAATGTTGCATTGGATTAAAGAAGCCCGATGGAAAGATCTTCTCTAACTTGCAGATCAACTCCGGCGCCAACTCTTCAATTTCTTCTAGCACGCCAGGCGATAGTTCTTTCGCACAAAGAACACGGAAGAAATAGCTGAGTTCTGCCAGTACTAGCCATTCATCCTCAGGGATGAAGCCACGCAACATCACCGGCATTACCCGCTCAATCCATATGTGCCAATCATGACTCTTGAGACCAAATATCTTCAATTTATCAAGACTGGCTCCCCTCTTTAGATTCGCGGCATACCCATCGGGGAACATCAACTGCATTTTCACCCACAAGATAATTTTCCTCATAGCTGGCCTTCCAAGATTGAACCATGCCTTTGGCTTCGTCCAGTTGCTTTCCTTTCGGTTCTTTCATGTTTTGTAACGGCCTATCACATAGCGCCTCCAGATCGACTCTAGCCTTAGTATTATCCTTTGACTTCCCATCTATGTCGAACAATGTACCAAAAAGTGCCTCGGCGATATTCTTCTCAGTGTGCATCACGTCGATGTTGTGTGGGCAAAGGAGGTCTTTGAAGTAAGGCAGATCCCATAAGCATGTTTTGTGAGTCCAGGCGTGCTTAGAATTATACCCCTTGAAGTACCCTGGATGCTCTGGATCTGGCTCGAGAGCGTTTAACTGATCCAGGGTCTGTTGGCCTGTCAATGCAGGTGGTGCAGAGTTTTTGACAACTCTACCTCTGATGAAGTTCTTCTTGTCTTTCCTGAACTTATGGCGAGGATTCAGGAACTGTCTATGCATGTCGAAGCAAGAAAACTTGCGACCGGCCTGAAGCCAACGAAACTCAAGAGCTCCCTTGCATGTGGGGCACGGGAACCTTCCATGCACACACCAGCCAACGAATAGCGCATACGCCGGCAAGTCATGCGTCGAGTACATGTACCAGACACGCATTATGAAGTTCCGTTTGCTATAGGCGTCGTATGTCTTGAACCCATTATCCCAGGCTTCTTGCAATTCGTCCTTAAGCGGCTGCATGTACACATTCATATTTTTCCCCGGATAGTTGGGCCCTGGAATTATCAATGTCAGGAAAATGTTCTTTCTTTGCATAATCTGTCCGGGGGGAGATTGAGTGGAAAGACAAATACGGGCCAACAACTGTATTGGGTTGCCGTCATACCAAACACACTGAACCAATCCGTGTTGATGCCGACTCGAGGATGCCTCGGATCTGCCGCTTTGTCAGCATGTAATTCATCAAACTTTTTCCACGCAACACCATCCGATGTGTGTACAATCATCAGATTCCCATCTGCATCTAGTTCGGTTCTTTTGCCCATTTTGTGCCATGTCATCTGTCTGGCCGTCTCTTCGACCATGAAAAGACGTTGAAGTCTTGGTACGATTGGCATATACCGAAGAACACTAACTAGGATTTTGGTCTGTGTCTTCTCACCCATACCGTTGTCTACCACAACATACCTGGAAGACATGCAAATGGGACAATAGTTCAAGTCCGCATAGTCAAGCCTAAACAAGACACATCCTTTCTCACAGGCATGTATCTTATCATAGGGCATCTTCAGTGCACGGAGGATTTTGTCCGACTGGTACAGGTTTGCAGGCATTACATGGCCTTTGGGTAGAAAGCGTCCAAATACTGTCATCATTGCATCGTAGCATTCTCTACCCAAGTTGAACTGAGCCTTCAGAGCCATTACTTGTGAGATGGCATCCAACTGACAAAGCTCAGTGTGCTCATGGAGCGGACGTTTTGAAGACTCCAACATTTCATTGAAGGCCTTTGCAGATTCCTCCATCTCCTCGTCCGAATCCCGAGCATCATCGAAGTCTTGCACCATGTTTTCCATCCCGGTACCATGCTCGTCTGTGCAACGACGATCCTCCTCAGCTCGGTCACGTTGGGCAGACTCACCATGAAATGTCCACACCGTATAATCGGGTGTAAAACCACTCTTCTGCAGGTGTTTGCCCATTTCAGCCTCTGTCCTCTTTTCCCAATTGCCGCACCGTAAACAGGGCCACCAGGTTTTCCTCTGGCCATTTGTAAATGCGGCTCGCACAAACCCCTTGGTTTTTGTGAACCATTCAGTGCTCCATTTGTTCTGACCAGTGTGACCAGTGTACATCCACGCACGATCACTCATCTTGACTTCCAGAGCTACTAGACACACAACAAATATATATATATATATATAATTCACCATGTATATATTCATCAGTTGATCTACTTTGTCAATTTTATTATGTCCATGCAACCTACACTCTAATAGGTAATGATAGGTCCTAATCCCACCCGAGTATGTTTAGATTGGGTTCATTTTCCCATGCTATGCTCCGGATCCTACGCAAAATTTCGGCAGCACCTCCCCGCTGTTCTCCTGATACACGTCTCTGCAATAAACAGAGAGGATGTGTACCCGGAGAACAACAGGGGAGGCACTGACGAAACTTATGCGTCAGATCCGGAGCAAAGCATATGGGAAAACGAACCCAATCTAAACATACTCGGGCTGTCCATGGATAGCGTTGGACAATTCGAAAGAATCAAGGTTATAAATATGCAAATGCATGCATATTTATAACTATGACGCTTTCGAACGGGAGACACATATTGGTTACGCGTACTGATGATTCAAGACACATATATAGCTAGCTATCAAGTTTCATCGGCACGAACACCGGAACAGAGCAAATAATTAACGGGGGAGGAGGACATGTCATTTGTGCTCACCCACGAATGAAGGGGCAGAGCTCGTCAAACGCACGGCGAGGTCGTCGACCACCAAACCTCGCAGCGATGAAACAACTGCACATTTATATCTACCCGATCAACACAATTATATATGATGTTTTCATAACAAAATCAAAAAATATATGACCTAACTAATAATTCACAAATATATGACCCCATCGGCCTCTACAAGGCCAAAGAACACCTTTTCGGGAGGTGTCGGGGGTCGGGGTGTCGTGTCGGTGTCGGGGTGCCGTGTCGGGGTCGGGGTGCTGTTTCGGGGTGTCGTGTCGGGGTCAGGGGGTTAGGGGGTCGGGTGTCGGGGTGGAGTCGGGGTCGGGTGTCGGGGTGTGGTGTCGGGGTTGGGGGGTTAGGGGGTCAGGGGGTCGGGGTGTCGGGGTGTCGTGTCAGGGGGTCAGGGGGTCGGGGGGTCGGGTGTCGGGGTGTCGTGTCGGGGTCGGGGTGTCGGGGTGTGGTGTCGGAGTCGGGGTGTCAGGATCAGGGGGTCGGGGTGTCGTGTCGGGGTCGGGGTGTGGTGTCGGGGTCGGGGTGTCGGCGGGTGGGGTGGGGGCGGAGGGGTCTTCTTCTTTCTTTCAATTCTTCTTCTTCTTCTTTCCTTTCTTCTTCTTCTTCTTTCATCTTTTTTCTACTTTTTTACTTCTTTTCGTTTCTTCCTTTCTTCTTCTTCTACTTCTTCTACTTCTTTTTATCTTCTTATTTTTACATCTTTTCTGTACTTCTTTTCTTTTCTTCCTTTCTTCTTCTTCTACTTCTTTTCTTCTTTTTCTTTTTTCATCTTTTTTCTACCTCTTCTCTTTTCTTCTTCTTCTACTTCTTCTACTTCTTCTCATTCTTTTCTAACACTAACACTAACACAATCTAGAACTAACAATTAAACAGAAAAAAATGATAAAACAGAAGAAAAAAAAGCACTAGTCCCTCACCGGAGCAATGGGACGGTCGGCGGGGGCGGTGGCGGGCGGGCGCCGCCGGGCGGCGGGTGGCGGGGCGACGGGGCGTCGGCGGGTGGGGTGGGGGCGCAGGGGTGGGGGGCGACGGGGCGGAGGGGGCGACGGGGCGGCGCTGGGCGGCGGGTGGCGGGGCGACGGGGCTGCGGGGGGCGGCGGCGGGCGGCGGCGGCGGCGGCGGGGTGGGATGTGGTGGCGGGGCGCGTCGGGGAGGAGAGAGGGAGAGAAGAGAGAGTAACAGGTGGGGGTAGGGGCCGTTAGTTAGTCTCCTCTTTGCCGTCCGCCAATCTTTGTCGTCCGCCTTTATGCGGACGGCAAAGAGGTGGGGCGTTAAGTTTTTCTAAACGAGCAGGGGGGTGGGGGCCACCTCTCTCTTTGTCGTCAGCCAGCGGACGACAAAGATTCTTTGCCGTTTGCTGGCTGACGGCAAAGAGCCGGCAGATGGCAAAGACATGTTTTGTCATTTGCCATTTCTTTGCCGTCTGCTTTTGGGTAGCTGATGGCAAAGACCTTCTTTGCCGTCAGCTAGCAGACGGCAAAGAGCTGGCAGATGGCAAATTAGCTGATTCCAGTAGTGTTACACAATCTTCTACCAGCCCCGCACCGCCATCAAGTCCCAAGCATTGGCCGACTTCCTCGTCGACTGGGCCGAGACCCAGTACCTACCGCCGGTTCCCGACTCTACTCATTGGCGGATGCACTTCGACGGGTCCAAGATGCGCACCGGCTTGGGAGCCGGCATCGTCCTCACCTCTCCCAAAGGCGACAAGCTCAGATACACACTACAAATCCACTTTGCCACCTCCAACAACGTGGCTGAATACGAGGCGCTCATACACGGGCTTCGGCTAGCCAAAGAGCTCGGCATACGCCGGATCCTGTGTTATGGTGACTCAGACTTGGTGGTCCAGCAGTCATCTGGCGACTGGGACGCCAAGGATGCAAACATGGCGAGCTATCGATTCCTCGTCCAGCAGATCAGTGGGTACTTCGAAGGGTGCGAGTTCCTTCACGTACCACGGGCCGACAACGACCAAGCAGATGCCCTGGCACGAATCGGCTCCACCCGACAGGCTATACCAACCGGTGTCTCTCTCCAGCGCCTCCTCAAACCGTCTATCAAGCCGTCTCCAGAGTCGGACTCTATCTTCGTACCGCCCGCCCCCGATGCAGCCGGACCCGACTAGAGGAACCCAGCAGGCAGCTCGGGGACTTCGACAAGCGGCCCGGGGACTGCCGTAGTCGCACCCGGCTCGGGGACTTCAGAACCCGGCCCGGGGACTGCAGCAGTCGGCACAGGGACTGCAGCGACACAAGAAGCGGTGGCCGACTCCAACTCTCCACCACCCAACCCACCCACCCGAGTCATAGTGGCCGTACTAACAGTAGAAGAAGTCACAGCTCCATCATGGGCCCAGCCCATCCTCAACTTCCTAGTCAACAGAGAGCTGCCGACTGATGAGATCTCGGCAAGACTAGTGCAACGCCGAGCCGGAGCATATGCAATAATAAACAGAGAACTTGTCAAGCGCAGCGTCACATGAGTCTTCCAGCGCTGCGTCGAGCCAGAGAAGGGTGTAGCAATCCTCAAGGATATGCACCAAGGCGAATGTGGCCACCACGCAGCCTCAAGATCACTTGTGGCCAAAGCTTTCCGCCATGGTTTCTTCTGGCCGACAGATTTGGAAGATGCCAAAGAGATAGTCAAATGCTGCAAAGGATGCCAAGTCTTCAGTTCCAAACAACACCTGCCGGCTTCTGCACTCAAGACCACCCCCCTCACCTGGCCCTTTGCCGTCTGGGGGCTGGACATGGTGGGCCCATTCAAGGCAGCCCGCGGCGGCTTGACACATTTGCTTGTCACCGTAGACAAATTTACCAAGTGGATCGAAGCGAAGCCGATCAAGAAGCTGAACGGGCCGACTGCTGTGACATTCATTGTCGACATCACTACTCGGTATGGTGTGCACAGCATCATCACCGACAACGGCACAAACTTTGCCAAGGGAGCAGTGGCACGTTTCTGCGTGACACAAGGCATCCGACTAGACTTAGCGTCCGTCACCCACCCGCAGTCAAACGGCCAGGTCGACTGAGCAAACGGCCTCATCCTCTCCGGCATCAAGCCCCGACTGGTCGTACCACTAGAGCACTCGGCCGGCTGCTGGCTCGACGAGCTGCGGCTGTCCTCTGGAGTCTGCGTACTACCCCAAACAAATCAACCGGCTTCACTCCGTTCTTCCTTGTGTATGGTGCCGAGGCTATCATCCCAACTGACATCGAGTTCGACTCACCTCGGGTAACCATGTACACGGAGGCGGAGGCCAAGGAAGCACGAGAAGACGGCGTCGACCTGCTGGAAGAAGGCCGGCTGTTAGCACTCAGCCGGTCCGCCATCTACCAACAGGGTTTGCGCCGTTACCACAACCGAAAGGTCAAGCCAAGATCCTTCCAAGAGGGCGACCTTGTGCTCCGGCTGATCCAGCGAACAGCCGGCCAGCACAAGTTCTCGGCCCCTTGGGAAGGTCCTTTCGTCGTCAGCAAAGCACTATGCAACGACTCCTACTACCTGATCGACGCACAGAAGCCAAGAGCACGCAAGAGGGATGATTCCTGCAAGGAGTTGGAACGACCATGGAACGCAAACCTCCTGAGAAGATTTTTCAGTTGAAAGCAGTATGTATCATGCTACCGTTTTTATATTAAATATGAGACAAACGGGCACCCCGAGGCGTACTCGGGGACTGCCCTCCTTTATCTATGAATGACAAGTGTCATACTCTTGAATGTATTATTACATTTGATTTTCTATCTGGCACCGGGTTCGACTAGTCGGCCCGGGGACTGGCCGCCTTAAGTTATATTAGAAGTTCTACCTGAAGTCAGACAAGTAGTGTGCCGGCACCCGAGCCCTCTCTGGTTAAAGTCGCAGCTCGAAGAACCGACTGTCCGACTGGCAAGAGCCAAAGGCAGAAAGGATGCCCACACGAAAAACGGCTAAGGACTAACGAACTTATATAACGCAAAGGCGGCCTCCAACCACGCCTACCGGCTGTCAAAACAGCCGGCTGGCCGGCCTCCCAGTCACTTCGCTATAATCCAACAAAGCTAGAGTACTTGCCCTCCCAAGTGGCCAAGCACTTCTCCAGCCACAGACAGATTGCAGAGCAGCTGTCCGGCTGAGAAGGCGGCAACCAAGGGAGGGCGGCAAAGGAAACAGCCGAAGGATGAAAAGCAAAGAACAAGGGAAAGCCAAACGCATGCATAATTATACATACACATAAGGCCCCCAACAGGCCGGCAGTCAATATAGTTCGAATACACCCCCAGTGGGTGGAATTGTGCAAACTAACAAAATACTGTTCCAAGAGTGGTAAAACAGGAAAGTAGAGGCAGCAGACTAGACTAAGGGCACAGCAGGAGAGCCAGGCTGGTCGGTGGAGACGGCGCCGCCGGCTGGAGGAGTGGCCGACTGGCGGGTCTCGGCTTGATCATCGCCGGCTTCAGGCGGTGCACCCGCGCGTGCCTTGTTACTGGAAGCACGGTCAAGCTGAGGCTGACCGGCCGCTCCACCATCTGGCGCGGCGTCTTCACCCTCCTCCTCCTCGCCCTCGTCGTTGGAGTCGATCTCCTCCGCCGAGTCCTCGCCGTCTGTCGGGGTCAACCCGAACCACTATTCCGGCTAGGCAACGCCGTTGTCGTCCACCTCAGGGCGAAGGCGCTGGTGTCGGTGTAGTTGGCAATCGCCGAAGCCCGCTGGATGGTAGCCGGCCGCGCTGGCTCCAGCTCCGTGTCGGCCTCCTGCCTCCAGGTGGCCAGCTGGTCCAGACTCAGCTCGGGATACCAGGCCTTGACGAACCCCAGCGCCCGCCTGGCGCCGGACCGAGCCGCAGAAGCCTTACAGGCCACGAAGCGGCCGACCGCCACCTCCAGCCAGTCGGCAGTCCGACTGGGGGTGCGGGAATCACTTCACCAGGCCAGAGAGCGGTCAACACCTGCGCCCCAATGCGCTGAAGCCGGCGGAGCATGCGGTGAGCCGGCTGGAGGCGGGCTTGAATCGCCAAGAGCTGCTCCTCCAGCGACCGGCGAGCGTCCGGCGCGCTCTCGGCGCCATCCTTCCTTTGTGCCTCGCGGTGGGTTTCAACGACTTAGTCGGCGGCAGTAGAGTAGCCAGGGAAGTACTCTGCGCAAGAAAGAAAGAGAAAAAAATAAAAGCACCAAGTCAGAAAATGAGCCAAACGGAAAGCGGCAAGCAAGGACGAAGAAGAGGGCGGCCTACCGTCAACCAAGTCTTCGATCTGGCCGTAGCCATTGATCAGCGATTGCCTCGCTTCGTCCCAGCTTGCCGCCTCTATCTCATACTCGGCTTGGAGGGCGGCCTCGCTGTCCTGCACCGCCTTCAGGGCCGCCTTGTGGCTCTTTTCCCGGTCGGCCATCCTCTTGGCCAGGCGGTCACGCTCCTGGGCCAAGGCGTCAAATTTGGCCTCCTTAGCGCGGAGGGCGGCCTGAGTCCCACCCATCTGCTCCCTCAGTCTGGCGTTGGCCGCTGCAGGCATGGAAGAAAATAAAGAAGCAATAAGGAAGAAGTCGTCAAGGAAGATCCGACCCGACTGCTCAGCAGTCGGCCCGAATCTCGGGGACTACACCCAGTGGGTGCGCTGACGCGCCCCCACATGAGATAAAGGACGAAGCACTTACCCCGGCTCTCAGATAGGAAAGCGTTCTTCTGGGTCAGCTCCCGAGCCTGGGAGTTGAAGGCAGCCGCGCGGAGGTTGTGGTAGTCCTGCAAGTCAGGCAGAGGAGCGAATGAGAACAAGATAGCAAAACAAAGCCCGCTAAGAAGATCCAAGCCGCCTGCTCAACAGCCGACTCGGAACACGGGGACTACACCCAGTGGGTGCGCTGACGCGCTCCCACGGAAGAAACCAAGATCAAAAAAGCAAAAATAGGAAGACTAACCCGAATGGCCGCTCGCGTCGCAAGGAACTCGTCGTTGTATTTCCTCAGCGTCGCAGCCTGGGACTGAAGCCGGTTCCGGACGTCCTGCGCCGCCACGTTCACCACGGCCATCCCTCCACCCGGCGTCCACCCCGAGCTGGCGCTGGCCGCCTCCACGTCCCAGGCCGATGAGCCGGAGCCCGCGGCTTTCTGCGGGTCCGATGCGGCCTTCCACGCACGCTGGCGCGATGGCGACTGGACCACCAGGTCCGTCCTCGCGGCCGGCTCGCCCCCGGCCGATTGCGCAGGCGGCACGTTCGGCCGGCTGCCTTGAGCCGCCCCAGTCGGCAGGGCCGGTGCCGCCTCCCTCTCTAGGACGACGACGTCGTCCTCCCTCTCCAACCCCGGCTAGTCGCGGCCGGTTTCCTCCGGTGGGGGCTCCGGGGCCTCGGGCGCCGCGACACGCAGAGGGGTGACGAGCAAGGCCCCCTTCGCTGTTGCCGCGGCCACAGCCTCCGCTTGGGCCTTGGCCGCTGCGTCGGCGCGCGCCTTCGCCGCCTCCTCCTCCTCCTGTGCCGCCTTGGCGGCAGCCGCCCTCAACTCCTCCGCCTCCCGCTCCTCCCGCACCTCCCGCGCGTTTCGCTCCGTCGCTGCCTGAAACTCGGCGCGGGGGTCCACGCGGCGGGTGCTCCCGGATCCTCCCGGCGATCCAACGACGGAGGCGGCAGCAACCCGCTCGAGCGAAAGCGGAGCCCTGATTTTGGAGAAAGGACAAGGATTCAGAAATCATCAAGAAAAGAAGAAAGGATGTACAAAGGAATATACACTTACGCCGACACCGTATGCGGCTGCTTCACCACCTTGCGGAAGCGGGCCGCCTTCGCGGCCGCCTCATCCCGCCTGGTCGCTGCCGCCCCGCCCTTGGGCTTCTTCGGCCGACTACCGAACAAGCCCGACGCGGCCCGGCGCTTTTGCCCGCCGCCCCGGGCAGGTGGCGCGGCGGAGGAACCCGCGCCGTGGCCTGGCGCCGGCTGGCGGCGTGGGACGATTTCCGCCTCGTCGTCATCCGGCTAGTCGTCGAAGCTGGCTCCGAGCCCGGAGCCGCCGGCTTCGCCGCCACCTGCCTCGGTGTTTTCATCCATGGCGGCCGCCCCCAAGTCGTGGTCCTCCAGGTCATGCTCCGCCCGGTCGGGGAGGAATCGGCGCTCCGTCTCCGACCCGGTTGCCGGTCGAAGGAGAGGGCTCTGCCAAGGCGTGCCGACTGGTCAGAGTCGGCGAAGAGGAACTCGGCGACAAAACTAAGAGAAGAAAGGGAAAAAGAGAACATACCGTGGGCGGCGGATGTGCACGGGAATATGGTTCCTTGCCAAACCGCCACTCTGCGGAGAGCTTGCAGTTCGCAAGATAATTCACCATATGGGCCACCTCTTCGTGCGGCATGTCCTTGGTGCACATCCGACTCGGATCGAGTTGGTCGCTCATCTGACAGATCAGGTGAGGGCGGCTCTGAAGCGGAAGCACCCGACGCGCGACGAAGGCGGCCAGCAAGTCGGATCCAACCAGGCCCTCTGACTGGATCATCACCCGCAGTCAGGCGACGGCCGCGGCTCCAGCGTGCGACAGCGTCATGGCCCGATAGGACCACTGGGGCCGCCTCCCAGCCAGCGGCCCGGCTACGTAAGCCGGCAAGTTGACGTAGTCGCCTTGTGGGGCGACGTTCTTCACGTAGAAATATGACTTCTGCCAGAGCTTCACCGACTGGATTAACGTGATGACGGGGAAGGGGTTGTCGGCCGCCGGCCTCCGCATCGCGATGAAGGCGCCGCTCTGGGCCGGCATGCCCTGCATGCGGGTGCCCAGCTTCGACTGGAAGAACTCCCCCCGGAGCTCGAGGGTGGGGAGAACGCCAAGAAAGCCTTCGCACAAGGTGACGAAGGCGGACAGCGGCACCACCGTGTTCGGGGTGAGGTGGTGCGGCTGGAGTTGATAGAATTCGAGGAAGGAGCGGAAGAAAGCGCTCGCCGGCAAGCCGATGCCGCGCAGGAAGTGCGAGCGGAAGACTACCCGCTCGCCTTCCTCTGGCGCTGGAGTCATCTCCTTCGCAGGTGCGAGATGGACCCGCACCTGGTCTGCGCCGGGCAACCGCCGCGTCTTGCGGAGGAACTCGATGTGGTCCATATGGACGTCGGAGCCGTCCCAGTCCCCGCCATACTGCATGGTGGCGAGAAGCTAACAAGGAAGAGTGCGGCGGCGGAGAAAGCACGCTCCTGCGGCGGCAAAGCTGTAGGGTGGAGTGAAGATTGATGGGACGGCGCGGCGGCGAGGCGCTGCTGCGAGAGAAAGCAGGAGGAAGAAGATGGCGGAGAGGAGAGGAGCGTGCGAGCGTCTGCCGCTTCCCCTCCTCCCCCTACTTATAGCCTCGTGCGGCGAAGCCGAGGAGGCAAGGCGTGGGGAGGAACATGGGATTAACTCCGCCCACTCCCCCACGCCCCGCGATTACTGCGCCCTAACGGCGTGCGGAAACTGCTGCCGGAAGACGTGCGGACAAGCTTTGGGCCACAAAGAATCCGCGCCTGGGCCCAGGCATTGGAGTGGTGGGTCCTCGGCCTGCGGCAACGTCTGGTCGCGCGCGTGGGTTAGCAGGCTCTTTTCAGCCAAGGGACGCCACGTCGTTCGCAGGCGGCGAGTGACCGGCCCGTGGCCCGGTGCACGCGCCAACAGACTTCCGCCTTCCGGCTTTAAAAAATTTTCCAAGACGGCGCGCCTAACCGAAGCCGGCTCCCAGTTGTTGGCTCGTCAAGATAAGAAGCTAATCGAGCTTCTCGACCTCCTCTCAGCCTCGAAACCCAACCAGCTTCGGGGACTACTGTTGGAGTAAATGGCCACGGGTAGCCTAACCGACTCCCCCTGGCTCTTCGAAAAATTATCAGGCCATTCAAGCCTTCAAGCATACAAAGCATAGGGCCGCCTTCCCCCGGCCGGCTATCCCCAGGGCCGACTTCCAGAAGCCGGCCATGAAGAAAGCCGGCTCCCAGAAGCCGGCCAAGATTGCACCCACTAAAGACTGTACCCACATAACGGCGATAGGATGGGGCGTGGCCGCAGTACAACCCACTACCCCCGAATCCCGGAACAGGCATGGCTATAGGGCGCCGTACGGGCCAGCCATCCCCCGTCCGGCGTGGCACTGTAGCCGTGTTGGCCTCGATGTCACCCACGACAGGCGCCAGTACGGCCCGTAGGCGGCGGGCCCCTTTTCCCAGAGAGACATCCGAAGGCGGCCTGGCCTCCTCTAGTCGGCCAGGGGTGTGGCCGGCTCCCAATAGCCGGCTACCTACCTCCCTCGAAACATGTGCCTCATTAAGGAGACAAGACGAGGTAAGGCTACAGTGAGAGCCCGCAAGGCGGCGACGCTGTAGCCACGCTTACCTCAACAAAGCTCTCATCATCAGAGGCGAGGCAACAGTAACCAGCCGCCGACGAAGCCCCCAAGCGGTGGGGCCGGCCTGTCGGCCAAGAGGCCAGCAGCCGGCGGGCCCCAATAACCGGCGGAGAAGCCGGCGTGCATAGACGCTGACGGCTGGGACCCGCGCCCAGCCGGATTACCATTGTACCCCTGGGGGGTAGGCCTATATAAACCCCCCCGGGACACCCATGCAAAGGGTTGATCTCATAGAATTCCACACACCACATAGAGACAAAAGGAGAGCTAGCCTTGCCCTTCTTCTTCCTCTAGCCAAACAGCTCAAGGAGCGCTTGTAGCTACTTGTATTCGTCTAGTGATCATGCGGAGACCCCGCAGAGCAGGACTAGGGGTGTTATTTCCACGGAGAGCCCCGAATCTGGGTAAGATTCGCCGGCGTGCATGTCTTCGCCTCATCCCGTTTCCAGGCACCGGCGACGTTTTACTGGCTCCCACTATGATAAGCCATCCGTTGGCATATGTCGCACCTACCACCCGACACTCTCTGAAACATCGATGGTCCATCATTCAAGGGAAGGAACATGTATGTCGGCTACTATGCACACGTGATTGGCCGTCCTCAAAGTGGGATGGGAGTCTCAACCCACGTAAGTTGAATTGCTTACTCATCATTTTGAATTGCTTGTTTTTTTTGTTGAATTCTCATTGTTATACTTATAGTTTGCTAGGTGGTGGTGACGGCAACTATGTAGCATCAAATGGACAAGAAGCCATTTGGTTTTCGCCATTGTTGGGTGCTATTGGATGGCAAACGAAAGTGGACACAATGTGGATGATCTCAGGGCCGACAAGAGGAAGAATGATGGATCAAGTTCCCACCAATCAATTGGGTTGGATGACATAGACGGGGGAGTTGCATGGGAGAATGGAAAATCCACCATGCCAATGAATAACCGGTAAGTGATGGAAAACAAGTGGGAGAAGGGAGGGTTGCCTACAAAACCGCGGCGACAAAAATGTCTACCACATGGACGGGCATTTTCCCCAAAAGGGAGAACAAAGAAAGACGAGAGGTACAGGCTCATGTTGGATACGCAAAAAAAAGGATGGACTGGGAACGAGAGAGGGTGAACAACAATTACAAATTGAAAACAACAAGTTAACAATTAAGAGGGAGAAAATAGAGTTGGAGAAGAAAGAAGTGTATCTCAAAAGGGAGATTGAGAAGGCCCAGACTTTTGGATCAATCGAGATCGAGAAGGAGAAGTTGCAACTAGCTCGAGACACGGAGGATTCTAGGATAATGTTGGCGGACGCAAGCCTCTTGGATGCGGAAGCAAAGAAGTAGCTTGAGGGAAGGAAGAAGGAGATCAACGAACATAGGGAGTACGAGAGGGGGAGAGTGGATGTGGCAGCAGCGGAAGCGGAACGACGGTGGCCGTGGCAGAGCAAGCATCACAGATGTTGTCTGACGAGTGATCCATCACATTGGGCAGTTGTGGCCCGGACTTTAATTTTATTTTGGCCTATCCTGATTGTTGAACTATGATTATTTTTTCTTTGTTAAATTGTTGAACCGTTGAATTGTGATGAATTTGTATGCTATATGATCCATGGGGATGGATTGCATGAATTTATGGTTTTAAATTTGCGGAGTGTGGCTGACCAACAGGCAATATGAGAGGTCATCTGGCGTCGTCCGTGGTTGCACCCGAACGCGCCCGTGGATGTTTAAGGGGCCGGATTTTACTAAACAATGATGTGCAACATCTCATCCAAACTTGTATATTTTTTGAACGTTACCCTAGAGTCAGGAAAAATCAAAAGATAAAATCAAAGGATTTCTCGAAAAACATATCTTTCATGCAGCAATTATAAGAGAGAGGAGTTTCTCCTCCCGTGCATGCATGCACTTTTTTGTATTCTTCTTTTATGGGCCCATTGATATCATCAATAGCAGTGTTTTCGTTTCTCTAACGGAGAGTGGCGTTTTGGCTCTTAGGTGTAGATACACCTATTATGAAATATGTACAAAAACACATTTCAAAATGCTAAAAAAATTCGAGAAAAAAAATCCCGCGTGTACATCGGACATATTATGTTTCCACACAAAATTTCGGTGAAAAGGGCATTTTTTGTTGCATGTATAAAAAAGATAAAAAAAATGCCTCGTCGAAAATTGTCATTTTTACACAAGCCAGAAAAATGTCCTTTTTCATCGAAACTTGGTGCACGCACATATAATGTCCGGATTTACACGCGGGATTTTTTCTCGAAATTTTTAAACCTTTTAAAATGTGTATTTAGACAATGGATGCATATACACCTATGAGCCAAAGTGAATTTCCAAAACGCCACTCTCTTTCTCTACCCCCTAATAAATTTAACATGTGCTATTCTCTAGTCATTGAGTTTCAGTCAAACAACTAGATGCCTAATATATTTTAAAATAAAATTATGTTTTACTTTCCGTTTAAGTACATGTGTTTTTTCTAGCAAGATCGCTAAAACAAGACCAATATTGAGTATAATTTTTGAAATTAATTTTTCGACAACTAAATCACCAAGCTTCAAACTTGTTTCGTTGAGATTCATTAATTCATGCCAAAAACCAGTAATGTTTTATTTTATTTCACATAAATAATCTTATTGTTTCACTATATATGGCTCGCCATGCTCCGTAGCGAATCATAATGTTTTACACTATTTACCAAAGTGTTTCATCGTAAGTAAAAAGTTAGTAAATACGAGTACTTTAAATCCAGTTTCATTTGGGGGCATCGTGTTCCACCATGTTTTAAATTTGAATTTTCAAATTTGTTGAAATATAAAAAAGTGGTCTCGTTTTAAATTCCTCTCCATCATAATCACAAATATGAAAACAGATCATAAAATGAACTTTCGGTTGAAAAGATAAAATAGATTTTGGACTTGGAAATAAAATGAAAAGGCATGGGATTATGGGCTGGAGCACCAGTGAGAGAAAAGTCTGACCAACTGTAAGCAGTAGACCAGTACTCATGAATGCATGCTAATCTCTATTCTTATAAAAAACAGAGTTGGTGATGATGGTGTGCCTGCCATCCTGCAATATAGGCCGTCCGATTTATATCTAACGGATAGGAAGGAAACTATGGCAATTTTGCAAAAACATACCCACACCCCTCTTCACATTTGCAAATAAGGCCTTCCCTCATTATACCTGGCCATACCTCGGGCCGGGCCGGGCCTAGCCAAGCCCGACGCAAAAAACTCAGGCCCGAGCCCGGCCCGGCCCGGCCGTCGGGCCTGTTTTCTGGGCCCGAGCCCAGCCCGAACACGTAAAAGCCCGTCGGGCTTCGGGCCGGCCCGGCCCGTCCTTCAGAAAAACCCAAAAACGATGGGCCCAGGCCCAGCCAGGCCCGGCTTTCGAGCTCAAAATCTAGGCCCGAGCCCGGCCCGGGAGCGGCGTCGGGCCGGGCCAGGTCGGGCTTTTTCGGGCCGGGCTGCCCATGGCCAGGACTACCCTCATTCATCCTTTTATCTCACAAGATAAACTACTCATACAAATGCATCTTGATGTTACGTGCAACGCACGGGCATCTTGCTAGTCTTTAATAAAAAACAATGGCTGCTACATGCACAGGATATCCCATGCATGGTAGACATGCATTTCTCACAATTATAACACTACAAAACTAGTCTCAACTTTCATCCGCAACATGGACTTGGCTATTTGAGCGTCAGTTCCCTGAATGACAGGACAGGATACAACTTAACTTAGACTACATATATAGTTGAATCATATAACATAATAACATAATTGAATCATATAACTATCCCTCATCATGCAACAAAGAGTCACTCCAAAGTGACTAATAGCGGAGAACAAACGAAGAGATTATGGTAGGGTACGAAACCACCTCAAAGTTATCCTTTCGGATCGATCTATTCAAGAGTCCGTAGTAAAATAATACGAAGCTATTCTTTCCGTTCGATCTATCATAGAGTTCGTACCAGAATAACACCTTAAGACACAAATCAACCAAAACCCTAATGTCACCTAGATACTCCAATGTCACCTCAAGTATCCGTGGGTATGATTATACGATATGCATCACACAATCTCAGATTCATCTATTCAACCAACACAAAGAATTTCAAAGAGTGCCCCAAAGTTTTTACCGGAGAGTCAAGACGAAAACATGTGCCAACCCCTATGCATAAGTTCACAAGGTCACTGAACCCGCAAGTTGATCACCAAAACATACATCAAGTGAATCACGTGATATCCCATTGTCACCACAGATAAGCACATGCAAGACATACATCAAGTGTTCTCAAATCCTTAAAGACTCAATCCGATAAGATAACTTCAAAGGGAAAACTCAATCCATTACAAGAGAGTAAAGGGGGAGAAACATCATAAGATCAAACTATATTAGCAAAGCTCGCGATACATCAAGATCGTATCACGTCAAGAACATGAGAGAGGGATATCAAACACATAGCTACTGGTACATACCCTCAGCCCCGAGGGTGAACTACTCCCTCCTCGTCATGGAGAGCGCCGGGATGATGAAGATGGCCACCGGTGAGGGTTCCCCCCCTCCGGCAGGGTGCCAGAACAGGGCCCCGATTGGTTTTTGGTGGCTACAGAGGCTTGCGGCGGCGGAACTCCTGATATATTCTGTTCTTCAATGTTTTTAGGGTATATGGATATATATAGGCGAAAGAAGTCGGTAAGTGGAGCCACGAGGGGCCCACGAGGGTGGGGGGCCGCCCAGGGGGCAGGCGCGCCTCCCTGCCTCGTGGCCACCTCGAAGCTTCCTTGACTTCAACTCCAAGTCTCCTGGATCACGTTCGTTCCAAAAATCACGCCCCCGAAGGTTTCATTCCGTTTGGACTCCGTTTGATATTCCTTTTCTGCGAAACACTGAAACAAGGGAAAAACAGGAACTGGCACTGGGCTCTCGGTTAATAGGTTAGTCCCAAAAATAATATAAAAGTGTTTAATAAAGCCCATAAACATCCAAAACAGATAATATAATAGCATGAATACTTCATAAATTATAGATACGTTGGAGACGTATCACTATGCAAAAAATAATTATTAATATATTACCTATATCTAGAATTAGTTGTCTCAAATTTGTCTAGGCACGGTATCTAACACTAAAATGTGTCTAGATGTTATTTTAGGTCCGAGGTAAAATTAGAGATAAAGTATAAATTATTGGATCACAAAAATTTAGGTCCCATGTTAACTAAGGTAGAAGAATATTGTTTAGAGAGAAGCCATCATGGCTAGCTTTATTAAACTCAAATAATAGCTACATCGTCTGTAAGAAAATTAGCGGTAAACTCCATGGGCGAATCAAACCAAATCAAAGGCTAGCACATCCGTTACTACATAAGATTCCCTATTGCAAAACTCAGAGACAAGCCTTCTCGAACTCACTTAAATCTCTATGATAGTCTTCTAGAATAGGGGCTACAACCATAAAGTATCCTTCTCGAACCACTGTGATACTTTCCATGCGTATGAGAACATTTTTGCATGCCAACCGATTGACCAGCTTCAAGCCTCCATACAATGTTGCGGCCTCCGCTGAAACGACATTGGAACATGCACTAATTTTGCTCTTGCCGCTGCCAAGAATGCCCCACTATTATCCTGAATCAGCGCCACAAGACCATGTAAATTCAACTTCAGAAAAAGAAGCATCAACATTTAGAATAGTCTAGCCCAACATCGCCCTTCTCCACTGATTTAGGCGTGGGGATGTTGCCGGTTTCCCTGAAGCCCAGACGAAGCTCAACACCAAAGACTGAATCGCTGGCCCCGTACGTACTAGTGTTAGGACATCTTCTGCTCTGACAATGCATCGCCTCTGCCACCATAAGTACCAGCAGGTACCCGCCACAATCTCTGAAATTGGACCGGATCTATGTATGCCCCCCGGACTGCCAGGTCACATACCAAGGACTCGATGATCATGGAGCCCGATTGATCAACCTTTAGCGCCTTGTCAATTAACCTCCTCAGCCCCAGTACCTCTCAAACCGAACGTGCCCTACCACATTTGAACAAAACATGTGCTATGTCCTCGGCTCTAGATTTACATATCGGGCATTGGGATGTGGTACCAATATGATGATTTGCTAGGACACATAAGTAGGTAATTGCATTGTGTAAACAGCGAAGTTCTCTTCGGATAAAACCTCACACTGGGTAATCTATCTTTTCCATAATGGCCGACATGCCACAAATGGATTCCGAAACGTCGATGTGTACACTATTTTTTAAGACATCACAGACACAAAATCTCATACATGTGCATATACACTCATCTCTATGAATACTCGCACGCAACATCTTTGAGAGACTGAGCCGACATATCATCTTGAGATTGAGAAGTCGCCACAGAAGCCTTCGTAGTCGTTGGGTACATCTCCTCGCATTGAACTCACATCGTTGGAAGGCCTGGAATAAATCCAGAAAAATGCGAGCAGCAATGTCAAGTCTGGGACTTGAACTCTGTCAGGCAAGGGATACCACTGTCTCCTAACCATCAAATGTCGATGGGTACACTAACACCTGTAAGCATGTTTAACAGATCTGTTCAGCTGTCCGGCTAGTACTTTTATCTTTAGAAAAACCAGCACTTTTATTTTAAGTTGTAACGCATGAAAAAAGAAAACTTGCTGCGAGGTACATGTGCTGATGGTTATATATTGACGTCAAAGATCATATGCGTGCCTGTGTTATTTAGGTGAGAGTAGGTGAGACGTAGTAGTATCGGCCCATTCGATCCTACACGATTCCATCGACGCTTCAGCAACAACTTCAGGTCTGCAGGAAATTAGTTAACTAGCTCCTTATGGTTACAGAACTTTCTTTTGGATTATCTAAATGTGACATAACAATGTCATATCTAAGTATGATACCAGCGTCACCTTATTTCTTTGTGGTTTGTCTTGTTTGTTTAACTAGTAAATTTCTCTATGCGTTGCAACAGGGACATACTTCGGTTTAGAGCAAACAAAATGTATTTGAATCAAGATGGTTTAATTTGCCCTCGTGGTATTTCTCCAGAGAACATTCCCCATGAAGAATTGCATCTAACGACAATGATACACCCCACAGGATCCGCTAACATTCGGTTCATGTCCGTGTATGCCATGGATCATGGTGCGCCCATTCAACAACAACAATATGATGATGGGCAATGTCTAAGAGGTCGGTGAAATCTAATGAGTGGTTGTATGCGAGTATTTGAAAAAACTCCCACAGGGTATAATGTAGGCTTATCGTGGTTGGTGTAGATTGAACAATGAAATTCGACCTCGACGATGCATGATTTGAGTTGTTCTTCGTCTGAAAAAGAGCTAATCTTGGTGGTGCGATGGTACGCTTAGAAGAGCTCTGCACTGAAGGAAATATGCCCTAGAGACAATAATAAAGTTATTAATTTATTTCCTTATATCATGATAAATGTTTATTATTCATGCTAGAATTGTATTAACCGGAAACTTGATACATGTGTGAATACATAGACAAAACAAAGTGTCCCTAGTATGCCTCTACTAGACTAGCTCGTTAATCAAAGATGGTTAAGTTTCCTGACCATAGACATGTGTTGGTCATTTGATGAACGGGGTCACATCATTAGGAGAATGATGTGATGGACAAGACCCATCCGTTAGCTTAGCATAATGATCGTTAAGTTTTATTGCTATTGATTTCTTCATGACTTATACATATTCCTCTGACTATGAGATTATGCAACTCCCGAATACCAGAGGAACACCTTGTGTGCTATCAAACGTCACAATGTAACTGGGTGATTATATAGATGCTCTACAGGTGTCTCCGAAGGTGTTTGTTGGGTTGGCATAGATCAAGATTAGGATTTGTCACTCCGTGTATCGGAGAGGTATCTCTGGGCCCTCTCGGTAATGCACATCATAATAAGCCTTGCAAGCAATGTGACTAATGAGTTAGTTATGGGATGATGTATTACGGAACGAGTAAAGAGACTTGCCGGTAACGATATTGAACTTGGTATGAAGATACCGACGATCGAATCTCGGGCAAGTAACATACCGATGACAAAGGGAATTACATATGTTGTCATAAGGTTCGAGCGGTAAAGATCTTCGTAGAATATGTAGGAGCCAATATGGGCATCCAGGTTCCGCTATTGGTTATTGACCGGAGAGGTGTCTCGTCATATTTACATAGTTCTCGAACCCGTAGGGTCCGCACGCTTAACGTTCGTTGACGATATAACACTATATGAGTTATGAATGTTGGTGACTGAATGTTGTTCGGAGTCCCGGATGAGATCACGGACATGACGAGGAGCTCCGGAATGGTCGAGAGGTAAAGATTCATATATTGGATGATATGGTTAGGCCAAGGGGTCAGGCCCACGGGGCTATAAGTCGGTGCAAAAGAAAGTTTTGCGGAGGTCAGAGGCCAAACGCCGGAGACCCTGGCGTCTGGCCCTGGGCCAGTCGGCGAGGCCCGTGGCATCTGGGACAGACGCGAAGGATTGTGGTGTTTGGTCCTGGAGTCCGAGTGGGACTCTTGCCTTTTGGGCAAAACCAACTTTGAGGAGGCTTTTGCTCCAAGTTTTGACCTAAGGGCTCAACGTATAAATAGAGGGGCAGGGCTTGCACCAAAGACACATCAAGAATCACCAAGCCGTGTGCCGGCAATCCCGTCCCCTCTAGTTTATCCTCCGTCATAGTTTCTGTAGTGATTGGCGAAGCCCTGCGGAGATTGTTCTTCACCAACACCGTCACCACGCCGTCGTGCTGCCGGAACTCATCTACTACCTAGCCCCTCTTGCTGGATCAAGAAGGCAATGACGTCATCAAGCTGAACTTGTGCTGAACGCGGAGGTGCCGTACGTTCGGTACTTGATCGGGACGGATCGTGAAGGTGTATGACTACATCAACCACGTTGATAAACG
Source organism: Aegilops tauschii subsp. strangulata (assembly GCF_002575655.3). Taxonomy (NCBI): domain Eukaryota; kingdom Viridiplantae; phylum Streptophyta; class Magnoliopsida; order Poales; family Poaceae; genus Aegilops; species Aegilops tauschii. Next base: position 588,033,740 of record NC_053041.3, read on the forward strand.
CTTCCGCTTTCTGTCTATGAGGGTACGTAGACACACTCTCCCCTCTCATTGCTATGCATCTAGATAGATCTTGCATGACCGTAGGAATTTTTTTGAAATACTGCGTTCCCTAACAGTGGCATCAGAGCCAGGTCTATGCGTAGATGTTATATGCACGAGTAGAACACAAAGAGTTGTGGGCGATAATAGTCATACTGCTTACCAGCATGTCATACTTTGATTCGGCGGTATTGTTGGATGAAGCGGCCCAGACCGACATTACATGACCGCGTTCATGAGACTGGTTCTACCGCTGTGCTTCGCACACAGGTGGCTAGTGGGTGTCTGTTTCTCCAACTTTAGTTGAATCGAGTGTGACTACGCCCAGTCCTTGTTGAAGGTTAAAACAGCACACTTGACGAAAAATCGTTGTGGTTTTGATGCGTAGGTAAGAACGGTTCTTGCTAAGCCCGTAGCAGCCACGTAAAACTAGCAACAACAAAGTAGAGGACGTCTAACTTGTTTTTGCAGGGCTTGCTGTGATGTGATATGGTCAAGACGTGATGATATATAAATTGTTGTATGAGATGATCTTGTTTTGTAAAGTTATCGGCAACTGGCAGGAGCCTTATGGTTGTCGCTTTATTGTATGAAATGCAATCGCCATGTAATTGCTTTACTTTATCACTAAGCGGTAGCGATAGTCGTAGAAGCATTAGTTGGCGAGACGACAACGATGCTTCGATGGAGATCAAGGTCTCAAGCCGGTGACGATGGTGATCATGACGGTGCTTTGGAGATGGAGATCAAAGGCACAAGATAATGATGGCAATATCATATCACTTATTTTGATTGCATGTGATGTTTATCATTTATGCATCTTATTTTCTTAGTTCGGCGGTAGCATTATAAGATGATCTCTCACTAAATTTCAAGGTACAGGTGTTCTCCCTGAGTATGCACCGTTGCTACAGTTCATCGTGTCGAGACACCACGTGATGATCGGTGATAAGCTCTACGTTCACATACAACGGGTGCAAGCCAGTTTTGCACACGCAGAATACTCGGGTTAAACTTGACGAGCCTAGCATATGCAGATATGGCCTCGGAACACTGGAGACCGAAAGGTCGAGCGTGAATCGTATAGTAGATATGATCAACATAGTGATGTTCACCATTGAAAACTACTCCATCTCATGTGATGATCGTACATGGTTTAGTTTATTTGGATCACGTGATCATTTAGATGACTAGAGGGATGTCTATCTAAGTGGGAGTTCTTAAGTAATATGATTAATTGAACTTTAATTTATCATGAACTTAGTCCTAATAGTATTCGCATATCTATGTTGTAGATCAATAGCTCGTGATGTAGTTCCCCGTTTATTTTTTGATATGTTCCTAGAGAAGAATACGTTGAAAGATGTTAGTAGCAATGATGCGGACTAGCTCCATGATCTGAGGATTATCCTCATTGCTGCACAGAAGTATTATGTCCTTGATGCACCGCTAGGTGACAGAACTATTGCAGGAGCAGATGCAGACGTTATGAACGTTTGACAAGCTCGGTATGATGACTACTTGATAGTTTAGTGCACCATGCTTTACGGCTTAGGACCGGGACTTCAAAAATGTTTTGAACACATGGAGCATATGAGATGTTCCAAGAGTTAAAATTGGTATTTCAAACTCATGCCTGTTTTAAGAGGTATGAAACCTCTGACAAAGTACTTTGCCTAAAAGATGGAGGAGAATAGCTCAGCTAGTGACCATGTGCTCAGAATGTCCGACTACTACAATCACTTGAATCAAATGGGAGTTAATCTTCCAGATAAGATAGTGATTGAAAAAGTTCTCTAGACACTATCACCGAGTTACTACAACTTCGTGATGAACTATAATATGCAAGGGATAACGAAAACGATTCCCGAGCTCTTCACGATACTGAAATCGGCGAAGTTAGAAATCAAGAAAGAGCATTAGTTCTTGATGGTTAACAATACCACTAGTTTCAAGAAAAGGGCAAATGAAAGGAAAGCGAACTTCAAGAAGAATGACAAGCAAGTTGTCAATCCCATGAAGAAGCCCAAAGCTAGACCTAAACCTGAAACTGAGTGCTTCTACTGCAAAGGAAATGGTCACTGAAATCGGAACTACCCCAAACATTTGGCGGATAAGAAGGATGGCAAAGTGAACAAAAGTATATTTGATATACATGTTATTGATGTGTACTTTACTAGTGTTTATAGCAACCCCTTGGTATTTGATACTGGTTCAGTTACTAAAGAGTAGTAACTCGAAACGGGAGTTGCAAAATGAACAGAGACTAGTTGATGGCGAAGTGACGATATGTGTTGGAAGTGATTCCAAGGTTGATAAGATCACCATCGCACACTCCCTATACCTTCGGGATTGGTGTTGGACCTAAATAAATGTTATTTGGTGTTTGCGTTGAGAATGAATATGATTTGATCATGTTTATTGCGATACGGTTATTCATTTAAGTACGAGAATAATTGTTGTTATGTTTACATGAATAAAACATTCTATGGTCATACATCCAATGTAAATGGTTTAGTGAATCTCGATCATAATAATACACATATTCATAATAGTGATGCCAAAAGATGCAAAGTTGATAATGATAGTGCAACATATTTGTGGCACTTCCGTTTAGGTCATATTGGTGTAAAGCACATGAAGAAACTCCATGCTGATCAATAGAGATTGAGAAGGCCCAGACTTTTGGATCAATAGAGATCGAGAAGGAGAAGTTGCAACTAGCTCGAGACACGGAGGATTCTAGGATAATGTTGGCGGACGCAAGCCTCTTGGATGCGGAAGCAAAGAAGTAGCTTGAGGGAAGGAAGAAGGAGATCAACGAACATATGGAGTACGAGAGGGGGAGAGTGGATGTGGCAGCAGCGGAAGCGGAATGACGGTGGCCGTGGCAGAGCAAGCATCACAGATGTTGTCTGACGAGTGATCCATCACATTGGGCAGTTGTGCTCGGACTTGAATTTTATTTTGGCCTATCCTGATTGTTGAACTATGATTATTTTTTCTTTGTTAAATTGTTGAACTGTTGAATTGTGATGAATTTGTATGCTATCTGATCCATGCGGATCGATTGCATGAATTTAAGGTTTTAAATTTGCGGAGTGTGGCTAACCAACAGGCAATATGAGAGGTCATCTGGCGTCGTGCGCGGTTGCACCTGAACGCGTCCGTGGATGTTTAAGGGGCCGGATTTTACTAAACAATGATGTGCAACATCTCATCCAAACTTGTATATTTTTTGAACGTTACCCTAGAGTCAGGAAAAATCAAAAGATAAAATCAAAGGATTTCTCGAAAAACATATCTTTCATGCAGCAATTATAAGAGAGAGGAGTTTCTCCTCCCGTGCATGCATGCACTTTTTTGTATTCTTCTTTTATGGGCCCATTGATATCATCAATAGCAGTGTTTTCGTTTCTCTAACGGAGAGTGGCGTTTTGGCTCCTAGGTGTAGATACACCTATTATGAAATATGTACAAAAACACATTTCAAAATGCTAAAAAAATTCGAGAAAAAAAATCCCGCGTGTACATCGGACATATTATGTTTCCACACAAAATTTCGGTGAAAATGGCATTTTTGTTGCATGTATAAAAAAGATTAAAAAAATGCCTCGTGGAAAATTGTCATTTTTACACAAGCCAGAAAAATGTCCTTTTTCATCGAAACTTGGTGCACGCACATATAATGTCCGGATTTACACGCGGGATTTTTTCTCGAAATTTTTAAACCTTTTAAAATGTGTATTTAGACAATGGATGCATATACACCTATGAGCCAAAGTGAATTTCCAAAACGCCACTCTCTTTCTCTACCCCCTAATAAATTCAACATGTGCTATTCTCTAGGCATTGAGTTTCAGTCAAACAACTAGATGCCTAATATATTTTAAAATAAAATTATGTTTTACTTTCCGTTTAAGTACATGTGTTTTTTCTAGCAAGATCGCTAAAACAAGACCAATATTGAGTATAATTTTTGAAATTAATTTTTCGACAACTAAATCACCAAGCTTCAAACTTGTTTCGTTGAGATTCATTAATTCATGCCAAAAACCAGTAATGTTTTATTTCATTTCACATAAATAATCTTATTGTTTCACTACATATGGCTCGCCATGCTCCGTAGCGAATCATAATGTTTTACACTATTTACCAAAGTGTTTCATCGTAAGTAAAAAGTTAGTAAATACGAGTACTTTAAATCCAGTTTCATTTGGGGGCATCGTGTTCCACCATGTTTTAAATTTGAATTTTCAAATTTGTTGAAATATAAAAAAGTGGTCTCGTTTTAAATTCCTCTCCATCATAATCACAAATATGAAAACAGATCATAAAATGAACTTTCGGTTGAAAAGATAAAATAGATTTTGGACTTGGAAATAAAATGAAAAGGCATGGGATTATGGGCTGGAGCACCAGTGAGAGAAAAGTCTGACCAACTGTAAGCAGTAGACCAGTACTCATGAATGCATGCTAATCTCTATTCTTATAAAAAACAGAGTTGGTGATGATGGTGTGCCTGCCATCCTGCAATATAGGCCGTCCGATTTATATCTAACGGATAGGAAGGAAACTATGGCAATTTTGCAAAAACATACCCACACCCCTCTTCACATTTGCAAATAAGGCCTTCCCTCATTATACCTGGCCATACCTCGGGCCGGGCCGGGCCTAGCCAAGCCCGACGCAAAAAACTCAGGCCCGAGCCCGGCCCGGCCCGGCCGTCGGGCCTGTTTTCTGGACCCGAGCCCAGCCTGAACACGTAAAAGCCCGTCGGGCTTCGGGCCGGTCCTTCAGAAAAACGCGAAAACGATGGGCCCGGGCCCAGTCCGGCCCGGTCTTCGGGCTCAAAATCTAGGCCTGAGCCCGGCCCGGGAGCGGCTCGGGCCGGGCCAGGTCGGGCTTTTTCGGGCCGGGCTGCCCATGGCCAGGACTACCCTCATTCATCCTTTTATCTCACAAGATAAACTACTCATACAAATGCATCTTGATGTTACGTGCAACGCACGAGCATCTTGCTAGTCTTCAATAAAAAACAGTGGCTGCTACATGCACAGGATATCCCATGCATGGTAGACATGCATTTCTCACAATTATAACACTACAAAACTAGTCTCAACTTTCATCCGCAACATGGACTTGGCTATTTGAGCGTCAGTTCCCTAAATGACAGGACAGGATACAACTTAACTTAGACTACATATATAGTATAACCCAACTACGCATCAATTCTTTCTCCCGCTTGCAGACTTGAGAATGTCAGCCAGCACCCAAGGGCAGTTCGCCTCCACGTCCTTGTAGCCCTCCGTCGCCAACACGGCACCAAGAATCGCCGGCGTTCCGACGATGAACTCAACGCACGTCGCCTTGAGCCGCGGGCAGTTGTTCATGTCCGCCAGAGCCAGAATCCTGGCCACCGTCCCGACGCAAATGCTAGCAGAGAGCTTCTGCGAGCATATCAGCTTGAGCCTGTCCAGCCCATACCTGTCGGCGGCCGCGAGGAGGCGACAGGTCAACGCCAACGCCTCCTCATCGTCGTGTCGGTCGAGCTCCGGTGCCGTGTCGGTGTAGATGAAGTGCAGCATGGCCTTGAACTCCGCTGGCTCCATGCCGTGGACCTCCAGGCGCCGCGCACACTTCTTGTCGCTCGCGTCCCCGAAGAACTCGGCCATGAAGAGCGGTGACCTCGCGGCCAGGACGACCTTGTGCGCGGCGAACGTTTCGCCGGAGACGACGAACGTGATGTCGGATCCCGTCCCGCTCCGCAGGAGCTCCCCGAGGTGCCGGTCCAGGTCTGAGGCCGGCACAGGATGCGACGCGGGCACGTCCACTCTCGGGCGCTGTTCCCCGAGCACCGTGATGGCGCATTTCACGGTGAGGGTGCCGTCGGCCCCAAGGTAGCCGGAGATCTCCAGGTCGCGCCTGTGCGCCAGCACGAGCGGCGCCGACTCGACGCCGTGGTGGGCCCGGAAGGCTGCAGACACCGTCCTGGCCTCCGACTGCGCGGCCAAACCCGCGGGATCCACGAGCCAGCAGTCTAGGCGCGCATTGACGACGTCGCCGGCGGCGGCGGGATGGGCGAGGAGCACGAGCTTGAGCGACACCCACATGCTGCACACCGAGGACGCAGGGTAGCAGCGGATCTCCCACTCATGCCAGCCGACGCTCCACCTGGAGCATACCACGACGCACTCGTCGTGACCGCTGGTCGCCGTGGCCGAGGCCGTGGAAGTCGAGCTGAGGCCGTCGATCTTGAACGTCCGAACGGAGTGCGCGGCATCGGCGAGGGGCCTGGTCGGTACGACTTGGGCGTTGCCCATGGCTCTTGTTTTGCCTGTGCTTGATTCGACTTGTGGAACACTTACGTGAGAGTACTCGGCACGTGCGCGCGTAGAGAGCGAGTTTCGATCGCAAGAGAAAACACACGTCCGTGCATGTATTTATCTCGAGGACTCGATCGAGGAAACCTACACGGACAAGTAGACCGTGTGCGGGTACGATCCGAGAAGAAGTACTCATATGTAGGGGCTCAACACGGAAACGAAGCACACGTCGATCGATTTGTTCCAAACTAACACCCGTACGTACGTACCCGCCGCCGGCTGGCCAGCGAAAGGGAACCCCACCCATGGCGGGGCTATGCCCTATCCTCTCAGACCATGTCATCGAGGACATCTTGGCGCGATTGCCGGCCAAGTTCGTGCACAGATGCCGCTGCCTCTCTCGCGCCTTGGCCGGCACACTCGCCTCCGATGACTTCGCCGACCTCCACCTCCGCCTCGCCAACCGCCACGGCGGCCCCAGGGTGCTCCTCCTGCAGGAATCAAGCTCACGCGACAATAATGGACGTCCGAAGATCCAGGCGTGGTCGCCAGCCCACCTTGACAGCACGACGCTCATGGAGGTCCCCCGCGCCCGCACGCGCGAGCTCTGTCCATACAAAGTTACACGTTGTATCAGTCCGACTAACTTCGTCCCACGTCTCTTGACGCAACAGTGCCATGGCCTCGTCATCATTGATGCAGTCTCTACAGGACGCGGGTACATGGCCTATGTCTATATCTCGTAAGGCCTCTATTACGAAAGCCTAGGGCTTGGCTACGACTCACGCACCAAGAAGTACAAAGGTGTGCACATTTACTATTGTGGTTCACCAGAACAAAACGAGTGTTTTTGCGCAAGGACATATTCATTGGTTGGCCAAGCATGACCTCGAGTCCCCATCTAAAGAGACATTGATCTCCTTCTCCCTATCAAAAATTTAGGACTACGCCATTGCCATCGATCGACATGGAGAAGAACCGTGAGCTCAAGCACTATCTGACAGAGCAGGTCGGCGGGTGCCTTTGCCTCTTTCGCACTGAAGTGAGTAGAACCAATATGTTTGGGCCTTGTCGGCATGACATGTGGCTGATGCGCGACCATGAAACAGGGGAGTGGGATCTACACTGTCGAATTGGTGTTGACACGTTGCCACCAAGCGTCGCTAGCTTCACACACTTTGGTGACCGCATCAACCCGCTTGCTATCGTCGACGGTGGTCGTCTTATCTTCTTCATACGGCCACTATTCAAGACTTCGGGAGAACCAAGCTTCAAGTTGTATGCATACAACCCCCTGACCTGCGACTTAGAGGGCCTTCTTGATAGGAAAGGCTTGGTGGCCAACAATAGCATGGTCTTGAGACATGCTGCACTATATGAGGAAAGTGTTGCCTCGCTGGGCAGCCGCACGAAGACATCATCTCCGCCATGTCATTGGTGCTACGCTTGCTGCCGTTCAAAACCCTCGTTAGGCTTAGGTTGGTTTGCCGGAGATGGTGCGTCATGATCGACAACAGGGACTTCCCCGGGGGTAGAAAGCACACATGTTGCTTCTACCATGATTAGTTTTCTATGGCTTCACTATTCAGAAACAAGGTATATAATCTGCTCGTTATTATAAATTTCTGATTTGAACAGGCTTGTATTTTCTGGTTGTAAAGGAGATAATATTGCGGCTCTCAGGCAGGTGCATCCAACTTGTTTAAGTGCCTGCTTGGATGGATTCCGAAGGGACTCTGGACTGGCATCCAACTAACCGTTGCTTCTGGATTCTTTCAAACAACCTTCTTTCTCGTGATCACAAGTTTGATAGTTTTTGTTGTGTGTATCTTCAGATGCATAGCTAAAATTCTTCCTATTAAAAAATAATCTTTCTATGTGATGTCTACTACGCAACCTTCTTCTTGTAGACGTTGTTGGGCCTCCAAGTGCAGAGGTTTGTAGGACAGTAGCAAATTTCCCTCAAGTGGATGACCTAAGGTTTATCAATCCGTGGGAGGCGTAGGATGAAGATGGTCTCTCTCAAACAACCCTGCAACCAAATAACAAAAAGTCTCTTGTGTCTCCAACACACCCAATACAATGGTAAATTGTATAGGTGCACTAGTTCGGCGAAGAGATGGTGATACAAGTGCAATATGTATGGTAGATATAGGTTTTTGTAATCTGAAAATATAAAAACAGCAAGGTAACTAATGATAAAAGTGAGCACAAACGGTATTGCAATGCTAAGAAACAAGGCCTAGGGTTCATACTTTCACTAGTGCAAGTTATCTCAACAATAATAACACAATTGAATCATATAACTATCCCTCAACATGCAACAAAGAGTCACTGCAAAGTGACTAATAGCGGAGAACAAACGAAGAGATTATGGTAGGGTACGAAACCACCTCAAAGTTATCCTTTCGGATCGATCTATTCAAGAGTCCGTAGTAAAATAACACGAAGCTATTCTTTCCGTTCGATCTATCATAGAGTTTGTACTAGAATAACACCATAAGACACAAATCACCCAAAACCCTAATGTCACCTAGATACTCCAATGTCACCTCAAGTATCCGTGGGTATGATTATACGATATGCATCACACAATCTCAGATTCATCTATTCAACCAACACAAAGAATTTCAAAGAGTGCCCCAAAGTTTCTACCAGAGAGTGAAGACGAAAACGTGTGCCAACCCCTATGCATAAGTTCACAAGGTCACTGAACCTGCAAGTTGATCACCAAAACATACATCAAGTGAATCACGTGATATCCCATTGTCACCACAGATAAGCACATGCAAGACATACATCAAATGTTCTCAAATCCTTAAAGACTCAATCCGATAAGATAACTTCAAAGGGAAAACTCAATCCATTACAAGAGAGTAAAGGGGGAGAAACATCATAAGATCAAACTATATTAGCAAAGCTCGCGATACATCAAGATCGTATCACCTCAAGAACATGAGAGAGGGATATCAAACACATAGCTACTGGTACATACCCTCAGCCCCGAGGGTGAACTACTCCCTCCTCGTCATGGAGAGCGCCGGGATAATGAAGATGGCCACCGGTGAGGGTTCCCCCCCTCCGGCAGGGTGCCAGAACAGGGCCCCGATTGGTTTTTGGTGGCTACAGAGGCTTGCGGCGGCGGAACTCCTGATATATTCTGTTCTTCAATGTTTTTAGGGTATATGGATATATATAGGCGAAAGAAGTCGGTAAGTGGAGCCACGAGGGGCCCACGAGGGTGGGGGGCCGCCCAGGGGGCAGGCGCGCCTCCCTGCCTCGTGGCCACCTCGAAGCTTCCTTGACTTCAACTCCAAGTCTCCTGGATCACGTTCGTTCCAAAAATCACGCCCCCGAAGGTTTCATTCCGTTTGGACTCCGTTTGATATTCCTTTTCTGCGAAACACTGAAACAAGGGAAAAACAGGAACTGGCACTGGGCTCTCGGTTAATAGGTTAGTCCCAAAAATAATATAAAAGTGTTTAATAAAGCCCATAAACATCCAAAACAGATAATATAATAGCATGAATACTTCATAAATTATAGATACGTTGGAGACGTATCACTATGCAAAAAATAATTATTAATATATTACCTATATCTAGAATTAGTTGTCTCAAATTTGTCTAGGCACGGTATCTAACACTAAAATGTGTCTAGATGTTATTTTAGGTCCGAGGTAAAATTAGAGATAAAGTATAAATTATTGGATCACAAAAATTTAGGTCCCATGTTAACTAAGGTAGAAGAATATTGTTTAGAGAGAAGCCATCATGGCTAGCTTTATTAAACTCAAATAATAGCTACATCGTCTGTAAGAAAATTAGCGGTAAACTCCATGGGCGAATCAAACCAAATCAAAGGCTAGCACATCCGTTACTACATAAGATTCCCTATTGCAAAACTCAGAGACAAGCCTTCTCGAACTCACTTAAATCTCTATGATAGTCTTCTAGAATAGGGGCTACAACCATAAAGTATCCTTCTCGAACCACTGTGATACTTTCCATGCGTATGAGAACATTTTTGCATGCCAACCGATTGACCAGCTTCAAGCCTCCATACAATGTTGCGGCCTCCGCTGAAACGACATTGGAACATGCACTAATTTTGCTCTTGCCGCTGCCAAGAATGCCCCACTATTATCCTGAATCAGCGCCACAAGACCATGTAAATTCAACTTCAGAAAAAGAAGCATCAACATTTAGAATAGTCTAGCCCAACATCGCCCTTCTCCACTGATTTAGGCGTGGGGATGTTGCCGGTTTCCCTGAAGCCCAGACGAAGCTCAACACCAAAGACTGAATCGCTGGCCCCGTACGTACTAGTGTTAGGACATCTTCTGCTCTGACAATGCATCGCCTCTGCCACCATAAGTACCAGCAGGTACCCGCCACAATCTCTGAAATTGGACCGGATCTATGTATGCCCCCCGGACTGCCAGGTCACATACCAAGGACTCGATGATCATGGAGCCCGATTGATCAACCTTTAGCGCCTTGTCAATTAACCTCCTCAGCCCCAGTACCTCTCAAACCGAACGTGCCCTACCACATTTGAACAAAACATGTGCTATGTCCTCGGCTCTAGATTTACATATCGGGCATTGGGATGTGGTACCAATATGATGATTTGCTAGGACACATAAGTAGGTAATTGCATTGTGTAAACAGCGAAGTTCTCTTCGGATAAAACCTCACACTGGGTAATCTATCTTTTCCATAATGGCCGACATGCCACAAATGGATTCCGAAACGTCGATGTGTACACTATTTTTTAAGACATCACAGACACAAAATCTCATACATGTGCATATACACTCATCTCTATGAATACTCGCACGCAACATCTTTGAGAGACTGAGCCGACATATCATCTTGAGATTGAGAAGTCGCCACAGAAGCCTTCGTAGTCGTTGGGTACATCTCCTCGCATTGAACTCACATCGTTGGAAGGCCTGGAATAAATCCAGAAAAATGCGAGCAGCAATGTCAAGTCTGGGACTTGAACTCTGTCAGGCAAGGGATACCACTGTCTCCTAACCATCAAATGTCGATGGGTACACTAACACCTGTAAGCATGTTTAACAGATCTGTTCAGCTGTCCGGCTAGTACTTTTATCTTTAGAAAAACCAGCACTTTTATTTTAAGTTGTAACGCATGAAAAAAGAAAACTTGCTGCGAGGTACATGTGCTGATGGTTATATATTGACGTCAAAGATCATATGCGTGCCTGTGTTATTTAGGTGAGAGTAGGTGAGACGTAGTAGTATCGGCCCATTCGATCCTACACGATTCCATCGACGCTTCAGCAACAACTTCAGGTCTGCAGGAAATTAGTTAACTAGCTCCTTATGGTTACAGAACTTTCTTTTGGATTATCTAAATGTGACATAACAATGTCATATCTAAGTATGATACCAGCGTCACCTTATTTCTTTGTGGTTTGTCTTGTTTGTTTAACTAGTAAATTTCTCTATGCGTTGCAACAGGGACATACTTCGGTTTAGAGCAAACAAAATGTATTTGAATCAAGATGGTTTAATTTGCCCTCGTGGTATTTCTCCAGAGAACATTCCCCATGAAGAATTGCATCTAACGACAATGATACACCCCACAGGATCCGCTAACATTCGGTTCATGTCCGTGTATGCCATGGATCATGGTGCGCCCATTCAACAACAACAATATGATGATGGGCAATGTCTAAGAGGTCGGTGAAATCTAATGAGTGGTTGTATGCGAGTATTTGAAAAAACTCCCACAGGGTATAATGTAGGCTTATCGTGGTTGGTGTAGATTGAACAATGAAATTCGACCTCGACGATGCATGATTTGAGTTGTTCTTCGTCTGAAAAAGAGCTAATCTTGGTGGTGCGATGGTACGCTTAGAAGAGCTCTGCACTGAAGGAAATATGCCCTAGAGACAATAATAAAGTTATTAATTTATTTCCTTATATCATGATAAATGTTTATTATTCATGCTAGAATTGTATTAACCGGAAACTTGATACATGTGTGAATACATAGACAAAACAAAGTGTCCCTAGTATGCCTCTACTAGACTAGCTCGTTAATCAAAGATGGTTAAGTTTCCTGACCATAGACATGTGTTGGTCATTTGATGAACGGGGTCACATCATTAGGAGAATGATGTGATGGACAAGACCCATCCGTTAGCTTAGCATAATGATCGTTAAGTTTTATTGCTATTGATTTCTTCATGACTTATACATATTCCTCTGACTATGAGATTATGCAACTCCCGAATACCAGAGGAACACCTTGTGTGCTATCAAACGTCACAATGTAACTGGGTGATTATATAGATGCTCTACAGGTGTCTCCGAAGGTGTTTGTTGGGTTGGCATAGATCAAGATTAGGATTTGTCACTCCGTGTATCGGAGAGGTATCTCTGGGCCCTCTCGGTAATGCACATCATAATAAGCCTTGCAAGCAATGTGACTAATGAGTTAGTTATGGGATGATGTATTACGGAACGAGTAAAGAGACTTGCCGGTAACGATATTGAACTTGGTATGAAGATACCGACGATCGAATCTCGGGCAAGTAACATACCGATGACAAAGGGAATTACATATGTTGTCATAAGGTTCGAGCGGTAAAGATCTTCGTAGAATATGTAGGAGCCAATATGGGCATCCAGGTTCCGCTATTGGTTATTGACCGGAGAGGTGTCTCGTCATATTTACATAGTTCTCGAACCCGTAGGGTCCGCACGCTTAACGTTCGTTGACGATATAACACTATATGAGTTATGAATGTTGGTGACTGAATGTTGTTCGGAGTCCCGGATGAGATCACGGACATGACGAGGAGCTCCGGAATGGTCGAGAGGTAAAGATTCATATATTGGATGATATGGTTAGGCCAAGGGGTCAGGCCCACGGGGCTATAAGTCGGTGCAAAAGAAAGTTTTGCGGAGGTCAGAGGCCAAACGCCGGAGACCCTGGCGTCTGGCCCTGGGCCAGTCGGCGAGGCCCGTGGCATCTGGGACAGACGCGAAGGATTGTGGTGTTTGGTCCTGGAGTCCGAGTGGGACTCTTGCCTTTTGGGCAAAACCAACTTTGAGGAGGCTTTTGCTCCAAGTTTTGACCTAAGGGCTCAACGTATAAATAGAGGGGCAGGGCTTGCACCAAAGACACATCAAGAATCACCAAGCCGTGTGCCGGCAATCCCGTCCCCTCTAGTTTATCCTCCGTCATAGTTTCTGTAGTGATTGGCGAAGCCCTGCGGAGATTGTTCTTCACCAACACCGTCACCACGCCGTCGTGCTGCCGGAACTCATCTACTACCTAGCCCCTCTTGCTGGATCAAGAAGGCAATGACGTCATCAAGCTGAACTTGTGCTGAACGCGGAGGTGCCGTACGTTCGGTACTTGATCGGGACGGATCGTGAAGGTGTATGACTACATCAACCACGTTGATAAACGCTTCCGCTTTCTGTCTATGAGGGTACGTAGACACACTCTCCCCTCTCATTGCTATGCATCTAGATAGATCTTGCATGACCGTAGGAATTTTTTTGAAATACTGCGTTCCCTAACAGTGGCATCAGAGCCAGGTCTATGCGTAGATGTTATATGCACGAGTAGAACACAAAGAGTTGTGGGCGATAATAGTCATACTGCTTACCAGCATGTCATACTTTGATTCGGCGGTATTGTTGGATGAAGCGGCCCAGACCGACATTACATGACCGCGTTCATGAGACTGGTTCTACCGCTGTGCTTCGCACACAGGTGGCTAGTGGGTGTCTGTTTCTCCAACTTTAGTTGAATCGAGTGTGACTACGCCCAGTCCTTGTTGAAGGTTAAAACAGCACACTTGACGAAAAATCGTTGTGGTTTTGATGCGTAGGTAAGAACGGTTCTTGCTAAGCCCGTAGCAGCCACGTAAAACTAGCAACAACAAAGTAGAGGACGTCTAACTTGTTTTTGCAGGGCTTGCTGTGATGTGATATGGTCAAGACGTGATGATATATAAATTGTTGTATGAGATGATCTTGTTTTGTAAAGTTATCGGCAACTGGCAGGAGCCTTATGGTTGTCGCTTTATTGTATGAAATGCAATCGCCATGTAATTGCTTTACTTTATCACTAAGCGGTAGCGATAGTCGTAGAAGCATTAGTTGGCGAGACGACAACGATGCTTCGATGGAGATCAAGGTCTCAAGCCGGTGACGATGGTGATCATGACGGTGCTTTGGAGATGGAGATCAAAGGCACAAGATAATGATGGCAATATCATATCACTTATTTTGATTGCATGTGATGTTTATCATTTATGCATCTTATTTTCTTAGTTCGGCGGTAGCATTATAAGATGATCTCTCACTAAATTTCAAGGTACAGGTGTTCTCCCTGAGTATGCACCGTTGCTACAGTTCATCGTGTCGAGACACCACGTGATGATCGGTGATAAGCTCTACGTTCACATACAACGGGTGCAAGCCAGTTTTGCACACGCAGAATACTCGGGTTAAACTTGACGAGCCTAGCATATGCAGATATGGCCTCGGAACACTGGAGACCGAAAGGTCGAGCGTGAATCATATAGTAGATATGATCAACATAGTGATGTTCACCATTGAAAACTACTCCATCTCATGTGATGATCGTACATGGTTTAGTTTATTTGGATCACGTGATCATTTAGATGACTAGAGGGATGTCTATCTAAGTGGGAGTTCTTAAGTAATATGATTAATTGAACTTTAATTTATCATGAACTTAGTCCTAATAGTATTCGCATATCTATGTTGTAGATCAATAGCTCGTGATGTAGTTCCCCGTTTATTTTTTGATATGTTCCTAGAGAAGAATACGTTGAAAGATGTTAGTAGCAATGATGCGGACTAGCTCCATGATCTGAGGATTATCCTCATTGCTGCACAGAAGTATTATGTCCTTGATGCACCGCTAGGTGACAGAACTATTGCAGGAGCAGATGCAGACGTTATGAACGTTTGACAAGCTCGGTATGATGACTACTTGATAGTTTAGTGCACCATGCTTTACGGCTTAGGACCGGGACTTCAAAAATGTTTTGAACACATGGAGCATATGAGATGTTCCAAGAGTTAAAATTGGTATTTCAGACTCATGCCTGTTTTAAGAGGTATGAAACCTCTGACAAAGTACTTTGCCTAAAAGATGGAGGAGAATAGCTCAGCTAGTGACCATGTGCTCAGAATGTCCGACTACTACAATCACTTGAATCAAATGGGAGTTAATCTTCCAGATAAGATAGTGATTGAAAAAGTTCTCTAGACACTATCACCGAGTTACTACAACTTCGTGATGAACTATAATATGCAAGGGATAACGAAAACGATTCCCGAGCTCTTCACGATACTGAAATCGGCGAAGTTAGAAATCAAGAAAGAGCATTAGTTCTTGATGGTTAACAATACCACTAGTTTCAAAAAAAAGGGCAAAGGAAAGGAAAGGGAACTTCAAGAAGAATGGCAAGCAAGTTGTCACTCCCATGAAGAAGCCCAAAGCTAGACCTAAACCTGAAACTGAGTGCTTCTACTGCAAAGGGAATGGTCACTGAAATCGGATCTACCCCAAACATTTGGCGGATAAGAAGGATGGCAAAGTGAACAAAAGTATATTTGATATACATGTTATTGATGTGTACTTTACTAGTGTTTATAGCAACCCCTCGGTATTTGATACTGGTTCAGTTACTAAAGAGTAGTAACTCGAAACGGGAGTTGCAAAATGAACAGAGACTAGTTGATGTAGAAGTGACGATATGTGTTGGAAGTGATTCCAAGGTTGATAAGATCACCATCGCACACTCCCTATACCTTCGGGATTGGTGTTGGACCTAAATAAATGTTATTCGGTGTTTGCGTTGAGCATGAATATGATTTGATCATGTTTATTGCGATACGGTTATTCATTTAAGTCCGAGAATAATTGTTATTCTTTTTACATGAATAAAACATTCTATGGTCATACATCCAATGTAAATGGTTTACTGAATCTCGATCATAATAATACACATATTCATAATAGTGATGCCAAAAGATGCAAAGTTGATAATGATAGTGCAACATATTTGTGGCACTGCCGTTTAGGTCATATTGCTGTAAAGCACATGAAGAAACTCCATGCTGATGGGCTTTTGGAATCATTTGATTATGAGTCATTTGATGCTTGCGAACCATGCCTCATGGGCAAGATGACTAAAACTATGTTCTTCGGAACTATGGAGTGAGCAGCAGACTTGTTGGAAATAATACATACTGATGTATAAGGTTCGATGAGTGTTGAGGCTCACGGCGGGTATCGTTTCTTTCTGACCTTCACAGATGATTTGTGCAGATATGGGTATATCTACTTGATGAAACATAACTTTGAAACATTTGAAAAGTTCAAAGAATTTCAGAGTGAAGTGGAAAATCATTGTAACAAGAAAATAAAGTTTCTACGATTTGATCGTAGAGGTGAATATTTGAGTTATGAGTTTGGTCTTCATTTGAAACAATGCGGAATAGTTTCGCAACTCACGCCACCCAGAACACCACAGCGTAATGGTGTGTCTGAACGTCGTAATCGTACTTTATTAGATATGGTGCGATCTATGATGTTGATACGTCCATTTTGCAACATGCTTTTATAACGATATTTATTGCATTATGGGCTATTATTACTCATTATGTCACAATACTTATGCCTATTCTCTCTTATTTTACAAGGTTTACATAAGGAGGGAGAATGGCGGCAGCTGGAATTCTGGGCTGGAAAAGGAGCATATATTAGAGACCTATTCTGCACAACTCCAAAAGTCCTGAAACTCCACGAAAGTTGTTTTTGGAAATAATAAAAAATACTGAGCGGAAGAAATACCAGAGGGGGCCCACACCCTGGCCACGAGGGTGGGGGCGTGACCCCTCCCTCGTGGGCCCTCTGTTGGCCCTCCGGTGCCCATCTTCTGCTATATGAAGTCTTTCGTCCGAAGAAAAGTCAGAAGGAAGCTTTCGGGACAAGACTCCGCCGCCACGAGGCGGAACCTTGGCGGAATCAATCTAGGGCTCCGGCAGAGCTGTTCTGCCGGGGACACTTCCCTCCGGGGGGGGGGGAATCATCGCCATCATCATCACCAATGCTCCCCTCATCGGGAGGGGGCCAATCTCCATCAACATCTTCACCAGCACCGTCTCCTCTCAAACACTAGTTCATCTCTTGTATCCAATTCTTGTCTCCAAGTCCGGGATTGGTACCTGTAGGTTGCTAGTAGTGTTGATTACTCCTTGTAGTTGATGCTAGTTGGTTTATTCGGTGGAAGATCATATATTCAGATCCTTTATGCATATTAATACTCCTCTGATTATGAACATGAATATGCTTTGTGAGTAGTTACGTTTGTTCCACAGGACATGGGAGAAGTCTTGCTATTAGTAGTCATGTGAATTTGGTATTCGTTCGATATTTTGGTGAGATGTATGTTGTCTCTCCTCTAGTGGTGTTATGTGAACGTCGACTACATGACACTTCACCATTATTTTGGCCTAGAGGAAGGCATTGGGAAGTAATAAGTAGATGATGGGTTGCTAGAGTGACAGAATCTTAAACCCTAGTTTATGCGTTGCTTCGTAAGGGGCTGATTTGGATTCATATGTTTCATGCTATGGTTAGGTTTACCTTAATACTTGTAGTTGGGGATGCTTGCAATAGGAGTTAATCATAAGTGGGATGCTTGTTCAAGTAAGAACAGCACCCAAGCACCGGTACACCCACATATCAAATTATCAAAGTACCGAACGCGAATCATATGAACGTGATGAAAATTAGCTTGACGATAATTCCCATGTGTCCTCGGGAGCGCTTTTCATTATATAAGAGTTTGTCCAGGCTTGTCGTTTGCTACAAAAAGGATTGGGCCACCTTGCTGCACTTTATTTACTTTTGTTACTTGTTGCTCATTACAAATTATCTTATCACAAAACTATCTGTTACATATTATTTCAGTGCTTGCAGAGAATACCTTGCTAAAACCGCTTATCATTTCCTTCTGCTCCTCGTTGGGTTCGACACACTTACTTATCGAAAGGACTATGATAGATCCCCTATACTTGTGGGTCATCAAGACTCTTTTCTGGCGCTGTTGCCGGGGAGTGAAGCGCCTTTGGTAGGTGGAATTTGGTAAGGAAAAATTTATATAGTGTGCTGAAATTTACTGTCACTTGTTACTATGAAAAGTAATCCTCTGAGGGGCTTGTTCGGGGTATCTTCACCCCGACCAGTAGAGCAAAGAGTTTCTTCTGAACCTACTGAAAATGAAAATGTCTACTTTGAAATTCCTTCGGGTATGTTAGAAAAACTGCTAGCTAATCCTTTTACAGGAGATGGAACATTACATCCTGATGAGCACCTAATATATGTGGATGAAGTTTGTGGATTATTTAAGCTTGCAGGCATGCCCGATGATGTTATCAAGAAGAAGGTGTTCCCTTTATCTTTGAAGGGAGATGCATTGACATGGTATAGGCTATGTGATGATATGGGATCATGGAACTACAAACGATTGAAACTAGAATTTCATCAGAAGTTTTGTCCTATGCATCTTGTTCATCGTGATCGTAATTATATATATAATTTTTGGCCTCGGGAAGGAGAAAGCATCGCTCAAGCTTGGGGGAGTATTAAATCAATGTTATATTCATGCCACAATTATGAGCTCTCAAGAGAAATGATTATTCAAAAAATTTATGCTCGGCTTTCTGATAACAATCGCACCATGCTCGATACTTCTTGTGCTGGCTCTTTTATGATGAAGACTATTGAATTCAAATGGGATTTATTGGAAAGAATTAAACGCAACTCTGAAGATTGGGATCTCGACGAAGGTAAGGAGTCAGGTATGACACCTAAGTTTGATTGTGTTAAATCTTTTATGGATACCGATGTTTTCCGTAAATTTAGCACTAAATATGGACTTGACTCTGAGATAGTAGCTTCTTTCTGTGAATCTTTTGCTACTCATGTTGATCTCCCTAAGGAAACGTGGTTTAAATATCATCCTCCCATAGAAGTAAAAGTAGATGTACCTATTAAAGTTGAAGAAAAGACTATCACTTATAATGATCCTATTATTCCTACTGCTTATGTAGAGAAACCACCTTTTCCTATTAGGATAAAAGATCATGCTAAAGCTTCAAATGTGGTTCGTAAAAGCAATATTAGAACTTATACATCTCCTGAGCAAGTTAAAGTTGAACCTAATATTGCTATTGTTAAAGATCTCCTTGCTGATAATATTGATGGGCATGTTATTTATTTCTGTGATGAAACTGCTAGAATTGCTAAACCTTGTGCTAAAGATAAACATAGACCTGTGGTAGGCATGCCTGTTATTTCTCTTAAAATAGGAGATCATTGTTATCATGGCTTGTGCGATATGGGTGCTAGTGCTAGTGCAATACCTATTGACTTATACAAAGAAATTATGCATGACATTGCACCTGCTGAGTTAGAAGATATTGATGTAATTAAACTTGCCAATAGAGATACTATTTCACCCATGGGAATTGTTTGAGATGTTGAAGTCTTGTGTGGGAAAACTAAATATCCTGCTGATTTTCTTGTTCTTGGTTCCCCACAAGATAGCTTTTTCCCATTATATTTGGTAGACCCTTCTTAAACACTGTTAATACTAAGATAGACTGCGAAAAGGATGTTGTTACTATTGGTTTGGGTGATATGTCTCATGAGTTTAATTTCTCTAAATTTCGTAGACAACACCGTGAAGAGGAATTGCCTAGTAAAGATGAGATTATTGGTCTTGCTTCTATTGTCGTACCTCCTAGTGATCCTTTAGAACAATATTTGCTAGACCATGAAAATGATATGTTTATGAATGAAAGAAGGGAAATAGATGAAGTGTTCTTTAAACAGGGACCTATTCTGAAACACAACTTGCCTGTTGAAATCTTAGGGGACCCTCCTCCACCCAAGGGTGATCCCGTGTTTGAGCTTAAACAATTGCCTAATACTCTTAAATATGCTTATCTTGATGAAAAGAAGATATATCCTATTATTATTAGTGTTAACCTTTCAGAGAAGGAGGAAGAAAAATTATTGAAAACTCTGAAGAAGCACCGTGCTGCTATTGGGTAAATTCTTGATGATCTTAAGGGCATTAGTCCCACTCTATGCCAACACAAAATAAATTTGGAGAAAGATGCCAAACCAGTTATTGATCATCAACGACGGCTGAATCCTAAAATGAAACAAGTGGTAAGAAAGGAAATACTAAAGCTCCTTGAGGCAGGTATAATTTATCCCGTTGATGATAGTCAGTGGGTAAGTCCTGTCCATTGTGTTCCTAAGAAGGGAGGTATTACTGTCGTCCCTAACGATAAAGATGAATTGATTCCGCAAAGAATTATTACAGGTTATAGGATGGTAATTGATTTCCGCAAATTAAATAAAGCTACTAAAAAGATCATTACCCCTTACCTTTTATTGATCAAATGCTAGAAAGATTATCCAAACATACACATTTTTGCTTTCTAGATGGTTATTCTGGTTTCTCTCAAATACCTGTGTCAGCTGATGATCAAGCTAAGACCACTTTTACTTGTCTTGTCGGTACTTTTGCTTATAGACGTATGCCTTTTGGTTTATGTAATGCACCTGCTACCTTTCAAAGATGCATGATGGCTATATTTTCTGATTTTTGTGAAAAGATTTGTGAGGTTTTCATGGACGATTTCTCCGTCTATGGATCTTCTTTTGATGATTGCTTGAGCAACCTTGATCGAGTTTTGCAGAGATGTGAAGAAACTAACCTTGTCTTGAATTGGGAGAAGTGCCACTTTATGGTTAATGAAGGCATTGTCTTGGGGCATAAAATTTCTGAAAGAGGTATTGAAGTTGATAAAGCTAAAGTTGATGCTATTGAAAAGATATCGTGTCCCAAGGACATCAAAGGTATAAGAAGCTTCTTTGGTCACGCCGGATTTTATAGGAGGTTCATTAAGGACTTCTCAAAAATTTCTCGACCTCTGACTAATTTATTACAAAAAGATATACCATTTGTCTTTGATGATAATTGTGTAGAAGCATTTGAAATACTTAAGAAAGCATTGATTTCTGCACCTATTGTTCAGCCACCTGATTGGAATTACCCTTTGAAATCATGTGTGATGCTAGTGATTATGTTGTAGGTGATGTTCTAGGGCAAAGAGTTGATAAGAAATTAAATGTTATTCAATATGCTAGTAAAACTCTAGACAATGCTTAGAGAAATTATGCTACTACTGAAAAGGAATTCTTAGCAGTTGTATTTGCTTGCGATAAGTTTAGACCTTATATTGTTGATTCTAAAGTAACTATTCACACGGATCATGCTGCTATTAAATATCTTATGGAAAAGAAAGATGCTAAACCTAGACTTATTAGATGGGTTCTCTTGCTACAAGAATTTGATTTGCATATTATTGATAGAAAGGGAGCTGAGAACCCCGTTGCAGACAACTTGTCTAGGTTAGAAAATGTTCTTGATGACCCACTACCTATTGATGATAGCTTTCCTGATGAACAATTAAATGTCATAAATGCTTCTCATACTGCTCCATGGTATGCTGATTATGCTAATTACATTGTTGCCAAATTTATACCACCTAGTTTCACATACCAGCAAAAGAAAAAGTTTTTCTATGATGTCAGACATTACTTTTGGGATGACCCACATCTTTATAAAGAAGGAGTAGATGGTGTTATTAGACGTTGTGTACCTGAGCATGAACAGGAACAGATCCTACACAAGTGTCACTCCGAGGCTTATGGAGGGCACCACGCTGGAGATAGAACTACACATAAGGTATTGCAATCCGGTTTTTATTGGCCTACTCTCTTCAAGGATGCCCGTAAGTTTGTCTTATCTTGTGATGAATGTCAAAGAATTGGTAATATTAGTAGACGTCAAGAAATGCCTATGAATTATTCACTTGTTATTGAACCATTTGATGTTTGGGGCTTTGATTATATGGGACCGTTTCCTTCCTCCAATGGATATACACATATTTAGTTGCTGTTGATTACGTTACTAAGTGGGTAGAAGCTATTCCAACTAGTAGTGCTGATCATAACACCTCTATTAAGATGCTTAAAGAAGTTATTTTTCCGAGGTTAGGAGTCCCCAGATATTTAATGACTAATGGTGGTTCACATTTTATTCATGGTGCCTTTCGTAAAATGCTTGCTAAGTATGATGTTAATCATAGAATTGCATCTCCATATCATCCACGGTCTAGTGGTCAAGTAGAATTGAGCAATAGAGAACTCAAAATAATTTTTCAAAAGACTATTAATAGATCTAGAAAGAATTGGTCCAAGAAACTTGATGATGCATTATGGGCCTATAGAACTGCGTATAAAAATCCTATGGGTATGTCTCTGTATAAAATGGTTTATGGAAAAGCATGTCACTTACCTCTCGAACTAGAACATAAGGCATATTGGGCCATTAAAGAGCTCAACTATGATTTCAAACTTGCCGGTGAGAAGAGGTTATTTGACATTAGCTCACTTGATGAATGGAGAACCCAAGCCTATGAAAATGCCAAATTGTTTAAAGAAAAAGTTAAAAGATGGCATGACAAAAGGATACAAAAGCGTGAGTTTAATGTAGGTGATTATGTATTGCTATACAACTCTCGTTTAAGATTTTTTGCAGGAAAACTTCTCTCTAAATGGGAAGGTCCTTACGTTATCGAAGAGGTCTATCGTTCCGGTGCCATAAAAATCAACAACTTCGAGGGCACAAATCCGAAGGTAGTGAACGGTCAAAGAATCAAACATTATATCTCAGGTAATCTCATAAATGTTGAAACCAATGTTATTGAAACCGTAACCCCGGAGGAGTACATAAGGGACACTTTCCAGAACGTTTCAGACTCCGAAAAGGAATAGGTATGTGGTACGGTAAGTAAACCGACTCCAAAACAGTTCTAATGGCATTTTTTTCTCTGTTTTGGAGTATTTAGAAAAATAGAAAAATAAGAAGCAGTCCGGGAAGGACACGAGTCCTCCACGAGGGTGGAGGGCGCGCCCCCTACCTCGTGGGCACCTCGTGAGCTCTCCGGACTCCGTTTTCTTGCACGATACGTATTTTGGTCGGTAAAAATTCATTATATAATCTCCCGAAGGTTTTAACCCCTATATCACGCAATTATCCTCTGTTTTTGTTTCAAGCTGTTTCTGTAGCAGATTTGGAGCAAGATGTCATCTCTGGTTCCGACGGAGAGAGCTATGTCTCACACCTCATTGCTGACCCAAAGACCTATGGGGATCTATCTCCTTGTGGTCGAACTACGGATGAGGAGGAGGATGCTCATTTGATGAGAATCAATGACTCAAGCTCGGAGGAGGAGGATGTCCCTCTACCTCAACCTAGGGATATGCACGTGAAGTTCAAGAAATCTAGTCTCCCTAAGAGGGCTAAACTATTTAACAACCGATCTATTCCTTCTCGTTTTCGGCAGAAAAACAAAGGAGATTTATGTGATAAGATCTTGAAGTTGGAATCGGAGGTGATGATTTAAAGGAGGAAATTGCCCTTCTCAATTACAGTATGAAGAAGCTAAAGGCACAACTGTCATCATCAACAACTCCATCACCACCACCTTCTTCACCAGCAAAGGAGATATAATCACATGGATATGGGCACTCCCCTTGGCAACTGCCAAGCTTGGGGGAGGTGCCCCGGTATCGTATCACCATCACACTCCTATCTTTACCGTTTTTCTTAGTTCGATCTTTTCAGTAGTATCTCGATCTAGTAGAATAAAGTTTTAGTCCGATTTAGTTTTGAGTTTTGCCTTATGATCCCTCTATGTAATCGAGTCCGTGAGCTATATAATAAAGGTTAGTGTTGAGTCAAGGGCTTGATTATCTTGCTATGATCTTGAGGGAATAAAAGAAAAGCGAACGAATAAAAATAAATAAAAAGAGATCATATTGATCTTATGAAGAGTAATGACTTCACATAGGAAGAGTATGATGATTAAAAGTTGTTGAGAGTTGACAAACATAGTTTTGGTCATAGTTGCAATTAATAGGAAGTAACAAAGAAATAGGGGTTTCACATATAAATATACTATCTTGGACATCTTTTATGATTGTGAGCACTCATTAAAATATGACATGCTAAAGAGTTGATGTTGGACAAGGAAGACAACGTAATGAGTTATGTTTTCTTATATCTGAGATAATGTATATTGTCATGGATCATCCAACATGTTGAGCTTGCCTTTCCCCTCATGCTAGCCAAATTCTTTGCACCAAGTAGAGATACTACTTGTGCTTCCAAATACCCTTAAACCCAGTTTTGCCATGAGAGTCCACCATATCTACCTATGGATTGAGTAAGATCCTTCAAGTAGGTTGTCATCGGTGCAAGCAATAAAAATTGCTCTCTAAATATGTATGATTGATTAGTGTGGAGGAAATAAGCTTTATACGATCTTGTGATGTGGAAGAAATAAAAGCGATGGACTGCATAATAAAGGTTATCACAAGTGGTAATATAAAGTGACGTTCTTTCGCATTAAGATTTTGTGCATCCAACCCTGAAAGCGCATGGCAACCTCTGCTTCCCTCTGTGAAGGGCCTATCTTTTACTTTTATCTTCTACCTTATTTAAGAGTCATGGTGATCTTCACCTTTCCTTTTTACATTTTATCCTTTGGCAAGCACAGTGTGTTGGAAAGATCCTGATACATATATCTAATTGGATGTAAGTTAGCATGAATTATTATTGTTGACATTGCCCTTGAGGTAAAAGGTTGGGAGGCGAAACTATAAGCCCCTATCTTTCTCTGTGTCCGATTAAAACTCCGTAACCACAAGTATTGCGTGAGTGTTAGCAATTGTGAAAGACTAAATAATAGTTGAGTATGTGGACTTGCTAGGAAGCTTTGACATAGACTCTTTCTGATGTTATGATAAATTGCAATTGCCTCAATGACTGAGATTATAGTTTGTTAGTTCTCAATGAAGTTTCTGATTCATACTTTGCATTGTGAATAGATTATTACTTGAGCATAAGAAATCATATGACAATATCCATATATGTTGCTGTTATAAGATTAATCATGATGCCCTCATGTCCGTATTTTATTTTATCGACACCTCTACCTCTAAACATGTGGACAAATTTATCGTTATCGGCTTCCGCTTGAGGACAAGCGAGGTCTAAGCTTGGGGGAGTTGATACGTCCATTTTGCATCATGCTTTTATAACGATATTTATTGCATTATGGGCTATTATTACTCATTATGTCACAATACTTATGCCTATTCTCTCTTATTTTACAAGGTTTACCTACGGAGGGAGAATGGCGGCAGCTGGAATTCTGGGCTGGAAAAGGAGCAAATATTAGAGACCTATTCTGCACAACTCCAAAAGTCCTGAAACTCCACGAAAGTTGTTTTTGGAAATAATAAAAAATACTGAGCGGAAGAAATACCAGAGGGGGCCCACACCCTGGCCACGAGGGTGGGGGCGTGCCCTACCCCCCTGGGCGCGCCCCCCTGCCTCGTGGGCCCCCTGTTGGCCCTCCGGTGCCCATCTTCTGCTATATGAAGTCTTTCGTCCGAAGAAAAATAAGAAGAAAGCTTCCGGGACAAGACTCCGCCGCCACGAGGCGGAACCTTGGCGGAACCAATCTAGGGCTCCGGTAGAGCTGTTCTGCCGGGGACACTTCCCTCCGGGAGGGGGAAATCATCGCCATCATCATCACCAACGCTCCTCTCATCGGGAGGGGGCCAATCTCCATCAACATCTTCACCAGCACCATCTCCTCTCAAATCCTAGTTCATCTCTTGTATCCAATTCTTGTCTCCAAGTCCGGGATTGGTACCTGTAGGTTGCTAGTAGTGTTGATTACTCCTTGTAGTTGATGCTAGTTGGTTTATTTAGTGGAAGATCATATATTCAGATCCTTTATGCATATTAATACTCCTCTGATTATGAACATGAATATGCTTTGTGAGTAGTTACGTTTGTTCCTGAGGACATGGGAGAAGTCTTGCTATTAGTAGTCATGTGAATTTGGTATTCATTCGATATTTTGATGAGATGTATGTTGTCTGTCCTCTAGTGGTGTTATGTGAACGTCGACTACATGGCACTTCACCATTATTTGGGCCTAGAGGAAGGCATTGGGAAGTAATAAGTAGATGGTGTGTTGCTAGAGTGACGGAAGCTTAAACCCTAGTTTATGCGTTGCTTCGTAAGGGGCTGATTTGGATCCATATGTTTCATGATATGGTTAGGTTTACCTTAATACTTCTTTTGTAGTTGCGGATGCTTGCAATAGGAGTTAATCATAAGTGGGATGCTTGTTCAAGTAAGAACAGCACCCAAGCACCGGTCCACCCACATATCAAATTATCAAAGTACCGAACGCGAATCATATGAACGTGATGAAAATTAGCTTGACGATAATTCCCATGTGTCCTCGGGAGTGCTTTTCATTATATAAGAGTTTGTCCAGGCTTGTCCTTTGCTACAAAACGGATTGGGCCACCTTGCTGCACTTTATTTACTTTTGTTACTTGTTGCTCGTTACAAATTATCTTATCACAAAACTATCTGTTACCTATTATTTCAGTGCTTGCAGAGAATACCTTGCTAAAAACCGCTTTTCATTTCCTTCTGCTCCTCGTTTGGTTCGACGCTCTTACTTATCGAAAGGACTACGATAGATCCCCTATACTTGTGGGTCATCAGATGTCTCTTACCGATTTACCACTATCGTTTTGGAGTTGTGCATTAGAGACAGCTGCAGTCACGTTAAATAGGACACCATCTAAATCCGTTGAGATGATACTATATGAAATGTGGTTTAGAAAGGAACCTAAGCTGTCGTTTCTTAAAGTTTGGGGCTGCGATGCTTATGTGAAAAAGCTTCAACCTGAGAAGCTCGAACCCAAATCAGAGAAATGTGTCTTCATAGGATACCCAAAGGAGACTGTTGGGTACACCTTCTATCACAGATCCGAAGGCAAGATATTTGTTGCTAAAAATGGATCCTTTCTAGAGAAGGTGTTTCTCTCGAAAGAAGTGAGTGGGAGGAAAGTAGAACTTGATGAGGTAATTGTACCTTCTCCCGAATTGGAAATTAGTTCATCACAGAAATCAGTTCCAGTGATGCCTACACCAATTAGTGAGGAAGTTAATGATGATGATCATGAAATTTCAGATCAAGTTACTACCGAACCTCGTAGGTCAACCAGAGTATGGTCCGCACTAGTGTGGTATGGTAATCTGGTTCTGTAAGTCATGTTACTAGACCATCACGAACCTACGAACTATGAGGAAGCGATGATGAGCCCAGATTCCGCAAAATGGCTTAAGGCCATGAAATCTGAGATGGGATCCATGTATGAGAACAAAGTATGGACTTTGGTGGTCTTGCCCGATGATCGGCAAGCCATTGAGAATATATGGATCTTCAAGAGGAAGACAGACGCTGATGGTAGTGTTACTATCTACAAAGCTCGAATTGTCGAAAAAGGTTTTTGACAAATTCAAGATGTTGGCTACGATGAGATTTTCTCACTCGTATCGATGCTTAAGTCTGTCCGAATCATGTTAGTAATAGCCACATTTTATGAAATCTGGCAAATGGATATCAAAACTGCATTCCTTAATGGATTTATTAAAGAAGAGTTGTATATGATGCAACCAGAAGCTTTTGTCGATCCTAAAGGTGCTAACAAAGTGTACAAAGCTCCAGTGATCCATCTATGGACTGGTGCAAGCATCTCGGAGTTGGACTATCCGCTTTGATGAGTTGATCAAAGCATATAGTTTTATATAGACTTGCGGTGAAGCCTATATTTACAAGAAAGTGAGTGGGAGCACTACAACTTTTCTGGTAAGTATATGTGAATGACATATTGTTGATCGGAAATGATGTAGAATTTTCTGGAAAGCATAAAGGAATATTTGAAAGGAGTTTTTCAAAGAAAAACCTTGGTGAAGCTGCTTACATATTGAGCATCTAAGATCTATAGAGATAGATCAAGACGCTTGATAAGTTTTTCAATGAGTACATACCTTGACAAGTTTTTGAAGTAGTTCAAAATGGAACAGTCAAAGAAGGAGTTCTTGCCTGTGTTGCAAGGTGTGAAGTTGAGTAAGACTCAAAGCCCGACTACGGCAGAAGATGGAGAGAAAATGAAAGTCATTCCCTATGCCTCAGCCATAGGTTCTATAAAGTATGTCATGCTATGCACCAGACCTATTGTATACCCTGCCCTGAGTTTGGCAAGGGAGTACAATAGTGACCTAGGAGTAGATCACTGGACAGCGGTCAAAATTATCCTTAGAGGACTAAGGAAAATTTCTCGGTCATGGAGGTGATAAAGAGTTCGTCGTAAAGAGTTACGTCGATGCAAGCTTTGACACCGTTCTGGATGACTCCGAGTCCCAATCTGGATACATATTAAAAGTGGGAGCAATTAGCTAGAGTAGCTTTGTGCAGAGCATTGTAAACATAGAAATTTGCAAAATACATACGGCTCTGAATGTGGCAGATCCGTTCACTAAATTTATCTCACAAGCAAAACATGATCACACCTTAGTGCTCTTGGGTGTTAATCACATAGCGATGTGAACTAGCTTATTGACTCTAGTAAACCCTTTTGAATGTTGGTCACATGGCTGTTGGAAATATGCCCTAGAGGCAATAATAAATGGTTATTATTATATTTCTTTGTTCATGGTAATTGTCTACTGTTCATGCTATAATTGTGTTATCCGGAAATCGTAATACATGTGTGAATACATAGACCACAACGTGTCGCTAGTAAGCCTCTAGTTGACTAGCTCGTTGATCAACAGATAGTCATGGTTTCCTGACTATGGACATTGGATGTCATTGATAACGGGATCACATCATTAGGAGAATGATGTGATGGACAAGACCCAATCCTAAGCATAGCATAAAAGATCGTGTAGTTTCGTTTGCTAGAGCTTTTCCAATGTCAAGTATCTTTTCCTTAGACCATGAGATCGTGCAACTCCCGGATACCGTAGGAGTGCTTTGGGTGTGCCAAACGTCACAACGTAACTGGGTGACTATAAAGGTGCACTACAGGTATCTCCGAAAGTGTCTGTTGGGTTGGCACGGATCGAGACTGGGATTTGTCACTCCGTGTGACGGGGAGGTATCTCTGGGCCCACTCGGTAATGCATCATCATAATGAGCTCTATGTGACTAAGGCGTTAGTCACGGGATCATGCATTACGGTACGAGTAAAGAGATTTGCCGGTAATGAGATTGAACAAGGTATTGGGATACCGACAATCGAATCTCGAGCAAGTAACATACCGATTGACAAAGGGAATTGCATACGGGATTGATTGAATCCTCAACATCGTGGTTCATCCGATGAGATCATCGTGGAACATGTGGGATCCAACATGGGTATCCAGATCCCGCTGTTGGTTATTGACCGGAGAGGCGTCTCGGTCATGTCTGCATGTCTCCCGAACCCGTAGGGTCTACACACTTAAGGTTCGGTGACGCTAGAGTTGAAGAGATATGAGTATGCAGAAACCCGAAAGTTGTTCGGAGTCCCGGATGAGATCCCGGGCATCACGAGGAGTTCCGAAATGGTCCGGAGGTGAAGAATTATATATAGGAAGTCAAGTTTCGGCCACCGGGAAAGTTTCAGGGGTTATCGGTATTGTACCGGGACTACCGGAAGGGTCCCGAGGGTCCACCTATCCCGGAGGGCCCCGTGGGCTGAAGTGGGTAGGGAACCAGCCCCTAGTGGGCTGGGCGCCCCCCCATGGGCCTCCCCCTGCGCCTAGGGTTGGAAACCCTAGGGTGGGGGGGCGCCCCACTTGCCTTGGGGGGCGAGGCACCCCCTTGGCCGCCGCCCCCCCCCCCCCCATCTAGATGGGGTTTGGCCGGCGCCCCCCCCCCTCCCAGGGGGCCTATATAAAGGGGGGAGGGAGGGCAGCAAGATGACAGCCTTGGGCGCCTCCCTCCTCCCCTGCTACACCTCTCTCTCTCGTAGAAGCTCGGCGAAGCCCTGCCGACATCCCGCTACATCCACCACCATGCCGTCGTGCTGCTGGATCTCCATCAACCTCTCCTTCCCCCTTGCTGGATCAAGAAGG
Organism: Aegilops tauschii subsp. strangulata; assembly: GCF_002575655.3. Classification (NCBI taxonomy): domain Eukaryota; kingdom Viridiplantae; phylum Streptophyta; class Magnoliopsida; order Poales; family Poaceae; genus Aegilops; species Aegilops tauschii. The sequence goes on from NC_053041.3 coordinate 588,064,286, forward strand.
AGGAGACGTTGCTGCACCGTACGTGTGTTGAACGCGGAGGTGCCGTCCGTTCGGCACTCGGTCATCGGTGATTTGAATCACGGCGAGTACGACTCCGTCATCCACGTTCATTGGAACGCTTCCGCTCGCGATCTACAAGGGTATGTAGATGCACTCCTTTCCCCTCATTGCTAGTATACTCCATAGATGCATCTTGGTGAGCGTAGGAAAATTTTAAAATTATGCTACGATTCCCAACAATGGCGATGTGAACTATGGGTGTTAATCACATGGTGATGTGAACTATTGGTGTTAAATCACATGGCGATGTGAACTAGATTATTGACTCTAGTGCAAGTGGGAGACTGAAGGAAATATGCCCTAGAGGTAATAATAAAGTTATTATTTTATTTCCTTATATCGAGATAAATGTTTATTATTCATGCTAGAATTGTATTAACCGGAAACTTGATACATGTGTGAATACATAGACAAAACAAAGTGTCCCTAGTATGCATCTACTAGACTAGCTCGTTAATCAAAGATGGTTAAGTTTCCTGACCTTAGACATGTGTTGTCATTTGATGAACGGGGTCACATCATTAGGAGAATGATGTGATGGACAAGACCCATCCGTTAGCTTAGCATAATGATCGTTAAGTTTTATTGCTATTGCTTTCTTCATGACTTATACATATTGTTCTGACTATGAGATTATGCGACTCCCGAATACCGGAGGAACACCTTGTGTGCTATCAAACGTCACAACGTAACTGGGTGATTATAAAGATGCTCTACATGTGTCTCTGAAGGTGTTTGTTGGGTTGGCATAGATCAAGATTAGGATTTGTCACTCCGTGTATCGAAGAGGTATCTCTGGGCCCTCACGGTAATGCACATCATAATAAGCCTTGCAAGCAATGTGACTAATGAGTTAGTTACGGGGATGATGTAGTACGGAACGAGTAAAGAGACTTGCCGGTAACGAGATTGAACTAGGTATGAAGATACCGACAATCGAATCTCGGGCAAGTAACATACCGATGACAAAGGGAATTACGTATGTTGTCATAAGGTTCGACCGATAAAGTTCTTCGTAGAATATGTAGGAGCCAATATGGGCATCCAGGTTCCGCTATTGGTTATTGACCGTAGAGGTGTCCCGGTCCTGTCTACATTTAGTTCTCGAACCCGTAGGGTCCGCACGCTTAACGTTCGTTGACGATATAGTACTATAGAAGTTATGACTGTTAGTGACCGAATGTTGCTCAGAGTCCCGGATGAGATCACGGACATGACGAGGAGCTCCGGAATGGTCCAGACGTAAAGATTCATATATTGAATGATATGGTTAGGCCAAGGGGTCAGGCCCATGGGGCTATAAGTCGGTGCAAAAGAAAGTTTTGCGGAGGTCAGAGGCCAAATGCCGGAGACCCTAGCGTCTACCCCTGGGCCAGACGGCGAGGCCCATGCCATCTGGGCCAGACGCCAAGGATTGTAGCGTTTGGTCCTAGAGTCCGAGTGCGACTCTTGCCTTTCGGGCAAAACCGACTTTGAGGAGGCTTTTGCTCCAAGTTTCGACCCCAGGGCTCAACTTATAAATAGAGGGTCAAGGCTTGCACCAAAGACACATCAAGAATCACCAAGCCGTGTGCCGGCAACCCCGTCCCCTCTAGTTTATCCTCCGTCATAGTTTCTGTAGTGCTTGGCGAAGCCCTGCGGAGATTGTTCTTCACCAACATCGTCACCACGCAGTCGTGCTGCCGGAACTCATCTACTACTTCGCCCCTCTCGCTGGATCAAGAAGGCGAGGACATCATCGAGTTGAACGTGTGCTGAACGCGGAGGTGCCGTACGTTCGGTACTTGATCAAGACGGATCGTGACGTGTATGACTACATCAACCGCGTTGATAAACGCTTCCGCTTTCGGTCTACGAGGGTACATAGACACACTCTCCCCTCTCGTTGCTATGCATCTGCTAGATAGATCTTGCGTGATCGTAGGAATTTTTTTGAAATACTGCGTTCCCCAACATGCACGCATTAGGGATAAGGATGAAAATGGAGTGGAAACTTTCCACTTTTCTGGCAGAAAAATGGAAATGAAGAGGGAAAATGAAAGTGGAAATGAAAATTTAGAAAACAAATATGGAAATGAAATTTTCCGCGGGGAAACGGAAATGGAAATAGAATGATGTTTTTCAATGGAACAAGCGCGGAAAAGGAATATTCCATTTCCATTAGTACGGAACCTTTCGTTTTGAATTGGAGCACGTGACTATTTTGTAGTCCAACAAACACACAATTAGGCCCTATACACATTGAGCAGAATCGCCTAGATGACCCAACTTCTATAGTACCACTACTACTACTACATAGAGCATCGGAGTACATGAGCAGGATCTCTAATCCCTAATCGAGCAAGCCGCCATCGGTGACATATCCTATTATATAGCCATGATATATCATTATATTTCATAATCTTCTTATAATCGAACAACTTTGTTGATTTCCTTATTTTTCTGTGTATGGTTCAAGGGGCCTTCAGTTTCAGTGAACACTCCGCTTCCGTCTCTGTGTCCGTGCCATAGTCGCTCCATTTTCATTTCCGGTAGTATTTGTTTCCCTTCTGTATTTGTTTTCGCTTCCACATAAAAATATGAAAACAAATATGGCAACACTCAGTTTCTTCCGTTTTCGCTCCGTTTTCACCCCTAATCAGGGATGATGATGATGTCCGGTGATGCATCAAGAGGATAGCTTTGTAATGTTCCACGATGTGCATCAGCCAGTGGAACATACCTTCGTGCTACCTGTGTCTCTCCCTGTGTGTGCGTGGTAGATCAATACATCAGATCAGATCGGATGGCGACGCAAGGAGAAGAAGCAAACACCCTGGATAAGTTGTGTCATGTCACTACTCGAAGCTCGATTAGAATAAGTTTTTCCACGGAAAAGCTAGTGATCAGATGTATCAGTAAAAAATCAGACACGGCCGGCCAAAAATAGAAATATCCGATCCTGAATCCATAAAAAGGAAATAATTTGCCCCCCTAATTCATAAGAAAACTCCAATCCATATGAGGAAAAGGACATCAATAACGCCAAACTTTCAGGATTTGACCATGGCAAATCAAACGTTTTCGATGAGAATATTAGTGACGCGAGGATGACAATTTTAGTTGTAAGCTTTCAGCTCCATACTAAGTGTATTTTTTGTCAGAAAATTGTCTTGCGTGTCAGCTAAACTTGTCATCCTTGCATCACTAAAATTGTCATCTGAACGTTCGATTTGCCATGGTCAAATCCCAAATGTTCAATATTATCGTTTCCGTAGGAAAAAGTATCACGTATACAAAAAAGAAAAAGAACAATTGCAAAAATGTCCACTCGTGCACAGGTGTGAACACATTTAATTCAAGTTTCAATTTTTTTAAACTACAACTTTTAAACCGCGTGCCGGAATTAAGATCCGTTGTCATCGTTGGAACCCTCGCGAAGTGCTCTTCGAAACGAGATCCAACATGGGTATGTCTCAATATTTTTTGGCAATTTAGTCTCCGCTTGGTGCAACTGGCTATTATTCAACGTGGAACTACCTAACAATTGATGTGTAACTTTCGTCCTACACATGGATGTGCCGATTTCACTGATGACACTTCGCCCCAAACTACCTACTACCAAGTGAGATGTGCCACTTCGTCTGTTGCCTCGGCCAACTACCTAGTAGTTGATGTGTAATTTCTCATGTATGTGCAAGTGCATTTTTCACTTTTGTTGCCTCGCCAACTGCCTAGAAGTGAATATGCAACTTCAGATACTGCCCTGACCAACTGCCTAACAGTCAATGTGCAACTTTTCTCCATTCCGTGTGGAGGAATAGTTTTCAATGCTAGCACCATGTCCCACCCACCCCAGCTAGTGAGTTGTGCAACTTTAGGGTCCCACTTATCAGCAACTTTTCTCTATGCTCAAGGTCTCATGGATGTGCGGTTTTTTCATCATCGAACAAATCTCTGCTAGTGTGATGTGCAACTTCATTGGTTGCCCTGGCCAACTGCCTAACAGACTATGTGCAATTTCATCTGTTGCACCCATCAATTGAAACTACATATCCACAAGTAGGAAGGGGAAAGAGTTGCACATAGACTACTAGGAAGTTAGCTGAAACAACAAACTAAGTTGCACATACAACCGACGGCGTACTTGGGGCATGGTGTGCCAGCAGGGAAAGACTATATCATCAACGTGTAGGGAGGGGGAGGGTTACACATTGACTACTAGGTAGTTGGCCATGGTAGTAGACTAGTTACACATCACAAAAAGTTGGTGCTATGGCTGCTAGGTTATAATCTCGCAAGAAGTTGGATCATGCAGCTCCAAAATCGGTTTTGAAAAAATTACACCATTGCGGTACTAAAGTTGCAAAATACGTGATCAACAAAATTCCAAAAAAAAACATATAACACCATATAGAGTACTATAGAGTTGTACTCACCAAAGTCAGCATACAAAAAATCATCAAAATATACCCATGCGGGATCTAGTTTCAAATATCTCGCTGCGAGCATTACAATGGTAAAAAACGAATCTGAATTCCGACCCTCAATTTGAAAGATATGGCTTTTGAAATAACTGAAACCCCAAATAAATGAACACTAATACAAGGTATCTCTTGCTCACATGAACATTCTATTAGTTTGTGCATTGTCACGAGTAAAAACAAAATAAGGAATACAAGACTGCATGCATGCATGTATGAGAGCCGGTTGATACACACTTTTTAGAATTAGGGAAATACAGTGGCGCTAGCGTCGATAAGTTGGTTTTTCGGTCTTATCACTATCTTTTAACCAATACGTCTCTGATCGCTAGCTTCTAGTCGGCTACCGGCGATTTGTTTTCTTTCTTTTGGTTTATGCGTTTTTCACTCTTATATTCTATATATAAATTTTTAGTGAAAGACAAAGTTTGACAAAAAAACATTATTCAAAAAACAAGTTCAGGAATTTAAATAAATGTGTTCAGATTCAAAAAAATGTGAACAAATACGGAAATGTTTTAATATGCGGTGAATAATTTTTTAATATGTGATGATTATTTTCTGAATACAAAATAATTTTTTTAATTTACTTTGAACATTTTATAATATAAAGTGATTTTTTATATACGAAGAACTTTTTAAATTATACACACTGAACATTTTCTTAATACGAACTGAACATTTTTTATAGAAGCTTAATCCTTTTTAGTATACAATGAATTTTTTTTATATGTGGTAAACATTTTATAATATACACTAAACTATTTTAAAACACATACTGAACAACTGATCATGTATTAAAAAGAATGTTCGCAGATTAGAATATAATATATATGACTAAAATTTGGTCACACATTCAAAAAATGTTCAAAATTTTAAAAAATGCTCAGGAATTGAAAATTGGTCATAAATTTGAAAAAGTTACAGCTGTTTTTTAAAAAAGTAAAAGAAAAAAGAAAAGGAAAAGAACGAAAAAACAAACTTAAAAACTAAAATACAAATAGAAAAAATAGATAAAAAAGTAGAGAACAAAAAAACGTTTGCAACCATCCCAAAATGGCCAGAGAGGTTCCTAAAACAGAGTCCCAAAACCCCACGGTGCTCTTCCTCACGGCCTCCACGCGCGGTCGCCGGTGCTGCAGCCGCCAATGCTCCTCATGTGTGGACACGGCGGGCTCCCATGGCTCTTCCTCTCACAGCCGAAGCGGGCCGCCGGTGCTCCTCCACGCGTCATGGTGTGCACCTCCTCCTCAAGAAGCCAGCACGAGCTGACGACAACACGGAGAGAAGATGAGTGGGAGGGGGACCGGGAGATTGTGGGGGCTGTGACGACGATGTCACGGGCGGGATATGAGGTCGACCGTGTTGGCGGCGGTACAACAACACTTACCCCCCCCCCCCCCCCCCCCCCCCCTCTCCTTGAGTCTGAGAATGACGAGCATTGTGCGTGGCTGTAGAGAGGAATGGGATAAGGTTGTACTCGCTCCATGTTCATGCTGAGAAAACTTGGAACGAGCGAATGAAACAGATGACGTGGCAGGACCTGTTCACCAAGATTCGTATAAACTATCGGATGGTAAATGGAGAGTTCGCCCGGATGCATAAAAAAGTGATGTCAGATTTGGTTTTTTATAGATCGCGATTTTGAATACTTTCATGTGTTTGGAGCAAATAAAAAATGAAGTTTTTATAAACTGTAGTATTCATGGAACTGTAAACTGTACTTTTTTGCTGTATTTGGAAAAGTGGTCCTGACCTCTTTTTAAAATAAAACAAGAGAAAACTTCGGGGAGAGAGAGAGAGTTGTTCAAGTCGCTATCTAGGTCGAGATAAGAACAGCTGTGATCGTTGCCTTTGATTTTTGATTATATAAAAGTATGGTAAATGAGTTGTAATATATATCCTGATTATTAGGCGTTTCGGTAGATTAGATTGTGTTTCATCGGTCCCTCGGGTCCATCTTCCGGTGACCTGCGACTCCTCCATCGTCTCTCTGCAGCCATACCAAAGGTATAGAGCACACTCGTATGTAGTATGCTAAGTCGGTGTTTACGTGGCTTGTAGCTTAATCTTTATTACATAAATGACACGCATATTTACCATGAAAAAGGAGAGATGTGTTGTGTGCAAGTGGTTGGGAGGCTTGCTCTGGTTTCCGCCTTTTTTTCTTCTTCTCAAAGAAACTAGCTTTCCGCGGTGTATGGTTTGCACGATGAGCTGGATGGCACCTGAGTAAAGTAGTTGTTTAAATAGGCTAAACCTGCCAAAAGAACTATAGTATTCGGAAGAAACCTTCGTGATGTTTCGGTCCACTTAGAACCTGCCATGTCATTACCGTCTACAAGTCTCGATGCAAAATTCACAGAATCAGTATGACAGTTGTGGCTTCAACTACTTGTGCTTCATCACGTCAACGGAAAAACTACGTGCCACGCGCTGTAACAGCCTCTTGTTAAGAGTTTCCTTGTTTCTCAAGAATCTCACATGGAACCGAGAAAGAAAGAAAAATCTGAAGTGAGAGCGTGGATAGGTGGAACTGGAATTAACAGCGAGTGGCTACCACACTCCCCATGATCCATATGTATAACTAACACGGGAAAGTAGGGTTGTGTAGGAAAAAAGAAGGTTAAGTACGTGCTGGCATGTGCGCTTACGGGAACAGCTAGCGAATAATACATGGAAGTTGGGCAAGTTGCGTGTTCCTTGCACAAGCCAGTTCTCTTCAACCCGAATACATTTCTCGTCTTCTAGCTGGAACTGAAATAAAGTAGGGCAAGAAGGCTCTGGTTTCGTCTCTCTTGTCGAAGACTTGTAGGGTGGCGGGCATGTGGTAGGTGCGCACGATCAGCACATATATCCGGCGCATGTGGCAGCTTGTTTATTCCCTCGTGTCCTGTGCCATATCATATGCACGACGAGGTTAGTTGAACGGTGTAAAACAAGTGATTTACGTTGCGTGAGCAGCGAGAACAAACGTGTGGCACAGTGCGGGGATTGTTGATGAGAAGATGGAGGTTGCCGCGTGTGCATGTGTGTTCTTTGTTAAGAGGATAAACGGGATCCTCGCGAGTCAAAGTACCAACATGGGGATCGGTTGGGTAGGAGTAGGACGACGGCCTAGCCGACACTCTCCGTGATTACCTTTTCGACCCCTTTGTTCTTTACGCATGCATGATCGCGACGTTGCAACACTCGCTTGATAGCTTCCGTTCTGGTTCTTAGTAGTAGCCTTGTCTTGTTCATTGGCTGATGATCGATGAAATGTACCGTTTAGATCAATCAATAATATCCGAGGGGTTGGTATATATTCCTATATATCATTTCCACATGCATACAGAACGGAAGGTCCGAACCAGGTCACTGGTGTTTGGATGGTTGTACACCGTGATCGATAATTGGATCCATCATCGATGTGTAGTGGTCAAGTGGTGTTCTGGTGTGTAGTGTACTCATATGTATATATTGTACCTTGGTGTGACCAGATCAGCAATACCCCGTGCAGATAGCATTATTTATATCACCACAGCATCACATTTTCAAAGTCGCTGGTAGTACATGGTTTACCAAAATGAAATAACAATCGTTGGTACATTCCTGTTGGGCTCTCATCATCGGTGGCTCGGTGCTGTACTCAATCATGCATATGAACCGTTCCTCCGAATAAAAATAGGTGCGGAAAACCACGCATCAACCGTTAAAAAACTAGCCGAACCCGCCGTTATATACCCCCGTCGAACCTTGAGCCCAGCATCACATCGTCTCACCAAGCAGCAGCTAGCTAAGCTAAGCCTAGCCAAAGCTTCTCTAGCTTCGGTAGTCCAGGAAACATGAGGCTCGCGGTGGTTCTCCTCTGCGCCCTGGTGGCCGTCCAGGTCGCGCTCCTCGCCGCCCCGGCGGAGGCCGGCGAGCTGGTGGTCGGGTACTACGACAAGAAATGCAGGGGCGTGGAGAACGTCGTCCAGTGGCACGTCAGGAGGGCGCTCAAGACCAACCGCCGCGCCGGTGCCGCCCTCGTCCGCCTCCTCTTCCACGACTGCTTCGTCAGGGTACGTACATGTCGTGCACGGAGCTTATGTGGTCGACATAGGTGTCTATAAAATTGACGTGCGGAGCGCAAATTTAGTTTGCAAGCACGCCAAGTTCCTGGCAAAAATGAACCGAGACAGATTAGCAACGTTCGCCAACTAAACTTGTCATACTCGGCGAACAAAAATGCCGTGAGAAATGTTCATTTTGCCATGACAAAAGATCTGACGTTCACTGGGTAGTTAGGTCCATATTCCATAATATAACGATCATATGCATGCATGCAGGGTTGCGATGCCTCTGTGCTCCTTGACGCGTCCCCCGAGAACCCTCACCCGGAGAAGGAGGCGCCGGTGAACATCGGGCTGGCCGCCTTCGACCTCCTGGAGGAGATCAAGGCGGCCGTCGAGGACAGGTGCCCCGGCGTGGTGTCCTGCTCTGACATCCTCATTTACGCAGCCCGTGACGCGGCCCACGCCCTCAGCAATGGCAACATCCACTTCGACGTCCCTGCCGGGCGCCTCGACGGCCTCGTCTCCTCGGCCGCCGAGGCCCAGGCGGAGCTCCCGGACTCCACCTTCACCGTGCAGCAGCTCATCGACAACTTCGCACGCAAGGACTTCGACGTGGAGGAGCTGGTCATCCTGTCCGGCGCGCACTCCATCGGCGTCGGCCACTGCTCCTCCTTCACCGGCCGCCTCACCGCGCCGCCGGAGCAGATCAACCCGGCCTACCGCAACCTTCTCAACCACAAGTGCCACCAGGGCGCCAACCCGGCCGTCGTCAACAACGTCCGCGATGAGGACTACGAGACGGTGTCCAAGTTCATGCCCGGGTTCACCAGCCGGGTGCGCAAGATCAGCGACTTCCTCGACAACACCTTCTACCACAACAACCTCGCCAGGATCGTCAGCTTCAACTCCGACTGGCAGCTCATGACCCACACCGAGGCCAGGGGCCACGTCCACGAGTACGCCGACAACGCCACGCTCTGGGACGGCGACTTCGCGGAATCCCTGCTCAAGCTCAGCAAGCTGTCCATGCCCGCCGGGAGCAAGGGCGGCATCAGGAAGAAGTGCAGCATCGCCACCCACCCTCTCTACTAAACAAGTCGTATGCATGCATGAACAAGGTCGATCCAATGAAGAAGAGAACCTTTGCCCCTGGCGGTGTGCGGATTTCTTCAATAATCATGTGATTTTTCTGGTTCAATCCATTCTTTTGATTCCCATTGGTTGTGTATTTTATTTATGGCAACATATATGTATCACGGAAATAAAGTTACGGTCTTTCAAATGTATTACAAATGATTTTTTTGGAAATGGAGGTATGCCCCCGGCCTCTGCATCATGAAGATGCATGCAGTCATATTATTAAAAATCCGGAAAGTACCGTCAAAAAGGTCGCTCGCACACGGAGCAGAAAAAAAAATAAACAAAAGGAAAAATACATGCTGACAAGATCAACCGATATGGTAATAAGAAGGATAAGCTTCCTAGATTCCTATCCTATTGTGTGAGCGCCATCCGAACCGGTTGAATATAGCCCAAGCTACCATCTCCCATTGGTTGCACCCAGTAACCAAAGGCTCCCTGGAGTTCATAGGAGTGAGTAAGGACCACGTACGGATCCAAGCTATAGCCCTGAAGATAACCTGCAAGAAAGTTAAATTGTGTTGTCTGTTAAAAATCATATCATTCCTGCAGCTCCATATAGCCCATAATAGTGCACATATACCAATCCGAATACGGGCCGCAGTAATCTGCTCAACTCCAGCTAACCACGTCCCAAACAAAGACACAATATCAACTGGAGGACTAATGTTGAAGGCTATATGAATCATTCTCCAAAGTAACTTGGCAAGTGGGCAATCAAGAAATAAGTGTTGTATTGTTTCATCATGATCACAAAAACAACACCGTGAACTTCCTACCCATCGCCTTTTAATTCAGTTGTCCTTTGTGAGTATCACTTGTTTGTGGACAAACCACATAAAAGTTTTAATACGCAAAGGAACCTTGATCTTCCAAATGTGCAACGACCTTGAAAGTGGGCCAGAATTAATCAAATCCGTATAGAAAGATTTTACCGTGAAAACCCCATTCCTAGTTAACTTCCATTGCGACGCATCCGGTTGATCGGAGAGTTGAACGTCTATCAGTCTCCGAACCAAATGCATCCAGGCGGTCCATCTCTCACCAACTAACACCCGTCTGAACTGGATGTTCAAGGGAATAGTTTCAAATACCGTGCCTACGTAATCCTCCTTACGTTGTACGATATTATATAGGGTGGGGTATTAAATGGCCAAGGGTGTCTCTCCTAACCATGTATCCTCCCAAAATCTTGTTGACATCCCATTGCCCACCAAGAATTTGACCCTATGAAAGTACAAATCCTTTGTTCTCATAAGTCCCTTCCAGAATGGCGAGTCAGTCAGTCGCATGGTAACCTGAGCTTGTGTCTTGGAGTGCAAATACTTATTGCGCAGGATTTGTGACCACATACCCTCCGGCTCATGCTCTAGCCTGTATAACCACTTACTCATAAGACACTTCTTAATTTCTAAGTTCTCAATACCTAGACCTCCTTGGTCTTTAGGTCGGCAAAGGATGTCCCATCTCGCGAGACGGTATTTCCTCTTGGCCTCATCAGACTGCCAAAAGAAACGAGATCTAAAGAAATCAAGTCGCTTTCGAACCCCTTTCGAAATTTCGAAGAATGAGAGTAAGAACATCGGGATACTAGTTAGTACTGAGTTAATCAGAACTAGCTGACCTCCATACGACATGAGCTTGCCCTTCCAGCAGCCAAGTTTTTTTAATTTCGTTCTTCAAGACACCTCCATTCTTTATTGGATAGTTTACGGTGGTGGATCGGAATACCCAAGTAAGGGTAAAGCACCTAATTCACATCCGAACAATTGTCTGTAAGTTTGTTCCTCATCTTTGGCCTTCCCAAAGCAGAACAACTCGCTCTTATGAAAGTTTATTTTTAAGCTAGACAATTGTTCGAAAAGGCACAAGATAAGTTTCATATTACGGGCCTTTGCCAAGTCATGTTCCATGAATAAGATAGTGTCGTCAGCATATTGTAGAACGGAAACTCCTCCATCGACTAGATGAGGAACCAAACCCTCTACATGACCATGCTGCTTGGCCCTGCCAATAATGACGGCCAACATATCTGCCACAATATTGAACAGAAGAGGAGACATGGAATCCCCTTGTCTCAACCCCTTATGCGTCTGAAAATAGTGACCGATATCATCGTTCACCTTGATTCCGACACTACCCTTCTGGACTTGGGTATCCACTTGGTTCCTCCAAGCTTCACTAAAACCCTTCATGCACATTGCCTGCTGCAGGAAAGGCCACTTTACTTTATCGTACGCCTTCTCAAAATCCACTTTGAAGATAACCCCATCCAGTTTCTTCGAGTGGATCTCGTGAAACGTTTCATGCAGCACGACTACCCCTTCCAGTATGTGTCGTCCCAGCATGAACGTTGTCTGGCTAGGTTGGATCACCGAATGGGCAATTTGTGTCAATCTATTAGTTCCAACCTTTGCGAAAATTTTGAAGCTCACATTCAACAGACATATGGGCCGGAATTGCTCGATCCGAACTGCCTCATCTTTCTTAGGTAACAACGTTATCGTACCAAAGTTGAGATGAAACAACTCCAAATGACCATTGAAAAAATAGTGAAATATAGGCATAAGATCATCTTTAATAATATGCCAACATTTCTTATATAATTCAGCTGGAAACCCATCTGGTCCCGGTGCTTTATTCGGCTTCATTTGTGATATTGCCTCAAGAACCTCTTTTTCAGTAAACGGTGCAGAGAGAATATCATTCTCCTATGTCTGTAATTGAGGAATATCCTCAATGACAGATTCATCTACGTCACCGTGCTTGTATTCGGGGGTCCAAAGAGTTGCTTATAATATTTCAAAATATATGCTTTCAGATTTTCGTGTCCCACTATTGTTCCCTCGTCCTGTTCAAGCTTAATGACTTAGTGTGTTTATTTTTTTCAAAATCACCCCTCATATATTAGTCAAATTAAAATGTTCATACAATCGTTCATTACAACATACGCGATGCAGAACGGAACACTATTAAGGACACCATCCGATCTATTATCAAAACTAAACTTTGCAATCTCATGAGCCACCATATTCGCCTGGTGATTGATCATCAAGATCTTGAATTTTTTTAATAATCTTAATAATGTTAAGCTCTTCCATCTTAATATCAACAATTGGGGACCTGCCAAGAGTTTCATTTGCACGATAGGAAACCACAAAAGAGCAACCAGATTCTAAAAACAAAACGGGTCTATTGAGGTATATACCGATATAGAGACCGGCGAGACACGCATGAAATTCTGCTTCATCAGCACAAGCTTCATTAGTGCTCTCACCAAAACTGGCATCAACGTTTATCTTTATGAACTCGGAAGTAGGAGGCTGCCAACCCCTAAATTCCTCATAGAACTATCAATGACCTCAAAACATCCACCCCCCCTTTTACCTTGCTTACTCATATCCAACTGTTTACTGGCATTACACGACATGAATGATGCCCAATAGATCTCCACAAAAATAGCAGCTGAAGAGACAGATCCCTTCCCATTTGAAAAATCAGGTCATTCCTTTGATACCAAGGTCTCCAAAAGATGAATAAGACTTGCTCACGTACATGGGAATTCAGTTGATCCAGCAAAATATGAAGCTCGTCTTGTCCTCAAAATTTTAAAATTTCTTCTCCTGGAATATTCCGTAGGTCCCTCAATGCTATACTTAGTGTTGGGAACGTAGTAATTTCAAAAATTTCCTACGCACACGCAAGATCATGGTGATGCATAGCAACGAGAAGGGAGAGTGTTGTCCATGTACCCTCGTAGACCGAAAGCGGAAGCGTTAGCACAATGCGGTTGATGTAGTCGTACGTCTTCACGATCCGACCGATCAAGTACCGAACGTACGGCACCTCCGAGTTCAGCACACGTTCAGCCCGATGACGTCCCTCGAACTCCGATCCAGCCGAGTGTTGAGGGAGAGTTTCATCAGCACGACGGCGTGGTGACGATGATGATGTTCTACTGACGCAGGGCTTCGCCTAAGCACCGCTACAATATTATCGAGGTGGACTATGGTGGAGGGGGGCACCGCACATGGCTAAAAGATCAAACGATCAATTGTTGTGTCTCCAAGGGGTGCCCCCCTCCCCGTATATAAACGTATATAAAGGAGTGCAGGAGGGGGAGGGCCGTCCCTCTCTATGGCGCGTCCTAGGAGGAGTCCTACTCCCACCGGGAGTAGGATTCCCCCCTTCCAAGTAGTAGGAGTAGGAGTCAAGGAAAGGGGAGAGAGAAGAGAAGGAAGGAGGGGCGCAGCCCCTCCCCTAGGCCAATTCGGACTAGGCCTTGGGGGGGCGCCCAGCCTCTCTTCTCTCTTTTCCCCTAAAGCCCAATAAGGCCCATATACTCCCCGACGAATTCCCGTAACTCTCCGGTACTCCGAAAAATACCCGAATCACTCGGAACCTTTTCGATGTCCGAATATAGTCGTCCAATATATCGATCTTTACATCTCGACCATTTCGAGACTCCTCATCATGTCCCCGGTCTCATCCGGAACTCCGAACTACCTTCGGTACATCAAAACTCATAAACTCATAATATAACCGTCATCGAAACTTTAAGCGTGCGGACCCTACAGGTTCGAGAACTATGTAGACATGACCGAGACACGTCTCCGGTCAATAACCAATAGCGGAACCAGGATGCTCATATTGGCTCCCACATATTCTACGAAGATCTTTATCGGTTAGACCGCATAACAACATACGTTGTTCCCTTTGTCATCGGTATGTTACTTGCCCGAGATTCGATCGTCGGTATCTCAATACCTAGTTCAATCTCGTTACCGGCAAGTCTCTTTACTCGTTCCGTAATACATCATCTCGCAACTAACCCATTAGTCACAATGCTTGCAAGGCTTATAGTGATGTGCATTACCGAGAGGGCCCGGAGATACCTCTCCGACAATCGGAGTGACAAATCCTAATCTCGAAATACGCCAACCCAACAAGTACCTTCGGAGACACCTGTAGAGCACCTTTATAATCACCCAGTTACGTTGTGACGTTTGGTATCACACAAAGTGTTCCTTCGGTAAACGGGAGTTGCATAATCTCATAGTTATAGGAACATGTATAAGTCATGAAGAAAGCAATAGCAACATACTAAACGATCAAGTGCTAAGCTAACGGAATGGGTCAAGTCAATCTCATCATTCTCCTAATGATGTGACCCCGTTAATCAAATGACAACTCATGTCTATGGCTAGGAAACATAATCATCTTTGATCAACGAGCTAGTCAAGTAGAGGCATACTAGTGACACTCTGTTTGTCTATGTACTCACACATGTATTATGTTTCCGGTTAATACAATTCTAGCATGAATAATAAACATTTATCATGAAATAAGGAAATAAATAATAACTTTATTATTGCCTCTAGGGAATATTTCCTTCAGTCTCCCACTTGCACTAGAGTCAACAATCTAGATCACATCGCCATGTGAGTTAACATCAATAGTTCACATCACCATGTGATTAACACCCATAGTTCACATCGTCATGTGACCAACACCCAAAGGGTTTACTAGAGTCAATAATCTAGTTCACATCGCTATGTGATTAACACCCAAAGAGTAGTAAGGTGTGATCATGTTTTGCTTGTGAGAGAAGTTTAGTCAACGGGTCTGCCATATTCAGATCCGTATGTATTTTACAAATTTCTATGTCTACAATGCTCTGCACAGAGCTACTTTAGCTAATTGCTCCCACTTTCAATATGTATCCAGATGAAGACTTAGAGTCATCTGGATCAGTGCGAAAACTTGTATCGACGAAACCCTTTTACGACGAACCTTTTGTCACCTCCATAATCGAGAAACATATACTTATTCCACTAAGGATAATTTTGACCATTGTCCAGTGATCTACTCCTAGATCACTATTGTACTCCCTTGCCAAATCAGTGTAGGGTATACAATAGATCTGGTACATAGCATGGGATACTTTATAGAACCTATGGCTGAGGCATAGGGAATGACTTTCATTCACTTTCTATCTTCTGCCCTGGTCGGGCTTTGAGTCTTACTCAATTTCACACCTTCTAACACAGGCAAGAACTCTTTCTTTGACTATTCCATTTTGAACTACTTCAAAATCTTGTCAAGGTATGTACTCATTGAAAAAACTTATCAAGCGTTTTGATCTATCTCTATAGATCTTGGTGCTCAATATGTAAGCAGCTTCACCGAGGTCTTTCTTTGAAAAACTCCTTTCAAACAATCCTTTATGCTTTGTAGAATAATTCTACATTATTTCCGATCAACAATATGTCATTCACATATACTTATCAGAAATGCTGTAGTGCTCCCACTCACTTTCTAGTAAATATAGGCTTCACCGCAAGTCTTTATAAAACTATATGCTTTGATGAACTTATCAAAGCATATATTCCAACTCCGAGATGCTTGCACCAGTCCATAGATGGATCGCTGGAGCTTGCATATTTTGCTAACACTTTTAGGATCGACAAAACCTTCTGGTTGCATCATATACAACTCTTCTTTAATAGATCCATTAAGGAATGCAGTTTTGTTTATCTATTTGCCAGATTTCATAAAATGCGGCAATTGCTAACATGATTCGGACAGATTTAAGCATAGATATGAGTGAGAAACTCTCATCGTAGTCAACACCTTGAACTTGTCGAAAACCTTTTGCGACAATTCTAGCTTTGTAGATAGTAACACTACTATCAGCGTTCGTCTTCCTCTTGAAGATCCATTTAATCTCAATGGCTCGCTGATCATTGGGCAAGTCAATCAAAGTCCATACTTTGTTCTCATACATGGATCCCATCTCAGATTTCATGGCCTCAAGCCATTTCGCGGAATCTGGGCTCATCATCGCTTCCTCATAGTTCGTCTCTAGGAACACATATAAAACATAGGGAAGCAACAACGCGAGCTATTGATCTACAACATAGATATGCTAATACTACCAGACTAAGTTCATGATAAATTAAAGTTTAATTAATCATATTACTTAAGAACTCCCACTTAGATAGACATCCCTCTAATCATCTAAGTGATCACGTGATCCAAATCAACTAAACCATAACCGATCATCACGTGAAATGGAGTAGTTTTCAACGGTGAACATCACTATGTTGATCATATCTACTATATGATTCACGCTCGACCTTTCGGTCTCAGTGTTCCGAGGCCATATCTGCATATGCTAGGCTCATCAAGTTTAACCTGAGTATTCCGCGTGTGCAAAACTGGCTTGCACCCGTTGTAGATATACGTAGAGCTTATCCCACCCGATCATCACGTGGTGTCTGGGCACGACGAACTTTGGCAACGGTGCATACTCAGGGAGAACACTTTTATCTTGAAATTTAGTGAGAGATCATCTTATAATGCTACCGTCAATCAAAGCAAGATAAGATGCATAAAAGATAAACATCACATGCAATCAATATAAGTGATATGATATGGCCATCATCATCTTGTGCTTGTGATCTCCATCTCCGAAGCACCATCATGATCACCATCGTCACTGGCGCGACACCTTGATCTCCATCGTAGCATCGTTTGTCGTCTCGCCAATCTTATGCTTCTACGACTATCGCTACCGCTTACTGATAAAGTAAAGCATTAGAGGGCGATTGCATTGCATACAATAAAGCGATAACCATATGGCTCCTGCCAGTTGCCGATAACTCGTTTACAAAACATGATCATCTCATACAATAAAATATAGCATCATGCCTTGACCATATCACATCACAACATGCCCTGCAAAAACAAGTTAGACGTCCTCTACTTTGTTGTTGCAAGTTTTACGTGGCTGCTACTGGGCTTAGCAAGAACCGTTCTTACATACGCATCAAAACCACAACGATAGTTTGTCAAGTTGGTGCTGTTTTAACCTTCACAAGGACCGGGTGTAGCCACACTCGGTTCAACTAAAGTTGGAGAAACTGACACCCGCCAGCCACCTGTGTGCAAAGCACGTCGGTAGAACCAGTCTCGCGTAAGCGTACACGTAATGTCGGTCCGGGCCACTTCATCCAACAATACCGCCGAACCAAAGTATGACATGCTGGTAAGCAGTATGACTTGTATCGCCCACAACTCACTTGTGTTCTACTCGTGCATATGACATCTACGCATAAAACCAGGCTCGGATGCCACTGTTGGGGAACGTAGTAATTTCAAAAATTTCCTACGCACACAATCATGGTGATGCATAGTAACGAGAGGGGAGAGTGTTGTCCACGTACCCTCGTAGACCGAAAGCGGAAGCGTTAGCACAACGCGGTTGATGTAGTCGTACGTCTTCACGATCCGACCGATCAAGTACCGAACGTACGGCACCTCCGAGTTCAGCACACGTTCAGCCCGATGACGTCCCTCGAACTCCGATCCAGCCGAGTGTTGAGGGAGAGTTTCGTCAGAACGACGGCGTGGTGACGATGATGATGTTCTACCGACGCAGGGCTTCGCCTAAGCACCGCTACAGTATTATCGAGGTGGACTATGGTGGAGGGGGGCACCGCACACGGCTAAAAGATCAAACGATCAATTGTTGTGTCTCCAAGGAGTGCCCCCCTCCGCGTATATAAAGGAGTGGAGGAGGGGGAGGGCCGACCCTCTCTATGGCGCGCCCTAGGAGGAGTCCTACTCCCACCGGGAGTAGGATTCCCCCCCTTCCAAGTAGTAGGAGTAGGAGTCAAGGAAAGGGGAGAGAGAAGAGAAGGAAGGAGGGGGCGCAGCCCCTCCCCCTAGTCCAATTCGGACTAGGCCTTGGGGGGGCGCCCAGCCTCTCTTCTCTCTTTCCCCTAAAGCCCAATAAGGCCCATATACTCCCCGGTGAAAGAACATGCGGTGCCCCCATGTTTGGTTTTGGTAATTGATGACAATCTCTATGGACTAATGGTTGCCTTGAGTTATATTTGAAGGATTTGTCCATAGGCATTTCTTGAAGTCCATGTGTTGGTTTCAAGGAGTTTATGTGGTGACCAAGATGTTATTAAGGAATTATCCAAAGATTGGTCATGTGAGAGTAGAGCTTATTGCAAGCATGTCTTGAAGAAGAAGATTGTGTGATCATTCATGTTTATCTTCAAGACATCATCCAAATGAAGAGAGTTGGAAAGAGTCAAGGTTGATCAAGACTAAGTCAAGAGTGAATCAAGTTGATCAACACACAAAGCGCACAAGATGTACCGAGAGGGATCAAGCGATCCCATGGTGTGGTAAGCATTGTCAAATACGCTTTGTGTACTAACCCATGATCTTCGTGAGAGTTCTTTGTGGGGTTAGGTTGCGGTGTGCAAGTTCAAGTGAAGCATCATGAAGAGATCAAATGCTTGAAGCTTGCCGTCCATTGTGGTGACAATGGACTTGTGAAGATGTTGCGGTGTGCAAGTTCAAGTGAAGCATCATGAAGAGATCAAATGCTTGAAGCTTGCCGTCCATTGTGGTGACAATGGACTTGTGAAGATGTTGCGGTGTGCAAGTTCAAGTGAAGCATCATGAAGAGATCAAATGCTTGAAGCTTGCCGTCCATTGTGGTGACAATGGACTTGTGAAGATGTGCGGAAGAGTGGCTCACCCATAGTGGAGTATGGGGGAGCAATCAACTAGTCTTCATCGAGCCAACGCAACCAAGAAAGGTGGTCCAACTTGAGGGAGTCAAGATCGTCACCATCTAGCTCAAGTGGACCATGTGCAAGGCAAAGGTTTGCCCTTGATAGGTTTTCTATTTTACCGGTCTCATGATGGTAGTTGGGAGACCGGGTTATAGGATCGATTGCCGTACTATCAAGGGGGGCTCTCGATGAGTAGCTTGATCGTATCATTCGTAGAGAGCTCAAACCATTGCATCCTTGCATCATCTTTGTTGGTTCTTGTTTGGTTCTTCTCTTTGTGAGTTTTGGAGCTTATGGTCATCTTGATGACAAGCTCGAGTTCATCGAAAACGGAGTTCACTCGCATCTTCTATGATGTTTTCGATGTTGGAGGTTATGCCGGTTCTTCTCGGTTGGAGGTTTCACTCCTCTATTTGTTGGCATACCTCCCCTGCCTCTTCTTACTATCGGTTGGAGGTTTCGCTGTTTTGATGCTACTCATCGTCTTGTATCCAACAAGCTTGAGTTTGCTCAATTCGGAGCTCATATGAAGAAGTTATGGCAGTTCTGGTTTTCTCCCTGCGGTAGTACCGCGGCCAGAGCGGCAGTACCGCTTATCGCCCCAAGCGGTAGTACCGCTGTCCAAAGCGGTAGTACCGCCTATGGCCATAAGCGGTAGTACGGCTACGGTTCCGCGCTGGTACCGCCTCGATTTTGGGTCTTGCATTTTTCGTGTCGAGTTTTGCAGTAGTTGCACGGCAGTAAGGCACGGCAGTTCCGCCTATAAGCGGTAGTACCGCCCCGATGGGCGGTAGTACCGCCTGTAAGCGGTAGTACCGCTCCGGTCGGGCGGTAGTACCGCTACTGCATTTTTGGTCCCGTGTTCTGCTCCTCCAGCGGTAGTACCGCTGGGGTGCGCGGTAGTACCGCTTATAAGCGGTACTACCGCCCCAAGGTTCATGTTTGGTTGCTCCTTTTCCCTGCTTCTTTCGCCAGAGCGGTAGTACCGCTCATGTGCGGGCTGAGCACATAACGGTTGGATTTTTTCCCCTTCTATAAAAGGGGGTCTTCTTCCCCTATGAACCTTATCCTTTGAGCTCGTGTTCTTCCCCCATTGTTGACCTTCTTCGAGCTTGCTAACTCTCAATCCCTCCATGGATTCTTACTAGTTTTTGAGGAAAAAGAGAGAGGAGATCTAGATCCACATTTCCACCAATCACTTTCTCCTCTATGTGAGGGGAACCCATTGGATCTAGATCTTGGAGTTCTTGGTGTTCTCCTTCTTGTTCTTCCTCTCTTTTTCCTCCCTAGCATTAGTTGCTTCGGTGGGATTTGAGAGAGAAGGACTTGGGCACTCCGTGTGCCCTTGCCATTGCATTTGGTGCATCGGTTTGAGTTCTCCACGGTGATACGTGGAAGTTACAAGTTGAGAAGCTTATTACTCTTGGGTGCTTGGTGCCCTTGAGCTTGTTCCTCTTGGGTGCTTGGGCGCCCTAGACGGTTGGTGGTGTTCGGAGCTCAATCATTGTGGTGTAAAGCTCCGGGCAAGCGTCGGGGTCTCCAATTAGGTTATGGAGATCGCCCCGAGCAATTTGACGGGTTCCGTGACCGCCCCCAAGGGTTGCCAAAGTGTACGGGTTCGGTGACCGCCCCCAAGGGTTGCCATTTGTACGGGTTCGGTGACCGCCCTCAAGGGTCCCTTAGTGGAATCACGGCATCTTGCATTGTGCGAGGGCGTGAGAAGATTACGGTGGCCCTAGTGGCTTCTTGGGGAGCATTGTGCCTCCACACCGCTCCAAACGGAGATTAGCATCCGCAAGGGTGTGAACTTCGGGATACATCGTCGTCTCCGCGTGTCTCGGTTATCTCTTACCCGACCCTTTACTTATGCACTTTACTTTGTGATA
Organism: Aegilops tauschii subsp. strangulata; assembly: GCF_002575655.3. Taxonomy (NCBI): domain Eukaryota; kingdom Viridiplantae; phylum Streptophyta; class Magnoliopsida; order Poales; family Poaceae; genus Aegilops; species Aegilops tauschii. The sequence goes on from NC_053041.3 coordinate 588,085,474, forward strand.
GCCATATTCTTTCTTCTCATATATCTTGCTATCACTTAGTTGTTTATCTTGCTTAGCATAAGTTGTTGGTGCACATAGGTGAGCCTAGTTGTTGTAGGTTTTGTGCTTGTCAAATTAACCGCTAGGTTTATTCCGCATTTGTTCAAGCCTAAAACGTAATTATTTTAAAGCGCCTATTCACCCCCCCCCCCCCCCCCCCTCCAGGTGACATCCACGATCTTTCACCCGGCGAATTCCCGTAACTCTCCGGTACTCCGAAAAATACCCGAATCACTCGGAATCTTTCTGATGTCCGAATATAGTCGTCCAATATATCGATCTTTACGTCTCGACCATTTCGAGACTCCTCGTCATGTCCCCGATCTCATCCGGAACTCCGAACTACCTTCGGTACATCAAAACTCATAAACTCGTAATATAACCGTCATCGAAACTTTAAGCGTGCGGACCCTACGGGTTCGAGAACTATGTAGACATGACCGAGACACGTCTCCGGTCAATAACCAATAGCGGAACCTGGATGCTCATATTGGCTCCCACATATTCTACGAAGATCTTTATCGGCCAGACCGCATAACAACATACGTTGTTCCCTTTGTCATCGGTATGTTACTTGCCCGAGATTCGATCGTCGGTATCTCAATACCTAGTTCAACCTCGTTACCGGCAAGTCTCTTTACTCGTTCCGTAATACATCATCTCGCAACTAACCCATTAGTCACAATGCTTGCAAGGCTTATAGTGATGTGCATTACCGAGAGGACCCAGAGATACCTCTCCGACAATCGGAGTGACAAATCCTAATCTCGAAATACGCCAACCCAACAAGTACCTTCGGAGACACCTGTAGAGCACCTTTATAATCACCCAGTTACATTGTGGCGTTTGGTAGCACACAAAGTGTTCCTCCGGTAAACGGGAGTTGCATAATCTCATAGTCATAGGAACATGTATAAGTCATGAAGAAAGCAATAGCAACATACTAAACGATCAAGTGCTAAGCTAACGGAATGGGTCAAGTCAATCACATCATTCTCCTAATGATGTGACCCCGTTAATCAAATGACAACTCATGTCTATGACTAGGAAACATAATCATGTTTGATCAACGAGCTAGTCAAGTAGAGGCATACTAGTGACACTCTGTTTGTCTATGTATTCACACATGTATTATGTTTCCGGTTAATACAATTCTAGCATGAATAATAAACATTTATCATGAAATAAGGAAATAAATAATAACTTTATTATTGCCTCTAGGGCATATTTCCTTCACTTAGAGCATGAGCCTTTGGACAAGTCGCTAGTGCATGAAAAATGTTTTCGTCTCAACGCCACAAATAAAGCATACAACACAGTTAGTTTGATGGTGAGAAACTCTATTAACTTGAACCGCCAAACTATTCGATGCCGCACACCAAACTAATTTTTATATATTTTGTGGGACATTGGCCATCCAAATAATATCCTAAGGCCTTCTTTCCCCATGTGCATGATCCCTAGATTGGCCCAAATTTTCCTTCTGATACTTAAGATTCAACGCCGATTTGTACGCGCTTACAGGAAATTAGCCATTCTTTTATAAGCTCCACTCAGTGAAATCACCATCCCCCGAGGATTGAATACACATCCTTAAAATCCCCTCGGCATCATTGGGATAGAACAAATGCTTTATCAAATTCTCATCCCATCTCCTCGGCCCGGTCATGAATAAGTCAGACACCATTTTAATCCATGTTCTATTCTTTTTATCCACAACTTTAATGACGAATTTCCTGGACAACCATTTGTCTACCCAAATATCAATAGTATCTTTATCAACCAGTCTCCAAATAACACCATTTTTAAGCAGGTCCAAGCTATGCAAAATGCCCTGATAATTATTTTAAGTGGTCTGCAAAAATACAATGTCCAGAAGATGTCCATGGGGATAATACTTAGCCTTGAACACCTTAGAAACTAACGAATCAAGGAAAACCAGCAACCGCCAGGTTTGTCAAGCAAGAAGCACCTGACTGAACAGTCTAAGATCGTGAAAGCCCATACATCCCTGGCACTTTGGTCTTGTTAATTTATCCCAAGAAAACCAGTGGGTTTTCCACACATTTTCTTCATCACCCCACGAAAAATTTCTCAACTCTTCATCAATTGAGTGCAGAAATTTTAGAATACTCATGGCGTGCACTAGAAGAGGTTGGATTACCGATTTAATTTGAATTTCCTTCGCCCCAGTAGATGCATATTTTTCAATCCAGTTTGAAAGTCTTTTGAGCGATCTACGTTGGTTGATCGAAATCTACAAGCCTTCATTCTTCCTTCCAGCACTGGTAATCCAAGATATTTATCATCAAAACCACCAGAAGTAATTTGAATGATACCATGATGGACCCTTGACCTTCTAAGACGCATCTTTCCAAACATAACCGAACACTTATCTGGACTCCATAACAGCCCCGTCCCCTCCTCATAGACCTTCAAAATATTTTTAATGGTCAATGCTTGATCCAAGGATCCCTTAAAAAATAGGATGCCTTCATCCGCAAACAACAAACGAGATATACCTATGCCTTGTTTGCTCAAATGGAAATCCTAAAGTGCATCTCTAAGACCTCTTGCACAAGCGTCATGAAGTAACAATGAGAGTGCCTCCGCCACAACTAAGAACGAGTATGGTGATACTAGATCCCCTTGCCTGAGATTACGAGAAGGGTAAAAAGAACCTAGAAATTGTCCATTAAAATGCAACAAAAAATTCACAAACATAACATAACTCATAATTCAATCTATCCATACAGGCGCAAAACCAAAAGCACAGTCATACTCTCCAAAAACTTCCACCCCAAACGATCATACACTTTAGCAAGATCCAACTTATAAGAACAATAAGCACCCCTATTATCTTTTAATGTGCCCAAGAATGCATACAGAAAAACAAGTCATTACGTGGCGAGTTGAGTATGTGTGTGTGTGTGTGTTGTTGTTGTTGTTGTTGTTGTTGTTGTTGTTATTGTTGTTGTTGTCATATGTTCACAAACCTCCAAGGAAATACGAGAGAAATCCCCTTATATAATGGTCTCTTCCCACCACCACTACCAGTGGGATTAAACTCTGCACATGCATACAATCACACATTTTCCTTTGAGATCTATTCAGGAATATTTTTTAATTTGGGGTCAAAGACTTTATATTGAAAGAAATATGCACTACAATAACTGGTTGGCATAGATATAGGAATGTCGGTGCACTAAGTAGATATGATTTTCCTCACCTGGCTTAAGAATGGGGCTTATCCCGAATGTGAATATTTTCGGGCGAAACATGGCTACTTTACAGATTATATTAACATTATCGACGTCAATATGAAATGATTCATAAAGGCTAGGTTTCTAAATCTATTGGACATTTGAGGGAAAAATGAATGATTTAAAAGAGGAGCTAGCTGCCTTACAATATCTAGAATAATGTGATGATTTCCCCCTCATGAGCTTAATGATAGGAAGATTGATATCAATATTGGGGCTAATAAAATGCTTGCTGAAGAGGAAGTCTATTTGTTACAAAAGATCACGTGAGAGAAGCTAATCAAAGAAAAAAAAGGGAAAAACAAGTGTTATACTTAAATTATGGTCATGATGGTACTGCGTGAACTGAAAATCATTTCAAACATGCTATGACAAAAATATGTTTTTCCCTGCTCCTACAACTTATTCCACCTCTTTCCTGGCATTTGGGATCTTGTTGAGCAATTGTGAGGATGATTTGCTCATGGCTAGAACCTTTTCACTTGATGAAGTTAAACTACCTTATTTACTCTAGAGTCTAACATAGCCCTTGGTCCCGGCAATTTCCCATTATATTTTTCAACATTGTTGGTATATAGTTCAACAATGTATCATGTTCATTTCATGTTGCTTGCCTTGATGTCAGAGACTTAATTATTGAGTCATTACTTTTCTTCCCAAATTTTCCGGAATAATAAAATTAACAACCCACACCCATTTGCATTTTTATATGTATTTACAAATGGATCATCCAAACCATGACATTGACGCTGGAATCTTGTGCCGACAAGCAAATTAGTGTTAATAAGAACATCGTTATAAAATCTCAAAACATTATAGATCAGATTATGTCTTTGCATGAAATTCTTCATCACTCTTTGCATGAAATCTCAAAACAATATCGACAGGCTTTGGAAAAACTTATGATACATTTTGCTTGATCGTCATTCCTTTGAGAGCTTTGATGAAAAATGGTGTGGATGGGTGAATCAAATTTTTTGCAGGGTAACCCCTTGTCTCCCCGTTCGATTGAACTTGTAGTTAATATTTGACCCCACCCACCAAGGAAAAAAACACATGACCCCATTTTGAATTGTCGATGCATAGTCTCATAACCTTTTACTAAGAAGCACGGTTCAAGCAAGTTTCCATACTCAAGAGAGGCACATGGTAAGTAGAAAAGCCGTTTTCATTTTCCTTTGATGTTCTCACTGATTCTAATCAAATATAAGATTACTCATGAAACAACAAGGGCACAATGATGAAAAACTAACCCAAAAAGTGGTGATTTCCCCACATCCTGAAGCATTTGGCACGAAACTAGATCCATCGAATTCAAGGAGCAAATGCAGGGCACACTAGTTGCTCGGACATATATAGATGTAGCATAAATGCCACCATTATATTAGGCCAAAGACAGGCTTACTCCTAAGTTCTGCTAGATCATGCATCCAAGGTGAAAGCACCAAAAACTTGGACTTTAGCGACTAGCCGACTAGCAACGCTTCAGTTCCTTCTCCCACGCGTAGACAGGCACAGGACAATGCTAGTGAGCGCAGAAGGGCAGCTTGCCTCCAGATGCTTATACCCCTCCGTCGCCACCACGGCATCAAGGATCGCAGGAGTACTGATGATAAACTCAATGCACTTCCCCTTGAGGTGCGGACAATTGTGCTGCTCAGCCAAAGCCAAAGTAGTCGCCGCCGTCTCGACGGTGATGCACTGATGCCAACGACGAGCTTGCCCTCGCAGATAATTTTGAGCCTGTCCAGCCCGTACCTGTCAGCCGCCGCAAGCAGATGCTGAGCCATCGTTGCCACGGCTTCCAGCTCCCGGTCAAGTTCAGGAACATTGTCGGTGTAGATAAACTCCAGCAGCGCCCCGAACACGGCTGCCTCCATGTCCTTGATCTCCACGATCCAGGAGCTCTTCTCCTTCATGTCGCCGAAGAACTCGGCCATGAAAACGGGGGATCTCGCGGCGGGCACGAGCTTGTGCGCCGCGAAGGTCTTGCCGGAGACGAGGAACGTGACGTCAGCTCCCGTACCGTTCTGCAGTAGCTCCCGGAAGTGCTGGTGCATGTTGGATGCCGGCGCAGGCACCGTCGTTGTCGTATAAGCAAGCTCTCCTTCAAAATCGTGACGGTGCACTGGACGGTCAAGTAGTCTCCTTGGCGTGAAGTCTGATCCAGCAGAACGGATCTGTCCACAAGCGAGACTCGAGGCGAACATTCGTTGGGGCGGTTGAACACATGCCACACGGTCTTTTCTTCGTTGGAATTGTTTGGTAGCCTCGGGTGCACCAGGAGACAACCAAAGCTCGCCCTCACGTTGCAGGTGAGGAACATGAGCTCGTGCGGTGCCCACGCTGTCCCAGGGTACCACCGGATTTCGACGTCGTGGCCGTCGACGTTCCAGCTGGTTCTGAGGAACTCACCTTCGCGCATGGTCTTGTACGCCAGGCGGAAACTGTCGATCTTGAGCAGCTTCACGGCACGCACGGCGCCGGTGAGGACCGTGCAGGTGGTCGCCATGAGAAACGTAGATCTTGAACAGCCGCGCGGACAGAGCCAGTGTGCAGCGTGCTGGCTGGAGATGGAGCGATGGACTGGAGCACTGTGACATTTATAGCGAGGCGGCGACTCGATCAGGCACCGCTTCCAAGGATGCGATGCGTCGCTTTGACGATGATCTTGGTGCGCCTCGCCTGGCCTCGGTGACGTTTCAATCGCGTGCACTGCGGCACAAGTAGCGTAGGGGAAGCGCGGAGAGTTATCTCTGTTGAAGTAATGACAGCGAGCGTGCTCTCGAGCGTTCATTCCTCGATTCATCTGTGGAAAGTGGAATAGTGTGGAGTACACTAGCTGTGGACCAAGTATACAGTACGTATTGCCTATGTTTTTCTAGAATAGAAGTTACTTTATTCAGATAAAATGACACAATAACAGTTTTCCATAATGTAGTACAACCGCTCAGACCAACAAGCAGCCGTCCACGAGAACCGTCCGCACCGCAAAGAATTTTGCTGCAGGATGGAGCCACCGTCACCGCCACAAGGACTCCAGCGAGGAATCCTCCATGAGGTTTTCAAAGTTCGAACCAATGTACTACTCATGTAGTAGTAGAATTCGCTACCCCAGTAATCATCTGGACCGGCCTTTTGTTGTGTAATACAGATGTAGGATTAAAATGCACAAAACCCGCCACGATCGCGTCACAATTAGCAAAAAACACTACTTTACAAAACGCTGCATTTTGCACCGCACCGAAAATCTAACATCGGCAAAAAACACTGACCTTTTTTAGCACGTTTTGATGTGGCCAATCATCCACGTGGCGAGAGGGGAGACGACACACATGTAAGGGCCGTCGACGGCCGGTCCGACCGCGCCGGTCGGAACGTTCCGGTAAAGAGAAACAGTCCAACTCTCCCTCACTCCCCTCTCGCGCTCCCTCTCCTCTCTCCACCTTTGCGCTGCTGCCGACGACGCCACTCACCTTCGCTGTCGGGCCGCAATGTGTTCCCAGAAAGATGGAGAGGAGAGCAGCGACGATGACATGGTGCAGTTCAACTCTGATGTAAGCATCTAATGTACTCTGTCTGGTAGGCTAGGGTTAGGTTGTTGGTAGGATTTGGGGATTTTCTATTCGTGGTGATTTGGACCTCAACCAGTACATTTGGCCACTCCCAATTCCTTTTGAACTCAATGTAGCCCCTTATAACCATAGGTGACTCGGACTTTAAAGATGATGTGGAGACAGAGGAGGGCCATGTTCTTTGCTACCACCGAAAAGTTGCCAAGAAATTATTACCATTTTAAGGTAGCCTAACTGGAAGGAGGTTTATATATGTGGTAAAGAATTAAGCAGCAATCCATGCCCTGCTCTTTTCCTCTGTGTTAATCTTTGTTATGTTAACAGTTTTCATAATTTGTGTACTTTTGGAAATACTATTTAGTTGAGTAAGTACTAATTGTGTGCATTCGGAACAAGATTCAGTCGGCGAATGCAAGCCAAGTGTTTCTACATTTTTTTACTGCATTATTTGGCCAAATGTGTGCAGTTGCTCTGAATTTAGTTATCTCTATGATGAACATTAACTCCATTGTTAGTGATATGAGCAGTGTTAATTGTGAATCATATAACATGTAGGCTAGTGTTAATATGATATTTTTTTCAGATGGCAAGTGACTATAATTCTTTGCCAAATACCAAATTCGAAATGCCAATTGTCTTAGTATTTTGGCCAAATGTATTAATGCAGTTAGCAGTTATCTCTGTTGTACCATTCTTTGGTAATGTAAATGATTTGAGTTGTGGTACCATTAATTGTTAGTAAATGTGAATTATATGATAGCCAGGCAAGTCTCAATTTGAATTTTTGGCCAGTTGACAAATGCTAATTGTCTTATTTATTTTGGCAAATGTCTTAATTCTGTTAACAGAGGTAGTGTGAATGATTTGAGTAAATGTCTTAATTCATTTATATTTTAGTTGCTTATGGTTCAGTGTTAATGCCTTTTCAATTGTTTAGTATTGCAGCTAGGTAAGTGTGGCTATATTCAATGGGTTGATATAGAGTCTCCTAAAGCTATGAAAAAAGCTCTTCAGAAGCTTTGGAGAACATATGAAGAATGTTGTCTTGCTAGAACCTAGGAAGGGCTTGATCATGCAAAGGTAGTGCTCAAGCTTCAAGACAAGGTTAACACATTGCACCTTCCGTACACCACCCTTGTTGCTGACGTGAACAAGATGAACAAGTGCAAAGGACATATCAAGAAATTCACAAGAGAATAATGTCCGAGGACACTGAAGCCTTGGAGAAGCAACTGGACAAGAAGCAATATGTCATAAGTGATCTGAAGGCCATTCATAAAGTGCAAGGAGAATTGACCGGAAATATGAGAAATGAGCAACATGAGCTGAAGCGGGATAGGAAATGGATGGACTCAAGAAGGAGATGCATCTTCTCAAGAGTGAACTCCAAAACCAGGAGAAGGATAAAAAATAGCTAACCAGTGACAAGCTTGAGGTGATTAAGGAGAGGGATAAGATAAAAAGGAGAAGAAGCAGCTAGAGATAGCCATTTCTGAGCTGCTTAAAGTTAGGGAAATTTACAAGGGCAAGCTGAAGAAGTTCAAGGGGATTTGTGATGAGGAATATGTCATTTAGCTGAGTGGCTAAGAGTTAGTCTACATTAGTGATGTTGTATGCCCTATGCTACCTGCCTATATTTGTTCTGTTGTATGCACTATGATAACTACCTATATTTCTGGTGTTGTATGAACTATGCTACTCTATTTGTGCTATGGTATGAACTATATATGTAGTTTAGTGTGTGAGAATGTTAGTTTCCAGTTTACAGTTTGTGCCATGTTTTTGGCAAGCTAGTTCCTAGTTTCCAGTATTTGTCATGTTGTTGGTAAGCTAGTTCCAATAAATAGGAACTTCACGAGCTAGTTCCCAATAAAATAGGAACTTCGCAAGTTGTTACCAATAAAACACATTGGACTAGTACTAGAACTGGGATAGGTAAATTCAAACAAATTTCACAACAAGGATCATAACAGGGATAACTAAATTCAGAGACCACAACAAGGATCAAAACATGGATCATAACTGAATTAAGAGATGACAACAAGTTTGTGATGATCTTACAAGTTTGGTTCGAGCGAAGAAGGGGAAAAGGAAAGTTCATTGGAAGTCTTTGGACAAACTGCAGCAGCCAACAAATAAAGGTGGTACCGGATTCTATGACTTTCGCTTGTTCAACCAAGCTTTATTAGTGAAGCAAGAGTGGAGAATTTTGGTCAGGCCGGATAGTTTGTGTGCTCATATTTTGAAATCTCATTATTACCCACACGGGAAACTTGAGGACACAATTTTTTTGGTAATCCATCTTCCTCTTGGCAAGCTATAGCTACAGACTAGAATTGTTGAAGGAGGGGTTGATATGGAGATTTGGCCATGGCCGGAGCATTCGAATTTGGGGTGACAACTGGATCCCACGACCGCACTCTTATAAACCTATCTCTCCGCAAGGCAGCTGCAAGTTCTGTTCTGTGTCGGATTTGTTAAATACTAGTAGTTCTTCGAAGGCATATTTGGTTGAGACCTACTTTTCCCCTTGTGACGCCGATGAGATCATAAAAGTTCGGGCCTCTCCAAGGCAGATGGACGACACTATTGCTTGGAGTCTGGAGCGTCTGGGATCTTTCTCGGCATGATCGACCTACAAGTTTTCTTTTGATGAGTCCTCAAGGGCATCCGAATCAGCCACAAGTTCTTCCCGTGATGGTGCTATGTGGTGTTGGGATTTCATGGAAGAAAATGGTCCACCTACAGTCAAGGTTGTCAGAATCGCAATTCTATTGTATGATTCTACGTCTTTACGATCCAAACTAACCCCTCTTCTATGATTTTAGTTCATAGAATCCATGTTTCTATGATCCTCATAGTTAAGATTCTACAATTTGAGATCCTAGCATGGGAGCTCCTATCCGATTCAAAATTGTGATTCTGACAACCTTGCATACAGTAAAAATAATTGAATGGCGTATGGCCACCAACTCACTCCCAACATGGCCTAATAAGAAGAAGAGATGTTTGGACGAATCAGACCTGTGTCCGATTTGCAAAAGAGAACCTGAGCACATTTTCCATGCGCTGTGTAGATGCCAAAATTCAGTTAATTTGTGGACTTGGATGAACACTATTTGGCCTTCGACAAACCTAAAAGACGTACAACATAACGGTCCAAAATGGTTCATGGATGCTTTGCAACCGTTGAATGAAACTGAACGATGTATGCTATTGTTTACGCTATGGCAATGTTGGCATGTAAGGAATGAAGTGGTTCATTTCAATCCAGTCCCGCCTTTGGAAGTTTCCAAACGTTTTCTGTCAAGCACATACAATCTATGATAAGTATTAAACAAGCTTCTATCTGCGATCCAATCAAAGGGAAACGGCCTGCTGTGTTGGATTATGAAACTCCAAAAATTGCTCTGAAGAAATGATGGGAACACATGTAAGTGGACCGCTATGCTTGAGAATTGGGTCAGTCTGAATACTGATGGCTCCTAGTCGGTTGACGGAAGTGCGGGAGCAGGGATGGTACTTCTAGATGCCACAGGAAACATAATCTACTCTTCCTGCAGAACTCTTTTCTCTTGTAGGGATGCTATGGAAGGTGAATTTTGTGCCTGTATGGAAGAACATTCTCTTCTCTTCAACGTTCAGATTTACCAATTTTCCTGAAGATGATGACCCTGATAAATCGGTGTTTGCTTCATTAGTGGCGGAGATTAAATATGTGCTTTCTCTTCATAAAACTTGTTACTTGTATTAAGCGTATCCAAAATTCTGTAGCAGACTATTTGGCTTGACTTTGCTAGAATTGAAAGGAGAACTGTAGCATGGTTGGGCTCTAGTCCACCGGGAGCGCTTGAGCTTAGCAACGTTGATTTTAACCAGGATATTGTTTGAACAATACAAGCTTTTACTCGTAAAAAAAAATATCAGCTGTGGTACTGCTAATAGGCCCAATTCACAATACAGTTTAAATTAACTGCATTCATGGCATGATTTTTTTTTCGTTTCTTGAGATCTGAGTTCCATTTTTAACTAACTTAATTTTAAGACTTGATAGATATATATTGCGTACATCTACTCAGTTATTTTCAGATTTTTTGGATTGGACGGGGGAGACTTGAGTGAGATCTCACATAGATCTATGAGATTTTCTTTTGAGAAAGAAAAATTACATGTTCAAACGTTCTCAAATTTTTTGTAGACACACATAAATGTTTGATGTACAAGCACAAAAAGTTTCAGCTCCTAATTCAACTTACATTAATAGAAACAAAAAAGATAAAATCATATGTGAATAGTGTCAAAGTACTATTCACCCAAAGCTGCTACTATTCACATTCGAAATTTTCTTTTTTGAATGTTTAAATGTATAGTGAGTTTTGAGCTGATTTTTTCCTGAGCTGTAGACATACCCCACATGAATGTTAGACAAATAATTTCAGATTTTTTTTAAATGTCTAAATTTTTTTTTTGGGTTGATCTCAAGATCTCAACTAAATGTGCGATCTCATGCAAGTCTCCTCCTGTTTTGCACTTTGGTTGCACCAAATACGTCCTCCATTCATTGGGGCATGGAGGGAGTGGGGCTTTATCTCGTGTCATGCACTACATGTGGACGACCGGAGGGCTAATTAATACACTCTTTGTTCCTAAACTAGTAAGCTTGCACGTGCAACGCACGTATCGACTAATATTACAATCAGATGTGAGAATTCACATACATTGTACAAATGAATATATTGAGAAACATTTTCTCCCCCATTTCATTACAAAGAAAACATTTTGAAAAAGATATCCTCTTTTTTTTTGTACATCAACAACAAACACGATCAAAAAAATTTATGAAAATGTACATGATTAGCAAACCATGCAATTTGTTACTTTCTCTATCGATGGAATTTTCCTTCAAAAGTTACACCACCGAAGAATTCCCCTAGCCCCTGCCTTAGAAAACTTGCACAGAAGTATCAATTTTAATATGTAAGGTGCAACACTATCTTGATGTAGGGCCAGTTAAATTCCTTGATCACTATTTTTTTACTGGTTCTACAAATATCAATTATGAAATGCATACGACAATACTATGAAACGAATAAAGATCTCTGCGAACCCCGCGTATGATTTTTTTTTATGACTACTGTGGTGACTTGTCCTTCCTGGCTTATATCTCCTTCTGTCCATTCTGACAATTTTGACAGAAAAGTTCCTCTTCTTAGCTGGCAACTTGTTAAACCTTAAAAGTTTGTACAGAGAAGCTAAAGAACATAAAACTTGAGCTTTGCTGCTTCTTGTACCTAATGCTTCTTTTCAAGACTCCATGGAGGGATGAGAGGCACCGATGCAAACATTGTGGGGGAGAAGACCAAGAGCCATGACTCCATGTCAATCCGGAACGCGATCCTCTGACGTACTACAAACTACTGCCGTGGGACGTCTTTCTCGTATCGATCGTTCGTCAGCATCCGACGGCAGCAAGAGCAAATCAGTGAAACTTTTTTTTTTTTGCGGGGGAACAAATCAGTGAAACTTGACTGAAGTGAATTGTGGCTTCAAATCAGTGGAACTTGACTGAAGTTCACTGTGGCTGCAAATCTGAAACTTGACTTAATTGAACTGTAATATATGAGAGATTAAATAATTTAACTGAAGTGAACTATGGTCCATAACACTAAATTAAAAATCATTGTAATATAGTGCAGCAGACAAAAGAGATCAACTATACTTAACTGACCTAAACGATGGCCCAAACTAAAGAAACACTACAGAAGGAAAACTGTTCTAGTTGCTTGCTTTTTCAGGATCACTCAATTTAGAGCATATGACTTCCAAGAACAAAAAGTACATCACCATAACCCAGCTCCGCTCGTACTGCACAAAGGTATATCTACCTGCATGTTATCATCTTAGCACAAAATTTTCTTGAGGTTGACAGAAAAATAAATGAGGTTCACAGAGTATCGCTCACCATTGATAGAAAAATACTAATCCACCGAACAAGGGACAAGCAAGGAATGTAACTGACAGAGGATCGCTCACCATTTGTCCCGTGGTAGATCAATACATACAGAAGATAAAAATGAATGAAAGTCGTAGAAAAGGGAAATAACACAAATAAGAGAATCCAGAACCAACACACCTGTGCGTCTTCTGCTTCAATAAGATCGGTGACTAATCCTATTGGGTCTTCCACAGAACCAAGTACCAACACTTCCTAATACGTGTGCCTGCTCTCTCGATACTGTCCAGCTGCAGAGCCTCGTGCGTATGAGATGATAAGCACTTCCTAATGTGACAGCAGCTAATGTGATGATCAAGATCGACACACCTGTGAGGCTGTGACGGTGGAGCAAGCCACCATTTCTTATTGCCGTCTTGTTCCTGCACATTAAGCTAGTAGTAGTACTGAATCAATATCTAAATCATGGGACGGCGATCTTTGGTCTCCGCTGATTATCCGATGAGAGGGCGAGTGGAGCACGGCCATTGGCCTCGGTGAGGACGTCTTTGTGGCGTTGTTGACTTCTCAGTCCACCGCGGAAGCCGTCTCGGAGCAAAGGGTTGTTCCGCAACTCCAAGCCGTTGCCGCCCCGTAGGATCGCGTCGGCGCCGTGCGCCGCCTCTCGCCGGAGACCGTCGCCACCGGAGGTTCACCGTCGACGCTGCCGCGCCCCCGCCCTTCCTCCTCTCCCTTGCTTCTGTTTTTCACTATCTCCTTCCCACCTTTGAAGCTCTCTCTCTGGAACCGCAGCAGGCCATGGAGGAGCTCAGCCGCCGTCGCCGTCCCCCCGAATCCACGCCAGCCCCGCCAGAGCCTCCTGCATCGAGCTGCCGCCGCGGCCCCGTGTTGACCGCGTCGCTCGGCTGAAACCAGGTTTCTGTTTGCTATTGGGTTGTGTTTTTTCCCCTTAGATTAAGGAAGCGATGTGTTGGGGTGGGCGCGGCGTGGAACGCTAGCTCAACAGAGTTTTCGTCCGCCAGGTAAATTGCTAAACGCAGTTTGGACTGAGGGTTAGTATAATTTTAACGGTTAGATCAAATTAAGTGGTCCTAATTGTAAGGCTGTAATTGGTCCGCGTTGTTACGTGTCATTAGGCTGGGTGTACTTGACGATGAATATGTTTGTTTGTTTAATAGTAGTAGAGAAAATGGAAGACGTTTTTGTAGCTTAAATTAAACTACAAATAAATGTTAATGTAGTACCTTGCTGCGAGATAGAACTCCATCTCGCCTTCAGCGTTCACACGAACGTGCCGATGCAGCAAGCAGTTTTTCTGCGCGCGCAGGTAACGCCCTTTTTTTGTGTGCGCTGGTTTCTTTCGGTTCGCTGTGCTTTGCTTCGGTTTTTCTTTTTTGTTTTCCTTTTGATGTTTGGTTTTTCTTCTTTTGGGTTGTTTCTTTCTCTTCCATTTTTAAATTTTCTTGTCTGGGTTCTTTACGGGGTCTTGTTTTGTTCCTTTCTATGCATATTTTTTATTTTCAATTCTTTCTTATTTTCAAATACTCGTCGACTTTTTTTGCTACATGTTGTACATTTTTTTGTACATGAGTAATATTTTTGGCACATGTTGAACATTTTATGAATACATGATTAACAAATTTTAAAAATACATGTTTGGGACATTTTTTTGAATATTTGTAAAAGATGTTTTTTCAAAAACACCTGAACATCTTTTCATATAATACAAAACATTTTCTTTAACCTATGAGAACATTTTTTATATTATATATAAACATGTTTATAAAATATCATGAACCTACTTTTTAAACACGTGAACATTTTTAAAATGTCACTATTTTTTTGCATTTTTACGTTGGATAAACATTTTTTTCTAAATTGTGATGAACTTTTTTTAAAATACGTGAACACTTTTTTGATTGGTACAAAAGAATTTGTTTCTGTGAATTACGTGGACATTTTTAATTCTTATTACTGTTTGGCCTTGAAACATTTGTTCAGTGTTGCCAAATCAAACATCTTTTTACCCAAATATTGTTGTGAATATGAGAACTCAGATGTGAACCTTATGACGAAGGCTCTATAAACCACAAATGTGTGGGGCTATTGACTACGATAGGTTTCGGTAAAAGTGATTGCTTTTCATATGAGTAATCGGATATTTCAGAAGTTGGTTGTTGGAAAGGAGAAGTTTAGCTGTAGTGGAAAGAGGATTTTGTTCAAAGTTGATGGCTCAAGAAAAACCATTATATACTATGTTCGTCTTTAAAATTCCTACACAAGTTTGCAAAGGATAGCAAACGCGGCGTCATGGTTTCGGTGGGTGATGACACTGATCAAAAGAGAATGCACTAGTTCGTATTTTGGAAAATGCATGCCTCCAAAGAAGCAAGAGGCTGCACATTAGTGTTGCAATGCTGTATCGGTTTGGACTACAAAATTCAAAGTTATAAACTTGTAGGATATTTTTGTAAGATAGAGCCTATACGTACGTAGCACCAGCCAACATGCAACGTGGGTCATGGATCCACAAAAACAGAATCATGTTGAAGCTTTGTAAGAGCATCTCCAGCCGCGCCCCCAACACGCCCTTCCCAGACGATATTTTCGCGCCGGCGCACAAAAATCGGCCCAGCCAGGCCCCCAGAAGCCCATTTTTCGCCGGCTCAGGCCGAATTTGACGCCGGCAGACCCAAGCCGAACCCGGTGCGCTGGGGGACGCCGGATGAAACGGTTTTGGCGCGAACTAAACGCGGGCCCCCGAGTCAGCGATGCGGTGCTCCTCGTCGCTTCGTCGTCCTCATCGCCTCGGTTCCCGCGGGGGAATCAATGCCAAAGCTGCGGCGCGCTGCCGCGCCGGCATCCATTGATGCCTCACGGGCGGCGCAGTGAAGGCGCGGCGCCACGCGTATGCCCGGCGACCACGCGGACGCCGCCCGCCCGCGACTATAAAAAGCCTACCCCACGCCGGTGGACACACACTTCCCCTCTCCTCTCCTCTCCTCTCCACCTCCGGCGCTCCTGCGTGCCTCCTCTCTTTCTCGCCTCTACGCCACCATGTCGATGCGCCGCCTGGGCGCTGCTAATTTCCGCGGAGTCCGCGAGCGCCGCTCCGGCGTCTTCTCCTCCGAAATCTCGTTCGGCGAAAAACGGATCAGTCTCGGCACCTTCGACACCGCAGAGGAGGCGGCCCGTGCGTACGACGCGGCGGCGTGGCGCCTCTGGCGGCCTCGTTGGGATATGAATTTCCCCGACGTGTCGACGAGCCAGCGCGCGTACGATCTCGCGCATCTCCCGCGGCTTTTCACGGACGAGGATCGTCGTGACAACCGGAGGCGGCAGCGTCGCCTAGCGATCGCGGAGATGGACGTGGACGCCATGGCGGAGTGGCACGAACGCTTCCCGCAGGACATTGTCCACGAGCGCCAATTTTACAAGCAACGGAAGACGGAGAGGGAGGCGAGGAGAAAGGAGCGAGCCGCCTATCGGAAGGAAAAGCGTGCGCGGAAGCAGGCCGCTCAACTGAACACGTCGTCCTGGGACTCCGAGGACGAGCGGCATGCTGACGCCTACTTGCAGACGTCGGAGGAGGACATTACCGAGTCGGAGCCGGAAAACGACGAGTGGTTGAACTATCTATGTATCATTTTCATTATGTATGCTATGGTAAACTATCTATGTATCATTTTCAACTTGTCGGTGGCGTCGGCGAGGAAGGAGGCGAGCGAGGGGTGCGCTAGGGGCAATGACCAGCGGGCCCGGGGAGGGGAAGTGCGCGGCGGTTGGGGGTTGAAAAATGAAAAATCGCCATGTGGGGGGGGGGGGGGGTCGGGGACTGGGGTGGAACGCCCCCAGCGCCGATTGTATCGTCGGCTCGCCTTCAAAGGGCGATTTTTATGCGTCCTGGGAGGGCCAACGGCTGAAGATGCTATAAGAAATGGTAGTCTCCTGTCAAGTCCGGCTAATCCATCCAAGCCATCACCACTGTCTAATTAAGAGCTTGTCTCAAGCCACGTGGATCCTAACCGCAAGCCTCCTCCTATAGGAATGGTTTTCTATTCCTATGCGGGATTGATTTCTTTCTTCACCTTTGAAAGGATTTTGTTTTTTGCTTAGACCTAGTAGAAAAAAATACTATCATATGAACTAAATGACATCTCTTTCCCATTGAAATTAAGATACACGCCCTCTAGTTTGCTATTGTTAAATTGTGATCCAAATTCTACCGTATTGGACTAGACGTAGTACATACGGTGTGGGCCTTTGCGTTGGTACCGACGCGTATGAGTACAACTCGTTTACTTGTTCTATAAGGATTCCTATGTGTTGTCCCTCATATGTATACCTCATATAGTCGCACCTAGGACGGCATGTCGTCTCATGCTTGTAATACTCCTCCTCATAGTGATTACGCCTTCGTGCGTCCATGGTTTTTTCCCGTAAGGGTTTCCACGTAAAAATCTGTGTGCTCTCATGTCTCGTTTATTTTGTTATTATCTAACAAATGGTATACAGAGCCAAGTTTCAGATACGAGATTTGAGACGAGGGTTAGGGTTGCGGCCGCACGTACGTGACCAAGCGATCCGGCTTCAGATCGATTTCCGCTGCGACGTTGTACGAAGCCGAGACCGACAGGAGATTCCGCTGCGCACAGTGCAGATATCCATCGAGACGTCAATCTCTGCTGTCACCGGTTCAGTCGGTTTTGACTTTGATCTGCGAGCCGCCGCTTGTCCTCGCGGATATACGCGCGTCACGCGTGTGCCTGGCTACCGTGAAGGATCAAGTCCCGAGGTACAATCGATTTGCTTGTCTGCTGCTTCACATCAAGCCTACCAAGCTGTTGCTGCTCCTACTCGCGTGAGATTACAAGGCTACAGTACCTAGTGCTAGTACTAGTACTACTCCGTGACCTACTAGTACTAGTTGGCTCAACTAGTACTATTGCCGTCGTATTGCTACGTCCACTGCTTATACAATATCCAGGTGCTATTTACTCTGTTTGTTTGACCGCTAATTAACTCTGTCCAGAATTTTTCTACCGGTTTGTACTACTTTGTGTACACAGATTTATCTACTCGTGGCTTTCATGAAGTACGATCTTCCGCCGCTGGACCGTGACACAAGGTTTACCCTATGGCAAGTCAAGATGCGGGCGTTGTTGGCACAGACCGACTATGATGAAGCACTTGATAGTTTTGGGAAGAACCGAATTCAAGATTGGACTGATGAGGAGAAAAAATTGATTGTAAGGCTTTGTCACAAATTCAACTCCATTTGCATAATAATATTTTGCAGGAAGTTTTGAGCGAGAAAACTGCCGCCGCTCTATGGTTAAAGCTAGAAGGGATTTGCATGACTAAAGATCTCACCAGCAAGATGCATCTGAAGCAAAAATTATTCCTGCACAGGTTACCCGAGGGAGGTAATGTTTTGAGTCATATTTCAGAATTTAAAGAGATCATATCTGATCTAGCTGCAATGGAGGTTAAGTATGAAGAGGAAGATACTGCTTTAATGTTACTTTGTTCACTGCCAAGTTCTTATACCAATTTTAGAGACACCATATTATACAGTCGTGATACTCTCACACTTAATGAAGTTTATGAAGCTTTGAACTCTAAGGAGAAGATGAAATTAATGGTGCCTCATGATGGTTCAAGTACATCCCAAGCCGAGGGATTATCTGTTCGTGGCAGGACAAAGGAGAAGAACTCCAATAATGGAAACAGAGGCAAAAGTAAGAACGGCCACAGGGGCCGGTCGCAATCCAGAGACAAGAAATATTGCAGATATTGCAGGAGAGACGGACATGACATCTCAGAGTGTTTCAAGTTGCAGAATAAAGAAAAGAGGAAAGGTAACAAACAAGGTGAAAATTCTGCTAACGTTGCTCGTGATGATAGTTCCGATGATGCTCTTGTTGTTATTGCTGGATGTGCTGAGACCAATGATGAGTGGGTACTTGACACCGCATGCACTTTTCATATGTGTCCACATAGAGATTGGTTTAATACTTTTGATTCCACTACTTCTGCTGGTTCCGTTTTGGGTTTTGATAATTCACCATGCAAGATTGAAGGCATAGGTTCTATTCGAATCAAGATGTTTGATGGCATAATCAGAACTTTGACAGATGTTCGGTATATTCCGAAGATGAAGAGAAATCTTATTTCTATGAGTGCCCTTGATGCAAAGGGGTACAAGTATTCAGGTGGAGATAGTGTTTTGAAAGTCACCAAAGGTTTCCTTATTGTGATGAAAGGTGATTTAAATTCGACCAATGGTCTTTATTACCTTTGAGGTTCTACCGTTTCAGGTAACGCTACTCCAGTTATTTCAAAGAATTCTGATTGTGATGCTACTAACCTTTGGCATATGCGTCTTGGACATATGAGTGAACTTGGTTTGGCAGAGTTAAATAAGAGAGGTCTTCTTAATAGATATGACCTGGTAAATTGAAATTTTGTGAGCATTGTATCTTCGGCAAACACAAGAGGGCGAAGTTCAACACTTCGACTCATACAACTGAAGGTATTCTTGATTATGTCCATTCTGATTTATGGGGACCATCTCGTAGAAAGTCACTAGGTGGTGCTAGTTACATGCTGACTATTATTGATGATTATTTGAGAAAAGTTTGGCCTTATTTCTTGAAGCATAAATATGAAGCATTCTCAGCTTTTAAGGAGTGGAAGATTATGATTGAGAGACAAACTGAAAAGAAGGTAAAAATACTTCGCACTGATAATGGTATGGAATTCCGTTCTAAGCAATTTAAGAATTATTGCAAGTCTGAAGGCATTGTCAGACATTACACCGTTCCTTATACTCCTCAACAAAACGGTGTTGATGAGCGTATGAACATGACCATTATTTGCCGAGCCCGTTGCATGTTGTCCAATGCAGGTTTGCATAGGCGTTTTTGGGCCGAGGCCGCTTCCACTGCTTGTTATCTCATTAACCGTTCACCATCTATTGCTCTTAATAAGAAAACTCCAATTGAGGTATGGTCTGGTTCACCTGCTGATTATTCACAGTTGAGAGTTTTTGGTTGCACTGCTTATGCTCATGTTGATAATGGAAAGTTGGAGCCTAGGGCTGTTAAGTGCATCTTTCTTGGTTATAAGTCTGGTGTTAAAAGTTTTAAATTGTGGAATCCTGAAACCCAGAAGGTGGTTATTAGCAGAAATGTTATCTTTAATGAATCTGCTATGTTACATGATGTTTCATCTACTAATGTTCCCGTTGAGAGTGAACAACAGCCTATTGTTCAGGAGCCTACTATTCAGGTGGAGCATGTTATTGATTCAGGTGATACATCTGGTAATGAAATTGTTGATGCACATGATGAAACTGTCATTAATGATGATCATGTCACTCCCACTCCAAATCAGCCTATTGTTCCGCCCAGTTGGAATCTTGCACGTGACAGAGTTAGGCGGGGTATTAATAAACCTGACAGGTTAATTGAAGAGTGCAATATTGTTTCTTTTGCTTTATCTGTTGCAGAAGAAATTGAAGGTAATTCTGAGTCTTCTTCATATTCTAAGGCTATTATTTCGGGTGATAGTAATAAGTGGATGACTGCTATGCATGATGAGATGGAATCACTTGAAAAGAATGGCACTTGGGATTTAGTAAGATTACCTAGAGAGAAGAAACCTATTCGTTGCAAGTGGGTTTTCAAGAGGAAAGAAGGTGTTTCTCCTAATGATGAGACAAGATATAAAGCAAGGTTAGTTGCTAAAGGTTACAGTCAGATTCCAGGTATTGACTATAACGAAGTCTTTTCTCCTGTTGTGAAGCATAGCTCTATTCGCACTTTACTCAGTATTGTTGCCATGCATGATCTTGAGCTTGAACAATTGGATATTAAAACTGCATTTTTTTAAATGGAGAATTAGAAGAGGATATTTATATGGAACAACCTGAAGGTTTTGTTATTCCTGGAAAACAAAAGCTTGTTTGTAACTTAAAGAAATCTCTTTATGGATTGAAGCAATCCCCGAGACAGTGGTACAAGAGATTTGACACCTTTATGCTCTCTCAAGGTTTCAAAAGGTCTAATTATGATAGTTGTGTTTATTTGAAAACTGTCAAAGATTCAACTATTTATTTGCTCCTTTATGTTGATGATATGCTTATTGCTGCAAAGAGTATGTCAGAGATTAATGAACTAAAGAAGCAATTAAGTAATGAATTTGAGATGAAGGATTTGGGTGCAGCAAAGAAAATACTTGGCATGGAAATATCCAGAGATAGACCGTCTGGAAAAGTATATCTGAGTCTGAGAGGATATATTGATAAAGTTCTTCGTCGTTTTAATATGCATAATGCCAAGCCAGTAAGTACTCCGTTAGCTGCACACTTCAAATTATCATCAGCTTTATCTCCTAAGTCAGATGCAGATATTGAGTACATGTCGAGAGTTCCCTATTCGAGTGCAGTTGGTTCACTTATGTATGCCATGGTTTGTTCTCGTCCGGATTTATCATATGCATTGAGTGTTGTCAGTAGATACATGGCTAATCCTGGAAAAGAGCATTGGAAAGCAGTTCAGTGGATTTTCAGATACCTGCGAGGTACTTCTAATGCTTATTTACAGTTTGGGAAAACTGGAGATGGACTTGTTGGTTTTGTTGATTCTGATTTTGCTGGTGATTTGGATAAGAGAAGATCACTCACAGGTTATGTTTTCATCATTGGTGGTTGTGCTGTGAGTTGGAGAGCAACTTTGCAGTCTATTGTGGCTTGTTCCACTACTGATGCCGAGTATATGGCTATTTCTGAGGCATGCAAAGAAGCTATCTGGTTGAAAGGTTTTATACACTAAGCTTTGTGGAGATTCATCTTGCCCTACCATATTTTCTGACAGTCAAAGTGCCATATATCTTACAAAGAATCCAATGTATCATGAGAGGACAAAGCACATTGATGTCAGATTTTATTATATTCGGGATGTTGTTGCTGAAGGCAATTTGAAGGTATGCAAGATAAGTACTCATGATAATCCTGCTGACATGATGACAAAGCCAGTTCCGACCAATAAGTTTGAGCTTTGCTCAGGCTTAGTTGGTATTTCTCATTAGTCCTATGGACTTTGACGCACAAGGTGTTTATGCTGATTTGGATGGAGTTATTCACTTTCTTTGACTACTGGAGGGAATTTGGATCAAGGTTGAGATTGTTAAATTGTGATCCAAATTCTACCGTATTGGACTAGACGTAGTACATACGGTGTGGGCCTTTGCGTTGGTACCGAAGCATACGAGTATAACTCGTTTACTTGTCCTACAAGGACTCATATGTGTTGCCCCTCATATATATACCCCATGTAGTCGCACCTAAGACGGCATGTCGTCTCGTGCTTGTAATACTCCTCCTCATAGTGATTGCGCCTTCGTGCGTCCGTGGTTTTCTCCCGCAAGGGTTTTCACGTAAAAATCTGTGTGCTCTCGTATCTCGTTTATCTCGTTATTATCTAACAGCTATGATATCCTATTCTATGAACAAAAGGAGGTCTTAGGAGTTGTTTGGTTCCTAGTCACACCTTACCACAACCCAAAATATTCAAGTTAGGTGGCTGTTTAGTTTTTGGCACACCTAAGCCAGGATTCTATCATAGACACAAGAAATGTCAAAAGATTCCCTTTGGCAAGCAGAAGTGTGGTTAAAAATTTGAGCACAAAGAAGGCAAATTTGTAAAAAAAACATGGCAAAGTATGGAATACTTAGCAACCACACCCGCAAAAAAAAAAAAAAAAATGAGCCACCAAATAAATAAACACCCTTATTCCGACGCGAGGGCTCCGTGTCGCCCTCTTGCCTTCACTACACAACCCTAAAATGCTAGCAAGAGGGCAACCCTTCTCAACCTGCCAACGAGATCCAGGATCCACCTAGCTACTTGCTGGATAAGCATGTAGTGATTCTTCCCTATTCTTGAAAAACCCTTGATACTCTGAATATACAAGCAGAAATCACGGATGTTTGGGAAAAAAACTGCCAACATGAATCTAGCAAGATTTTCACAGAATATATTTGTCTTCAACCTAAAACAAGGCGGGATTAAAATATGAATGGAACCATGTAGAACTGCTAGCTGCATTTAGAATAGATCGGTCTTCAATCCTTTTTCTAACTCTGATTGGTGGATAGCCTTCAAGTCCAATTATACAGTACCCCAGTTTGAACAATCAAAAACCTGTTGCTATGACGCACTATGAAACCGTTTTCATCAAGTCTTGTCTGGTTCCAAAAGAACTAAACAAGCAGCTGCAGTCTTGTATGCAAAAACAACAGGGGAATATGCATGGGGATAACAAAACAAGCCTGGCAAGAGATGATTTTGCACAAAACAAGCATTTAGCATGTACTAAAATCCACCAACTAAAGGAGAAAATGCAGGCGTGCAGTAATTGCTCAGAACATACATAGAACTAGGATAAATGCCATCATCAGCCGACAGACATGCATCATTCAGTTCTACATCATCATAATGAAGTTCTAGTAAATCAAGCATCAAAAGGAAGTAACAAAATGCATAGACTCGTTGAACTTCAGCACCCACAGCTTGCCTTCAGTACCTTCTCCCACGCATAGACAGGAGAATGCTAGTAAGTGCTGAAGGGCAGCTTGCCTCCAGATGCCTATACCCCTCCGTCGCAACCACGGCGTCAAAGACTGCAGGAGTGCTGATGATGAACTCGATGCACTTGGCCTTGAGGTGCGAGCAGTTGTGCTGTTCAGCCAATGCCAGAGTCGTCGCCGCTGTGTCGATGGTGATGCCACCAGAGAGCTTGCCCTCGCAGAGGACTTTGAGCCTATCCAGCCCGTACCTGTCAGCAGCCGCAAGAAGATGCTGAGCCATCGGCGCCACAGCCTGCAGCTCATGGTCAAGTTCAGGCACGGTGTCGGTGTAGAGGAAGTGCAGCATGACCTTGAATGCTGCCGGCTCCATGTCCTCGATCACAACATTTGGAGAACTTGCCTCCCTCATGTGTCCGAAGAACTCTGCCATCAGGACAGGGGACCTTGCAGCGAGAATGAGCTTGTGAGCAAGGAAGGACTCACCGGAGACGAGGAACGTGACATCGGCTCCCGTACCACTCCGCAGGAGCTCACCGAAGTGCAAGTGCAAGTTCGAGGTGGGCACGGGCACTGAGGTTGTCACTTCCGGCAGATCCTTCAGAATTGTGATGGTGCACTGCACAGTCAAATGATCGTCACTCGAACGGCTAGGCACTGGTAGATCGACTTTATTCACGAGGTAGACTTGTTGTGTGCAGTCATTTGGACGCTTGAATACATCAGACGTTCGCCTCTCTTGGGATAATCCATCCAGCCCTGGATGTACGAGGAGATAGCCCAGACTCGCCCTCACGTTGCATGTGGCGTCGGCATCACTGAGGAACATAAGCTTGAGCCATACCGCCGAAAAATACGAGGGAAAGCAATGGAGTTCCCACTCGTACCCATCGACGTCCCACCTAAATTTGAAGCACTCGTCGTGGCCCATGGTGCTGGACACCAAGCTGAAACCGTCGATCCTGAACAGCCGCACAGAACGCACGGTAGTGGTGGCGTTTGTGCAGGCACTGGCCATGGCCAAGGCTGGGGAAGTGGAGGATGGGAATGCTGAGGACTGAGGAAGCGGAGGTTGGGGGTGAGAAGATAATGGTGGAGCGGCGCACCTTAAAACCATCGAGGCTGTGACTGTGACTCCTCGGGTAAAGAGGCCGGAATGCACGCCATTGGGCGGCGCAGGTTGGAAACAAGCGATATCAATGAAAGAACAGAATACGGGCGACCACCGTCCACGACCACCTGTCAGCCGCTCCGTTTGCCTTCCCGATGAGTCGTACGCAGTGGCCCACACATCCACAGCGCGCGGCTCGATCTCCAAGCAGAGCACTGCGCGTGTAGCCATGGCCTCCGTGGAGTAGTACTCCATACTCCTAGTACGAGTAGAGTGCAAAGTGCAAACGGTGCGGATACCCGATAAGGTCGATGGGTTCCAACGATGTTTTAGGCCACAGCACAAGCTTTACGAAGGGTTTGCTAGGCAAATGGCTCGAAGCGAGTATACTGGCTTGTGCATGCTCAGATTCGACCAACAGAGTGCTCTCTCTACTGTCTTTTCATAGTACACCCTCCTTCCATCTATACATGGCTTAATGCGTTTTTCGAGACTAACTTTGACCAAATATTAAAGTAATAATATATGACATGCAACTTACACAAAGCATACGGTCAAATTCGTACGTGAAAGGAGCTTCCAATGATATAGTTTTCACATTATACATCTCATGTACTATTAATCTTGTCAATAGTTAAAGGCGGTTTTGAAAAACGCATTAGGCCTTATATAAATGGAAGGAGGGAGTAACTGAAATTGATGGCCGTTTTTCTAATCCTCGACAAGTGCGTAATCGCATTGCTATGCTTAAGCCTTTACTAAACAAAACCCCTGACGATATGCAAACGTTAACCGTTTGGCATACTCAATTCCGGAGAGTACATCCACTTTTGAAACAGTCACACGTAATGATCCAAGAATAGACTATGATCAACCATATAGAAGCAGAAAAAGTGTAAACAGTTCTTATACTTAACCAGGAGGCCATTTCATGTGCAGATGGACTGATTGACCTGTGAACATAAATATGGTGCACCATTACCACCATGGATGCTGAAAATACTGTATGAGCTTCCTTGCATGATGCATCCTTCTGTTTTGCTGTTTACGATGACGAGGAGTCCATCTGCTACACCTTCCATCCTATTAGATGCGGAAGATCAGGCATCTAAAAAGGAGCCTGAGCAGAAATTGTGCTCGCTTCTCAAAGAGGAAGAGATGAAATGGACACTTAGAGCTAAAGTGCGGCAGGTCGTCTAAGGGGACGACATTGCCCAAATTTTCCATATGATCGCTAATGGAAAACACAGAAAGAAGAAAAATTTCCAGCTTGAGCAGGACGAGGGTACAATTGTAGAAAATGAGAACCTAAAATTGTGTATCACTAATTACTATAAACAATTGTTTGGTGCTCCTGAGGATAATTTTGTGTCTCTCGACAAGCACATGGTTGGGAATATACCTCAGCTCGGGACAGACGAGAATGAGATTTTATTGGCACCATTCACTGAGAAAGAGGTGTTTGAGGCAATATCACAGATGAAGAATAATAAGGCATGAAATACAGCATGTATAAGTAGACCCTGCAACATGTTTTACAACAAACATTAATTTTCTACTTATGAAATATTAAACGTGTATATAAAAAAAGTTCATGATGTATATGAAAAATGTACATTCTGTATAAAAAAAATAAGAGATAAAAAACGTATACTTAACCAAAATCATATATTGGAAAATCTTAGCCATAAAAAAAGTTTCAAATGTTACAAAAGATGTATTGTGTGTGTGTGAAACAATAGGCATAAAAACATATATTATATGATAATGTTTTAATCATGTATTTAAACATGTGTAACAAAGTGTTCCTTATGTATAAGTAAAAAGTATAGTGTATATAAAAAGGTAGACATCAACACCATATATTTGACAAAAACTTTAATCGCAAATTTAAAAATGTCCAACGTGTACACAAAATTGTCTCTGTAGTTTTTTGAAAAAATGTTTTGTACCATACAATAAATCTTTAACACGTATTCTTACATATATTCCTAACATGTGTCTAAATTTTTTTAATGATGTACTTAAAAAATATTACGCATGTACGCGAAAAATGTATAACTTGTATTTAAAAAGTCCACATCTATTCTTTTTGCGAATGAAAGTCAACATGTATATAAAAAATAAAAATAAAAACTATAAAGAAACCAAAAGAACCGACGTAAAAAGATAAAGAACTGCAGAGAAGAAAAACAAAAACAAAAAAGAAGAGTATAGGGAAACCAAGCAGGAAAAATAAAAAAAATAAACAGAAAAGAAATTAACGAAGCAAAGCACACCAAACGAATAAACCAGAGCACAAATAGGAAACACTCGATACTTGCGCACGCAGAAAATACTCTTGCCGGACGAGACATGATTCTAAAAATTCCCACAATGAGCCATAAATCTATACCTGAGATTATTTTGGTGGAGCTTTCAGCTTTTGTGCAATTAGCCTTTGCAACGTGCTTTATAAGATTGCATCAAAGGTGATCTATAACCGTTTGGAGCTAGTTTTGCCACAGATTATTTGGAGGAGCGGTCAGCTTTTTCCCAGGCAGGTTAATCGCTGTTAATATCATCATGGCTTTTTCTTTTTTGGAAATAGAGGCGTACCCCCGGCCTCTGCATCATAATGATGCATGCAGCCATCTTATTAAAAGTTCGCAAAGTATCATCAAGGCTTATGAGTGCCTAAATTTTATGAAGAGGAATAAGGTAAAGAAATACCAATCCTTTGCATTGGCGCTAGACATGTGGAGGCCTATGGTTGGGTGGAGTGGCCCTACCTAGAAGCTATAATGCTTAAATTGTGGTTTATAGAAAGATGGGTAAGCATTGTCGTGAGTTTGGTTAGCACAGCAAAAAATTCAGTGATGTTTAATGGGAAGAAACTTGAGGAATTCAAGGCTCACAAGGAATCAGACAAGAGGACCCTATATCGGCATACTTTTCCGTATTTGTAGCAAAGGGCATGTCATGTATTTTGAAATTAAGAAGAGTCATCAAATTTCCATGGCCTACAAGTGGCTGCCTCGACACCATCTGTGAACCATCTTTTATTCACTGATTACCGCCTTCTATTTTTCAAGGAAAATAGTATGGGACCTACCAAGGTGAACCAGGTTTTGGAAATGTACTCTCAAGCTTTTGATCAATGCATGAACTACTCTAAATCCTCTATTTATTTCAGCAAAGGAGTGCAAGAGAATATTCAGAATTATATAAAAGATTTGCTTAACATCTGAAACAAAACTTTAAATGAGAAATATTTGGGGATGCCATATGATATTAGGAGTTCCAAAAACCGTGCGTTTAAATATCTTAAAGACCTTCTATGGAGAAAAATACATGAGTGGATTGAGGATACCACGTCTGCTGCAAGCAAGGAAGTGTCAGTGATGGTATCCTGGACCAGGGGTACTTACCATGTCTACTCCTGGCCAGGTGGGTCGGGCCGAACCCCCTTTATTGGTTCCGTCCTGGGCCACTTAGACAACCCATGATGCATACAAGGGATATTCCACAAGACTTGGCATACAAGATGAGGGCTCCTCTACACTGACGTAGCCGAGTAGGACTACTCTTATCGTAGGCCTCCAATAAATTATATAAGCCGAGGCTAGGCTAGTCGATAGATCATTAGAATGCTACACAACAATCTCGTGGTAGACACCTATACTCTGTACTATACCCCAATACAATAAACACAAGAAATATGTAGCATATTATCTCTTCGAGAGAACCGGAACCTGGGTAAAATCCATGTGTCCTTGTCAGATCGTTCAAAGATGCATAGCTTAGGCCCTCCACTATGTAGGCCAAAAGAGGTGCCAAATTTACTTTTCTTTCTTTGGGCACCGTTGTCCTCCATTGCCCAACCAATGCCACACAAAAAATTATTCGCACTCGAGCACCTACTTACTCCGATGCCAAACTGACAAAGCAGCAAACAATTGCTCTCGGTGGAGCACCTAAGGAAGCAAGTAGCCTAAAGGTAGTCTCGTAAGTAAGCAGTTGATGACTCACTTGAGTTTTTTAATTCACGTAGGGGTCCCACGTTTTTCAAGCTAGGAACACACACATTGTGAGGCCGGTGCCAAACAACTCTTTTAGGGCATCGCTACCCAGCTAGCAATAGTTTAATGCATTGGGCATCGACCACATTGTGGAAGGCCTTAGGATCCCTATCTCGAGATCTGCCGGATTTGGCTTCGTCTGTGGTGGCCCATAGAGGTCCTGCTAGGCGACCGTCACGGTTCGATGGGAGTAAAAATCAACCATCAGATGATATTTTTTCAGTTAGATCTGTTCCATGCAATTATCATTTTTGCAAACTATTTCTACCGGTTCGCTACTTTGTTCGCAGAACTAAAATTAGGTCACAACTTTACGGGCAACGGTTCTTGGTGGGTAATCGAATCACAATGTTCGGAAGCGAGATCACTTCTCCATCGATCCGAGCACACACAGGCGCTTGTGGAGATCCATTGCTCTATTAAAGTCCCAATAGCTGCCATAGACCGGACCAACACAGAATTCAGCGAAGTTCGGACATGATTTATATAAAACAGATGATATTTCATCCATTTAACTAAAAATTTCAATCAAAACTAGGACGCTAAATTGTAGCGGGCGGTGACCTTATACGCATGGCCACCCTACCCGGCCACACCGTCGGCGCTGTCCATGTCGTTAAAACATTGTTCTTCTCCTTATTTAATGAGATGAGGCAACCCTTTTGGCTCAGTTTAAAAAAAAGATAGCACATGTACAAACACCACAACCATTTTCTTGCCCCAGGAAAAAAATTGTTGATAAACATACACCAATAACTTATGTGTAAATAGTATAGTAATATACGCACCACAGACCCGATAACATACGCACAAAACATCATGGTAACTTTTAACTAGGAAAAAAGTGGCTGAAAACATACTCACGTAACTTCTATATAATATCACGAAAATATATACACCGTACACCTGAGAACTCATGCACAGACACTGTGGTAATGTTTTGGACCTGAGAAAAAGGTTGTTGAACCACCTCCCAAACTATCCCTCTGACCCCTCATACCACTAGTTCTTCTCGTTCAAGTCCTTAATTAACGAAGTTCATAACATATTCCCCCAGTTGTCTCTAAAAAAACATACTCCCCTAGTTTCAATAATATTTTGAGGTGGACCAGACTTTCCTAGACTGACATCTAGGACCGAGTGCTATCAACCTTTTTATTTTCTTTAGATCGAGTATGTATCAAAATGGGCTATGGCACGCCTTGCTGATAAGTCTCAAACGTATCTATAATTTTTGGGTTAATTATCCTTTTGCCCTCAGTGGTGTCCATGTGCTCAGTTTTGCCCTCTGATGCGAATTGTGCTCAGTTTTGCCCCTAGTCCATGCACAATAACTATGACGAGGACTTATTTGAGTCCATTCCGTCCGCCGGCGTTAGTAGTTGTGGGTCCGGAGCTTACACGTGGGACCGCGTGGACGTGGGTCCGGAGCTGACATGTAGGCCCGTGCAACTAAATCCCCAAATCATTCGTAGGATTCTAGCTCACTCTGCCCATCCGCCGGCCGGCTGTCCTGCACCGTCGCCGCCACCTGCGCTGCGGCCAGCACCTGCCCCGCCACCAGCTGCACGGCCTGCTCCGCCGCTACCGTCCTACGCCTACGCTCCACGGCTACCTGCGACGCCCGCCACCTTCCTGCGACGCCACGGGTGGGGCGCCCGCCACCTACTCGACCCGCGGCGCGGCCTCCTTCTGTGCGCCCGGCCAGAGCGCTCAAAGGTGGGGGGCTGCTGGAGTTATTTGAACTAGGAGGAAGAACCCTAGGGCGAAATGGCGACCAGCGGCGACCCCGGAGTATTTGGCGAGGCAGGCATCGGGTCGGAGATCCGCCGCGTCCACGACTGGTTCCCGAGGGGTAAGTCTCGCCTCTTGTTTAGATTGAGCTTAGTTGTGCATTTGAACACTCGATTCGAGTAGGTTTCCCCAATTAGTGTGCTGATTGCGTCTCTGTTTTTCGCCGGTTAGGATGGAGTTGCGGTTTGCTTTCATGGTGCACATTAGAAGGGACCGGTACATGTTCGATGCAAAGGATAAGAAGAAATACCAAGGAGGTTTTGATTATCGGTTGCCAATGGCTAGTAATTGGAGTTTCAGACAATTTGGGGAGGTAATTTGTAGCCAATATCCTTGGGGTTTGCTCGATGAAGTGGTATACAAATACTATGATGGGGAAAAGAAATGGGTGACAGTTAGTAATGATGAAGAGCTAGCTACCATGTTTGTTAGGCATAAAGAGAAATATAATTTTCATGTGAGGCTGCAAGTTGATGTGCTTGAGCAGGCATTTGGACCTAGGATGACGGGTGCAACATCTCGGGGAGAACCAAGTCGTCGTAATGGCATCTCTAGCCAGAACAGTTCAGTTGATGCACGGCGACGTGGTGGCTCGACAAGTGTGGGCAACAGCAGTAGGGTCCCCCTTGAAGTGGAGCCTGATGACTATAATTCTGGGGTTGATGAAGAGAAGCTATATTATGATGTTATTCGGAATTTACGACGGGCACCTCGAACTGAAAACCAAGATGAGGCTCACAATGCAGTCCGTGTGGATGACGACGCGGTGGGTGAGGACGAAGACCTTGCAGCTGTTGAATGGGACCCTTTGAACCCTCATATGGAAGAAGGTATAGTTTTTGTATCCATGAATGAGTGTAGAAATGCACTTGTGACATACTGCATCAAGGTAGAACGTACTTTCAAAGTTGACAAGAGCGATCAAGTACGTTACAGAGTGCACTGTCCGACTGAGGGTTGTCCATGGAGGTTGCTCGCATCTAAAATGCAAAATAGCACTAATGTTCAGGTCAAAGTGAACCTTTTTAAGCACACTTGCCAGGAATCAACCCTTAGGAAGGATACAATCAGTAGAGCCAAGTCAAGATGGGTGGCAGAAGAAGTAAAGAAGTGGGTGAAAGAAAACCAGCAAGTGGGTCCAAAGGAATTGCAGAAGAACATCAAAGATAAGTTCAAGATAGATTTACCATACATGAGGTTGTTCAATGGTAAACAACATGCTATGGATTCTATTTATGGTAACTGGCAGGAAAGTTTTCAATTGTTGTATTCATTCAAAGGTGAAGTGGAGAGGACAAGCCCAGGTAGTATTGTAGATATTGATCACCACACCGTGGAGTACACATTCAGGGGAGTGACAAAGACCAAGGAATGCTTTAGGAGGGTTTTTGTCTGCTTTGAGGCTTGCCGGGTTTTTTTGGCAGGCTGCAGGACTTATTTGGCTATTGACGCCACTTTTCTCACAGGGAGGTTTAAAGGACAGTTAGTAGCAGCTTGTGCAGTTGATGCACATAGTTTTGTATTTCCAGTTGCCTACGGTGTGCTGGAGACAGAGTCTGAGGAGAGCTGGACTTGGTTTTTGCATAATCTGCGCCGGGCTATTGCACATCCCAATGGGTTGGTCATTCATACAGATGCCTGCAAAGGTTTAGAAGTGGCCGTGGACAATGTGTTCCCTGGAGTAGAGCATAGGGAATGCATGTAGGGTAACGCAGCAGAAAACAAAAATTTCCGACCTACGCACCAGCCCAGGACCACTATGGAGACTGTATACATGGTTTGATCTTTTTCGTTACTGACGCGTAGCGCAACGGATGTAGAGTCGATGACGAACAGCGGTGCAGATCCCCGCAACTAGGATTTGCAACCTCCCAACCACGAGGATGTATACCCTCATCCGCCCCACGGACAGACCTCCAGGAGGCGGTCGGACAGTCCCTCGGACGGTGTCGCAGACAGCCCTTCGGGAGGACCCTCAAAACTCGGACGGTCACTCGGACAGCCTTTCGGGAGGATTCACAGAACTCGGACCGTCACTTGGACAACCTTTCAGGAGGCACTCTCAAAACAGCCCGTCGGGCAAAAGGATCGAAACTACGACCTCTCTACGGGGTTGCACACATACGGTGTCATCTATCCGGCAGGGCTTCGCCGTCCAGAACTAGTTCCTGCCGGAACCCAGACAGCCTGACGGCTCTACGAAAATCTTTTCGTGGGAGGGAGAGAAGAAGCCAGATAATGCATGGCATGTGTATGAGAGCAAGGGATGAGAGTGGAGGGCTGCCCCTCCACCTCTATTTATAGAAAATCCCAAGGGGTAGGGTGGTTTTACAAGAAAACCCAAAACCCACATGAAATGGAGTCCTTCCCAAGGACCTAAAGAGTGAAAACAAGGGACAAGTGGTGCCCCATGGATGAGCTGCACCCATGAACGTCCCACCCCTTGTGGGGCCCCCCAAAAGGAGGTTCCCACCCTTCCATGTCATCCCTAGATCTTTTGGTCAAAGCCCCAAAAGGTGGCTTTCCATAAAATATCCCAAAAAGCACTTTCACTATTCACGACAACATTTTTCAGCGTCCGTTCGAACTGAAAGTATTTATGTGGGCTTAGAACATTTTCAGTACCCACCATAATAATTTTTGACGCGTTTTGGAACAATTCCAGTTTAGTGATTTTCATCTGCGAAAAGCATTTGAACCGGTTCCTGCAGCTCCAGAACATTTCCGGTTTTTATTTCTGAAAATTCCAAAAAGTTTCCAGAATGATTCTGGCACCCTCCAAGAATTATCAGGCATGTGCCGAAACCATTTTGACTTAATGGCATACCCCGAAACAACTATTTCGGTTTCACCGTAACTCATCCGGTGACCTCACTCTGCGGAACTTTTCCGCTGTCCGAAACTTTTCGGTGTCCGAAACTTTTTCGATGATTTTCTCTCAGACTCCCTGTCTAGTATTCAGCAGATAGATGACCCTTAAGCATGTGACCCTATAGGTTTGGTGAAGTATACACATGACCCGGAACCCCTTCCGATCAATGATCAACATCGGAGCCCTGGACACCCATATTAACCCCTATACCCACACGAATAAATATTCGAGTGAACCTCCAGTCGCCGTATGCTATTCCTGTTGCTTCGTGATATGTTACAAATACCCGAGGTGAGATTTACTGGCATCCCCGTGGATCAACGACTTGTCCACTATGCTAGTTACCCCGGTTTTGTTCTCTTTTCTCGTTTCCGTGTTGCGGCATCCCTGTGATCAAATCACACTGTGTCTGGCCAGACAATGATGGATACCGTAACATCGAGAGGGCCCGAGAATATCTCTCCATCTTTGGAGGAGCAAATCCCAATCTTGAGCTATCAAGTTACCTGACACACTTTTCCATGAACCCGTCAGCCACCGTAATAGCCACCCATTTACGGATGACGGTTAACAAACCCCAAAGTTCATGAAGCAAGTATGAAGAAACTCGATACTCTCATGGTCTAAGGAATTATGCAAACGTTAACCATCTCTGTGTTATGTACCATTAACTTGTGACGAACGAATCTCATAGCATAACATCAATCCGGGTCGATTCAACACAAATATTCACTTACATTGTGCCCTCAAAGTTGCTGGCATTGACATGCCCATGACCAGGAAAACAGAATCATCATGCAACACTTGAGCTAGTCTTAGAGGCCAGACTAGGAATACTTCTTACCGTTTATTATTCCACACATGCATATGAGTCTTCCTCCGAGCCTCGTGTTATTGCAGACTCGAGAACCATAACAGTTATAGCATGGAACATAAACATAATTATGAACTTGGAGATAAATAATATCATTTATTATTGCCTCTAGGGCATATCTCCTACAATGCATGCGTCACCTTGTTGCAAATTTCATGAAGAAACTCAAAGGAAAGGTGTATACCAACAATTTATGGCCAGCATCTTTGACTTGCAGTGTGAAGAAGCACAACTACCACTTGAGGCAGTTATACATGAATCCCAAAGTGAAAGAATACTTGGAAACACACCACTCCAAGTTATGGGCCAGAAGCCAATTCAGTGAAGTGAGCAAAGTTGACTATGTGCACAATAATCTAGCAGAGTCTTTCAACTCAACGATCCGGAAACTAAAGGGTCATTATGTGGTGGATTTTCTTGACAGGATAAGGATAGAATACATGCAGAAATTTCATTATCGTGCAGGAATAGCCGAGGCAAAATTCATGGGCCACATTATCATCCCTGCCGTGATGAATGAACTGAAGCAGAAGACAACAGGCTTGTAAATGAACATGACTCTTTGCTCGGGTACCACAGCAGAGATATCATATTTGGATAAAGAGAAGAGGGAATGGAGATATCCAGTGGATTTAGAAGCTAGAACTTGCAGTTGTAGGCAATGGCAGATAACTGGGTTGCCATGCATTCATGCCTTGTTTTTCACCACTTCTCTCCCAGGTCCAGCAGGGAACATACAACAATATGTGCATGATTACTACTCTGTTGCAAGGTTCAAAGCCACATATGCTTATGCCTTGTCTGCTATGGAGGGAAAACAACAATGGGACATGGTGGACCCTGGATTCAAGCTTTGCGCTCCAGTTCTGAAGAGAGCAGCAGGTAGACCAAGGAAGAGTCAAATCAGACCTCGCAGCGAAGGAGCTGGACTTGGAGCGAGGAAGTGTAAGTGCACAAGGTGTGGTGGGTCTGGTCATTTCGGTAAGTATTGTGATAACACAGTAGATCCAGCATTCGGAGAGAGTTTCGATGAAGGCTTCGATGAAAATGTTGGTCAGCAGCCGGTTGCCTCACAGATGATGAAAATGATGGTCAACAGCCGGTTGCATCAGATGAGGATTTTGACGAGGTTCCAAATGATGATGGTCAACAGCCGCATGATTTTGACGATGATCCAAAATATCCTCCAAATAATGATTCAAGTGAGGCTCCAAATGGTGATCCAAGTGAGGCTCCGAATAGTGATCATGGTGATCCAAGTGAGGCTCCAAATGGTGATCATGGTGATCCAAGTGAGGCTCCAAGTGATGATCCAAGTGAGGCTCCAAATGGCGACCAACCTTCTGTTGTTGTGAGTTCTGCTAGGTATGTAAATCTTGCAAGGGTCAAATACTACTGTACATTTATCACTTGACATGATCTCATTACCCTTTATGTTTTGCACAGCTCTATGATAGGTTTGAAGAAGACGCGCAAGGTAACCGACAACCAAGAGGAGAAGAGAAGAAGCAATGAGCACAAGGTGCACGAGGAGCAAAGTGATGGCAAGAAGCTCAAGCAACAAACAGAAGCCCCAACGCTATATATGAATAATTATGAAACATTATGAATAAGGTATGATGTTGTATTATGAAACATTTATCACCTGACATGTTGTATTTCTGTTGGATGTTGTTGGAACTATGTTAGAAGTATGTTCGACATGATGTTTAAATCTGTTGGATGATGTTTGAATGAGCACATGGTTTTTCCTTTTTTTTGTTTTTTTTGAATTTTGTTTTGCTCATTTGAATTCTGGTCAAACCTAGCTTTGACCAAGATTTAAACAAGTCTAAAACATCAAAATGAAAAACTAAGCCTGGATCCTTCTTAGTCAATCCAAAATGAAGCTGTGGTGAGGTTTTTGAAATTTTCATGAAAAATGTGCTAAAAAGAGGGGTCCAAAGGTAGGGTAAACGGCCTCATTTGTAAGCAAGGTTTTTTTCGACCTAGTCTAAATCAGCCAAATAACTTTCCTACACATATATTCTATATATACAAACTATGTGCTGGTTTTTTCATTTTTTCATTTTTTTCAATTTGTTTTGCTCATTTGAATTCTGGTCAAACTTAACTTTGACCAAGATTCAAGTGTAAAACATCAAAATGAAAAACTAAGCCTGGATCTTTCTTAGTCACTCCAAAATGAAGTTGGATGGACCATTGGGCGATCAAGGGCCGTCGATCTAACCCTTCTAGAAGGAATCTGCAGGGAGGAGGGGGGGCGATCCGTGAGATGCAATCTGATTGGCTGGGAGATTGTTTTTTTAACAAATACCGGGCGCGCTGGATGGACCGTTGGGCCGTCTCATTGTATGGGCCTGAGACCGCAGTAAATAGCCCATCTCAGCCTTTCCAGGCCTTGCATGCATGGAAGGCGGCGACGTGGGTTTGCATGCGCGGGAGGCGGCGACTTGCATGCATGCGAGCGAGGCGAGCGAGGCGCGCTAGGTGAGCTAGGCGAGCTAGGTGATTCAGGGCAGCGAGTCAGATGCACCGCCCGGTCAAAGAGCTATGCAGTGATTCAGATGCACGCACACGCCCCATGCATCGTTTTCGTGCAAAAATTTAAGAGTGCAAAACGTAACGGATACACACACGCGTCCGGATACACACATGCATCCGGATTCACACACGCACCGTTCTCATCCTTTCTCTCTTCCTCTCCCACCCACAGGCCTATAAATGGGGTGCCTCTCTTCCTCTCCCACCCACAAGTCAGATCCGATCCATTCTCTCCAACTTCAAACACCCAAGCGACCGAGCCCTCCCCAAGCGATACCAAGTGAAGATGCAGTTCAACGGGCCGACCTTCAACCGTCCGCCTGTCGTGCCGGAGCTGCGCTACCCACCGGGCGTGCTTGTGGAGAGGGAGCTCCGTGTGTGGGCTATTTCAAGGTGGAGGGGTTCCGTCGAACTCACACGCACCTTCCTCAGAGCCGGCTATGCCCACCTCCCATGGGGCTCGCCGAGTATGTTCACCCTCAACGAGGTTCGTGACCGCGGCGGAATCCTCCTACTGCTCACGGTCACCTTCACCAACCCGTTTGACGCGCGCGAGCTCCTAGGCCAAGTCTTTTGGTGCGGCTGCGAGGCCATCTTCTTCACTGTCTACAACATCTACACCAACTACGAGAGCATCTTCCCCACTCCAGGCCAAATGCACTCCCTTCCCTACGACAAGGAGGAGGAGGTGTGAAGATGAAGACGGTGTTGAAGGGGCGCGCGCGGCTAAGGTGGAAGAAGGAGGTCAAGATGAAGATGTTCAAGCCCGGAGTCAAGCTCGTCATGTTTCGTTTTTTATTTTGTTGCTTTTCTATGTCGTGTCGTGTCATGTTTAGTCATGTGTCCGTGAACTGTCCGTGAACTTATTATTGTAATGGTACGGTGTGTTGCATCTTATCTAAGTTATTGGGGTTTATTATGTGTGTTAAAAAAATGTCCGTGCCCAAATAAATCATTTCTTCCCTAAACCAAGTCATGAAGTTCGAGAACTTGTGGTTTTCATTAATGAAAATCAGAGGGGGTGAGAAGCCCTCTGTTTCATTCAAAAAAATAAGTCATGAACTAACATGCAAATTTATTCCCTTTAAATCCTAAACCAAGTGCCACTCTAACCCTAAACCAAGTGCCACTCTAACCAAAATCATGTGGCAGTGCAAACATACGTTTTCAACCTTCCAACCCTCCAAAATTTCAGTGCAAAACAAAGGAAAACCACTCTCACGCGTGTGCAAACATTCACAGTCTCACTATTTTTTTTCACAAATTCCACAGTCTCACTATGTATACCTTCCTTCCCTACCCATGTCAAAGTCTTGCCATTTGTCCTAGCGGTTACCAGCGCAGCCCTAAACACCACAAACCCACGCGGTCCTGGGTTCGAGTCCCGAGCCGCACCAATTTTTTGTGCATTTTCCACCCTTCATTTTTTTAGACAAATTATTTTTTTCTCAATGTAATGCCCTTAAAAAATGTTCATTTATTTTGGCACTAGGTGTAAACCTCTACCAGAGATGAGGCACATTTTCCATGACATTTTGGTCTTTGATTTAAATCACGGTGTATTTGAATTGGATTAATTAACAGCTCCAAAAAATTTCTAACCTTAATTGTTTGGCTCTGCAATAATTCAATTAGCTTCCACAAAAAGTTTCACCATTATGATTTACTGCCTAAATTAAATCAGAATAGAAAATAGAAAAATACGCAAGAGAACCCCCGAATGGGCCTAATTGGATGCAGTTGGCCCATTAGTCTAGCCTGCACTTGGCTCTACGCTCTGAATTTGGTCCAAGAGCAACCTTTTTTTTCAGAAAGGCAGAGCAGAGAGCTGCATTTCATTGATCAAAAGTTTCTGAATTCCTCATTTCTTCTCCTTTTTTCAACATATTTAAATGTTCGTCACTTCTTCTTCTTCTTTTAACATTTAAACAACTTTGACCAACATTTAAACTAGGTGAATTTCTCATACAATTCCAAGATTACAAATTCCTCCATAATTCATGCCTTTCCATACATTTTCAACATTACAACCAGTGCGATTACCATACCTACAAATGCCCAAAAGTATTTGCAAATGGGTATTGGTAGTGCTTGATCTTCAAGCTTCCTAACCTTCTTCTCCAACATCCTAAGCTCAACAGCTAGCTCTCTGTCAGTGCGTGCTTCGCCCTCCATCTCTTCTTCCGGAGCTCATGCTGCGGCCACTGCCGTTCGTGGCAGCATGCGCAACCATTCTTCATGCTCTTCTTGCAGTTCATTCATCAGAGTCTTGGTTAGAGCATCGACCCAAAGAAAGAAGCATGCCACCTGCATGAACACCAAATAGATCAACCCATTGCTCAAAGATCCCGACCACGAAAATGGTGCAATTGCCCCAATTCTTACCCCATTCTAGCTGCACATGTAGAACGGACGATTCTGGTTCCTCGGTGTGTGAGAAACCCTCCGATCAACGCCCGCCCGGCACCACGGATAGACGAAGACAGGCATGTCCACACGCGCCCAGCTCTGCATCCGCGAGGTGGCGCGAGAGCTTGAGGAAGACATGGAGCTCGGAGCCGAAGGGGATCTCAACGCCGCCGCGCCCTCCACAGCTAGCTTCCCACCGCCGCGCCCTCCACAGCTAGCTTCCCACCGCCGTGCTCTCTCTCTCTCACCGTGGTCACTGCCGTGCTCTCTACCGCCGTGGTCACCGCCGCTGTCGCCCGCTTATATAGCACACCTGCAACGCCTCTCTGCTCAACGGCTCTCTGCTGGGTCCCACAAGCCATGCGTGCAACCATCTGAATAAAATTGGCCGTCCCTGCCGCCTGGTCCCATCTGTAAGGGCCGAGTCAAAAGGTTGACCTGACGGAGACGGCTGAGTTCACGGAACGAGCTGGTGCGCTCGGACTAGGGGCAAAACTGAACACAATTCGCATCTCAGGGCAAAACTGAGCACATGGACACCACTGAGGGCAAAATGATAATTAACCCATAATTTTTTATTCTCTCATGCCATTATAATACCACTTTCGTATATTTTTATAG
The DNA here is from genome assembly GCF_002575655.3 of Aegilops tauschii subsp. strangulata. NCBI lineage: Eukaryota > Viridiplantae > Streptophyta > Magnoliopsida > Poales > Poaceae > Aegilops > Aegilops tauschii. The sequence goes on from NC_053041.3 coordinate 588,125,181, forward strand.
CATTTTATACTATTTTGGACTAACCTGTTAATCTAGTGCCCAGTGCCATTTGTTGTTTTCTACATGGTTTTGACTTTACAGAAAATCAATTTCTATAGAGGTAAAAAACCTATGGATTTAATATGATTTTTTCATGTACGAAGTTTCAAGAAAGCACGCGGGCGGGGGGGGGGGGTGAGGAGACGAGGGACCCATATGGACCCCACACGGTCATGTGGGCCCATGATGACCCACAAGTATAGGGGATCAATTGTAGTCCTTTCGATAAGTAAGAGTGTCGAACCCAACGAGGAGCAGAAGGAAATGACAAGTGGTTTTCAGCAAGGTATTTTCTGCAAGCACTGAAATAAATCGGTAACAAGTAGTTTGATAGCAAGATAATTTGTAACGGACAAGTAACGGTAACGGTAACGGTAAATAAAGTGCAGCAAGCTAGCCCAATCCTTTTATGGCAAAGGACAAGCCAAAATGGTCTCTTATAATAAGCAAAGCGTTCTTGAGGGTACACGGGAATTTCACCATGTCACTTTCATCATGTTGGTTTGGTTCATGTTCGCTACTTTGATAATTTTATATGTGGGGGGACCGGTGCTTTGGTGTTTGTCAGGGGGATGAACCCCAGGCAGGCAATGGAATCCGGATCCTTTTCAAAACAACCAGGCCAGCATGGCCCCTCAATCCGGCTCGCACTTGGCCGGGTCGCTCAACCCGGCCAAGTCCCTCGACCCGGCCGAACTCCCCGACTCGGCCCCAACAACCAAGCTCAAGACTTCCCCAACAAGCCAGCTCCACCCTTAGCGTGTTCTCCAAACCCGGCCGAGGGTCAGCGGCCGTCCCATCCCAGTCGTACGATGGGATGAGTCTCCACCAACAGATCACCGAAGCCATAGTGCCCCGCCCATGCCTTTGGTCAGCCGGACGAGGCAACAGTACCCCCACCTACTCGCTGACCAGGGATGCCGTGGCAATAGTGCAATCATCGTCATCCATGACTCCAGCAAGCGGCGACCTGACAGAGCGCCACTATAGCCAACTCGACTCGGCCACGCCCTGACGATCGACAAGACAACGCATAGCGTCCCTGGACGCATGGGGCCCGCACCCGGGGAACCCGGTGAGACCCGGTACCCGGCGGGTCCCAGCACCGGGTTCCCTGGACACTGACAACCCGGCCCTACGGCCTTATAATATTACCATTGCACCCCTGGGGGGTTGACCTATAAAACCCTCCAGGAGCCCTCATGCATACGGGCAATGCAATACACTCACCCATCCACCCACTCACACACCTAGCAAGCAACACCCAAGGAGAAGGAGCAGCCTAAGCCTTGGCCTGCCTTCCTTCTTCCTCCTTACAGCTCCAGGAGCAACTCTGTATTGTTATATATAAATCACACTCAGCAGGACTAGGGGTGCTATCTCTCCGGAGAGCCCCGAACCTGGGTATGTCTTGCGTCCCGTGCTTGCTCATGCCGACCTCGCCTCTGGAGTCCACCAGTGCCCTCGAGCCTCCTCCTATCTTTAGCCATCCCTTGGTACCTGCCGTGCGCCCACCACGACAGTTGGCGCCCACCGTGGGGCAGCTCGAGATCCTGGCCGGGAGCATGCTTCAGACGGGGCTCCTCTCCGACTCCGACGAGCCCGTCACGCTGGCGGACGACGTCATCGACGTACTCGCCGCCTCCTTCGCCACGCTGCGCATCTCCGATGCGCCTACGGCCAACGAGTACCCCAGCGAGGTACTTAGCATTTCCGACTCCCCGCTCTCCATCAAGGACGGCGCTCCCGCCGGAGCGATGGACCTCTGCGTGGAGGTTTTCGTCACCGACACCGGCGCCTCCTCCTCGTCGAGCGCGGCAAGGAAGGCCGCCAAAGCTAAGGCCGCAGCGAACAGGGCCGGCTCGCCCAACCCGCTGCGCACCACAATGCAGAGCCTCTGCATTCCCATCGGCACCGACATCGACGCCTCCAACATCGCCGAAGCTCGGACTCGTCTCAACGAGGACCGCCAGCGCCTGCTGGACGTCCCCGAGACGCTCGCCGCCACGCAGCGCCGCCTCGACTCCGCTCAGCTGGAGCGCAACGCCGCCTACGGCCTCACGCCGGACGCGCCCGAGCCAAGCCGGGTCACCGACGTGCGGGCCCGGGGCGGCGCGATCGGGCGCGCTTTCGGCACTCTCCCTCCCGTCTATGAGACTCCCGTGAAGAACATGCGCGCTGCCCAGGCGGCCGCGGTCGGCCTGGACCAGCTCGCGGGCGAAGAACTACAGGACCACCTCAAGAGGGTGAACGACCTCCTCGCTGCGGCCAACGCGCAGTAGGACCGCCTCAACCAGCTTGCCAGGCCGGCCGGATCCGGCTCCGTCCGCGTTGCTGGACCCGGTGACAACCAGCACACGGCATCCTCGCCACCCGTCGAGGCACACTCCGGTCGCACCCGGACTCGGCGCAACCCCGCTCCAACGACCGCCGGCGTCCTGGGCGACGAGCCGGCCTCGGAGGTCCGACGCCGCCTCGACCCTCTGCTCCAACCCAGCCGACGTCCGACTGGAGGCGACCCGGCCCCCCACGGCACATTCACCGACCGGCTGGGCCCGCGCGCCATCGACGACACCGACGCCCGTCACCACCTCGACCGACTCGCCCTCTCCCAGGAGCTGGAAGAGACCGGCCCCGTCGGACCGGCGTGCTTCGGGCCACGCATCCGGGGTGAGCGCTTCACCAAAGGGTTCACACTCCCCCGCGACACCCCCAAGTACAACGGCACCGTGAAGCCGGAGGACTGGCTCACCGACTACACTGCCACCATCGGCATCGCCGGCGGTAACCACCGCCTCGCCATGTGCTACGCGCCCCTCATGCTCCAGGGGTCGGCCCGCACCTGGTTGAACAGTCTGCCGGCTGGCAGCATCAACACGTGGGTCGACTTCGAGCAAGCCTTCGTGCGCAACTTCACTGGCACCTACAAGCGACCCGGCCGCCCCAGCCAGCTCGCCATGTGCGTTCAGGGGCCGGTGGAAACCGGCCGCGAGTACCTCGCACGCTGGACCGAGCTTTGGAATAGCTGTGAGGGCGTCCACGAAGTCCAGGCAATCCAGTACTTCGTCAACAGATGCCGAGACGGCACCCTCCTCAAGCACAAGCTCTTGCGCTCCGAGCCGGCCACCATGGCCGCGCTCATGGTGACAGCGGACAAGTACGCCAACGTCGACTCCACCATGAAGATCCAGGTGGCACTGGATGAAGCCGGCAAAGCAAAGCCGGTACACCCCCCCCCCCCCCCCCCGAGGCCGGCCGACTAAAGCAGCCGGCAGCAGCACAACCAGCAGAACAACAAGCGCAAGGCCGACCAACCGTCCCAGCGCCACGACAACCGGCTCGTCGCGGCCGCCGAACAGGCGCCCGCGGCCGACCCGGACGCCAAGCGCCGGAACACCGGCAAGACGACATGGCAGCCCACCATGAGCTTCGAGGAGATGCTCGACGCTCCCTGCAAGCACCACAGCGGCGCGAGGCCATCCACGCACACGCTCCGACAGTGCACCATCACCAAGCGCATCGCGAGGGGCGACATCCCACCCCCTCCGGCTCCGGCTCCGGGAGCAGGGCAGCCGCCTCCGCCTACACCACCGCCACCAGCCGCCGGCGCGATGCGCGACCACCCCTACCCGGCCCAGAACACTACCTACATCGTCTTCACCATCCTCGGCGATGACAAGCGCAGCGAGCGCCTCCTTCGGCAGGACGTGAACACCGTCATCCCGGCCAAGACGGAATACATGCATTGGTCGGAGCGCCCGGTCACCTGGACCCGGGAGGATCACCCGGCCGTCATGCCGAACCCGGGTGGTTACGCCCTCGTCCTCGACCCCACCATCGTCGCGCCCTGACGCACGTGCAAGTTCTCCTGGGTGCTCGTCGACGGCGGCAGCAGCATCAACATCCTCTATCGCGACACCCTGACCAAGCTCGCCTCGAGGCCAAAGACCTGGAGCCGACCCGGACGATCTTCCACGGCATCGTTCCCGGCCTCTCCTGCTCTCCGATCGGCCGGATCCAGCTCAACGTCCTGTTCGGCGACAGCAGCCACTTCCGACGCGAGCCAATCTGGTTCGAGGTGGCGGACCTATCCAGCGCGTACCACGCACTGCTGGGCCGACCCGCGCTCGCCAAGTTCATGGCGGTCCCCCATTACGCCTACCTGAAGATGAAGTTGCCGGGTCCGAAGGGCCTAATCACCGTCGCCGGTGACTACCGAAAGACCCTGGACTGCGCCCGAGACGGTGCCAAGCTAGCCGAGTCACTGGTCATAGCCGAGGAGCGGCGCCAACTCGACCGGATCGTCGCCTTGGCCCAAGAGGTGTCGGCCGCGCAGGTCCCGGCTGAGGAGCCGACTGATGAGGCCGCATTCAAACCCTCCAAGGAGACCAAGAAGGTGAAGCTGAACCCGGAAGACCCCAGCTGCAGCAAGTATATTGTCGTGGGCACCCGCCTGGACAGCAAATAGGAAGACGAGCTCGTCGACTTCCTCCGTGAGAATCTGGATATTTTCGCATGGACTCCAAAGGACATGCCGGGTATCCCGAGGAAGTACGCCGAGCACAAACACCATGTCTGCAAGGACGCCAAGCCCGTCCGTCAACCCCTGCGACGTTTTTCCGAAGAGAAGAGAAGGACCATCGGTGAAGAGGTCGCCAAGCTTTTGGCGACCGGCTTCATCATGAAAGTGTTTCACACCGAGTGGCTGGCCAACCCAGTCCTCGTCCTGAAGAAGAACAAGACCTGGCGCATGTGTATCGACTACACCAGCCTGAACAAGGCCTACCCCAAAGACCCGTTCGCCCTCCCGCGGATCGACCAAGTCATCGACTCCATTGCCGGGTGTGAGCTCCTGTCCTTCCTGGATGCTTACTCCGGCTATCACCAGATGAAGCTGGACCCGGCCGACGCCCTGAAGACGTCCTTCATCACGCCCTTTGGGGCGTATTGCTACATCACCATGTCGTTCGGCTTGAAGAACGCCGGCGCCACCTTCCAGCGTTGCATGCAGAAATGCTTGCTGCCGCAACTCGACCGCAATATCCACGTCTACGTGGACGACATCATGGTGAAGACCAAGCAACACCTCACACTCCTCAACGACCTGAAGGAGACCTTCGCCAACCTGCGTGAGTACAAGGTCAAGCTCAACCCGGAAAAGTGCGTTTTTGGCGTCCCGGCCGGAAAGCTACTCGGTTTCCTCATATCGGAGCGCGGCATTGAGGCAAACCCGGAGAAGATCAAGGCCATCGAGCGCATGCGCAAGCCGGCTCAGCTGCGCGATGTCCAGAAGTTCACCGGCTGCTTGGCCTTGGTCAGCCAGTTTCTCAGCCGTCTGGGCGAGAGGGCCTTGCCCCTATATCAACTGATGAAGAAGACGATGCCGTTCGAGTGAAACGACAAGGCGAACAAAGCCTTCCGGGATCTCAAGCGCATGCTCTCGACCGCACCAGTCCTAGCCGCACCGGCTGAGAAGGAGTCGTTGTTGCTCTATATCGTCGCAATCTTGCGGTCGGTCAGCACGGTGATGGTGGTCGAGCGACCGGAGAAGAACAAGGTCCAAGCCGTCGAACTCCCCGTCTACTACCTGAGCGAGGTGCTCTCCGCCTCAAAGTAGAACTACCCGCACTACCAGAAGATGTGTTACAGTGTGTACTTCACCGCCAAGAAGCTGAAGTAGTACTTCCAAGAGCATGTCGTCACCGTGGTCAGCACGGCTCCTCTCGGCGAGATAATTGGGTGCCGGGATGCCTCTGGCCGGGTCGCCAAGTGGGCGCTCGAGCAAGCCGGCCACACCATCCTCTATGAGCGCCGCACTACGATCAAGTCCCAAGCTTTGGCCGACTTCCTCGTCGACTGGATCGAGACCCAGTACCTGCCGCTGCCACCGGACTCGATGCACTGGCGCATGCACTTCGACGGCTCGAAGATGCGACTCGGCCTGGGGGCCGGCATCGTGCTTTCCTCCCCCAAGGGCGACCGGCTCAAGTACGCACTGCAGATCCACTTCGCCGCCTCCAACAACCTCGCCGAGTATGAAGCCCTTGTGCACGGCCTCCGGCTCGCCAAGGAACTTGGCATCCGGTGCATCCTGCGCTTCGGAGACTCGGACCTGGTGGTGCAGCAATGCTCCGATGAGTGGGACGCCCACGACTCCAACATGGCAAGCTACTGCTTCCTCGTCCAAAAGCTATCCGGATTCTTCGCGGGCTCCGAGTTCCTCCACGTCCCGCGCGCAGAGAATGAGGCGGCTGACAGGCTCGCCAAGATCGCCTCGTCCCGGCAGTCCATTCCATCCGGCATCTCCCTCGAGCATCTGCACAAGCTGTCTGTCAAACTGTCTCCGGACTCCGAGTCCATCCACGTTCCAGCCGACCCGGCCGCGCCTTAACCCGGCCCGGGGACTGCCGAACCCAACCCGGGGGCTGCTCAACCCGCTCGGGGGCTGCCGCCCCGGAGCCCGAAATAGTGGCCGTCTTCGCCGTAGTAATGGCGCCATCCTGGGCCCTTCCCATTTCGGAGTTCCTGGAAAAAGGGTCCTCCCCATGGACGAGACTGAAGCTCGGCAAGTATAGCGCCGAGCGCCCGCCTACAACATCATCAACAACGAGCTCGTCAAGCGCAGCTCCACCAGCGTGTTCCAACGCTGCGTCGAGCAAGACAAGGGCATTGAGATCCTCCTCGACATACACCAAGGCGAGTGCGGGCACCACGCCGCCTCGCAATCCCTGGTGGCCAAGGTGTTCCGCCATGGTTTCTACTGGCCCACTGCCCTCGAAGATGCAGAGTCGCTCGTCCTCAAGTGCGAGGCGTGCCATCGCTTCAGCAAGCGCAGCCACCAGCCGACGTTGGCACTCCGGACCATCCCGATCGCCTGGCCCTTCGCGGTCTGGGGACTCAACATGGTGGGCCCTTCAAGAACGCTCGAAGCGGCAGGACGCATTTGCTGGTGGCGGTGGACAAGTTCACCAAGTGGATCGAAGCAAGGCCGATCAAGAAGCTGGACGGGCCAACGGCCGTTCGATTCGTCAAGGACATCGCGGTGCGCTACGGCATGCCGAACAGCATCATCACGGACAACGGCACCAACTTCGCCAAGGGCGCACTCGCGTAGTACTGCTCTGTCTCCGGCATCCGCCTTGACCTAGCTTCCGTGGCACACCCGCAGTCCAACGGCCAGGTCGAGTGAGCCAACGGTCTCATCCTGTCTGGCATCAAGCCACGACTCATCGAGCCACTTGTCCGGTCACCCGGTAGCTGGCTTGACGAGTTGCCGGCCGTCCTCTGGAGTCTCCGCACCATGCCAAACAGGTCGACCGGGTTCACCCCGTTCTTCCTCGTCTACAGAGCAGAAGCCATCATCTCGACTGACGTCGAGTTCGACTCGCCGTGCGTCACAATGTACATGGAAGACGAAGCCAAGGAAGCCCGCGAAGACGGCGACGGCCTACCCGAAGAAGTGCGTCTCCTAGCGCGTAGCCGCTCAGCCATCTACCAGCAAGGCCTGAGGCATTACCACAGCAAGAAGATCAAGCCCCTCGCTTTCCGCAAGGGAGACCTCGTCCTCCGGCTCATCCAAGAGCAGACCGGCCAACACAAGTTGTCCTCCCCATGGGAGGGACCCTTCATCGTCAGCAAGGCCTTGTGCGACCGCAACGTGTACTACCTCATCGACGCGCGCAAGTCAAACAAGCGCAAGAGGGACACCGCCGGCGAAGAAACAACCCGGCCATGGAATGCAGAGCTCCTCCACCCGTTTTATAGTTACCCGTGTGCACGTATATATGTATCGCTGCCTTTTGTAATCATCTGAAAACTATGGGATTCCCGAACGAATCTCGGGGGCTGCCCTTTTGCAACCAAGCCATTTGTGTCTCCTACATTTGTGCATTACTTTCTTCTTAACCCAACCCGACCACCGAGCCGACTCGCTCGACCCGGGGGCTCGGGAGCTGGCCGGCTTGGCCACCCGTCATTTTTCTCAGCGGCTCTTAAACGCGTCGGATCGCCACGGCCTCTCGCTTCGTCCTAAGCTGCAGATCCAGCTTCGGCTGTCGGCTGGCAAGCACTTGAGACCAAAAGCATCAGTGCGCCACGAACACTAAGTCAAGATCCGCCGGGTCGCCCAACCCGGTCCCGCCGCTTTAAGTTACCGCATGACCGGTTGCTCGCCAACCCAACCCCGCCGGATTGCCGCCAGCCGGCCCAGTGGGTGTTTCGCTCGCGCTCAACATTTTGAAAGCCTAACTATTGTACGCTCCTCTCAAAGGCCGAACCTCTTGTCACGGACCGGAGCCTCGGCCGTCAGACTCGCGGGGGGGAAGCCCAAAGGGGGAGAGTTGCAAGAAAACGGCTCTAAAGACAAAGCAAAAGCGCAGACATCCACGAAGTTTCTGCGTACCGCCGGATCGCTCGACCCAGCCTCACCACTTTAAATTACCGCACGACCGGTTGCTCGCCAACCCGGCCCCGCCGGATTGCCGCCAGCCGGCCCAGAGGGTGTTTTGCTCGCGCTCAACATTTCGAAAGCCTAACTATTGTACGCTCCTCTCAAAGGCCGAACTTCTTGTCACGGACCGGAGCCTCGGCCGTTAGACTCGCGGGGGGGAAGCCCAAACAGGGAAAGTTGCAAGAAAGCGGCTCCAAAAAATGAAAAGCAAAGGCGCAAACATCGACGCAGCTCATACATCATAAATTCAAACAGGCCCAAGGCCAAAGTTCATTACACCCAGTCAACCCCCAGTGGGTGGGTGGACATGCTACCTATGAGAAATTTTTGCTAAGTTAAAAATCAGGCATCGCCTCCGCCGGGGCGCGCAGCTCCCGGGTCCGCCGAGGTGCCGGTATCCTCCTCCCCGGCGTCCGCATCGCGATAGACATCCGTCTCCTCATAACTGCCCTCCGGGTCGTCGAGAAGCAGGCCGTAGTCGTCAGCGGGCACGACTCCGCCATCCTCCGCCCGCTCTGGCTGGAACTTGTCATGGAAGGCGAACCCGGCGATGTAGCTGGCCCGGGCGGCGATCCGTCCGGCCTCCGCCTACAGCTGGCTCTCCGAGCCGGCTCGCTGGCCCATCAACGCATCCAGCGCCAAGTCCGGATGCCACGACACCGCGAACCTGAGCGCCATCTCGGCACCGGCACGAGTAGCGGAAACCCGCCACTCATGAAGACGGTCCGGGCCCGCCTCCAACCACCGCGCCAGCCGCGTGAAGCTGGTCGGCGTGACGGCACCCGGCCAGAGGGCCGCTGTCATCACCGCGCCGGCCTCAGAAAGCCGCCCCATCCGCTCGCTCAAGACTCGCAGACGGGCCTCGGCAGCGGCAACGATCTCCGGGAAGGTCCAGGCCACCCGCGAGTCAGTCCCGGAGCCGACGATCCCTTGCGAGTCACGCTGAAAGCGGACCGCCTCCTCCGCCAGCTGGCGCGTCTCCGGAAAGGCCCCTGCCGAGAAGAAAAGCAAGTCAGAAGAAAGTTACTAAGGAATAAAAGCCAGAGTCCCAACCCGGCAACAACTAAACCAAAGGAAGGCACTTACTGGAGAAGGACTCTTCCAGGTGATGTGCTTCGAGCAACGTACCGCGCCGCTCCCGGGCAATGGTGCGGTCACGCTCCTCCAGCGCCTTCTCTAGGTCGGCGACCTTGGCAAGGGCCGCCTTCAGCTCGGCGTCCTTGTCCTCGGCCGCCTTCACGACCTCCCCGCGACGCCGGGTCTCCCCCTGTCGGGTCTCCTCCGCCGTGGCCGCCAGCGCCTTCAGGCACTCCACCTCGGCCTGGAGTTGCCCCGTGTCGTCGGCCAGCTTGCCACATTGCTGGTCTGCCTCGGCAAGGGCATGCTGCGCCTCCACGACCTTGGCGGCCTCCGCTTTGAGGCACTCCACCTCGGCCTCGAGGCGGCCCTTGTCGCCCACCAGCTGCCCCTGCAGCTGGCTGGCTTCGTCAAGCGCCCGCCGGGCTCCCGTCGCCTCCGCCCGCGCCTGCTCCACCTCGGCTCCAAGCCGACCGGCATCCGCAACAAGCTGGTCGTAGTGAAAGCCGTCCCAGATCAGCCGGGTCCTCCAAGACAGCACCTCGGCTACAGAAGAGGAACTCAGAAACAAAGTATCACTTTAAGATTCGACCCAACTACTACGCAGTTGGCCCGAATCTCGGGGGCTACACCCAGTGGGTGCGCTAGCACGCCCCCACTAAAAAAGAGCATACAAGAGAAGTACCCGCCGCGGCGCGGAGCTCCTCCTCCTTGGCGGCGAGCCTTTCCTTGAGATGCTGGTGCGTCTCAAGGAGCTGGTTGAAGACGCTGACACGGTAGGAATCCAGTTGCTGCAGAGAGCAGCGATCAATACAAGACAGCAAGATAAGATTCAACCCAACTGCTATGGAGTTGGCCCAAATCTCGGGGGCTACGAAGACCATCGCCGCTGCCACTGTCCCCGCCGGCATCTCCGTCCATGGCGGCTCCTCGCCGGCTTGCGCCCACATCGCCGTGGCGCTGACCCAGGCCTGGGTCGATGCCGCCTCCAGCTCCGCCTCGGCCCGGTTTCGGTCTCGCCAGGCCAGGCCCTCGGCATCGGTCGGATCCAGACCGAGGTCCGGATCCGCCCGCTCCTCCTCCTCCTCGTCCTGGTCGGCGGTGCCGGACCGGCTCCTTCGGAACACGGCGCCCTCGATGGACGCAGCATCCGCCGCCGCCAGCGCTAGCGAGATCGGCGACCTGAAATGCAAGACGGACTAAGTACAAGCAAAGCAGAGCCGCTCGGCGACTCGGTTCAAGCCAGAAAGGGCGCTCACCCCGGCACCACCGGAACGGCGGGCCTCGCCGCACTCTCCCGCGGCGCGGCGCGCCTCCTCTTGGCGGGCGGCTTCGCCACCCCCGCCGGGTCCGCCGCGCGCTTCGTGGTCGGAGCCCGCGGCACGATTTTGTCCTTCCCATGCGGCCGCCTCGCCCCGGCGCCCCCCGAGACGACCCGGCTCCAGCCGCGCCGCCGCCTCCTCCACCTGGCGCCACTACATCGACAGCTTACGTCAGCACCCCTAATACCGTAACCCGACCGGCAACTCAAGAAGGAAACCCAAGACTTACCGGCTCGGCGCCCCGCGCCCGCGTCGGTGGTTGCCTCTCCCTCTCCGCCGTGGGCCTCGGGCTCTTCCGAGGCGACGCGCACCACCTGCGCCCGCTCCCGGTCGTAAGGATGCCGGAGGGCATTCAGAAGCACCTCCCGCGCCGCGTCGGGCAGATAAGAAGATATGCAGCAGCAAAATATGGAGACCAAGGACTCACCAACGGTGCCGGGTTCACATGGCTGTACGGGGCCTTGCCGAACTCCCAGTCGCCCCACAGGTTGGCCTTGGAGATGTCGTTGACCCGGCGCGCAACCTGGTCCGCCGCCAGCCACGTGTTCGCCATGCGGTTGGGGTCCTGGAGGCCGGTCATCTGGCCGATGAGGTGGCTGCGCTGCTGCAGCGGCAGCACTCGCCGGACGATGAAGGCGGTGATGAGGTCGGTGCCGGTGAGCCCCTCCCGCTCCTTCATCACCGACACCCGCTCGCACAGGTTGAGCACCTCCTGCGACGGATGCTTGGGGTAGTACCCCCAGTTCCGCTTCTCCCTCGGCGGAGAGTTAACGAAGGGCGGCAAGTCGATGCGGTCCGCGCCGAGGTTGCGGACGTAGAAGCAGGAATTCTGCCACTTCTTGGCAGAATCCTCCAGCGGCATCTTCGGGCAGTCGGCGCCCGACTGCTTGGAGATGACGGCGGCCCCGCACTCGGACATCTCCCCGGCCCTCGGCCCTTGCTGTTTCAAGGAGAAGAAGCGCACCGAGAGGTCGACCGAAGGCTCGACCCCCATGTACCCCTCGCAGAGGGTGACGAAGCCCGACAGCTGCACAATGGCGCCGGCACCCAGATGATGAGGCTGGAGCCCGAAGAACTCCAGGAAATTGCGAAAGAAGCCGCTCGCGGGAAGCCCGAAACCATGCTTGAAGTGCGGGAAGAATACGACGCACTCCGTGCCCTCGGGTCACGGCTCCCGCTCCCCCGCGGCAGGCGCGCGGCGACCTTCGTCTCCCCCGGCAGACGCCTGCTGGAGCGGAGATAGGCAATCTCGTCGAGGGTCATGGTCGAGCCCATCCACGAGCCCGATGGCAACGCCATCAGCAAGCACGGAAAAAGAAGGAAGAAGATGGCAAGAGAGCTCTGCTCAAGGCAGCGGGCGTCGCGGCTGGCGACGGTCGCAAGAAGCAGAGGAAGGATGAAGAAGGCAGGGGAGCGCGAGCATGAATGATCTCTGCCGCTCCCTTCGCCCGCAATTTATAGGCCACGATTTGAAACATGGGAAAGTGGGATCGTTTGCGCTCGCCCCTCCCACTTCCCCGCAATAAATGCGCACGTACGCACGCAGTAACTACCTAGAGAATGGCAACCGACCCGCGGACGCTGCAATAAATCCACGCGCGTGGGCCGAGGGCGTGCGGCGGTGGGTCCCAGGGCGTCGCCCCGTCCCATCACGCGCATGGCTTGTCAGGCCCCTCCGGCTCCCAGGCGCCACGTAGCGGCCGCGCGAGGCCCGAAAGATTGCCCAAAGATTCATCGAACTCCTCGGTTTCCCGCCACGACCGAGATGCCGCGATCCAGCTTCCGGAAGCCGGCACATAGTGGGTGTTGCCGGACCAGGCGGTCACCAAATCCGCCTCCGCAAGAGGGGGAAACTGCGAAGGCTCTTCCATCCGAAGACGGCGGACCTTCACAGCTTCGGGGACTACTGTCGGGGGGATGAACCCCAGGCAGGCAACGGAACCCGGATCCTTTTCAAAAACAACGGGGCCAACATTACCCCTCAATCCGGCTCGCACTTGGCCGGGTCGCTCAACCCGGCCAAGTCCCTCGACCCGGCCGAACTCCTCGACTCGGCCCCAACAACCAAGATCAAGACTTCCCCAACATGCCAGCTCCACCCTTGGCTTGTTCTCCAAACAAGGCCGAGGGTCAGCGGCCGTCCCATCCCAGCCGTACAATGGGATGAGTCTCCACCAACTGATGACCGAAGCCACAGTGCCCCGCCCATGCCTTTGGTCAGCCGGACGAGGCAACAGTGCCCCCCACCTACTCGCTGACCAGGGCTGCCGTGGCAATAGTGCAATCATCGTCATCCATGACGCCAGCAAGCGGCGACCTGACGGAGCGCCGTTGTAGCTGACTCGACTCGGCCACGCCCTGACAATCGACAAGACAACGCACAGCGTCCCTGGGCGCATGGGGCCCGCGCCCGGGGAACCCGGCGAGACCCAGTACCCAACGGGTCCCAGCACCGGGTTCCCTGGACACTGACATCCCGGGCCTACGGCCTTGTAACATTACCATTGCACCCCTGGGGGTTGACCTATAAAACCCCCAGGAGCCCTCATGCATACGGGCAATGCAATACATCCACCCACTCACACACCTAGCAAGCAACACCCGAGGAGAAGGAGCAGCCTAAGCCTTGGCCTGCCTTCCTTCTTCCTCCTTACAGCTCCAGGAGCAACTCTGTACTGTTACATATAAATCACACTCGGCAGGACTAGGGGTGTTATCTCTCCGGAGAGCCCCGAACCTGGGTATGTCTTGCGTCCCGCGCTCGCTCATGCCGACCTCGCCTTTGGAGCCCACCAGTGCCCTCGAGCCTCCTCCTATCTTTAGCCATCCCTTGGCACCTGTCGTGCACCCACCACGACAGTGTTGTTCTTACTTGAAAAAACCTCCTATTTATGATTAACCCCCCGCAAGCATCCGCAACTACGAGAAAAATATTAAGATAAAATCTAACCATAGTATTAAACTTTTGGATCCAAATCGGTCCCATACGAAGTAGCGCATAAACTAGGGTTTAAGCTTCTGCACTCTAGCAACCCATCATCTAATAACTACTCCACAATGCATTCCCTTAGGCCCAAATATGGTGAAGTGACATGTAGTCGACGTTCACATGACACCACTAAGGGAATCACAACATACATATCATCAAAATATCGAACACATATCAAGTTCACATGATTACTTGCAACATGCCTTCTCCCATCACCTCAAGACAAAAGTAACTACTCACAAATGATAATCATGCTCATGATCAGAGGGGTATCAAATAGTATAATGGATCTAAACATATAATCTTCCACCAATAAACCATATAGTAATCAACTACAAGATGTAATCAACACTACTAGTCACCCATAGGTACCAATCTGAGATTCCGGTACAAATATTGAACACAAGAGATGAACTAGGGTTTGAGAGGGGACGGTGTTGTTGACGATGTTGATGGAGATTGCCCTCCCAAAGATGAGAGGGTTGTTGGTGATGACGGTGGCTTCGATCCCCCCCCCCCCCGGGAGGGAAGTTCCTCCGACGGAATCGCTCCGCCAGAGGACAAAAGTGTTCCGCCTCGAGATGGCGGTGCTTCATCCCGAATGTTCGCTCCTGATTTTTTTTCTAGGTCAAAATGACCTATATACCAGAAGATGGGCACCGGAAGTGGGCTGGGGTGAGCACAACCCACCAGGACGCGCCCTGGTGTCTTGTACTCACCAAGTGGCCCCCTCCAGTAGTTATTTGCTCCAGTATTTTTTATATATTCCAAAATAATTCTCCGTAAATTTTCAGCTCATTTGGAGATGTGCAGAATAGGTAACTTTGACGTAGCTTTTTCAGGCCCAGAATTCCAACTGCCGTCATTCTCCCTCTTTGTGTGAACCTTGCATATTATGAGAGAAAAGGCATTAGAATTACTTCATAAAGCATTAGCGTATACCAAGAATTCTTGGGGTCCCTTGGGGATTCTTGATTGGAGCTGAGCTAACCATAGCCCAAAGTCGTATCTCTTTGGTTAATAAAATCCAAAAGGTTTATCGATCCCATTATACATAAAAACATATAAATAACAATAGGAAAATATGATGCAAAATGGACATATCAGCCCAACAAGCACCACCTTACGTCAATTATTCCGCCTATAAATTCTATATTTCACGAAACCTTTGCAATATTTTTATCCGATTTTTTTGTCCATCGCAAGTCTCTATTTCAAGAAGATGCAATCTGAAGGACTGCTCTGGCACTCTGTTGGAGGGGGAATCCATCATGGGAGGTTTCTTCACCAACCTTGCTACCTCCATGACCATGTGTGAGTAGTTTCCTTAGGACCTTACGGTCCATATTGTTTGTGCTCTACTACCTCCGTCCTGGTTTATTGGTCCCCATTGTATTTTGTGTCAAATTTTGACCATAAATTTAACTAACAAAATGTTCATGCATGTCATCAAAAACCATTGAAAACTAGATTCAAATACGAATCCAACTATATAACTTTTTTGACATGTATTAACATTTCGGTAGTTAAATTTTTAGTCAAAATTTAGCACAAACTACAAAAGGGACCAATAAACCAGGACAGAGGTGGTATATATCAAAATCCACCAAATTGATAGTTATCCCCACTTTAATCGAAAGATCGGGCCGCAGCCGGATCTTCAGGGTCAAAATCCACCAAAGCTGAGGGGCTCGTAGCCAATCGGGTGAGTCAGCTACTACCTATTATCATGTGCGCCACATCAGCCACTCGTTCCTTCACAAAGGCAACGTCCGATCGTAAACGTGGTCTCCAACTATCGCGCACACTTACCGTACTCAATCGATAAGTTATGGGGGCCTCAACTACCGTGCATGATGCGACGGAGTCTCTATCGCGCATATGCTTCGGGCACCATCGCCAAGTATGCTTCAGCTTGTGAGAGCCTCTCGCCGATCGATTGGGTTCTCGTTAACCTCAAATTCCTCCTCATGTGTATCGAGGCCATGCCGGGCAGAACAGTGAGGCCAACGTGATGGGAAGGGACCTCGAGAGTCAAATGAGGGTGGCTCATGTAATGAATTATAAACTGGGGGACATGCCCCCTTACATATCTGGGTCTTCCCATCGAAGATAGAGAGCTCACTATTGCGAATCTTGATCACATGGTTGACCAAGTGGTGGTGAGAGTTAAACCTTGCCAAAAGTAGGTACTTGGCCTCGGGAGGGAGGATCGCCCTTCTCAATGCGTGATTATCCAAAGTTATTATGTATACGATGGGTTTCTATCTCCTCTAGGATGGAGTGCATGACAAATTCGATAAGGTGATATCGCACTTCTTCTGGCAAGAAACACAATAAGTAAAAATACCACATGGTGAAATGGTCCGCCGTTTTGTTCCCCTAAGGAAGTAGGAGGCTTGGGGGTAATAAACACTAAGGTCATGAATTGGTGTTTGATGACCAGGTGGGCTTCAAAGCTCCTACAAGACCATCAAGGGCTATGGGCTCAAATTTTTGGAATAAATATGTTTCCGAAGGAAGGGTGGAATGGTGCAGGCCTTCAGGAAATGTCAATTTTCCAAATTTATTTATAAGGTTCAACATTTTCTTTGGCTCGATGCCCGCTTTGAGGTCCATGATGGACGAGTGGCCTCCTTTTGGCTAGGCACATGAATTCGCGATGTTTTGCTCACCACAAGGTTCCCTCGGTTCTTCATCATCGCAAATAATCCCGAGGCAAATGTGAGGCGTCAATGGGTTGGGGCAAGGTGGCGCCTAGCTTGAAGAGGTCCTTGGGTCCTCTTGACATGGTCGAATGGGATGCCTTGGCTGGCTTACTCGTAGATAAGAAAATTTTGGAGGGGCAAGATGAGGTCTCGTGGTGGTTAGAGCCCTCCGGATAATTCTCCAAAGGATGCTTGTATAAGGCAAATATTTGAACTTTGGGGCATGCGATACTATGAACATTTGGAAAGCTAGGGTATCGACTAAAATCAAAATCTTTCTATGGCAGGTTGCTAGAGAACATACTCTTAAGAGAAACGACCCGACGATGGAAAGTACGTTTGGTGTGGCCATGATGAGACATTTGACCACATCCTTTTTAGGCGTAATTTGTTTGTAGTGTTAGAAACTACTGGATCATCTTGGAATTCAGTCAACTTTGTGGAATTCCACACTATTGTGGGCAACATTCACGGAAATGACACTCTTGGAAGGCGTTTGCCGCCCTTGCTTGGACTTTATGGACTGCTAGAAATAAAGAGCTTATTGAGGGGATTTCCTTCAGCCCCCCTGTTGACAATGCATACAAATTGATCTCTCTTTTACAACTATGGAGACCGATGGGGAGATAGCGAAAGCTACAGTCGCTTGACCGGTTCCTCTCCGACATTTGGCAGCCTTGCGGAGGGCGACCCGCAAGCAGATGTAGGTTAAGGAGCTTCTTAGGATTGGATACTAGCTATTCCTTTCCCCGTCTTGATCTATAAGGCTACGACGCATGTACCGGGCCCTGGCCCATGTATCAAACCTCTTAATTGCTAGCTTATATGTGTTGCGTCGCACTGGGAGTACCTATTTCGCGCCGGCAATTGACGCTCACTATAGCGCCCAGTGGGTCGGCCCACGAACAAGCAGCACAGCGAATCATATTACATCATTTTGACAAAAACTTGATTTTCTTGAAAAAATGGGAACAAAATTTGAAAACATTTTGGAAAAACCTGATTTTCTTGAAAAAATGAGAACAAAATTTGAAAGTTCACATATTTCAAAAAAAATCCTGAACATGAAAAAAAGTTGGCCTATTCAAATAAAGTTCAAGCATTAAAAAAGTTCATGAAATTGGAAATGCTCAATAATTTGAGAAAAAAAATAACAAACTTGAAAATGACTGCAAGTTTGAAAAAAGATCACAAATTTGAAAAAGTTCATAAGATGTTGAAAAAAAGTTCACCGACTTTGAAAAGAAGTTCACGAAAATGTAAAAAGTTCGTCGATTTGAAAAAAAAAAATCATGGATTTGACAAAAAAAGTTTTTGGCTTTGTAAAAAGTTCGCGAAAAATGGAAAATTTCAGCAATCGGAATCCTCTACCCGAGATTTGACCGATTTTACTCTGTCACTACGATCATCTATAATATCAAACTGGAAGAGAACGCTTGGATGTCGGCTCGTCTTCTTCGAGGCGATCGATGTGCATCTTTTCTCGATGTGTTGAGTGGGCATCCTAGCGTGTATTGGTCTCCTTTTTTCTGTACTCCTAGGGTAGGGTAGATTTGCTAAAAGCACAGATGTAATATGTGGTGGCGGTGTCATTGTACGTTTGGCTTATCTAGCCTCTTCTCTCTTCAATATATGATATGCAGGCTTGTGCATATTCTAGACAAAAATATAGAAACGAGATCTAATCCTAGTGATACTCATTGTCGCGTGGCAAACTCGCCTTTGTCGGGACTGCTTGGTTAAAGCCGCAACTACCCACACCAAAATTTTGGCATGACCAATGCCAGTGCGGACAATTTTTTTGGTGAACTTTAATTGTTTGGATTGCACCCACGTGATCTGCCATTTTTAGGTGAAACAATTGGGCCTATGTTTTGTGTGCCCAGGGAAATATCTGGTGCACCGGAGCTTGTGGTGCTACCAGTGCACCGAACTCATATTATGCTTTTAAAATGTTCAAAAATTTCTGAAAAAATAGCACACTCACACAACATCAATGTAGGTTGTCACAAAATTTGAAGTCAAATTTGAAACACAATTCGAAAAACAAAAATGACAAATTCAACACTGAATAGTACTTAACATAACTTGGGCTTTAGATTTGGCCCATTATCACACTGATGTTAAATTTGTCATTTTTGTATCTCAAAAAATATTACAATTTTTTATACGAAATTTTGTGACATCATACATTAATGTTGTGTTAACATGCTAGAAATTTTTCAGATTTTTAAAAATATTCTATGACCTCCGGTGCACCGGTAGCACCACAAGTCCGGGTGCACCGGATAGATTCCCTGGTGTACCCCTATTCCATGTGGATCTTTGGTTTGGATAAGTAGTACGGGTACCAGAGAATAAAGGAGCTGTCAAAAAAAAACAGAGAACAAAGTAGGGTTCAGAAATTAGATCATTAGGGAGCTTCATGGATGGGAAAAACGGAGGCTATGGCCACCGGCTAGTATAAGGGTCCATTTTCATTGGTTGAAGGCAAGATTCACTATTGTTTGTCATGGATTAGGAGGAGTAATAAGTTAGTTTTGGAGGTAAAAGAGAGAAGGCAACGGAGGTACTAGAACTCTAGAAGAAGCACAGTACACATTTCTTTCCTTCATTTAGTATTTTATTTTATGGTGCGGTACTTGAATCATGGAAGGGAATCTTTCTCAGAGGATCATGCATGCATTGGAAGCCAATTTTTTGGCGAAGGATTTCTCTGCTCTCGGCCTCTCCCACGGCACAGGCATGCGCACGTTACCAACACCAAACAACGGCTGAAATCTGTCGGCGCATCAATATTTTGGCAAGGCTGACTTTGGCTCAAAACCAAATGCACCCGAATAATGCGCGAAACATATGGACCTGCAGTGAGAGCAGCGCGCCCGGGCAACTTGTCTCATTAGGTCATCGCCAATCACGCGGTATCCGAGTTATTTTAGACTAGTCACAGTGGAGAGTAACATACACATATCCTTAGACTATGTTACTACCTTCATAGTGGGTAGTAATATAAATGTGGTAACATGCAAAGTTACTAGCTAAGTTACTCAAACTATCTCTCTCCTCATTAACTCATTGCCACATAAGCAAATTTGATGAGTTGAACCCGATGTTAATGTTGAAGTTACTCCCACTGTAGCTAGTCTTATGCTGGTTTCGCGTTACAACTGAAGCTGCAAACACAGGTTCACCTGTCCTGCATGCCGGAGTTAATGCACCGGTTCGCCCGTGATCCAATGCCGGAGTTAATGCACGGCGAAGTCAGCACCTCTCGAGGCGGACCCGCAATCAGTGAGACAAAACGCTTCATCCCACTTCCCACGGCACGACGAGAAGATCGAGACATGGCGAACGTCGCCGGTCAGCTGCTTGAGCTGCACCTGCACGCGCGCCCGCTCCGGTGGAAATTCGCGTCAATTGCAACGTGCGCCGCCGACGAAACGAGGCTGCCCATACAATACACGTCGTTGCCTATTGCCTTCGTCGTCGTCCTCCGGGACGACCTATAAATATGCCACCCGGCCAGCCGTATCCAACCGGAGCAAACAACACTCGACGTACACGACCATCTAAGAAGATGGCGACTAAGCTCGCGGCGCTCATCGTCTTGGTGGCGTTCCTGGCCGGGCCCCCGGCGTGCGAGGGCGACATCATTTGCTTCAACGGCTGGCTGAAGCTACCCATCCAGGACCCGCGGCTCTGTCCTCAGGGCTCCATGTCCAGGATGAACGGCCGTACGCGAGCGCTGGTGCCAGTGCCTCGTCCCTCGGGGTTAGGGCTCGGCCTCGGCTACTACAACAACAGGAGCTCCAGGTCCTACTGCCCGAGAGCGGAAGGGATCGTGAGGGATGCCGTAAGCAAGGCCGTCGCCGCGCAACCTGGCATCGGTGCGGGCCTCATCCGTCTCTTCTTCCACGACTGCTTCGTTCGGGTACACACACCTCCTCGATTCCAGTAGCTTGTACTCCCTTCCTAAATACTTCCTTCGTTCCTAAATATAAGTCTTATAAGAGATTTCAATATAGACTACATACAGATGTATGTAGACATATTTTAGAGTGTAGACTCACTCATTTTGTTTCGTATGTAATCCATATAAAAATCTCTAAAAAGACTTATACTCCCTTCGTTCCTAAATATTTGTCTTTCTAGACATTTCAAAAAAATACAACATACGGATGTATGTAGACATATTTTAGAGCGTAGATTCACTCATTTTGCTTTGTATGTAGTCACTTGTTAAAATCTTTAGAAAGACAAATATTTAAGAACGGAGGGAGTATTTAGGAACGAAGGGAGTATAAGTTTCTATTTATAGATTTTAAAAATAAAGACTACATACGGATGTATATATACATATTTTGGAGTGTAAATTCACTTGTTTTGCTTTATATGTAGTCCGCATTGAAATCTTTAAAAAGACTTATATTTAAAAACGGAGGGAGTATGCACTAATTGCATTGTTGTTTACGAAGATCAACATGTTCATTATGAAGATGATGTCCTTCATGTCAATTATATTCAGGGCTGCGATGCTTCCGTCCTCCTCACGACGACCAACTCCAACAACAGCGACACCGAAAGAGAAGGCAACCCGAACAAGAACAGCCTGCGAGGGTTAGAGGTGATCGACGCGGCCAAGGCGAAGATCGAGGCCGCCTGCCCTGGGAGAGTCTCGTGCGCCGACATCGTCGCCTTCGCCGCCCGCGACGCGTCCTCCATCCTCAGCAACCGTAGGATCAACATCCGGATGCCGGGCGGCCGCTACGACGGCCGCGAGTCCTTCTCCAATGAGACCGACCAGCTGCCCGGGCCCTTCTCCGGCGCTACGGTGCTCTTGAGTAATTTCAAGGCCAAGGGGCTCACCTCCGACGAAATGGTCACCCTCTCCGGCGCGCACACCATCGGCCGCGCCCGTTGCGCGTTCTTTTCCAGCCGCTTCTCTGAAATGGACCCGACATTTGCCGCCAAGCTCAAGGCCCAGTGCAACAACGACGACACCAACGTGGACCAAGAACATGTGACCCCCGAAGTCCTCGACAAGCGCTACTACCAGGATGTGATCGACGGAAAAGCGTTGTTCACCTCGGACGCCGTGCTCAACTCAGCCGAAACAATAAAGCAGGTGACAGAAAATGCGAAAAAGGCAGGGGCGTGGGAGAGGAAGTTTGAGAGAGCCATGGAGAATTTGGGAAAAATCGGGGTCAAGACCAAAGCCGACAAAGATGCAGAGATCAGGAAGGTATGTTGGAAGGTCAACAACTAACGATGTGCTAGGAGTACCTAGTAGTAATGCATGGTGGTTGGCTGGCTCCATGGCGGGATTGCCCGATGGAGAAGATGTAACACTTTCCTGTCGATCACTTTTCAACAAGTGTCATTGTTTTTTTATTTGAATTATTTGAATTGCTTACCACATATATCACATTGTTCAACAAAGTGTCATGTTGGTTTTGTCAAACTTCTACTACTACTACTACTACTACTACTACTACTACTCTCCATTTGTGTGTAATAAAGGTACACTAAGTATACAACTAACGGTGTATCTTCACTAAGATACCCAATTGGTCATGGTGGCCAGCAAAGATGTAATCATCACCTCGCATTTGCTCGTGATTTGTGCACACCAAGGTATAAAGTTTCGTCAAAATTTCGATGGTGGGCAAATTTTTTGCCTTTAGTTCAAGAAATTTCGGTTGGTTTTAATTTCTATGTAAAGACAAACATGGATCAGATAGAATAAATACGAGTTACAATAGAACAGCGGTACGAAACTTTTCTTGATCAGTAGGTCAAGAGTTCGAATCATGTGCACAAACATTTTGATCAGTTTACCGAGTACTGAATGGTTGATAGATTGTTTTCTATCAGAACTCATTTACACTTTGTATGCCGAGTACCCCTGAATTTACATCAACAACGACAGTTCTTCCAATAGTGAGTTATACGTTTACAATAACACGAGGTAGTTCTAGAACAAAATAACAGGGAAATACAACACCAGATAAGAGAGTACTATATATCACAGCGTTCACAAACAAGCCATGTGTTTACAATAAAATACTCCCTCCACTCCATAATATAAGACCATTTTACAAGCCAACATAACTTGCAAAATGGCCTAATATTCTAAGACGGAGGGAGTGCATGATTTGCCACATCTGGGACCATTCAGCATGGAATTAATTCCATTAACTTTAAGGGAAACTACTTGCACACACTAGTTGATCAGAACAAATATAGAAGTACGTAGGACAAATGCCACCATTAGGGGAAAAATAGGCATAATTAAGTTCTATCGAATATGAAGTACTAGTAATAAAACTGGAAGACTAAACGGACACTTTAGCAATGCTTCAGTTCCTTCTACCACGCATACAAAGGACAATGCTGGTAAGCACGGAAGGACAGCTTGCCTCCAGATGCTTATACCCCTCCGTTGCCACCACAACGTCAAGGATCGCAGGAGTGCTGATGATGAACTCGACGCACTAGGCCTTAAGGAACGAGCAGTTGTGCTGGTCAGACAATGCCAGAGTCGTCGCCGCTGTGTCAACGGTGATGCCACGGCAGAGCTCGCCCTCGCAGATGACTTTGAGCCTGTACAGCCCGTACCTGTCAGCAGCCGCTCGCAAATGCTGCGCCATCGTCGTCGCAGCCTACTGCTCGCCGTCAAGTTGAGCAACCGCTTCCGTGTAGATGAAATGCAGCATGGACTTGAATGCTGCCGCCTCCATATCCTGGACCAAGACGCGTTCATCGCTCCTCTCCCTCATGTGCCCGAAGAACTCGGCCATGAGAACAGGGGACCTCGCAGCAAGTATGGCCTTGTGGGAAGCAAAGGACTCGCCAGCCACAACAAATGTGACATCGGCTCCCATCCCGCTACACAAGAGCTCACGGAGTTGCCTTTGCAGATTGGAGGTCGGCACGGGCACCGTGGTGTTGCCATAGCCGGTGGCACTTTGAGGACCGTGATGGTGCATTGCACGGTCAGATAATCAACCTTGGGAGAAGCCAGCCGCGGTAAAGAATCCCAATCCACGAGCACGACTCCATTCGAGCAGTCTCCGTGGCGCTTGAACACATGTGCCACAGTCTTCTCAGAGCGTGGTGCATTGTGCACAGGAGGCAGCTTAGGCTCGCCGTCACAGCCCCGGCACGGGGGGCTTCACTCAGGAACATAAGCCTGAGTTCCACGCAGTAAGGTCTGCACCAAGTGATAAACCGACGTGGATAGCAATGGATCTCCCACTCGTACCCATCGACGTCGCACCTGGATTTGAGGCAGTCTTTTTCACCCATTGTCAAGGGCAGGATTTATCTATTCACCCACGATCTCACACGATCGCCAACGCTCTGTACATGGGTGACACATGTCGCTAGGATGAGAAGGGTCAGGGGCACGTTCGTCCATTTTCCTCGGGCGAGCGGTTTTTTCACCTCCGCTATAAATACCCCTCACCCTCCTCAGACTGCATTTATCCCGCTCGACCTCTCGCCCCTCGCTCGAGCTCTCAAGACCTAGCGCAACCCATCGATCTTGAACAACCACTCAAAGCACACGGTATCAGTGAGGTTTGTGCAGGCATTAGTAGCCATGGCGAAGGCTGGAGAAGTGGGGCTGAGGTGAAAACGCAGAGGAAGTGAAGTTTGGGGACTTGGGGGGTTGAGACTTGAGAAGATGATGATGGACTGAGGCTGGCCATAGTGGGATAACATAAGTAGTAACATGCACTTGGGACTCGCAAATATGCTTATGTGGCAGGCAATTAAAGAAGAGAGAGATGATTATAGTAACATAGGTAGATACCGTAACATAATAAATATTATGCTACTATGTGTCATGCATGACAATAAATGAGACTACCTATGATACTAATCTATGATAATATGCACTATGACCAGCCTGACGGCGGAGCAGGGCAATTTGTACAGCAGGGGCAGGAATTAAAAGCAGCGAGGTGGTGACTCCTCGGGTGGAGACGCCGGCATGCATGGGCGTTTGATGTTGAAGACGCAAGTGATTAATCAGTGCAGAATATACAAACAATCACTCCGTTCGCCTTCCCTCCCGATGAGTCGTATGCCAGCAGCGGCTCGATCTCCAAGCGCAATGCCATGGCCTCCTTGGGATTTGACCGTTTGAGGTACACAGCGCAAGCGTTCCAACTCCAACCATTTCGTGGGCGCCGCAGCACAGGTTATGAACCCGAAGGGTTTGCTGGGCAAAAGCTAACCAGTACGATTCCTAGTTTATACTACTTCTAGACCACTGGCGGGCAAGATCAGGAATCAGCTAGCCTACAGTCCAACAAACAGAGGATAGTTCCAGACGAATTGATACACTGATATGTTGGAACCTGCAGGCATAGACGATGACCATACTGGTCTGTGAGAGCACATCAGAACAGCGAGCGAAAATATAATGCACAAGCTCAGATTCAACCGGAAGAGGACTCTGTGCGCCGTCTTTTCATAACTGAAAAATGGCTGCCGGTTTCTCGAATCCTTACCGAGTGCATAATCGCATTGCCTTACTTTGTCGGACGATATGCATCCCTGTTAGACTCAAGTCCATAGACAGTACTACTATACTCCTATATGCAAAACCATTTTAATAACAAGCAGGTGGCAAGTAGTAGAAACTCAATAGCAGTCTAGTATGATCCATCATACAGAAGCAGAAAAAAGGCAGACACTGTTCTTAAACTTAACCAGGAGGCCATTTCATCTGCCTTCCACCAAGTACATGTACGTGCAGATGGTAGACTGATTGACCTGTAAGCAGAAAGATGATGCACCATTAGCATAGATGCTGTAATTACAGTGATGAAAGGAGCACAAATAATTGTTGGGCACAAGAACTGCAGCATGAGCTTGCTTACATCCTTCTGCTCCGTTGTTTATGACGACCCGGAATCCATCTGCCACGCCTTCCTTCTCGGCCACTACCTTCGCAGCGTAAAGCAGCTGCCCCAGAATTTCAGCATGCCTTGGTTCAGCCTACATGCATGTCCTTGTAAATTAGGCAATATAGTGGATAGAGGAAGTTTGGTCAGAGAGGCTGTTGAAACTTGAAAGGGCATCAACAGGTACAAGAGTGAGTGGGATATTCCCATGACATGAAGTTTACAAGGTTGAACTCCTTCTGTGAACATAACTGATAAGTACGCGGTACGCATAGTACATACCTTATCAAGTCCAGTTAGCCCATCTCTTAGTTTCGGGATGACTAGAACATGCACAGGAGCTTGCGGATTGATATCTCTAAATGCTAAGACTTTCTCGTCCTCATAGACAATGCTTGAAGGGATTTCCTTTGCTATGATCTTGTCAAAACTAACATAAATGAACAAAGAGAATATTCAGAGTCGCATAAAAAGATTATAAATAAGTAAAATGGGCAAGCTGATCAGAGATTTACATGGTCGGTCCTCCAGTATCAGCAGTTGCTGCCGCTGTTCTGGCAGCAGCCTCTTCATTTGTTGATGAAGCAATGTGGCGCACAAATCTAGTACAGCGGTGAAAGTATAAAAGACAATAAATAAGTCTGCACTTTGAGATGGGCTTAAAAATAGCAGTGAAGTTTGAAAATGGCAATGACTAGACTAGGGGCCAGTTAGAGTGAGACAGTGAGTTCAGACAATTTTCAGGCAATTAAAGATTGTTTGCATGTGGAATCAGATTTTACAGAGTAACATGAAAAGGGGCTGTTATCAGTGAAAGCACAGATGGTTTATGGCTGATATTGGATTAATTCCCATGTGTATGGACAGTGGCGAATTCTGAACTGAAATGTTAATTACTACTCCAGTATATCGTAACTAATTGGGATTCAGTAACGGCCTTTTGTGAGAAAGGGTTCACTGATGGCCACTCTTCCTTGTTGCCTACTAGTACAATTTATCAAAATTTAACAGGTTTATGCAAAAGAGGAAACAACTTCAAATGCATCTTCAGTGATAATCTGTTGACTTTCTATTCGACCAAGGTGTTAACCAATTCTAAGTTCCTAACAAAAAAGCCTATACCGGAAATTTTCAGGGCATGAAATTCATCCGGGGGGAGTCTTCACGGCTCACTAATTCAATAACTGCAGAAATGCTTTACAGTATTTCCATGCATCTGGAAGTTGCACTAGACTGCATCAATCAAAGTGTTCAAAGCATCGAATGCTGAATTGAATTTCCTCAGCATTCTAAACTAAATGTCTGAATTGTTTCAAGCAGGTAGTACATGTTAGTAATCACTAAAAATCCCAAGAAGCAGCAACGTCGCAGAACATCGCACATCGCACAAAACAAACCACCACCACCACCACCCATGACACATAACCCTGGCCCAAATCCCTGATTCATCTACACATAAATCGTTGGGGGAGTAAAATCCCTGACAGAAGGAGACACCTCACCTTCGGGGAGCGAAGTCGCGGGAGACCCGGAGCCCGTGCGGCCGCAGCAAGGAGGAGCGCCTGCGACAACAGGGAGCAGAGGGCGTTCGATTGAAACGGACAGGATGCGATATCTTCTCGACTGGACTGAAGGGGGCGCGGGCAGAGCTTACCGGAGGAGGGAGGAGGTGGCCGCCGCCAGCGTCGCCGCCGCGGCCGTGGCCGCCATTGGAGACAAGGGTTGGGAGTGAAAGGCTGCGGCCGTGCGCGTGCGGGAATGCTGTTGCGCTGGGGGCTGGGGTTGTATCGTTGTTATCGGCCGCCCGATGGAACGTTGACGGTCCAGATGCAGCGTGATGTCCGTCGTGCACTGAAATGGGAGTTGCACGGTGGAAATGGGATTTCTGTTTTTCCTCTGAACGTAAAGAGTTCATTCATTTGGTCCAAGATAAATAAATTCTGCATGTAGGAACAGATCAGAGGATACTTAAGGGTGTTTGGTTCAGAAGTCCTAGGACTTTTTCTAGTCCCTGTAGAAAAAGTCCCTCCCGTTTGGTTCCTAGGGACTTTTTCTAGTCTCTGGGACTAAAAAGTCCCTGAACCAAACACCCCCTTAACACACAATCAAACATCATGGCTAAGATCTTGTCCAACCACAATCAAACATTATGGAGTAGATCATAAAGGCATGTGTTGCCGCGTTCGTACATCTTGAGTATAAAACTTGGACAGTTCAAATCTTCCGTAAGATTTAAACAATTTGAATTACAATGGATCGATGCGGGTAGCGGTACATACTTAACTCGGAACAAATGCACTCATATGAATAGTTTCCTTTTGACGTTTTCTATACTCCACATTCATGAAAAGGTGCAAAACAAAGGGGTGGAGCCAAAAAGAAACAAGATGATATCCTCTAAAGCCTAGCAACTTCTACAATTGCACAAAATTCGGTTGTAATAGGAATGTCATACATGGAGTTGGCTATCTCGTCAATTTTGTTCAGGTTAAACCTTCCTATTTGAAACCCATACGTCTATGATATATTATGAATTTATGATCATACAGTCTGGGCCCTCAACCGCCAGGCGCATTCAACAAAAAATAAATAAAAATAGATTTAGAGGAAGAAGTTTATGGGAACTGACAAAAAAGTTACGTGAGACAACTTTCACTAAATTTTACGGGAAAGTCCAAAAAACTGGTTTTTCGGGAATTTTATTAGGGAAACTCTTGAAGTTGCTCAGAGGATTATCAACAGAGTTCTATATAGCCCGCTATTATGGAAGACACCTTGAGTCCTTATTGCATACTAGAAAACAACAAGTACGGACTAACAAAGACCGAGATATACATGAGATTATATTTACATGGCTGCTCCAAATGGTCTATCATTAGAGCCAGCTCCTTTGAAAGGCCTTCAGGTACTTGTGCATGTCTACCGTGCCAACATTAGCCGTCAATGAAAAGTCCGCTTACAAACTTCATGGGCTTTGCAATGGGGCATGCTACGCGTATGCCGGCCGATCTTTTTAAAAGATCAGCCCGGTCACGACCCGTTGGATCTGGTGCATGGAGCGGTCCGAGTGCGCCTCCACCATTGCGACAAATATCTTGTTGTGTAACTACTTCTGCAACACATTTTTTGGATGGCCGCCGACACAGGCCGCCGCCAACGTTCTCCTTGGTAGTGGTCGGCCATGGCCGCCACCATTTCAAGCTCCTGCAACAACGCCCATGGAACGGACGAAGGCGACGAGGTGTTGGAAGGCTTTTTTTTTGCAACAAAGGGCATGTTGCAATTGCAAACAAGCTTCTTGTTGCAAAAGGGCCATGTTTCAGCCTCGCAAAAAATCCTCATTTTTTCTGCAACAAGGTCTTTGTTGTGAAAATTTCGGCCCCTCTACCAAAGTGGGGGACATCAAAGGAGTTAATGACAGATCTACGGTGGTGAGATACGTGGGGTGCGATGGGGATGACATCGGCGTTTCATAAAGAGTGTGGGTGGTGCAAGGGCAAGAAGCTACGTAGTAGGGAGGTCTGCCTTAGGAGGACGACACAACCCTACAACGAAAGAGAAGCTAGAAGTCAAAAGTAAGGAGGAGGCCCAACAAGGAGGACGAAGACAATAAGGACTAAATGACCTCACCGCCTTCCTTCCACAGCCTGTTTTAAAGTCGATTGGAAGGCCAAGGCATTCCCCTTGGGGAGTAGCACATCCGCACTCGTGTAGTTACTCAGACGACAAGTTCCATGCAACCTTCGGCCAAGCAGGTCACACGACCCCCAGGGCTATTGCGGACGGTATGACACGTCGGTGTGATGACAAGTGAGGTTCTCATTATCCGCAGGTACGCGACACCAACTCCAAAACTTGGGCCGATTTGTCGTAACCGAGAGCGTCTACTTGGAAGACACGCCTACTGGTTGGACGCTAGCCAGTTGTGCAATCCATTTGGACCAAGGTGCACGAACCCACCAGCAAACTGACCCGAGCCGTGTAACCCGCGCTCAACCGTGCTGGAAAGCCCACAATCTAGCCTTTGGTAGTTGAATCCGGTGTTGGCAATGCTCGTGCTTCATTCCCTTTCTGAAGGCATTGCTTTGGAGAACATTACTCATAGTCATTGTGTTTTCATGATATAGTTGGTGCCGATGGTTGTTGCTGCATTTGGTCGATCGCTTTGGAGGCATAGCTTTGGTCTTGTATGACTCTTCTCTTTGCCAACATGATCCCTTCTGTGTGGGCATTCGTGTTGGTTGTAAGCATACAAGTAATGTAGCTCGGGTGTATACTCATTGTGTTGGTATCCTCTGGATGATGCATTATGAAATCAATACAAAACACCTTTTGTATTAAAACATGGCTCAAACTCATTCAATGATCATGTGATATATGTGATCGAGTTGTAGCAACTTGGTTTCATTTATCCAAAGTAGTAATTAAATCGCAACAACTCGCTTCTTGATGCACATAAGGTTGGATCTGGATGCTGGAAATAGAAATTGCCCTGCTCTTGTATGGCGTGTAAATTTAAAGTTGCTCTTGATAATTGTTACCATCTTATGGGTTTTGTTCAATAAAACATCAACCAAAGATCGAATGAGAAGGAAGAAGTGAAGGTGACTGTTGCCACATGGCAAAGACCGGTCAAAACCACACCGTGTAAGCAATGAAACCGCGTCGGCTGGATTGAGGGATGAAACTTGGTTGGTTTGAAAAGTTGAAGGTGTTCAAGTTATCTTGTTTAGAGTTGAAGGACGAAAACTGCACCGTGATTAATTGAGGGATTAAAAATATACTTTTATCTCATTGGCACTGCAATCTTTTACTGCAGTTGGTTCAGAATTAAAGTTTCCATGTTTGAAAATCTGACGCATGTAGGCAAGTAACCACTCAACAAATGATTCACGAAGTAATTCGGTTGTTGTCTTAAACCATTAAATATAAACTTTCTCTTTCTACCTAAATTCAAATAATTGTATTTACGCAAGGTAAACATAAAGATTACATTTACACACGCGCGCGCACACACGGACAGAGATCACTGGTGCACGTGGTACAAATTTATGCAGTGATCCTGTCATTATCTGACCGAGTTGCAGCCACTTGGTTTGTGTTTATCCAAAACAAACTAATGAAATCACAACAGCTCCCATCTCGATGAACATAAGATTGGATCTGGATCTCCGCAATAGAAATTGCCCCACTTGTGGCTAAGCGTTAATTTTAAATTGGTCTTCGTAGCTGGAGTATTAGTTCTTGCGCGATGTGTCTAGTCTCTACTCTTAATGAAGGAGTTTGTACGTTGTTTCATTCTTTCGCTCACGACTCCGCTCGATCACTCCTGCGATCCCCCCTTCTCACCTCCCACCGATTTTTTCTGTCCCTGTAAAAACCGGTGAAGAAAACCCTAAAAAGCAGCCCATCCCTTCGTTGGTCTTTGTCCTCCCGTCTCGCAAGAAAAAAACACAAGCGATCGAACTTCCCCAAGCGCATGCGAGACGAGACCCACAACCGCAAGGCGATTAGGGTTCGTGCTTGCCGCCGGCCGCTCCTCCCATGGATCGCCTCCAGCCAAGAGACCCCTTGCACGACATCTCCTACTCACGTACGTGCCCATCCCGAGGAACGTCGCCCCGTCCCAATTGTCCCTGACGGTCTCGGTCTTGACAATCGCCACCACCACCATTAGTCGGATCCAGGGCGGTCTGTCACCACCGTCATGCTACTGCAAGGTCGCCTCGGGCACCTCCTACCGTTGGTTGCCGCGCGGATGATAGTATGATGCCGAGACGCGGGCATCCATCAAGGGCGCGGTAGATGAGGATCGAGGTTGCGATGCTGACATTATCTCCTGCTCCAACGTAGCACAACGTCTCTTGTAAAATCTAGCTTCCGCCTGCAGCGGGATGTGTTCGTTTCCATGGTGAGAATCTCGTGTCTTTCCTCTTTTTCTCTGGTGACTATGGTTTGAAGACTTGGGATCAGGTAGTAACCAACAGCAGGCCTGGGCAGGGGTGACATTGCAAGAATCTCGTGTTTGGCGAAGCAGATGCAGTAGAGAAGCAGAACTCAGCGACCGTCTCACTCCGTAATGAAATCTTCTTTCTGGTTCTTGGATCCTGTTTCAGTACTACTGCTTGGACATCGACAATTCTTCCTTTGGATGCATTATCAGGCTGTTTCTTCTTAGTTTTTTGACAGGAAGAATTGATAGCCTTTTTCTTTTGTACTTTATATTTCTTATTAATCACCTAGCTTTGCTGGATTCAAGAGTATGACTGTTGGTTGTTTTTTTTAGAGGATGGTTGTTAGTTCTTGTACGCTCTAGGTTGAAAACATTAAGAGAAAAGTCCACATTTCAACCCTCAACTAACCACGGTGTTTGATTTTCAACCCTCAACTCTAAAACCGGTCAAATTTCAACCCTGAACTTGTCACACTGTCCATTTTACCCCCCTTGACTCGGTTTGAGGCTAGTGAAGTGGTTTTGACCCGGTCAAAGCTGACTGGGCAGCCCAGTCAGCATGCCACATGTAAATCTGTAAAATGGATGATTCTCTCAATCTGTAAATCCATTTAGGTTGAAAATTTCCCAGCTATCTAAACATCATATGAGTGTTGTTGTGTAAAAATTTCAGAATTTTCTGGGCACTTTTTTTTTGTTCAAAATTTTGACCGAATAGTGGCTGAATTTGAAAAATTGATGGTTCTCTCAATCTGTAAATCCATTTAAGTTGAAAATTTCCCAGCTATCTAAACATCATATGAGTGTTGTTGTGTAAAAATTTCAGAATTTTCTGGGCACTTTTTTTCGGTTCAAAATTTTGACCGAATAGTGGCTGAATTTGAAAATTTGGGCAGCATTTTGATAGCATTTGGGCAGCATTTTGGTACCATTTGGTAGCATTTGGTCATCATATGGAAAAAATGATTGCAAACACACAAAGAAGTGATCTGAAACAAAATATATAGATGTCTCAAACAGAACACATAGATGTCTCACACACAATACATAGATGAGGTCTCACACACAACACATAGATGTCTCACACAATACATAATTCATTTCTGGCAAGCAGCGATGTTGCTAGCTGATTCATGATTGAAATCCAAGCAGCCTTCGAAACCCCGCATACTTCTTTGTGTGCTTTACAACTCTGCTGCTAGCTCTAGCGCTAGAATTGCCGGTAGATACATTAACATTGACATTGGAGCTTCTTTGCACACTAATTGTATTTCCGAAGAAATTGTTGGACCTGCTGCTGCTTCCAGTTGGCGCCCTTCTCTTTGGGTTAGGTGCAGCCACTTCCTCAGTGGCCTTCCTTTTGCTCTGCCTAGTGCTGCTCTGGCGTGAAGGCTACAAGAAACATGACAAATGTTAGTTATATATACATGATAGTGTAATCAGGTTTGTTCATACATATTTCCTGGGTAGTGTATCATATCTGGCCCTTGACTAGCACATGGTGGTTGGCTACTTGTTGCAGTTTGGCTTGCAGCAGGCTGTTTGGAAGCAGCTGATGGTGCTTTGCTTCTAGTAGGACCTTGGCCTTGCTCAGGAGGCTGCTGCATTGGTCTATTTGAACTCCCTGTGCCATTTCTTGCTTTGCATGATGTCCTGTTGTGCCCATGTAGCTTGCACATGCTGCATCTTATCTTTGTACCTCTCTTAGAAACCCTAGTGGCACACCTTGGCTTCTCTTGTTGCTCTCTAGTCCTTTGCTTTTTCCTCCTACCGGGCATCATAATCTCCCCTGGTGGATTAGGTCTTGGCCTCTCAGACACAGGCCATGCAGGTCTGCCTTCCACAGGTTGAAGGCAAAAAGCATAAGTTTTCTTGAATGCTTCTATGCTATAGCACTTGTCAATGTAATCATCTATGTTGTTGGTTTTGAAAAAAATGCATGATATAGCATGAGGGCATGGAAGACCAGATAGTTGCCAATATCTGCAACTACATGTCCACTCTTCTAGATTCACTTGGAACCTATGTTCTCTATGAGTCACCTCATATAAATCTTCACCATTCCAAACAGCATGACAATAGGCAGAGGCATTTATGCTTTTCTTCAGTTTTCTAAGTACCGTGGGACAAATGGTGCCAGTCCACTTGTCCGACTCGGTTCTTTGATATTCTATCCTAGCCATTATCTTCACCCTAATGGCTTCAAACATGCTGATTGCTGGCAAACAGCGAGGCTCCACAATCCACTTATTAAAAGACTCGCAAATGTTGCTGTCTACCGAGTCACAATTAGAGCCCAACCTGAACCAAGCCCTGCTCCAATGGTGTGGGTCAGTTTTCATCACATCCCTTGCCCCTTCAACAGTCTCTTGTGCCAACTTCGCTCTTGCAAGATTGAAAAGCATTGGAGAACTAGCTTTTGCACATGCCCAAAATAGCTTCTGCCATTCCTTCTCTCTATAGGTCTTCCTCCAGTTTGCATACAAGTGCCTTGCGCAATTCCTATGCTCTGCTCTTGGTAGCCAATTTTCAACAGCCTTGAGAATACCCTGCAAGAAACGACAACATGAGTCAAAACATACAACATACAACACAATGTAATATGATAAAATGTGATTAAAAGAGAATTATTTTCTGCTGATCAGAAATAATAACATAGTTCGATCCATCTCCAACTTTTAAGTCTGAGCACAACAGGCTAACAAACCAATCCCAGGTTTCATTGGTCTCTTTGTCTACAAGTGCCCACGCTATCGGATACATCTGATGGTTTGCATCTCTTCCAATTGCACTCAACACCTCTCCTCCTCTCCCCTTCAAGAAACATCCATCCAAACCTATGACTTTTCTGCATCCAGCCAGAAAACCTTTCTTACAAGCATCAAAACATATATAGAATTTGTCAAAGGTTGGAACTTCATTGTCAGGGTTTAGCTTCACTATGCAAGTAGAACCAGGATTGCTTCTAAGAAGCTCTAGCTGATAATCAAAGACTTGGCTATATTCACCCAATTTTTACTCTTGAATCCTTTTTGAGACAATTGCCTTAGCTCTCTTGATCTTCGATATGTGTACATTAGCAAACATCTCCTCCTGCACCGTGGCCTTCAAATTTTGGACTGACCAGTCAGTGTTTGACTTGATCAAATTCTCAAACTTGTTGGCTATTCTGGTGCATGTCACCAACTTGTTGTCTCTCCTCTTTGGGCATGTGTGCTCATCAATGAAAGAAGTAATCTGCCAGCTTTCAAACTTGCTAGTCTTCCTCGCTAAACAAACCCATTTGCAAGTTGTCCAAGTGCACTTTGCTCTCACCCTGTCACCCTCATCCTGAATGAATTTTATTTCCTTCCTCTTCCTAAGACCATAGTCCACTATTGCCTCTTTGAACTGTTTCTTTCCACTAAACTTCATTCCCAAACTGAATTTCTTCACCTCAGCCTGACTCGAATACTTTGGGAACTCGGACTCATGAACAACAAGCTGACCATCACTATCTTCATCATATGATTCATCATCTTCATCACTTGAGTCAGCTACTATCTTTTTTTTGTCGGAGGTGCAATGGCCTTCTCTATAGCAGTGATGTCCTTGCCCTTGCCCTTGCTCTTGCTCTTGAAATCCTTGTACTTCTGCCTAATCTCCTCCACCTCATCATCGGATGTTGAGCAATCCGATAACACAAAGTCACTATCGGATGAAGAATCGGTACCATTGCCATCAACAACATCATTTTGATTTGATTCCTCTTTACCACCAGTAGGTACTTCATCATCCCCAAAACTTTGCTTTGAATTCTCATCACCGCCTGCGGGTACTTCATCATCCCTATAACTTTGTTGTTCTGGCTCATTACTACTAATGTCCTCAACATATATGTCCACTACGCCTCCATCTGTTTCATATGAGAGCATGTACTTCACAGAATTTTCATCAACTAATGCCATCAATCCATCAGACAATTGTTTTCCAGGATATAACCAATGCAACATCATGATTACTCCTCGTCGAGCGACACTGTAATGCACTTTCAGATTTAGAATGAGAGTGCGTAAGGACAAACTGCGCCGCTCGACATGAGCAATTTCCTCGCTGCCTCCAACATATTCCAAATTTTGACCTCACGCACAAATGCACCATTGAAATGGAATCGCACAACAAAGAAATCCAGAGGATCCATTCAATCTACAAGAGATGAAAAAACAAAATAAGAAATCATTACTAGGGTTTCAGCAACAGAGAGAGGGGGGAAATCACTATTAACGAGGGGTGCAAGGGCAGGACCACCAGCAGCAGCTAGCCCAAGCTAGCAGCTTGCCGGCGGTGGCAGCACCAACAACTCGCCCAAGCTAGCAGTAGCAGCTCGCCGGCGGCTAGGGTTAGCAGCAACAACAAAAACCTAAGGGAAACAGAGGGATGAAGGGAGGGAAGAGAGGGCAAACCTGCGATGGAGGTGGAGGTGGTGGCCGCGGGCGGCGGCGTCCCAGGCAGCGGTGGAGGTGGTGGCCCTGGGCGGCGGCGTCCCAGGCGGCGGTGGAGGTGATGGCCCCGGGCGGCGGCGTCCCAGGCGGCGGTGGCGGCGGCGGCCCTTGCGTCCCAGGCGGCGGCGCGCCCGGTTACCGGTCGCCGGCGAAGAGGTGGTGGCCGCGAACCGAGCACTCTGGAGTGCTCTGCTGTGGCGATGGGGTATATATAGGGAACTCATTGGTCCCGGTTCGTGGCACCAACCGGGACTAAAGGCCTTCTAAAGGCCTTTGGTCCCGGTTGGTGCCACGAACCGGGACCAATGCCCCCTTTAGTCCCGGTTGGTGGCACCAACCGGGACCAAAGGCCTTATGTTGCCCCGCGTCAAAAGTTTAGTCCCACCTCGCTAGTTGAGAGGGCTCGAGAGTGGTTTATAAGCGCTGCTGCGCCCACCCTCTCGAGCTCCTCTCAACTGCAGGCTTTCGTGCCTAACCGTTCTCTTTGCCTGTGGGGCCTACTGGGCCTTCTACGGGCCTGAATCCTGGC
Source organism: Aegilops tauschii subsp. strangulata (assembly GCF_002575655.3). Classification (NCBI taxonomy): domain Eukaryota; kingdom Viridiplantae; phylum Streptophyta; class Magnoliopsida; order Poales; family Poaceae; genus Aegilops; species Aegilops tauschii. The sequence goes on from NC_053041.3 coordinate 588,161,643, forward strand.
CCACGGATGGGTTTCAAGTCGTATTCAGGCCGTGGTGGCCCAGTAGGTGGCATGATTTTTTTTCTCTGTTTTTTGTTTTCTCTTTTGCTTTATTTGTTTTGTTTTGTTTCTACTTACAACAAAAAACTTATTTATTTTATTTCTAATTACTTATGTATTTTACTTTAATTATTTTATTTTTATTTATTTTACTGTTGCTATTTTTATTTATTTTACTGCTGCTATTTTTATTTAATTTATTAAGGTTTATTTATTTTAGTTACTATAGTTTATTTTATTTTATTATATTAAGGTTTATTTATTTTATTTACTATAGAAAAATGAACATAGATGCGCTTATAGAGGAAATTCAACCTAAATTCATAATAAATTTCTATGAAATTTACTGTGAATTTAGGTCAAATTCCCTGTATAAGGGCATCTATTTTCACTTTAAGAGGAGCTCAACAAGGCAGAGAGGGACGGGCTTATAAACTGGTGTGAGCGCCCTTCGGTTGGCGAGGTGGGACTAAACACTGACCGCAACTAGGACCAGCCCTTTAGTCCCGGTTTGTGGTATGAACCGGGACTAAAGGGTGGTGGGCCAGGAGCGTGGCCCATTGGTCCCGGTTTGTCCCACCAACCGGGACCAAAGGGTCCGGACGAACCGGGACCAATGCCCCTACGAGGCCCGGCAGGCCCCTGGCCGCACGAACCGGGACCAATGCTCATATTAGTCCCGGTTCGTGACAGAACCGGGTCTAATGTGAATATTGCCCTGTGACCAAAGCCCAGTTTTCTACTAGTGCATCTACTACCTCGCCCCGCTTGCTGGATCAAGATGGCGAGGACGACACCGAGCTGAACGTGTGCAGAACGTGGATGTGTCGTGCGTTCGGTACTTGATCGGGCGGATCGCGAAGGTGTACGACTACATCAACCACGTTGAACAAACGCTTCCGCTTACGGTCTACGAGGGTACGTACACACACTCTCCCCCTCGTTGCTATGCATCTTCATGGATAGATCATCATAGAATTTTTTTTTGTTTTCCATACAAACGTTTCCCTACACGTTCCATGCATTGGTAGCATGTACGCATGCCAGAATCCTTTGGGTGGCCACTACCAGCTGATGTTCTGCTCCTTGATACTGGGAAGGAATGGCTCATGACCTAACTCAGCAAGTGTTCTGGAGATGTCCGAGATATGTTGATTATAATGATGTGGAGGATTTGGTAGCTGCGAAATGATATGGTACATGGAAAGGATGTCCCACCAGTTCTTGCTACCGTCGAATTTTTGGAAAGTTACTATAAGTCAATCAAGTTAGCCGGGAGGTTCTCAACAGAAGAAATCTTAAAGGGGAAGATGCCTACCCTAGATGTCACTATGGCGTCTAATGTTGACAGAACCCCCGCAGCTCCATGGCCGGCCCCGGCGGCCGGAACGGTGGCCCTATGTGTTGATGGCTCCTTCCACAAGGACGACGGATCCGCTGCCGCTGGTATGGTCCTTAGAAACAGAGAGGGATCAATTCTATTCGCAGCATGTCATTTCATTTTCCACTGCAATGATCCTTTGGAAGCGGAACTGCATGCAATAATACAAGGCATGGCGCTGGCGATACAACATTCAGACCTTTCGGTGGTGGTGTAGTCGGATTCCTCTGAAGCTTTGTCCAGCCTGTCTAATGATGCGCTTTGTAGGTCAGCGTATGGCCAAATAGTCTTGGAAATCAAAGACTTGTTAGGTACTAGGGAGTTTTTTCCTCAAAAAATTAGTCATTCTCAAAATAGAGTTGCCGATCGACTGGCGAACTATAGCCGCTCTGAGCTAACTACCGTTGTGTGGTTGGGCTCAGTTCCACCGTGTATTGATGATTTGTGGCCTCAAGATGCTGAGTAAATAGGCAATTTTTTGATTAATTTAATCCAGGAATAAACCACTAGCATGTCATTAACACAAATAATCGCATACATATTCAATCATGCAAGCACATACTACGCTAATTGCAAACAGATCTACATATAACTCTAGCATGGCTAAAATAGAAAACAATAGGAGCGGGATAAACGAGTTATACCCTCCGGTAGGCCGTGCAGAGGCCGCGGCGGCGGTGACGGCAGCAGCATCCTCGGCTGCCTTCTTGTCGGCTTTGATCTTCTCGGTGGCAGCACGTTCGGCGTCGGTGGACATGGTGATGACGAGGGCGACACGGACGACGTAGAGGAAGTAGACGAACGAAAGCGAGCAGTCGCGTAGTCGCTGCCCAAAAACCTATTCGCCCCGAGTCACCGGCGACATCAGCAGCAAAGGAACGACGGTGAGCGTGGAGGCAGATGCGTTAGTGACTGGCAAAAATAAGCGCATAGGTGTAAGCTCAGTTTGGCTCAATCCCAAAACCCCGCGGCGAGTGCCCGAGGGCCTCTTCTCTTCTCAAGCTCCAATAGCATGTGGAAGAGAATCCCTTATAAGGATGTTCAACTCCTCTTTCACTTCCGTGGTGGGACTAAACTTCTCACTACACATAGTGCCAATAAACCCACATGGGCCCTTAGATATTTTCAGAAATTGTTAGATGGGCCCTAGGCCCATCCTAATATTTCAACACAAAACTGTAACTCTATAATCATGCAAAATAAAACTCCCTTTTCCTCCAAAAAAAAAAGCAAAAGATCGTGATCGATTTGGGCTGGTCAAATCCATCCATCGTGGGTAGTTCGGATACGAGTCGTGTGCGTCTGATTCTGGATGCGACTCGTGTAGGTCTCGTCTCTTGTAGGAACGTACGTCCCTTCGTGAGCCTTTAAATATACAGCACAATCCAAACTTAAATTGATCACCGCGAGCGTTTCCGTCGCCCTTGCACACATCTCATCTACGTGCGTACTACCCTGCTCCCCGACCTAAATTTCCCGTCATGATGAGGACCATGGGGGCGGCAGCGCTGCTACTGCTGCTGGTGTCGCTGCTGGCGGCGGTGGCAGCCACGAGCAACACATCTGACAGCATGCAGATGGAGAGGAGCGAGGAGGAGACGCGGCGGATCTTCATGGAGTGGAAGGCCGAGCACGGCAAGACCTACAGCTCGGTCGCTGAGGAGGAGCACAGGTACGACATGTTCAAGCACCGCCTCCGCGACATCGACCAGGGGTGGCACAAGAGGGGTTACTCTGCCTGGTCCTGGGACAGGGAGAGGCGCGAGGAGGAAACCCGGCGGATTTTCGTGGAGTGGAAGGCCATGAACGACAAGATCTACAGCTCCATCGAGAACGAGGAGCACCGGTACGCCATATTCAAGGACGCCCTCCGTGAAGTAGATTGGAACAACGCCGGCTACGCCATAGGGGTCGACACTAACTACCAGGGCATCAACAAGTTCACCGACCTCACAGAGGAGGAGAGCAATGCCGTTTGCTGCGGGTTCATCCCGAAGGGCTCCGAGCCATCGCCGGCCGACTTAAGCAGGGTGGCCGAGATCCAGGAGCGATTGCGGCTAGTATATGCCCCTCCATCCCTTTGGGCTTATTGACATTAAAGATATCATTTATAGTGTATCTATTTCTACATATGGAAGGTCAATAAATTCTCATCGAAACAACATGAATATTTTGCATACAAAAAACTCTGTAGAATTTAATAAGACCCATGACATGATTTTTTTACTGATGGAAATTTACTTGATTGATTTCTTGTTGGTCCCTTGCAATGTTTTTACCATGTAGAACAGAAAGTAGAAAATTAGCAAAAACCATGCTTATTATTATATAAATAAAAACTAGCAGTTTTAATAAGTTTTGCTATTTTTCTCGTTGGTGTAATACCTGCATTGTTCGTTTGGTACATGTCACACCACCCCCCCCCCCCCCCCCCACCCACAATACTTTCTTGGCGGCTCATCTTATTATATCTGTTTTGCATATTCAACAGTCTAAACCATTAGAGCAACTCTAGCAGACCCCGCAAAATGCCCCGGCCCGCAAAATAACCGCCAAATTGCGGGTCGGGGCCAAAATATCTGCACGACCAGACCCCGCATCCGGCACCGGCCCGCAAAAATTTTTGCGGGGCGCGGCAAATCTTCTCCCCCAACCTCTATCTTCACGGGCTGGGAGGCCGACCCGAGCTCAACCCCCATCCGGCGCGAGATTTGGCGGGAGGGACATTTCCGCGCGCCCTTTCCCGCTCCCCGCACCCTCCGCCGCCATTGCCCCCCTCCGAAAGCTCCGGCTGCTCCTCCCCGGCCGTCCCTCGCCGCCATGGACGACCCCATGCTATCCCCCGTCACCGTCGAGGTCGCGCACGCCCCTTCCCCTCGGGCGGATCTCGTCGCCGGCCATGTTGGCCCCGCCGGCGTCGCCCAAGCACACGCCGCGCCTGCCCGCAAGCGACAGGGCGACGTGCTTGTGCCGGGCGGGAATCCGGCTGTCCCCGCCGCGATAGCCCGCGCTCTGGGCGCCAATGCCGCTGTGCGATCCCGGCTGGCGGCGGAGAAGGCCGGCAAGGCCGCGGGCACAAAGCGGGGGAAGGTTTCGACTTCAAGGAAGCCATCTTCTTCAACCTCTCACTCCATCCCCCCGCAAGGAGGTGCTCCGGCGATGCCGTTCAACGGTGCCGCTCCCCCCGCGAGCGAGGTGTTCAACGAAATGGCCGGAAGGTATCTCTCTTCGGACTATGGTGATTCTTTTTCATTTTCGCCATTGTTTTCGATAGCTCGTGACTTGTTATCGTTCGCTATAGCGGTGGTTCGCCAATGCAACAACCGAGTTCGTGAACTTGTTGGACACGAACGCAGTTGACATTGATCAAGCCCCTTTCGAACCTTTCGACTACAATGAAACGGAGGGCAGCGTGGATGATCATGGTTGTGCGGACGAGTTGGCGGAGATCGAAGCGGAAGCGTTTGAGAATTCACAAGCAAAAGCTGGGAAAAGCCAAAGATCGAAGAACTACACTATCTTGGAAGATCAAGCTTTGATCAAAGCATGGAGTGCAGTGTCTCTTGATGCATGCACGGGTACTAATCAAACCGCCAAGAGATATTGGCAAAGGATCGAAGATCAATACTTCCGCATTATGAAAAACTACCCCAATAAGACTCCACGCACATTTCGGTCGCTTCAAGGTCGTTGGGAGAACATCAAGCCTATGTGCAGCCGTTGGGCAGCTTGCTTGGAGCAAGTACGCAATGCACCTCCAAGTGGCACCGTGGAGTCCGACTATGTGAGTTTGCTTTGCCTTTGTTCAAGTTGTGCATCATCATAATGTATCATGAAAAATGATTGCATCACTTTGTTCGCATTGTGTAGGACAAGATTGCTCAACATAGATACAAGGACATGGAAGCTTCGGAAGGCAGATTCTTCAAATTAGAGCATTGTTGGGAGTTGCTCCAAAAGTGCGACAAGTGGAAGTTGATCGACAAAGAGTCCCCGCCAAAGAGAGGCTCACTTACAAACATGGATGAAGATGAGGATGATGATGGCCCAAGAAATTTGAACAAGTCCGATGGCGACAAGAAGTCTAGAGAGAAGATAAAGAGAGAGCAAGAAACATCAAGCTTGAGGGAGAAGATTGATGCCATGGTGCAATCAAACGAGTTGATGTTGTTGAAGTCATTGGAGATCAAGAAAGAGTTGGCCAAAAAGAAGGCAAAAGAAAAGCAAGAAAAATGGCAAATGCTCAAGGAAGAGGGGCTGCGCAGAGCTGCCATTGAGGAGAGAAAAGTACGCGCCCCTGAAAACAAATCGCTGTCATTGTTGCTCGCCGAAGAGAACACGATCATGTCAATAAACCGCAATGACATGGACGACGTCACCAAAACATGTCATGATATGGCAAGGAGAGAGATCTTGAAGAGGAGAATGGTCGCCTCGGCCGGTCCGTCTGCCAGTTCCGGTGATGTTTTCTCTGCTTCATATGGTGGCAATGTGGATGATTTCGGTGCGGGAGTTGGAACAAGCGACGGAGGTGGCTACGGTGGCGCCGATGAACTTCAAGATGGACTCCATGGCGCGGAGTGAAGATCGACCCCCAAGATGATGCCGGACATGGGCGCATACCTTTGCATGCCCTCTTTTGCGTAATGAACTTCGTTTTTATTTGCGCGCAAACTGTTTATGTCATTTGAATTTGAACTTGTTTGTGAAACCCTATGACAAATTTCAGATTTGCAGTTTTTCTGTTTGCAGGTCGTTGCGCTGTTGCCCGAGCAAAACGCACATAGCCGACCCGTAAAAAAGCATATTCCGCAAATATACTTTTTTACGGGTCCATTTGGGGGGTCTGCATCTGTGCTAGCCCTCGCCGGCCCGCAAAAGCGGTTTTGTGCGAACTGCAAACGCGTTTTGCGGGCCGGCGTTTTGCGGGATCTGCTAGAGTTGCTCTTACATTATCGTTATATGCTAAATAAAGTCGTCAAAACTCTCCCTCTCTCCTTCTCTCTCTCCGCTTGTTATAATCATCATCGAATTATTTTGTCATGTGTATCTTATTTTGTGTTGATCTATATTTCTTTGGCACATAGTTTAAAATCGCGGGCGAAACTGCCGCTATTGCGGCGCTATCGCCGAACTGAAATGGCTGTGCGATCTGCATGGCATGGAAAATTGCAGGAGATCGCGGCACTATCGCGGAGATTGCGCCATTCCTTCCTCACCCATCGCGCCCAAAATACTGCCGCAATTTCTGTTCGCTCGCAATTTTAGTCTATGCTTTGGTATAACAAAAAATGTATAAAATATTCAGCATGGTTTGTTTCTAGTTCATTAGTAAGCATGCACATGCAACACACGTCTCGATTAAATATGTTCTACTATGAAACTTAATAATTCTGTAATAACATAAATCTACATTTTGAACAGCTGCAATTTCACGCAAAAAGCATATAATTCCTAACTCATACAAATGACTGAAAATATTGTGCTTTATAAATCAATAGGCCCATGTCCATTGCTTAGCAAATACCTCAGTCCGTCAAGAAAATTTAATTGTGGCCTATGGCCATGCATGCACCCCTAGCTAGTGCATCTCGACAACCAAGGCCATGACCAACATCTCGCCGGCATCCACAGTGCCATATAGATATTCATGTATCACAGACAAAATTGTTTCTCATATATCACATCCATGACCTCTTAAACTGTATAATTGACATAATTCACCAGTTATTTCGATCTTGGAGTCATCATTGCATCCAAACTGAAGTATATTTGAGGTGTAATATTTCCAACCAAGAAAAATACACCTTCAATCTTATTTTCTTCTAGGTCGTGCCTATGAGTGGGCCATTGCCAATAAGCACCAGGAAAAAAGATATGCAAGTGTGTGTACAGAGGCAATGAAAATTAGTAGTTTCCACATAAGCTGATCAAATGAAATAATTCATCAACGTTCTGAGATACAAGTTTGTCCACCTAAGAAACAAAACATTGCTAGTCAGCAAACCAAGCTGCAGCACCTGTGACTGTTCCAAGAAAAATCAGGTACCCGTGAAACCAGCCAGAGAGACAAAGCAGATGCCCATACCGCTGAAGGTAGAAACACGCTTACTCATAATCTAGAGGCATTTTGTGGTCATTTAGTGTTGATCCTTCCATGGCAAGGTCCAAAGCAACGAAGGCATTTGCAACTTGATATTTGGTAGCTCGCCATGTATCTGACCCCTTTTTTTGCGATCGCAAAGAAATCAATCTCTAGGAGAGTATTAACACATATAACTGATGATGAACATAACTCTGCAAAGAAAAAGGAAAAAGTGAGAAGGAGATTAATAAACGTAGCTGTACATATGCTACATAAATTTCCATCTAATCTTCTCACCTTGGTCCCGGTCTGCAATATGTCGTCTTGCTCGTCCAGCCTGAACTGATAGAGAAAGTTCCATGTGCCACTTTATTTGTGAGGTTATAACATGAGTCAACAACAAATTTATCATTGTTATTCATGGCAAGATAATAGATCATTCATAAATATATATTTTGTTGGCTGTTGATTACTGGAAAGTAATACCAATATGGGCTTACAAATTTGGGCATGTTTCTTTGCAACGATGACACCTACTAGCAGAGGTAAATCATAATATTATAGACATATGTTACTACTTACTAATAGAAAATAGGGGGCTGCTACAGGTCAGCCGGCGGATAACTAGAAAACATCCACCACTTGACTGGCCGTTGGATTGATGCGGGGAGCCGTCCGATCTACTTACCAATGTGCGTCACCTCTCTTGCAACAAGAGCGGTGTTGCAGAAACATTTCTAACATACGTCATGTTGTAAAAACCTTTGCAAAAGAGGTGATATTGCAGTTTTTTGGCAACAAAGGTCTTGTTACAGAAATATTTTGCAACAAGATTTCTTTTTTTGCAACAAAGGACTTGTTGCAGACTTCTTTGCAACATAGTTCATGTTGCAGAAACATTTTTGCAATAAAGGTGATGTTGCAGAATTCTTTTTTCCCGGGCAGAGGCGGCGAACTGGTAATTGGCGGCAGCACACATGCCGGCGACACGGGACGAACAGTGAGGTGCAAAGAAGGGCTGGGTATGAGCAGATCCAAGCGGTGGCGGCCATGCACAGCTCGACAACGGCGATAGAGTCCAACGACGGGCGAGCCCGATCGCTTCCATGGAGCTTCGAGCCGGCATCGCTGATGTCGCAAGGGCTGTGTCGTTAGAGGCGGCGGCGCGGCGAGTGGAGCGAGAGGAAGATAGGGAGCGGCAGCAAGTACCTCGGCTGCGCGGGCAACAACCCTCAAGGATCCAGATCCTGCAACACAAGCTGTTGCGGTGGGCAAACTGCAACAAGAGCTCAGTTGCAAAAACGCAAGATATAATTCTAAGTGAGCCGCACAGGACATGCGTCGCACATACGAGACGGCGGACGCCCGCTTGCGATCCGCCAGCTGAAGGCGAGCGTTTTCCTAGAAAATACTACTTTTCTTTTTATATTACTTAAATTAGAACAATCAATTTCTTCCATGTCCCGAAACTTCTCATTGAGCCTCTCCGTTTAACTCAGCAATTTTGGGTTAGGGTAAAATCATGGTTTTCACCAAAATAAAAAAAAGAGCAATAAGAAAGAAAACTTAAGAATTCAAGCCCATCAGACAATCATGCACCTCCGATGGCATGTCAACAATCAGACATACAAAAACCTTTAGTCCTCAATTTTTCCCCAATACAAAATTAACCGTGGAACACCTGTGTGTGTGTGAAACAACAAATAATAACCTTTATGCCAGCAATGCATATTAATATTAGAAGATCAAAATGTGTTTCACTGTGTAACATTTCCATTGCATGTACATAACATGCTATGCATCAAATCTCCCTGCACAAGATTCCTTTGTCATGGCCACACTCGTATCCAGTGGTGGTGGAGTAGCCTAGGACGTGAAGCAGGGAAAGGGGCACAACATACCAGTGCGCCCGGTGACGACAGAGACACAACGGACTGCTCGGCCTCCTCGTCCCCATGATGCTTTAACTATCTTGGATATCTTTCAAAAAGAATGCCAATGAGGGCGTCACTTGGTACAAATTCATGACTTCAAAGAAACACAATAACCCATTAGATGGTTCAGTACAAATCATTTCTTCACTTGCAGTACCATGTAAACCATTGAATAGGCATGCATCACTCATCATTTCAAAAAGACTTCGAACAAAAACATTCAAGACCTCTGACTCCACAAAGACTTAAGAAATTAGGGTGCCTAAATCTTTATGCAGAACTGGGTACATCTTACTTATTAGTTAGCCAACCACCGTATCCAAGTGTCCCAATTACGTGAATACAATCAGTATCAATCATAAGTATGAAACATGAAACTTTCTGAAATGATAAGTACTTATTATGTCTCAAACTATACATATAGAAACTTGAGACTGCAGACATGAACGGTCGACTCTGAAACTCCACTCAAATCACCCCATTATCTAAGCATGCTCAGTTAGCAACAGTAAAACAAATTACAGAATCTGAAACCTCACACATTATTTAGAGAGTACCTTATTTTCTGTTCTTGTTACACTGGAATCAATGTACACTGAATGAAAAAGAAACAAACACTTCATTTGATATGGTCATCATATATGAAATAAGACAGTATGTGACAAACTATATAAAGCCATAGATTTTGATGTACTACTGATATTCGGCCATCCAAACTCATATAATAGTTGCTCACCTGCAAATCCTCCAGTAGTTGTGCTGACATATGAAACATCTTCTTGATCTCCCTTACCTGAATTCTATGATAACACAGAGCTGAACTCGAAAAATAAAATCACACCGCAGGACATCTACAGGCTATTTTTACACGAAATGAGACTCGAAAACACATACAAAGGAAAAGGAGACACCCGTTTAAATAAGCCATTGAAAGCAGGCTACGCATAGCTCGACATATCGCCTTCTGGACCTAGCACAATATCAACATTTCTTCGGGCCCAATCCTCTTTGCTGGTCTCAAATTAGTCATGTTAAATTTCACATAAATGTCCTTACAAGATTCACAATTCAAATCCTTTGTGTATTCTAACCAAGAAGATGGAATTCAATCTTCAGTGAGGATTGAATCCTAGTGCCATAAGTAATACATATATAAACATCAGTAGCATCAGAGATTGCTCACAAGGGCAACGCTGCACACCATGCTATTTCCATACTCAAGGATCACAAAATAACATCATATAAAGAATACAGAGGAAACCACATACAGGGAGCAAATCATCGTCTAGTCGACATAGAAATTAGTCTGCTACTTCTCTTTGTCAGCTCAACATTACCAATGTTCTTCTGTGCCATCAGCAGAAAAAAGAACAGAGAGAGAGATGAAATTCAGTTTGCATCCAAAGCTCCCTCCATTCCCCACGGCCGGAGGTCTCCCCGTCCCCAAAACATGCCTCCGCCAGCAGAGCACCCGTGCTTGCGATTCCTCGCTGTCAAAGCTCCCCGTTACCTGCTACCGGAGTTCCCCGCCAGTCCACGGTCACGGGCTCACAGCGACCTCGACGGGGCAGAGAGAGGGAGGGAGGCAGGGACAGAGGGAAGAGATGTACCTAGACAGCACCGGTGCCCTTGCTCAGCCGCCGCCGCCCGGATCCAAATCGCCACTGCCGCCCCGATCCAGGACAGTAGGATGAGATCCCGAGGACAGAGTCACGGTGGCAATGACTGCCATGGCCGAAGTGCAGCAGGCACGCCAGAGTGGGGCTCAATGGTGGTGGCCTTGTGTCAAGGAGGCGGCGGAGATGGCGGCGGCACGGGAGATCGGCAGCGCTGGGCTCGCTTGGAGGCGATATGGTGGAGGGGACTGTGGGGACGGCACGATTTGGGAAGATGGAAAGGACCGGAGCAGAGGAATTAGTGGGATTCAGGTGGATTTGATCCGCGTTGTGGGCGGAGTCGTGCGGATCGGGGGCGCAGAGCGCTTCGACGATTGGCAGACCACCGGCGTCTGCTGGCAGAACATTTGATCCTAGTCGTCGATCTGGTTAACAGACTATTGGCGTACAGTAGGATATGTGTAAGTTGATTTGATCCGAGGGCTCTGATTATCTTGTGTACAGTTTGTTGTGTGGTTTTAGAAGAACTTACGTTTGATGATCTTTTAATAGTAGTAGAGATAGAGATAGAGATAAGTACATTATCTCTTGATCTATTTTTTCCACGGAACTAACTTCTCAACAATATTCTCTATGACTATTATCATAGCTTTCTATCCCTTTCGTATGAATAAATTCTGTTCTGAGACATATATGTTCTTACACAATGGAGATGATTTAATGGATACTTGAACTATGTGCTATTCATTTTCAATTGTTATAGACACACACTATCATTTTGCTTCTGTATGATAAGTTTTTTGCGAGGATTTTGTATGATATGTTGGTCACACATGTATATGTTTGAGATGGTTTGTACTTTATTTCATAATATAGAGATGTTTTGTACTTACGGTAAAGTTTAATAATAGATCAGATCATTTTTACAAAAAAAACCCTACAATGCCTTTTTTGGAACCATGAACTCAAGCACACCTCTTCTCCTCTTAACTTTACCTCGTTTTACTTTTTTATTTTATTTTTGTGGATGAACTCATGTGACTTGTTTTCCTATACTATTGAACCCGGTTTATAGTTTTGACTATTCTAAGTCTATAATAACCAATAGTTATGTTTTTTTAGTCCACCAATATATTATTCTACGTTCTGTTCAATATTTTATTCACCAATCTAAACTATTAATTTCAGTAAAAAAGGAATCTAGAGTTCTATATGATTTCTGACGTACATGTTTAGAAACTCACTATTTTTTTGGTTTAGCTTTCCTCCTAAGTGGCATCATTATGATGTCACCACTTGGAGAATCATACATCTTCTTTTTTTCTTAGGAAGAGAAGCGTACATTTTTTACTACTCCATCTAGTCGGACAACTTCCTTATTACTCCTACTTGCCATGTTCATTTTATTTCTTCAGGTTGGATCCTTTCGATCTAAAATTCTCTTCATCGGCGGCGGTTGCTGTTCTAGGCCGTTGGTCCTATGGGACCTTAGCATGACGACTTCCCGACTGTCCACTACAACAAGTTGTGTCCGGCTCCGGCGAGGGAGGGGCGATGACGGGGCGCGCCTTCGGCTCGCTTCAGTGATTGTAGTCGTCGCTAGGTAGTATATCAATCTGTAATTTTTATTTTTTTCTGGTGTTCGTTGTACTAACATGATTAAAGGTGAATAGATCGACAGTTAGCAGACGACAAAGACCATATTTGCCGTCCGTTAGCAGACGGCAAAGAAATGACAGACGGCAAATTCCCTGATTCCAGTAGTGCTATTAGAAAGTCATATCATAAACAAATGCAGCAGTCGTCGAGAAGTACAAGTAGTAATAAATATTCAGCATGGTTTGTCCCATTATCTCTTGATCTGTTTTTCCCACCGAACTATATTTTCAACAATATTCTCTATGACTATTATCATAGCTTTCTATCCCTTTCGTACTGATAAATTCTGTTCTGAGACATATATGTTCTTACACAATTGAGATGATTTAATGGATACTTGAACTATGTGCTATTCATTTTCAATTGTTATAGGCACACTATCATTTTGCTTCTGTATGATAATTTTTTGCGAGGATTCTGTATGATTTGTTGGTCACACATGTACCACAATACTGAATATCTTGCATGTATTGATCCTTACTCGTTCTGGCGGCAATAGTGCTCATTTGGTGGACTTGGAATCTCAATGTAATGTATATGTTTGAGATGGTTTGTTCTTTATTTCATATAGAGCCGTTTTGTACTTCCGGTAAAGTTTAATAACAGATCAGATCATTTTTGCAAAAAAAAAGAGAGAAAAAACTACAATGCCTTGTTAGGAACCAAGAACTCAAGCACAACTTTTCTCCTCTTAACTTTAACTCATTCTACTTTTCTTTTGCGGATGAACTCATGTGATTTGTTTTCCTATACTATTGAACCCGATTTTATAGTTTTGACTATTCTAAGTCTATAATAACCAATAGTTATGTTTTTGTAGTCCAGATATATATATTATTGTACGTTCTGTTCAATATTTTATTCACCAATCTAAACTATTAATTTCAGTAAAATATAAATCTAGAGTTCTATATGATTTCTGACGTACATGTTTAGATACTCACTATTTTTTTGGTTTAGCTTTCCTCCTAAGTGATGGACGTGTTTTTCTTATTTTTGCTGGCATCATTATGATGTCACCACTTGGAGAATTATACATCTTCTCTTTTTCTTAGGAAGAGAAGCATACATTTTTTATTACTGCATATAGTCGGACAACTTTCTTATTACTCCTACTTGCCATGTTCATTTTATATTTCCGGTTAGCACGTATCAGGTCTCTCATCCCATAACGTGTTTTCTTTTCAAGGGCACCAATCACGCCCTGATGTATGTATATAACTGTACATATTTTAGATGTGTTATTAATTTTAATCTCTGGCATTAAGCTTTACAATAAACAGATGAAATATTTCAGCCCTATTTCTACTGACTGGTATTTAAAATTCCGGTCTATTTCAGCCTTATTTCTTCTGACTGATATTTATAATTCCACTCATTGTAATTCGAACATACATCAATCATCGCAAAAAATAGAAAATATACCATGATTCACTATTAAAAGTTTGGGAAATAGAAATATAAATTATTTGTACTTAGAGATCCACGTATTTTTGGCATGAGTTGCTGATGCATGAATTATCATGGGTAACATCTTTATTATGTAAAACGATTGTCTTGCCAATTTTTTTACCCCAAACTCATTCCTATATATGTACTATGTATGTACACATGTATTTTGTTTTATTTTAAATCCAAATGGAGAAGTTTTTATCCCAGCGCGAACCACTACAACTGAAAAAAAGTGAAGCACTAATTAATCAGGAGTTGGCTTCCGTATTGCAATACCAACACGCAAGCTTATGCATGATTGTCCCAATCGGACAGAATTTTTTAGTTCTTTTTTCTATATCTATATCTATACCACTATTAAAAGAGCAAACATAAACTCGCCTAAAGCCACACAATAAACTGTACACAGGGTAACTAGAACCATCCAATTAAATTGATTTAAACACATCCTACCGTCCATATTACATTAATGGTTTGCTAACCCGATCAACGTCTAGCTCTAAAATGGAAATCGAAAAGGAACCCCTTGTCCGTCCAGGTACTCACCCCGCCGGAACTCGCAATCAAACATAGGGTTGGCAAACTAGGAAGGCACAGAAAAGAAGGCACTTGCAAAGGCGAGCAAGGTATTTTTGAATTTCCTCAAATTGATTCATCAATGAAGTAGTTGAATTGAAGTAAATGTGCCTACGAAAGAAGAGTTTTCGATATGGATATGCGAACAGGAATTTCTCACAATTTTTCTGGTTATGTCTTCTCCTCTTTGTTGGAAGATGAGTACACATCGGGTAATCCGCCCACGAGAGCCCAATCACAAGAGGCTCATACAGAGTAACCTATTCATAATAATGATGAGTATCCCTCATCTAGGGAAACATACATGTCCTATTTGAGAAGGAATAACAAAGGTGCAAAGAAAGGGAGAGAAGAGATAGATGGATCTGAACCTGGGCACCGAAAACATGTGGAAAAGGAAAGGTATACTTTTCACAGCCGACAAGCGGCGCATTTAAGCCCTAAAGAACTAGCTTCCTGGAAAAAACTCACTCGATCACCGGCTTTCTGAGATCAAATGTTCTGCCAACAGTCGCCGTGGTGGTCTGCCAGCGTTCATGTTGTGTGATCCCTACGGGCCCGCCCGCAACGCCCTGATTTGTGATTCGATTCCACCAGAATCGGTGCCTCTCCGCCCGTCCAAAAAACATTATGTGCCTCCCCGACCCTACTTTCGCTGGGCGCAATAACCATGGCGGCGGATCCGCGACGTCGGCGCCCGATTCACCCCAGGTTCTGCGGTGATTCCACCAGATCAGTGCCTCCCCTACCCTTCTTTCACTAGGTTGGGCGCAGCAACCATGGCGGCGGATCCTCAGTGTCCGCGGCCGCTCGATCACGGCCAGCGGCCCGATGTAGGCGTACCGGGTACAGGCACAGTCTGCTGCTCTGCCCCGCGCTCCTTCCATGTATCCCCTGCGCATCCGGTGTCCAGACGCTTCTTCCACTCTGGCCTAGGTAAGCCCCTCTGCTCTGCTCTCTGTCATGCGCACGCCAGTGTGCGGCGGTTATTGAGCCGCAGTGAATCATATTCTAGCCATGTCAAGTTCTAGGGTTCTTGTCTCTGCATACAATTCGATTTTGCAGGCGTGGTTCCTTGTTGTTCTAGGCTGATTCAGATTTTTTTCTTCCGATTCACCACTTGGACATGATCCAGAAATGCACTGTTGTTTCAGGTCTTGTTGTTTGGATGGACTGTTGACAGAAGTGCTATCCATTTAGGTATTCGCGCGAGTACAAATCATAAGCAGACTCCACTCCTCCGTGGATGTTCAGGTTGCAGGCTCAAGCTTTATCAGGGCCTTGACTATTGTTTATTACATAATTGTCCAACACAGTGCCTCATGCTAGCCGGCCTGGTTGATGATGCCTATCTCCCTTATAATCAGAAACGAAATAGCTTATCCCTTATATTCAGGGACGGAATAACTTAGGCGTGTCGTCCGCGACAAAACAAGTTCATGGCATTTTGTCTTCAAATTAGACGTTATACGTCCCTGCAATATGTGTGTCAAATGCCCCAAAGTGGATTTGTGATCTCACTTTCCTACTGCACGGTCATTTACTCTCTGCACATAGAATCTCTCTAAATTAACAAAACCTATTAATACCCCCCTCTAACTGTTATATCTTAAGTTGCTTCTCCATAACTATTTGTGTGTCTACAGCTGTTATATCCTACGTTACTCTGACAATTTTTCTCCCAAGTGATGTGCTTTGTGTGTATAACTGTACCTTATTTTGTACCGTCGACATTTCTAAATTATTTTGCAGTGGCTTACGAGGGCAGCAGCTTCACATCACCACACCGCCCTAGGATTGATTTTCTTCCATTGCATGAAGTGCAATTGCTGCCTTGGAATGAGACTATCAGAACACAGATGTCGGGAGAAGGGGCTAGAGACAAACTGTCCAATTTGCGGTGACTTCCTATTCACATCAATTGCTGCAGTTAGAGCTCTTCCTTGTGGTCACTTCATGCATTCAACTTGCTTTCAGGTATTAGCAAGTAAAATAATAATTTTCCTTTTCTGATAATATATATCTGGCCACTAGCTGTCAAAAATGGTTCTGACAATTGTCAACCCCAGGCATGCGTCCTATCTCCATCTTTAGTCCCGTGATTTGTTTTCATATCACAGTGAAAACTATTATTCATTCTATTTTGCTCTTCATCTACAGGGCATTCCACTAGCTCATAAGTGATTTATCATAAAGCATGAAACAGGCACATTTTTCATTACTTTGATACTGAAAGCCTATACCTCAATTCGAGAGTACTCAAAAACAAATAATTTATCTGTGCAGTTGTATTGTATGATTATTCTCCACGGACAATACAGTTCCGATTCCTGATGCTCAAGGGTGACTTTACTTGTGCTCTTGTTATTTAAAATCGCTCCTAAGATGCAAAGTGAAGACTGCTTTAGTATTTGGGGAGTACACAGTCGGATATTTGGCTCAAGTCATGTTGAGTGACTGAATGTAATAGACAAACTTCACAGGTATTGGTACCTGAAAAAAGAAGAGGAAACATTGTAAATCGTTGTTATTATATGGGATGCCAATCGAGAAGTGCCAGTTTCATTTTGACTTGTTTGAGATCTAGCTTCCGATCAGTTTGCTCATGTGAAACTATTTTGTCCAATACTTTAATGTTACCATGGTAGTCTCAGAATAGTATGGACATTCTGATGTTCTTCTGTGGTTAGTTATTCCTTGAAGTGTGGGCTACATGCTGTAGAGGTAACAAAACTGATGCTGATTTCACTAAAGGGGCATCTCTCCCGACTCCTCCTCCCGACCACGTGCGGCCGCCGCCGGGCCGCACCGGACGGCCACATCCCGACCTCCCCTCGACTCCCCGTGCATCTCCCTCCCTCCGCCGCCGCCGGCAACGTCGCTGGGCGAAGGCCCCGTGGCGTGGCGGCGGCGGACCTTCTCTGCCGTCCCGAGATCTGAGGCGGCGGCGGCTGATTTGGATCTCCCTCCCGATGAGGATAGTGGGCAGCGGCGGCCGGGGCGCGGCGGGGGGATTGGCTGGCTGAAGCACTCCGGGTCTTCATCGCATCACGAGGATTATGGCGGTGGTGGTCATCTCCTACCACTAGTAGAAAGCAGGGCTTTGGTCACAGCGCAATATACACATTAGTCCCGGTTGCATTACGAACCGGGACTAATGTGAGCATTAGTCCCGGTTCGAGCAGCTAAAGGCATTAGTCCCGGTCCAAATGGGCCTTTTAGTCCCGGTTTGAGACACGAACCGGGACAAAAGGCTTGTCCCGGTTCGTGTCTCAAACCAGGACTAAAGATTAGACCTTTAGTCCCGGTTTGAGATATGAACCGGGACTAAAGGGTGTGATGCCCTTTTATCCCGATTCGTGTCTCAAACCGGGACTAAAGGGCCCATTTCTCAAACTCTACACACACACACACACACACACACACCCCCCCGCGTGTATCGTCATTTTAGTTTTGAAAAAAATAAAAGAAAATGATAAAAACTTCAAAAAATAAAATCCTTCGAGATGTAGTTATATTACTACATCTACTAGTTAGGAAAAATAAAAAACTTAAATTTGGACATGTTTTGCAAAAAAGTGTCACGAAAAAGTAGAACGGCTATAACTTTTGCATACGATGTCGAAAAAAACGTATACTATATCAAAATGTTCAGTACCACGGTCACCATGCTGTTATGCTGACGGAACTCATCACTAGTAGGAAAAGGGGCTTTTACCCCGGTTTGTAAGGGCCTTTTGTCCCGGTTTTCGAACCGGGACTAAAGGGTCGTTACTAAAGCCCTAACCCTTTAGTCACGGTTCTTACACGAACCGGGACAGAAGGTCCTCCACGTGGCCGCTGCTGCCAGCCCAGGCAGGGGGGCCTTTGGTCCCGGTTGGTGCCACCAACCGGGACCAATAGGCAGAGCCTTTTGTCCCGGTTGGTGCCACCAACCAGGACCAGTAGGCAGGGCCTTTTGTCCCGGTTGGTGTCACCAACCGGGACCAATAGGCAGAGCCTTTTGTCCCGGTTGGTGCCACCAACCGGGACCAATAGGCAGGGCAACAAGTTCTCGTATATCTATCCGACACTACCGGCTACATATATACAATAATTATCTCTTACAATACAATCTCCTAATTAAATTGTAAGAACACAGGGTCCACATAGTATTCTCCATTTTCAGCAAGCACGTGGTCAAGGAAGAATGCCGCCAATTCCTCTTGAATTCCTCGCATACGATCTGGTGCTAGGAGTTCATCCCGCTTCCGAAACATCTAATTTGAAGAAGGGGGTCAATACATATATATATATATGAATAAATGAAACTCAACACAAATGATGGTAATACAATAAAATTGTGAATATTATTGCTTACGCACTTCATATTGTTCTTCAGTGTAGCCCCGCTCACAGGTCGTGTAGCGGATGGACTCGCAAACGTAGTATCCACAGTAATTATTCCCGGGTTCCTGCCACAACCACTTTACAAGAAATAGAGGTCAATCAAACTGATAAGCAAGCATGCTAAATGGTATTGATGAAACTAGCGCTTGAATCACTAGGAGATGCGCGGAACATGCTACTATAGTACTTACTTTCGGGTGTTTAAATTGCAGCTTCTTCGGCAGTCCCGGAGCTTTTGTGGTGAATTTTCTCCAAACCCTGCCAGACAAAGAAAACAATTACTTGATATCAGGAAATGAACAAAGTTGCTGATATGGTGGATAATGATCGATTTAACTTACTTCTCGAGCATTTGAGTCATGTTCGCATAGTCCTGGGGATCTTTTCGTCTCGAGTCTAAGACGGTTACTACTCCCTGCTCAAGCTTAATCTCTAGGAGAATATAGTGGAAGCTGCGCATGCATGCATAAGTCATCAATTACATTACCATAACCTGGACTAATAAGGGAAACCGAATATGCACAAGACAGTAACACTCACTTGAAGTTGTAAGGAAAGAGTATTATATCTTTCTTTTGATTTAATACCAACGATTGTAGCAAGTTGGCCTCGGCTTCTTTGGGATGTTTTTCAACCGTATATGCATCTATGAGATTTGTGTTAATGAACCCAATATCACCGATTTGTCTTTTCTTCAATTCGGCGATCTTCAATCTGCATAATATAGTGAGGATAATTATAAATACATGCAATGAAAGAGTTGACCTATATAGAGAGACTTAATGACAGAAGTAGTAATACTTATAGACAGTAGCAAGTGATCGTTGTTTTATCGAGGGCCTTTTGATTGTAAAACTGGAAGAAAATCCTCAAATGGAACATTCAGCAGTTCAATTCCAACGAGGTCATCCTCCGGTTTAACTCTCAGCGTCAAAGTACTCGTCCCATCAGACTCTCTGCAGGTTTTCATGTACCAATCATGTAATCTTCGCATCATCGTTGTTAGAGATCTTTCATCTTTGACGAGAGGCTTCCCGTAATGGTATTTGTGTTCGTCCACCTCCATGATTTCATAATGTACATCGTCGGGCAGGTAATCTCCAAGATTGCTATAACCGGGCACCATCCTCGGATCATTAGCGACGATGTCTTTTGACACCTTGAGCGGGGGGCACGATTGGTTCGCTTGTTCGCCGAGCTGGGCAATTTTTTTCCCAGCTCGTCGTTCTTTTAACCTTTGATCACTGACAGTACTTCCTGACCGCTCCGCTTCGGCATATGTCTTTGCAAGAATGCGCTCATAGTTGCCTCTCGGCGGAGACTTTGGCGGTTTTGTCAGGGCAGCCAGAGTGCGCTTTGCTTTCACCGGATCTACCTTCTCCTCCGGAGGTGGATGTTTCTTTGCTTTCACCCCTTCAAAGAAGTTTGTCACTTCGGCTCACACGATCTTCCTGGTTTCCTCCTCGGTCCTCTCATATGGTAACTTCTCTGGAGTCTTCAGAGAAGGACCGAATCTGTATTGCCTCCCGCCTCTGGCAGCTGTACTGCTAGACGCCGGCAGAGCAGACGGAGCGGCTACGGCTGTCTTCTTTCCTTGCTTACGAGGCGGAGGAGAAGGACTACGACGCGCCGGAGCAGCCGGAGCGGCGGCGGGTCTCTTCCGCCCTTGCTGACGAGGCGGAGAAGGAGGAGGCTGGCTGCTCTGGCGCGCCGGCGCAGGCGGAGAAGGAGGCGGAGTGCCGCCACGCGCCGGAGAAGGAGGCTGAGTGCCCTGATCACTCGCCGGAGGAGGAGGCGGAGTGCCGCCACACGCCGGAGAAGGAGGCTGAGTGCCCTGATCACTCGCCGGAGGAGGAGGCGGAGTGCCCTTACTCGCCGGAGCCGTCCAGTTCGGAAGCTTGATGAGCTCCTTCCGCCATAGGCATGGAGTCTTCAGAGCAGAACCCAGCCGAGTCTCCCCTTCACCGGTAGGGTGGTCAAGCTGGAGCTCCTCAAATCCCTCCGTTATTTCATCCACCATCACCCTAGCATATCCTTCTGGAATCGGCCGGCAGTGGTAGGTTGCGCCGGGTTCAGGAGGTAAAACAGAGCCAACAGCCACCTTGACTTTGAAGTTCTGCCATTCCGCCATAAGGTGGCAATGTTGAGACTCCGTGATAGCATCCACGGGGTAGCTAGTAGGAGCCGCATGCTCCAGCTGAAGCAGCTCGGTGGAAGCCACGCTGCTTCTCCGCTGAGATGGCGGTGTAGCTTCGGGGGCAGTTTCGGCATGTCGATTGCCGTCTTGTTCCTCTAGCGCTTGATCCCTTTCGTGCAGCTTCTGAATTTGGATCTGCTCCACTTTTTTCCTCCTCTCCTGGCTTTTGTAACCGCCCGCGTCCAGAAAACCAGCCTTCCACGGAACGGAGCCTGGCGTGCCTCGTGTCCGTCCAGGGTGCTCAGGATTCCCGAGGGCCATTGTGAGCTTGTCGTTCTCTCTGTCTAGAACGAACGTCCCTTCCTGCGCTGCATCGATATATTGCTGAATCTTCTTGACTGGTATTCTCAAAAGCTCGTTCGTCCAAACGCACCTCCCTGATACAGGGTCCAAGGTTCCGCCAGCCCCGAAGAACCAAGTCCGGCAACGGTCTGTCCAGTTCATTGTCTGTGGTTCGATCCCTTTTTCAAGCAGATCATTCTCAGCCTTGGCCCACTTAGGCCGGGCTTTGAGGTAGCCACCTGACCCCGTGCGATGGTGAAGCTTCTTCTTCGCAGCATTCTTCTTGTTTGTCGCTGACATCTTCTTACTCTTTTCCGATGTCTTGTGGGCCACAAATGCGGGCCAGTGATCTCTGATCTTCTCATACCGGCCGATGAATTCTGGTGTCTCTTCTTTGTCGACAAACGTTTTCAGCACATTCTTCCACCTCCTGAATAGGTCTTCCATCTTCTTAAGAGCATGAGACTTGATTAATTGCTCTTTAACTGGCTTCTCCGGATCCTCCTCTGGCGGTAGGGTGAAATTTGCCTTCAGCTCAGTCCAAAGATCATCTTTCTGCATATCATTGACATAAGACACCTCAGGGTCTTCCTTCTTAGGCTTATACCATTGGTGGATGCTGATCGGGATCTTGTCCCTAACTAGAACCCCGCACTGAGCAGCAAATGCATCCTTTGTCCGGATGGGTTCAATCGGTTGGCCGTCGCGCGCGATTGCTGTGATCTCAAACCTTTCATCCGAGCGCAACTTTCTCTTCGGCCCTCGTCTCTTTACCGCAGTTGTGCTCGATCCGGAGGGCTAGAAAAAAGAAGAAAGACGAGTGTTAATTAATATGTGTACATACCAAAACAATGAATGCATCAATTAGCTAGTCAGCACATGCTTAACTAATATATTTACCTGGCCGGACTCTGTTCGGTCACCGGAGCCGTCACCACGGGCTCCTTCTTGCACCAGCATTGGGTCACCGGAGCCATCATAATCATGTCTTTCCTCCTCCACTCTTCGATCACCGTAGCCTGCTTCTTCACCCTGTTCTTCCAGACAATCATTGTCGTTAAGATACGACAAGATATCACCTCCGGCTAAGATTATGTCCCCCAACACCTCTTCTGCTTGCTTGTCTCGTCCGTGCTCCATTGTTTCTGCAAATATTACAACATGGCAATTATTACACAAACATGACAACATGTGGATATATTAGTGCAAACGTAGACCTAGCTTATTCCGGGTTTGGGGTGGCCTCGGCAACGCTTCAAGGGTAGGGGCGCGGCGGGAGGGGGTAGGAGACCGACATCGTTTTTTCTAGGGTTTGGGTGTCCTCGAGAGTTTTGGTCGAGCGAGAGGGCCGGGGGGTGCTCCCGTGGTATAAGTTATCACGGTCGAGAGGGGGTATAAATATCGACCGTCCATCATGTCGAAGTTATCTGGGTGGGAGTTATATATATCGACAACGACGACATACATACATGGGAAAATAATGTTATCGGGGAGGGGGTATATCGCCCCCCCCACGTGTTGAAGTTATCGGGAGGGGGTTATGTCGACAACGACGACATACGTACATGGGAAAATAATATTATCCGGGAGAGGGGTATATCGACGACGACAGACCCGATAAAACATAAGAAAACGAAGAAGAAATAAAAAGAGGAGAAGAAGAAAAGGAATAGATGAGAAGATCAAAGAAAAAAAAGAAGAAAAAAAAGAGGAGAAGAAGAAAGGAATAGAGGAGAGAAGAAGAAAAAATAGAATTTTTTCTATTTTTTCTTCTTCTCTTCTATTCCTTTCTTCTTCTCCTCTTCTTTTTCTTCTTTTTTCCTCTTCTTATTTATTTCTCCTCTTCTTCCTCTCCTCTTCTTCTCCTTTCTTCCTCTTCTTATTTTCCTTTTTCCTCTCATTCATAAAAAAATGTTCAAATAGAAAATTTCGAAAAAAAGTAAAGGTTTTGCCTAATGCATTGTTCATATGAATATACAAACATTTGCATATTCTACAATAATTTATATCACCAAAAAAATCTATGAACAGAAAAATCCTAACTTTTCTAAAAATCTATATTTTGCATATATACATGAACATATATATACACAGAGAACATATATACATACATATACTCATACATTAACATATCATCATATATATGAACATACATTTTCTTTGCATATGCATATGAACATACATTTTCTTTGCATACGCATATGAACATACATACATACATTTTTCTTTCATATGAACATACATACATACATACATTTTCTTTGCATATGACCATACATACATTTTTCTTTTCATATGATCATTCATACATTTTCTTTGCATATGCTTTGCATATAAACATACATACATATGAACATACATACATACATACATATAAACATAACATACATACACAAAAAATTCTAAAAATCTGCCTAAAAAAATTATATGAAAAAAAGCATACATCATCCATCCATCCATATAATGAACATATACATCATCCATCCATCCATATAATCAACATATGCATATGAAAAAAAATTATATGAAAAAAAATTATATGAAAAAATTATATGAAGAGGATCGAGGGGACAGGGAGGAAAGGGGGTCGCCGGAGCCGGACCGAACGGGGAGGAGGGGCGGCGTCGAGGCAGGGGCGGCAGTGGGGGCGGGCGCCGGCGACGACGACAATGGTGGGGGCGGGCCAGGGCGCAGGGGCGCGGCCGTGCGTGCTCGGGGACGGGGCAGGGGCACGGGGCGGCGGCCGGCGTGGGCTCGGGCTCGGGGCAGGGGCACAGGGAGACGGGGATGGCGGCCGGCGGCGACGACGGCGACGAGTAGCGCGCGAGCGATTTGGGCAGCCTGGCGGTGGGGGCAACTGGCGAGGGAGGCGAGGGAGATGTGAAATTTTCACAAGTCCTGGTTATATAGCAAAGGCATTGGTCCCGGTTCGTGGCACCAACCGGGACCAATGCCACCCTTTAGTGGTGCCACCAACCGGGACCAAAGGTCCCTTTTCAGCAGCCCAAAGGGCGGGAACCGACGGCCTTTGGTCCCGGTTGGTGGCACCAACCGGGACTAAAGGGGGGGCATTGGTCCCGGTTCGTGCCACCAACCGGGACCAATGGCCTTGCACAGCGGCGTGGTGGTGGGATTTTAGTCCCACCTTGCTAGCTGAGAGAGAGCCGCACCTGTTTATAAGGTGCGGTGCGCCTGAGCTATCGAGCTCCTCTCTAAAGCAGGCTTACGGGCCTAACCTCTCTGTACATGCCTGTGGGCCTACTGGGCCTTCTGCGGGCCTGAATCCTGGCCCATGGATGGGTTTCTAGTCGTACTCAGGCCGTGGTGGCCCAGTAGGTGGCATAATTTTTATTTTTTGCCTTTTTTCTTTTCTTTTTTGCTTTATTTATTTTGTTTTGTTTCTACTTACAACAAAAAACTTATTTATTTTATTTTATTTTGTTTCTAATTACTTATTTATTTTACCTTATGATAATTCTTTTTGCTATTAAAGTTTCTATAAAAAAAAGTTCTTTATGAAAATTCTTTTTGCTGTATTTAGTTTTTTTGTTTTCTTTTTTGCTTTATTTATTTTGTTTTGTTTCTACTTACAACAAAAAACTTATTTATTTTATTTTATTTTGTTTCTAATTACTTATTTATTTTACTTTATGATAATTCTTTTTGCTATTAAAGTTTCTATCAAAAAAGTTCTTTATGAAAATTCTTTTTGCTTTTAATGATTTTGAACAGAAAATACTTCGATAATTTTAGTTGCATCAATTTTATATGATTTTAGTTTCAATAATAATAGAGGTTTCTTATAATGTTTTGAACAGAAAATACTTTGTTAATTTTAGTTTCATAAATTTTATTAAGTTTATTTTATTTTGTTGGAACACAAGAAGTCCGGAGTTGTAATAAGTTATTAAAAATAAAAAAGAGGCGCAATGCTCGTTGATTTGCTTCAAGCCTTTCGGAATAGTGTAGACTGCACTACACATAGCTCCATGCAGTCTACCTTATTCCTCAAGGCTTGAAGCTAAGCAACGTGAGCATTGCGCCTCTTCTTCATCGTCTCTGCACTCAGGGCTTATAAACCGCTCCTAGTGCCTCTGAGGTGGGACTAAAAAACTGCTTAGTAAGAAACTCTAGTACCGGTTCGTGCCACGAACCGGTACTAAAGGTGCTCGTGGGGCCACAGCCTCATTAGTACCGGTTCGTGGCACCAACAGGGACCAAAGGGTGGAATTGGTCCCGGTTCGTGCCACCAACCGGGACCAATGGCCTTGCACAGCGGCGTGGTGGTGAGTTTAGTCCCACCTCGCTAGCTGAGAGAGAGCCGCACCTGTTTATAAGGTGCGGTGCGCCTGAGCTGTCGAGCTCCTCTCTAAAGCAGGCTTATGGGCCTAACCTCTCTGTACATGCCTGTGGGCCTACTGGGCCTTCTGCGGGCCTGAATCCTGGCCCATGGATGGGTTTCTAATCGTATTCAGGCCGTGGTGGCCCAGTAGGTGGCATAATTTTTAATTTTTGGCCTGTTATTTTTCATGCATTTACTAATTATTTTGAGCTATAAGACCCTAAAATTGAAAAGCATTTCAAATGAACTCTGAAAAGGTTGAAAGGTGGCATGGTATCATCATTTCATCCACATAGCATGTGCAAAAAAGTTGAGAGGGTTACGGCAAAAACTAGATGCACTTCGTGTACAAAACGGACAATGGTATCATACTCGTCTGTTACAAAGTTGGCATGGTATCATCATAATAGTTGCGGGAGAAAGTCTTCACTTTTTCTTCGCTTGTGTCATTTGCTTATTGCGCCGTAACCATGGATAATCTTCATCGTTTATCAGGATGCTTGGGTCAGCCTTGACTTTGAAGGGAGGAATTTCATGAAACTTTTCATAATCTTCAGACATGTCTGTCTTGCCCTCCACTCCCACAATGTCCCTTTTTCCTGAAAGAACTATGTGGCGCTTTGGCTCATCGTATGATGTATTCGCTTCCTTATCTTTTCTTCTTCTCGGTCTGGTAGACATGTCCTTCACATAGATAACCTGTGCCACATCATTGACTAGGACGAACGGTTCGTCAGTGTACCCAAGATTGTTCAGATCCACTGTTGTCATTCCTTACTGTGGGTCTACCTGTACCCCGCCTCCTGACAGATTGACCCATTTGCACTTAAACAAAGGGACCTTAAAATCATGTCCGTAGTCAAGTTCCCATATGTCCATTATGTAACCATAATATGTGTCCTTTCCCCTCTCGGTTGCTGCATCAAAGCGGACACCGCTGTTTTGGTTGGTGCTCTTTTGATCTTGGGCGATCATGTAAAATGTATTCCCATTTATCTCGTATCCTTTGTAAGTTAATACAGTCGAAGATGGTCCCTTGGACAACGAGTACAACTCATCACAAACAGTGGTGTCACCTCTGAGACGTGTTTCCAACCAACTGCTGAAAGTCCTGATGTGTTCACATGTAATCCAGTCGTCACACTGCTCCGGGTGTTTGGAGCGCACACCGTTCTTGTGTTCATCGACATACGGGGTCACCAAGGTAGAGTTCTGTAGAACTGTGTGGTGTGCTTGAGACCAAGAATATCCGTATCTGCATATTATTGAGTCCCCTCCAAGCGTGCCTTTTCCAGTCAGTCTCCCCTCATACCGCGATTTAGGGAGACCTATCTTCTTCAGGCCAGGAATGAAGTCAACACAAAACCCAATGACATCCTCTGTTTGATGGCCCATGGAGATGCTTCCTTCTGGCCTAGCGCGGTTACGGACATATTTCTTTAGGACTCCCATGAACCTCTCAAAGGGGAACATATTGTGTAGAAATACGGGCCCCAGAATGACAATCTCGTCGACTAGATGAACTAGGACATGCGTCATGATATTGAAGAAGGATGGTGGGAACACCAGCTCGAAACTGACAAGACACTGCGCCACATCACTCCTTAGCCTTGGTATGATTTCTGGATCGATCACCTTCTGAGAGATTGCATTGAGGAATGCACATAGCTTCACAATGGCTAATCGGACGTTTTCGGTAGAAGCCCCCTCAATGCAACCAGAAGCAGTTGCGTCATAATCACGTGGCAGTCATGAGACTTTAGGTTCTGGAACTTTTTCTCTGGCATATTTAATATTCCCTTTATATTCGACGAGAAGCCAGTCGGGACCTTCATACTGAGCAGGCATTCAAAGAAGATTTCTTTCTCTTCTTTCGTAAGAGCGTAGCTAGCAGGACCTTCGTACTGCTTCGGAGGCATGCCGTCTTTTTCGTGCAAATGTTGCAGGTCCTCCCGTGCCTCAGGTGTATCTTTTGTCTTCCCATACACGCCCAAGAAGCCTAGCAGGTTCACGCAAAGGTTCTTCGTCACGTGCATCACGTCGATTGAAGAGCGGACCTCTAGCTCTTTCCAGTAGGGTAGGTCCCAAAATATAGATTTCTTCTTCCACATGGGTGCGTGTCCCTCAGTGTCATTCGGAACAGCTAGTCCGCCGGGAACCTTTCCAAAGATTACGTGTAAATCCTTGACCATAGCAAGTACGTGATCACCGGTACGCATGGCGGGCTTCTTCCGGTGATCTGCCTCGCCTTTGAAATGCTTGCCTTTCTTTCGACATTGATGGTTGGTCGGAAGAAATCGACAATGGCCCAGGTACACATTCTTCCTGCATTTGTCTAGGTATATACTTTCAGTGTCATCTAAACAGTGCGTGCATGCGTGGTATCCCTTGTTTGTCTGTCCTGGAAGGTTATTGAGAGCGGACCAATCGTTGATGGTTACAAACAACAACGCGTGCAGGTTAAATTCCTCCTGTTTGTGCTCATCCCACGTACGTACACCGTTTCCATTCCATAGCTGTAAAAGTTCTTCAACTAATGGCCTTAGGTACACATCAATGTCGTTGCCGGGTTGCTTAGGGCCTTGGATGAGAACTGACATCATAATGAACTTCCGCTTCATGCACATCCAAGGAGGAAGGTTATACATACATAGAGTCATGGGCCAGGTGCTGTGACTGCTGCTCTGCTCCCCGAAAGGATTAATGCCATCCGCGCTTAAACCAAACCATACGTTCCTTGGGTCAGCTGCAAACTCAGCCCAGTACTTTCTCTCGATTTTTATCCTCTGCGACCTGTCAGCGGGTGCTCTCAACTTCCCGTCTTTCTTACGGTCCTCACTGTGCCATCGCATCAACTTGGCATGCTCTTCGTTTCTGAACAGACGTTTCAACCGTGGTATTATAGGAGCATACCACATCACCTTCGCAGGAACCCTCTTCCTGGGGGGCTGGCCGTCAACATCACCAGGGTCATCTCGTCTGATCTTATACCGCAATGCACCGCATACCGGGCATGCGTTCAAATCCTTGTACGCACCGCAGTAGGGGATGCAGTCATTAGGGCATGCATGTATCTTCTGCACCTCCAATCCTAGAGGGCATACGACCTTCTTTGCTGCGTATGTACTATCAGGCAATTCGTTATCCTTTGGAAGCTTCTTCTTCAATATTTTCAATAGCTTCTCAAATCCTTTGTCAGCCACAGCATTCTCTGCCTTCCACTGCAGCAATTCTAGTACGGTGCCGAGCTTTGTGTTGCCATCTTCGCAATTGGGGTACAACCCTTTTTTGTGATCCTCTAACATGCGATCGAACTTCAGCTTCTTTTTTTGACTTTCGCATTGCGTCCTTGCATCGACAATTGGTTCCTCTTGATCTTCAGCAGCTTCCCCCCTTGCAGCATCATTGGGCACCTCGTCTGGTTCCTCTTGATCTTCAGCAGCTTCCCCCGTTGCAGCATCACCGTATTCAGGGGGCACATAGTTGTCATCGTCCTCTTCTTCTTCGCCGTCTTCCATCATAACCGCTATTTCTCCGTGCCTCGTCCAAACATTATAGTGTGGCATGACACCCTTGTAAAGCAGGTGGGTGTGAAGGATTTTCCGGTCAGAGTAAGACTTCGTATTCCCACATATAGGGCATCGACAACACATAAAACCCTTCTGCTTGTTTGCCTCAGCCACTTCGAGAAAATCATGCACGCCCTTAATGTACTCGGAGGTGTATCTGTCACCGTACATCCATTGCCGGTTCATCTGTGTGCATTATATATAATTAAGTGTCTCAAAAACCATTACAGAACATCATGAATAGATAATTAAGTGACCAAATTAATAGAAGTTCATCATCACATTAAAACCAAAGTACATACATAGTTCTCATCTAACAACATATATATAGCTCTCCAGAGCATCTAATTAATTAAACCATACATTGAAACTATGTAAAACATTTCAGTGCGAAAACAAATGCGATCATAATCGCAACCAAGGTAACAATTGATCCAACGACATAATGATACCAAGCCTCAGTATGAATGACATATTTTCTAATCTTTCTAATCTTCAAGCGCATTGCATCCATCTTGATCTTGTGATCATCGACGACATCCGCAACATGCAACTCCAATATCATCTTCTCCTCCTCAATTTTTTTATTTTTTCCTTCAGGTAATTGTTTTCTTCTTCAACTAAATTTAACCTCTCGACAATAGGGTCGGTTAGAATTTCCGGTTCAACCACCTCCTAGATAAATAAAATCTATGTCACGTTGGTCGGTATATTTGTCATAAACAATAAATGAACCAAATAGTTATAAAAAGGTAATATATACCACATCCGAATCATAGACAGGACGAGGGCCGACGGGGGCGGATACCAAAACCATCGCACTATGTAATAAGAAGGAATAATAAAAGTAACAAAATTAGACAAGTAACTATCTAAAGTAAGAATTTTTTTTCCTTTCAGAAAGAAGATAAGAACAAGAGGCTCACCATGGTGGTGCTTGCGACGAGATCGGCGCGGGCGATCGACGGCGGTGAAGACGGGGACGGGACGTGACGGACCGCTAAACCTAGACAAATCTCGGGGAAAATGGAGCTCGGAGGTCGAGTTTCGAGAGGAGAAAGATTAACTAGTGTGGCTCAGACATTTCATCGAACACCTCATGTGCATAGGAGGTGAGCTAGAGCACCCAAATGCCCTCCCCTCGCCGGCCAGAAAAAACAGAGCACTATGGAGTGCTCTGCTGTGGCGATGGGGTATATATAGGGAACTCTTTGGTCCCGGTTCGTGGCACCAACCGGGATTAGAGGCCTTTGGTCCCGGTTGGTGCCATGAACCAGGACCAATGCCCCCTTTAGTCCCGGTTGGTGGCACCAACCGGGACCAAAGGCCTTGTGCTGCCCCGCGTCAAAAGTTTAGTCCCACCTCGCTAGTTGAGAGGGCTCGAGAGTGGTTTATAAGAGCTGCTGCGCCCACCCTCTCGAGCTCCTCTCAACTGCAGGCTTTCGGGCCTAACCGTTCTCTTTGCCTGTGGGGCCTACTGGGCCTTCTGCGGGCCTGAATCCTAGTCCACGGATGGGTTTCAAGTCGTATTCAGGCCGTGGTGGCTTAGTAGGTGGCATAATTTTTCTTCTCTGTTTTTTGTTTTCTCTTTTGCTTTATTTTTTTGTTTTATTTCTACTTACAACAAAAAACTTATTTATTTTATTTCTAATTACTTATGTATTTTACTTTAATTATTTTATTTTTATTTATTTTACTGCTGCTATTTTTATTTAATTTATTAAGGTTTATTTATTTTAGTTACTATAGTTTATTTTATTAAGGTTTATTTACTTTTATTTATTTTATTAAGGTTTATTTATTTTATTTACTATCAAAAATGAACATAGATGCGCCCATAGAGAAAATTCAACCTAAATTCATAATAAATTTCTATGAAATTCAAAGAAATTTACTGTGAATTTGGGTCAAATTCCCTGTATAAGGGCATCTATTTTCACTTTGAGAGGAGCTCAACAAGGCAGAGAGGGACGGGCTTATAAACTGGTGTGAGCGCCCTTCGGTTGGCGTGGTGGGACTAAACACTAGCCGCAACTAGGACCAGCCCTTTAGTCCCGGTTTGTGGTATGAACCGGGACTAAAGGGTGGTGGGCCAGGAGCGTGGCCCATTGGTCCCGGTTTGTCCCACCAACTGGGACCAAAGGGGCCGGACGAACCGGGACCAATGCCCCCACGAGGCCCGGCAGGCCCCTGGCCGCACGAACCGGGATCAATGCTCGCATTAGTCCCGGTTCGTGATTGAACCGGGACTAATGTGAATATTGCCCTGTGACCAAAGCCCAACTTTCTACTAGTGCCTCTCGACACGGGCATGAGTATGAAATACCAATTTCAACTCTTAGAACATCTTATATGCTCTGTAGCGTTCAAAACATTTTTAAAGTCACGGTTCTGAGCCGTAAAGCATGGTGCACTAAACTATCAAGTAGTCATCATACTGAACTTTTGTCAAACGTTCATAACGTCTGCATCTGCTCCTGCAATAGGTCTGTCACCTAGCGGTGCATCAAGGACATTATACTTCTGTGCAGCAATGAGGAAAATCCTCAGATCATGGATCCAATCCGCATCATTGCTACTAACATCTTTCAACTTAGTTTTCTCTAGGATCATATCAAAAATAAACACAGGGAAGCAACAACGCGAGCTATTGCTCTACAACATAATTTGCAAAAATACTATCAGGAGTAAGTTCATGATAAATTTAAGTTCAATTAATCATATTACTTAAGAACTCCCACTTAGATAGACATCCCTCTAATCCTCTAAGTGATCACGTGATCCATATCAACTAAACCATGTCCGATCATCACGTGAGATGGAGTAGTTTCAATGGTGAACATCACTATGTTGATCATATCTACTATATGATTCACACTCGACCTTTCGGTCTCCGTGTTCCGAGGCCATATCTGTTATATGCTAGGCTCGTCAAGCTTAACCTGAGTATTCCGCGTGTGCAACTGTTTTACACCCGTTGTATTTGAACGTAGAGCCTATCACACCCGATCATCACGTGGTGTCTCAGCACGAAGAACTTTCGCAACGGTGCATACTCAGGGAGAACACTTATACTTTGATAATTTAGTGAGGGATCATCTTATAATGCTACCGTCAATCAAAGCAAGATAAGATGCATAAAAGATAAACATCACATGCAATCAATATAAGTGATATGATATGGCCATCATCATCTTGTGCTTGTGATCTCCATCTCCGAAGCACCATCATGATCACCATCGTCACCGGCGCGACACCTTGATCTTCATCGTAGCATCGTTGTCGTCTCGCCAATCTTATGCTTCTACGACTATCGCTACCGCTTAGTGATAAAGTAAAGCATTATAGGGCGATTGCATTGCATACAATAAAGCAACAACCATATGACTCCTGCCAGTTGCCGATAACTCGGTTACAAAACATGATCATCTCATACAATAAAATTTGGCATCATGTCTTGACCATATCGCATCACAACATGCCCTGCAAAAACAAGTTAGACGTCCTCTACTTTGTTGTTGCAAGTTTTACGTGGCTGCTACTGGGCTTAGCAAGAACCGTTCTTACATACGCATCAAAACCACAACGATAGTTTGTCAAGTTGGTGCTGTTTTAACCTTCGCAAGGACCGGACGTAGCCACACTCGGTTCAACTAAAGTTGGAGAAACCGACACCCGCCAGCCACCTGTGTGCAAAGCACGTCGGTACAACCAGTCTTGCGTAAGCGTACGCGTAATGTCGATCCGGGCCGCTTCATCCAACAATACCGCCGAACCAAAGTATGACATGCTGGTAAGCAGTATGACTTATATCGCCCACAACTCACTTGTGTTCTACTCGTGCATATAACATCAACGCATAAAGCCAGGCTCTGATGCCACTGTTGGGGAACGCAGTAATTTCAAAAAAAATTCCTACGCACACGCAAGATCATGGTAATGCATAGCAACGAGAGGGGAGAGTGTTGTCTACGTACCCTCGTAAACCGTAAGTGGAAGCGTTATATCAACGTGGTTGATGTAGTCGTACGTCTTCACGATCCGACCGATCCAAGTACCGAAAGCACGGCACCTCCGAGTTCTGCACACGTTCGGCTCGGTGACGTCCTCGCCTTCTCGATCCAGCAAGAGGGGCGAAGTAGTAGATGAGTTCCGGCAGCACGACGGTGTGGTGACGGTGTTGGTGAAAAACAATCTTCGCAGGGCTTCGCCTAAGCACTACGAAAACTATGACGGAGGATAAACTAGAGGAGACGGGGTTGCCGGCACACGGCTTGGTGTTTCTTGATCTCTCTTGGGTGCTAGCCCTACCCCTCTATTTATATGTTGAGCTTTAGGGTCGAAACTTGGAGTAAAAGCCTCCACAAAGTCGGTTTCACTCGAAAGGCAAGAGTCCTTCTCGGACTCCAGGGCCAGACGCCAGGGTTCCCGGCGTTTGGACCCAGACACCAGGGACCCTGGCGTCTGGCCCCTGGACTCCGCAAAACTTCCTTTTGCGCTTTGCAAAAACCTCGTGGGCTTTCCCCTTTGGCCCAGATAAAGTGTTCTCGTGCCCAAACATTTCGGGAAACATCCAGAAGCCCTTCCGATGGATTCCGGAGATCAAACACTACTATCCACATATCAATCTTTACTTCCGGACCATTCCGGAGTTCCTCGTCATATCCGTGATCTCATCCAAAACTCCGAACAACATTCGGTCACCAACATACATAACTCATAGTACTATATCGTCAACGAACGTTAAGCGTGCGGACCCTACGGGTTCGAGAACTATGTATACATGACCGAGACACCTCTCTTGTCAATAACCAATAGCGGGACCTGGATGCCCATATTGGCTCCTGCATATTCTACGAAGATCTTTATCGGTCAGACCGCATAACAACATACGTTGTTCCCTTTGTCGTCAGTATGTTACTTGCCCGAGATTCGATCGTAGGTATCTCAATACCTAGTTCAATCTCGTTACCAACAAGTCTCTTTACTCGTTCCGTAATACATCATCCCGCAACTAACTCATTAGTTGCAATGCTTGCAAGGCTTATAGTGATGTGCATTACCGAGTGGGCCCAGAGATACCTCTCCGACAATCGGAGTGACAAATCCTAATCTCGAAATACACCAACCCAACAAGTACCTTCGGAGACACCTGTAGAGCACCTTTATAATCACCCAGTTACGTTGTGATGTTTGGTAGCACACAAAGTGTTCCTCCGGTAAACGGGAGTTGCATAATCTCATAGTCATAGGAACATGTATAAGTCATGAAGAAAGCAATAGCAACATACTAAACGATCAAGTGCTAAGCTAACGGAATGGGTCAAGTCAATCACATCATTCTCCTAATGATGTGATCCCGTTAATAAAATGACAACTCTTTGTCTATGGCTAGGAAACATAACCATCTTTGATCAACGAGCTAGTCAAGTAGAGGCATACTAGTGACACTCTATTTGTCTATGTATTGACACATGTATCATGTTTCCGGTTAATACAATTCTAGAATGAATAATAAACATTTATCATGATATAAGGAAATAAATAATAACTTTATTATTGCCTCTAGGGCATATTTCCTTCAGACACTAGGGAAACAAAACCTAAGTAAAAGATAAATAAAACGGAGGGGTTCCCACTCATCTTGCCGCTGACAAGGCCGCCGGATGGGGAAGAAGGGAGGACGAGGGTGTGTGTGGAGGAGATCTTTGGCGGCGGCTAATGTTGGGAATGGGTAGATTTGGTCAGGGTTAGCAGGATAGGAACATGATAGAATAAGGGCATCTTTAACACCGACCCTGAAACCACCCGCATACATCCGAACCATGTGGTCTGGACCGTGGAAGCCATCAAAGCGGTCCTGTATTGGTCTGGGGCATCAGTCCGGACCATGATTTTCCCACAAACCAGAATTAAACGTGTCGAGGGGGTGCGGTAGTCCGGACATGAGAAAGGACGGACTCTGACCCTCCACCCTGGCCCACCCAAAAGGAAGATGGAGCCCGCGCTTTTGTAGCAACCCCACTGTTTCTGCGCCAAAATCCCTCACTCTCTTCTTACATTTCCCGCTGCTCTCCACCCAATTCCCGCCCTTTTCTCCCACCCTCTCCTTCCTTCCGCCACCGACGCATGGAACCAAAGGAGAACCTGTTGGAGATGGAGGTGGCGGAGGTGCCAGAGGATCTGAGCATCAAGCTCGCCCAGAAGATCTGCTTGGCTACGCAGCAAACTCGCCACGTGAAAGCAAAGGCCACAAAGGAGGAGAAGCTCAAGAAGTGGATGGCCACCGGTGGTCCTGGGTGGCATCGGGCGTGCTATACAT
The DNA here is from genome assembly GCF_002575655.3 of Aegilops tauschii subsp. strangulata. Taxonomy (NCBI): domain Eukaryota; kingdom Viridiplantae; phylum Streptophyta; class Magnoliopsida; order Poales; family Poaceae; genus Aegilops; species Aegilops tauschii. Next base: position 588,197,486 of record NC_053041.3, read on the forward strand.
GGTGGACATCGCGGCGGTGTATGCGGTGCCCAAACGGGCGCGCCCACGATACAAACGGTGTCGTGGCCGAAGCATTACAAGCCTCCGTACTTCTACGCTGCCAAGCAGCTCCAAACCCCCGCTGGGAAGGTGTCTTACATCGTTGACTTAAACCCAGTGCCACTCTTCTCCGAGTTTTCTTTGCCGCAGCTCGTCCGGGAGCGGACAACGGGCGGGGAGCAGATGGGTGCCTGCACGCTGTTTGCTGCAATGCCTAGAGCGGGGGAGCCGACATATGATGAGAAGGACATGGAGATGCTCAACATCATCCATGACGAAGGCGAAGGAGGAGGATGTGGCTATGAGGACGAGCAGGTGGAAGACTCGGATCTCACCCAGTCCGACAACTACCGGCAGCAGCTGTCCTACACCTAGGCGGGCACGCAACAGTCCTACACCCAGGTATGCTTAGTTTTGATGCTCACTGGCCGAATATGCTTAGATTTATTGCTCACTAGTCGGATATGCATTGTTGACAATGTTTCTTTGTAGCCTTATCGTGCTTGTTTGGTGTATAAGTTGGAGAAGAAAAACATCACTGTCATCATTGTTGGTTGAATTTGAATGAGCAACCGAAGTGGAACCTTTTCGTAGCCAAGACCGCCACCCAAGCCATCCAGGAAGAAACAAGTGACCCTAACGACCAAACCCAAGAACCGCCGAAGAAGGTTAGAAGATTTTTACCGGGGAAGAAGTGGGAGGAGGAGAGGGCGAAGCGAGAAGGTGGCGGCCAAGCTGGCGGAGAGGTTCAAGGACATCTTGGCGAAGAAGGAGGAGGCATGCATGAAGAACTCAAACATTAAGGAGGGGCAAAGGGTGGAGAGCTTCAAATTGTTGATGGAGGCGAGAGGACAAGAAGCTCAAGTTCGAAGAGAGGAGGACCATGATCGAAGAGGAAGGCCGAGCTCGAGGAAAAGAATAATCGTGCAATCCGTCTGCTACCAGATGTTGCAGGTGAGTTGATAGATGCGGACAATGAGGATGCGGCGGAGGCAGAGGCTGCCTACGCGACGACGACGACACCTTGATCGGGGAGCAGATGGTTGGGATTGCCGGTCCGGCAGGGCAAAAAATTGCACGGACTACCAGACTGATGTTCTTTTGGATTCGGGCATGTAAATACTAAGCACACGTGCCTCATCAGGCATGCGATTTGGCGCTGGTGCGATCTGGGGCACTGTGTGGATCGGACTAAATTTGAATTTCAAGTTGCCCTTTACTGGCGGACATATACATGATAACATTGGATGATCGCTTCCTTTATCCGTGTTCGTGTGTGTGTGCGCGCGTGCGTGCGTGCGTGCGTGTATGTGTGTGTGTATGTGTGCGCGCGTGCGTGTGTGCGTGTGTGTGTGAATTTCCTCTCCATCCGTCTCGCCTCCATCAACAATTTACGTCGTATCACTATTCGTCACTAAAATCTGTTTCAAATCGTCCACAACTAATGCCAATCTTGGATGCAAATGAACATTATGAGCTAAATCTCGTTGGAATAATATAAAACATTTATTTGCTCAGGTACACATCATCAAAATTTGTTTCAAATCTCAGCAACTAATGCCCAGAGTTGGATACTAAACTGAAATAACTTGTGAGCGAAGGAACTGAAGCAAATAATTAGTATATGAGGAAGAAATTAGGTGTGAAATCTATAGTATTGACAAAAATCCATACCCAATCTCCATCATAAATTGTGAGCGAAGGAAATGAAGCAAATAATTAGTATATCAGGAAAAAAAATCGCCATCATATGTCACTTAGGATCTCTCCATCACACAATGTTTCTAGTGCTATATAAATACATGTACATGTAAACGCACATCCATGAAAAGTACTCAGCATGGCCTGCAAGAGCACCATCGTCGTTGCTATCTCTGCTATCTTTATGTTGGCGCTCCTCATGTCTTGTGGTAAGAAAAAGAGATATGTTGCTAACTTCAATATACGAAGCTTCAGGCTAATGATCTCTTCCATATTTTGCTTCGTCCTTTTGACAATATGGAATAATATCTTTATTTTATTTGATTTACTTATCTAGATACAGTTCAAGGGGAGTGCAAAAGGACGGAGGTCAATACTAATTTACCATGTCGTAACCCCCAGATATGTCGTCGGTGGTGCTATTCCGGCAAATTCACCGGCGGCGGGTACTGCGAAATTCAGGGTGATAGAGCATTTTGCGTGTGCGTGGGTTGTACGCCGCCAACATAAAATTGCTCAAAGTGATCCAGAGCAAAGAAGATCTTGCACCGGAAGGAGTTATATCAGGGAGATCTGCGACTTTGCCCGCTTAAATTTTTCAAGCATTTCTTTTTCTTTCCTCACACGGGCGTGTAATAAAGTAGCACATTACCTTGCGGCGTATGGCTCACGGTCCCAGGTCGGCCGCCAAGTTTTGGCGGAAAGCCTGCCCGACGATGTAAACGTTTGGATGGCCAGCTTTGTTGCTGAGCCTGTGTGATTTATGGAATGGGATGTGTTCCATCTAAAAAAAAACATCAAATTGCTAGAGTTTGTATCGATGAGTTTTTTGAAAAATAAATAAAGTACATGTATCTATCAATAATGATGCTGAAAGTCCCCTCCGGCCAACCGTTATTTATTTTTCATGTCCCTGTAAAAATTGCCCCAAATCCCGTAGATACAGAGGAAAGGGCCCGGAATATGCATCGAGGAGCGTGGCTCCATGATTTAAGATAAATTGGTTAACACCATGTGCAAATAATTAACAGATTCAGCACACTTTAATTATTTGATCATTTGGTACCGACGAGGACTTCCTACCAAGTCTCTCGCAACATGTCTTTTCAGTCACCGACGAGGCCGGGAATATCCATAGTCCCGAATGACGAGGTTGGACACATTATCTCCTTGACCGACGAGGCTAGGAGACAGTACCTCTTTCCATGACCGACGAGGCCGGAACCCTTTGTCCTGACCGACGAGGCTGGACCAGCTTTGTTCGTGACCAATGAGGCCAAATCCATTCTTGAGGCTTTTCTATGAACCCGGTGCCGACAAGGCCGGATGTTACATACCAAAGGCCAACGAGGCTTTGGGCCATTCATATCTGCCACTTATATTTCTCAACACATCATGAGAATATTTTAGGTTCAAGACAACGACAATCGAAGCTTAGTCAGAGGTGTGTTATGCGGAATTTACCAGCAGATATAATTAACCGGATTGTCTTGACAGGCTCTCGGAACCAGAATCTCCACGATCATTGGATATTAGTCAAATTACTTATCCGTGGCACAATATATATAATCATATGGGAAATCACACTTTGTAATTCTCATGAGAATTGATAAATAAATGTTTCCCTATGTGTGATTATCTCTTATTTATTTTTGTATACTATTGCATACTGACACGCCGGCATTTTTATTGCCGTTACACATTAGGAAATACCTCTATCCGGGGACACTTCTTTTTCACTAAACAGAGACATCAACACACATATGAACGTTAGGACCCGAATCAATCCATCAAGAAGATGATTGAAATACTGAAAAAACAATAAGTAAATTACCATACCCATCAGTATTGCTAGCGGCCACCATGTTGACAGTTTTGGAGCTCATTTTCCCTCTACGGTCTGCACGGTCTAGGCATTTCTTGAAAAAGTGTCCGGACTTCCCACAGCTGTAGCACTCTAACTCAGCCTTGTTGAACTTCTTCTTCTTGACGGTAGTAGTCTTGATAGGCTTGCTGAAAACAGGTTTATTCTTCCCTTTGTTCTTGTTCTGTGGGTACCTCTGCACAATATTGGCGGTAGACTGAACCTCACCTCCTTTCTCAGTAGTGTCTTTAGCCCGAACTTTCTCTTCCACGTCAAGAGATGCAATTAGACTTTCAACTGATATCTCTTGTCTTTTATGTTTGAGAGTAGTGGCGGAGTTTCTCCATGAAGAAGGTAACTTTGCAATCATACACCTCTTAAAGTGCACACTGGTAAACTTATCCGAGCTCAGTGCATCAGTGAATCCAGCCATAATTCAGGAAAATGCCTACAACTAGGTTTTTGGATTGTTGGAATATTAGGAAAATTTGTGATTAATTCCAGTAAATAATTCATGATTAAAACAAAAACTAGCATGCAACAATCTAGCAAACTGGATGAACAGGAGAGCATGCACAATAGCATCACAAACGGAACAATAGCTACATAGATTGACATGATCAGATAACGAGGGCGTACTGTTTGTTAGCTACTGCAAGAACGACTATGTTGATGATGAGGTTGGCAATAATTTGTTGTTGACGGCGATGGAGACGACGATGAGTAGCGCCGCCCGACTAGGATGGAAAGCGACCCGTGATGACGAACTTGAGTAGTCACGTAGAGCGCTTCCGAAAAACCTAATTCATCCTCTCCAGGTGCAGGATCTCAAGGATGAACGGTTCGTGACACCTTCTCTCACGCCGATGCACACCGGCGTTCGGGATAGAGTAGACCACACTGGCGGCGTAACTTGCGAGACGAGGCAAAACCTAGGTGTTTTCGGTTTATCTTTGGCTGAGGCCAGTAACACTACTGGAATCAGGAACTTTGCCGTCAGCCATGGCTGCCGGCAAAGGCACACATGGCGGACGACAAAGACTTTCGCCGTCAACCAGCAGACGGCAACACGTCCGGCTAAAAAGGCTACGGCAAAGGCTTCTTTGGCGTCTCCTGGCTGACGGCAAAGATGCAAAGGTCTTTGTTGTCCGCCAGCCGACGGCAAAGAGCCTGGACGGCACACGTGTCAGCTTAGGTCCGTTAAGTGGTTAACGGCGTGCTTTGCCATCCGCCAGCAGACGGCAAAGACCGTTGCATATTTGCCGTTTGCCAGCGGACGGCAAATACCATTGAATCTTTGTTGTCCGCCAGCGGACGGCATAGCGTGCCACGTGGCAGCACCTGGGGGGCTGGGCTATTTGGTAGCTTTGCCGTCAGCTGGCTAACGACAAATATTCAACGTTCTTTGTCGTCCGCTGGCAGAGGGCAAAGCATCCAAATAGCCAGCCTACTGCCCCAGGTTGCACAGGTAGCTGACACGTGGCATGTTTGTCGTCCGCTAGCTGATGGCAAAGCTCTTTACCGTCTGCCAGCAGACGGCAAAGAGTCAATATAGCCCCTGTTTTTTCTGTTGTTTCTTGAATTCATTCAATTTGACAGAATTTCACATATATATATATGTTGGAAATATGCCCTAGAGGCAATAATAAATGGTTATTATTATATTTCTTTGTTCATGGTAATTGTCTAATGTTCATGCTATAATTGTGTTATCCGGAAATCGTAATGCATGTGTGAATACATAGACCACAACATGACCCTAGTAAGCCTCTAGTTGACTAGCTCGTTGATCAACAGATAGTCATGGTTTCCTGACTATGGACATTGGATGTCATTGATAACGGGATCACATCATTAGGAGAATGATGTGATGGACAAGACCCAATCCTAAGCATAGCTCAAAGATCGTGTAGTTCGTTTGCTAGAGCTTTTCCAATGTCAAGTATCTTCTCCTTAGACCATGAGATCGTGCAACTCCCAGACACCATAGGAGTACTTTGGGTGTGCCAAACGTCACAACGTAACTGGGTGACTATAAAGGTACACTACGGGTATCTCCGAAAGTGTCTGTTGGGTTGGCACGGATCGAGACTGGGATTTGTCACTCCGTATGACGGAGAGGTATCTCTGGGCCCACTCGGTAATGCATCATCATAATGAGCTCAATGTGACTAAGGAGTTAGTCACGGGATCATGCATTGCGGTACGAGTAAAGAGACTTGCCGGTAACGAGATTGAACAAGGTATTGGGATACCGACGATCGAATCTCGGGCAAGTAACATACCGATTGACAAAGGGAATTGCATAAGGGATTGATTGAATCCTCGACATCGTGGTTCATCAGATGAGATCATCGTGGAACATGTGGGAGCCAACATGGGTATCCAGATCCCGCTGTTGGTTATTGACCGGAGAGGCGTCTCGGTCATGTCTGCATGTCTCCCGAACCCGTAGGGTCTACACACTTAAGGTTCGGTGACGCTAGGGTTGTAGAGATATGAATATGCGGAAACCCGAAAGTTATTCGGAGTCCCGGATGAGATCCCGGACGTCACGAGGAGTTCCGGAATAATCCGGAGGTGAAGAATTATATATAGGAAGTCAAGTTTCGGCCACCGGGAAAGTTTTGGGGGTTATCGGTATTGTACCGGGACCACCGGAAGGGTCCCGGGGGTCCACCGGGTGGGGCCACCTATCCCGGAGGGCCCCATGGGCTGAAGTGGGAAGGGAACCAGCCCTTAGTGGGCTGGGGCGCCCCCCATGGGCCTCCCCCCTGCGCCTAGGGTTGGAAACCCTAGGGTGGGGGGGGCCCACTTGCCTTGGGGGGCAAGTCTCCCCCCGGCCGCCGCCCCCCATGTAGATGGGTTCCTGGCCGGCGTCCCCCCTCCCAGGGGGCCTATATAAAGGGGGGAGGGCAGTAGTACTACAGCCTTGGGCGCCTCCCTCCTCCCCTGCTACACCTCTCCTCTCGCAGAAGCTCGGCGAAGCCCTGCCGAGATCCCGCTACATCCACCACCACGCCGTCGTGCTGCTGGATCTCCATCAACATCTCCTTCCCCCTTGCTGGATCAAGAAGGAGGAGACGTCGCTGCACCGTACGTGTGTTGAACGCGGAGGTGCCGTCCGTTCGGCACTCGGTCATCGGTGATTTGGATCACGGCGAGTACGACTCCATCAACCACGTTCATTGGAAAGCTTCCGCTCGCGATCTACAAGGGTATGTAGATGCACTCCTTTCCCCTCGTTGCTAGTATACTCCATAGATCGATCTTGGTGATGCGTAGGAAATTTTAAAATTCTGCTACGATCACCAACAGTGGCATCATGAGCCAGGCCTATGCGTAGTTACTATGCACGAGTAGAACACAAAGCAGTTGTGGGCGTTGATGTTGCCAATTCTTCTTGCCGCTACTAGTCTTATCTTGTTTCGGCGGTATTGTGGGATGAAGCGGCCCGGACCGACCTCACACGTACGCTTACGTGAGACAGGTTCCACCGACTGACATGCACTAGTTGCATAAGGTGGCTAGCGGGTGTCTGTCTCTCCTACTTTAGTCCGAACGGATTCGATGAAAAGGGTCCTTATGAAGGGTAAATAGAAATTGGCATATCACGTTGTGGTTTTACGTAGGTAAGAAACGTTCTTGCTAGAAACCTATACAAGCCACGTAAAAACTTGCAACAACAATTAGAGGGCGTCTAACTTGTTTTTGCAGCATGTGGTATGTGATGTGATATGGCCAAAAGATGTGATGAATGATATATGTGATGTATGAGATTGATCATATTCTTGTAATAGGAATCACGACTTGCATGTCGATGAGTATGACAACCGGCAGGAGCCATAGGAGTTGTCTTTATTATTTTGTATGACCTGCGTGTCATTGAATAACGCCATGTAAATTACTTTACTTTATTGCTAAACGCGTTAGCCATAGAAGTAGAAGTAATCGTTGGCGTGACAACTTCATGAAGACACAATGATGGAGATCATGGTGTCATGCCGGTGACGAAGATGATCATGGTGCCCGAAGATGGAGATCAAAGGAGCAAAATGATATTGGCCATATCATGTCACTATTTGATTGCATGTGATGTTTATCATGTTTTGCATCTTATTTTCTTAGAACGACGGTAGTAAGTAAGATGATCCCTTATAATAATTTCAAGAAAGTGTTCTCCCTAACTGTGCACCATTGCGAAGGATCGTTGTTTCGAAGCACCACGTGATGATCGGGTGTGATAGATTCTAACGTTCGCATACAACGGGTGTTGACGAGCCTAGCATGTACAGACATGGCCTCGGAACACACGCAATACACTTAGGTTGACTTGACGAGCCTAGCATGTACAGACATGGCCTCGGAACACGGAGGACCGAAAGGTCGAGCATGAGTCGTATAGAAGATACGATCAACATGGAGATGTTCACCGATCTTGACTAGTCCGTCTCACGTGATGATCGGACACGGCCTAGTTAACTCGGATCATGTTTCACTTAGATGACTAGAGGGATGTCTAGCTGAGTGGGAGTTCATTGAGTAATTTGATTAGATGAACTTAATTATCATGAACTTAGTCTAAAATCTTTACACTATGTCTTGTAGATCAAATGGCCCACGTTGTCCTAAACTTCAACGCATTCCTAGAGAAAACCAAGCTGAAAGATGATGGCAGTAACTATACGAACTGGGTCCGGAACCTGAGGATCATCCTCATAGCTGCCAAGAAAGATTATGTCTTAGAAGCACCGCTAGGTGAAGCACCGATCCCAGAGAACCAAGACGTTATGAACGCTTGGCAATCACGTGCTGATGATTACTCCCTCGTTCAGTGCAGCATGCTTTACAGCTTAGAACCGGGTCTTCAAAAGCGTTTTGAGAAACATGGAGCATTTGAAATGTTCAAGGAGCTGAAATGGTTTTCCAAGCTCATGCCCGGGTCGAGAGATATGAAGTCTCCGACAAGTTCTTCAACTGTAAAATGGAGGAAAATAGTTCTGTTAGTGAGCACATACTCAAAATGTCTGGGTTGCATAACCGCTTGTCTCAACTGGGAGTCAATCTCCCGGATGACGCGGTCATTGACAGAATCCTCCAGTCGCTTCCACCAAGCTACAAGAGCTTTGTGATGAACTTCAATATGCAAGGGATGGAAAAGACCATTCCTGAGGTATATTCAATGCTGAAATCAGCGGAGGTGGAGATCAGAAAAGAGCATCAAGTGTTGATGGTGAATAAAACCACTAAGTTCAAGAAGGGCAAGGGTAAGAAGAACTTCAAGAAGGACGGCAAGGGAGTTGCCACGCCCGGTAAGCCAGTTGCCGGGAAGAAGCCAAGGAATGGACCCAAGCCCGAGACTGAGTGCTTTTATTGCAAGGGAAGTGGTCACTGGAAGCGGAACTGCCCCAAATACTTAGCGGACAAGAAGGCCGGAAACACCAAAGGTATATGTGATATACATGTAATTGATGTGTACCTTACCAGTACTCGTAGTAGCTCCTGGGTATTTGATACCGGTGCGGTTGCTCATATTTGTAACTCAAAACAGGAACTGCGGAATAAGCGGAGATTGGCAAAGGACGAGGTGACGATGCGCGTCGGGAATGGTTCCAAGGTCGATGTGATCGCCGTCGGCACGCTACCTCTGCATCTACCTACGGGATTAGTTCTAAACCTCAATAATTGTTATTTAGTGCCAACTTTGAGCATGAACATTGTATCTGGATCTCGTTTAATTCGAGATGGCTACTCATTTAAATCCGAGAATAATGGTTGTTCTATTTATATGAGAGACATGTTTTATGGTCATGCCCCGCTGGTCAATGGTTTATTCTTGATGAATCTCGAACATGATGTTACACATATTCATAGTGTGAATACCAAAAGATGTAAAGTTGATAACGATAGTCCCACATACTTGTGGCACTGCCGCCTTGGTCACATTCGTGTCAAGCGCATGAAGAAGCTCCAAGCAGATGGACTTTTGGAGTCTTTTGATTACGAATCATTTGACACGTGCGAACCATGCCTCATGGGTAAGATGACCAAGACTCCGTTCTCCGGAACAATGGAGCGAGCAAACAACTTATTGGAAATCATACATACCGATGTGTGCGGTCCAATGAGTGTTGAGGCTCGCGGAGGATATCGTTATATTCTCACTCTCACTGATGATTTAAGTAGATATGGGTATGTCTACCTAATGAAACACAAGTCTGAAACCTTTGAAAAGTTCAAGGAATTTCAGAGTGAGGTTGAGAATCAACGTGACAGGAAAATAAAATTCTTACGATCAGATCATGGTGGAGAATATTTAAGTCACGAATTTGGTGCGCACTTAAGGAAATGTGGAATCGTTTCACAACTCACGCCGCCTGGAACACTTCAGCGAAACGGTGTGTCCGAACATCGTAATCGCACTCTATTGGATATGGTATGATCTATGATGTCTCTTACCGATTTACCGCTCTCATTTTGGGGCTATGCTTTAGAGACTGCCGCATTCACTTTAAAATAGGGCTCCGTCGAAATCCGTTGAGACGACACCGTATGAATTATGGTTTGGGAAGAAACCTAAGCTGTCGTTTCTAAAAGTTTGGGGATGCGATGCTTATGTCAAGAAACTTCAACCTGAAAAGCTCGAACCCAAGTCGGAGAAATGCGTCTTCATAGGATACCCTAAGGAAACTATTGGGTATACCTTCTACCTCAGATCCGAAGGCAAGATCTTCGTTGCCAAGAACGGGTCCTTTCTGGAGAAAGAGTTTCTCTCGAAGGAAGTAAGTGGGAGGAAAGTGGAACTTGATGAGGTGATAGTCACCCCTTCCATACCGGAAAGTAGCGCAGCGCGGGAAGATGTTCCTATGGTGCCTACACCGACTGGGGAGGAAGTTAATGATGATGATCATGATGCTTCGGATCAAGTTACTACTGAACTTCGTAGGTCCACAAGGACACGTTCCGCACCAGAGTGGTACGGCAACCCTGTCCTGGAAATCATGTTGTTAGACAACGGTGAACCTTCGAACTATGAAGAAGCGATGGCGGGCCCGGATTCCGACAAATGGCTAGAAGCCATGAAATCCGAGATAGGATCCATGTATGAAAACGAAGTATGGACTTTGACTGACTTGCCCGATGATCGGCGAGCCATAGAAAATAAATGGATCTGTAAGAAGAAGACAGACGCGGATGGTAATGTGACCATCTATAAGGCTCGACTTGTCGCTAAGGGTTATCGACAAGTTCAAGGGGTTGACTACGATGAGACTTTCTCACCCGTAGCGAAGCTGAAGTCCGTCCGAATCATGTTAGCAATTGCCGCATACTATGATTATGAGATATGGCAGATGGACGTCAAAACGGCATTCCTTAACGGCTTCCTTAAGGAAGAGTTGTATATGATGCAGCCGGAAGGTTTTGTCGACCTAAGAATGCTAACAAAGTATGCAAGCTCCAACGCTCAATCTATGGGCTGGTGCAAGCATCTCGGACTTGGAACATTCGCTTTGATGAGATGATCAAAGCGTTTGGGTTTACACAGACTTATGGAGAAGCCTGTGTTTACAAGAAAGTGAGTGGGAGCTCTGTAGCATTTCTCATATTATATGTGGATGACATACTATTGATGGGAAATGATATAGAATTCTTGGAAAGTATTAAGGCCTATTTGAATAAGTGTTTTTCAATGAAGGACCTTGGAGAAGCTGCTTATATATTAGGCATCAAGATTTATAGAGATAGATCAAGACGCCTCATTGGTCTTTCACAGAGTACATACCTTGACAAGATATTGAAGAAGTTCAATATGGATCAGTCCAAGAAGGGGTTCTTGCCTGTATTGCAAGGTGTGCAATTGAGCACGGCTCAATGCCCGACCACGGCAGAAGATAGAGAAAAGATGAGTGTCATCCCCTATGCCTCGGCCATAGGGTCTATTATATATGCCATGCTGTGTACCAGACCTGATGTAAACCTTGCCGTGAGTTTGGTAGGAAGGTACCAAAGTAATCCCGGCATGGAACACTGGACAGCGGTCAAGAATATCCTGAAGTACCTGAAGAGGACTAAGGATATGTTTCTCGTTTATGGAGGTGACGAAGAGCTCGTCGTAAAGGGTTACGTCGACGCTAGCTTCGACACAGATCTGGATGACTCGAAGTCACAAACCGGATACGTGTATATTTTGAATGGAGGAGCAGTAAGCTGGTGCAGTTGCAAACAAAGCGTCGTGGCGGGATCTACATGTGAAGCAGAGTACATGGCAGCCTCGGAGGCAGCACAGGAAGCAGTCTGGATGAAGGAGTTCATTACCGACCTAGGGGTGATTCCCAATGCGTCGGGCCCGATGACTCTCTTCTGTGACAACACTGGAGCTATTGCCCTTGCGAAGGAGCCCAGGTTTCACAGGAAGACCAGGCATATCAAGCGTCGCTTCAAATCCATTCGTGAAAGTGTTCAAAATGGAGACATAGATATTTGTAAAGTACATACGGACCTGAATGTAGCAGATCCGTTGACTAAACCTCTCCCTAGAGCAAAACATGATCAACACCAGGACACAATGGGTGTTCGATTCATCACAATGTAACTAGATTATTGACTCTAGTGCAAGTGGGAGACTGTTGGAAATATGCCCTAGAGGCAATAATAAATGGTTATTATTATATTTCTTTGTTCATGGTAATTGTCTATTGTTCATGCTATAATTGTGTTATCCGGAAATCGTAATGCATGTGTGAATACATAGACCACAACGTGTCCCTAGTAAGCCTCTAGTTGACTAGCTCGTTGATCAACAGATAGTCATGGTTTCCTGACTATGGACATTGGATGTCATTGATAACGGGATCACATCATTAGGAGAATGATGTGATGGACAAGACCCAATCCTAAGCATAGCTCGAAGATCGTGTAGTTCGTTTGCTAGAGCTTTTCCAATGTCAAGTATCTTCTCCTTAGACCATGAGATCGTGCAAATCCCGGATACCGTAGGAGTACTTTGGGTGTGCCAAACGTCACAACGTAACTGGGTGACTATAAAGGTACACTACGGGTATCTCCGAAAGTGTCTGTTGGGTTGGCACGGATCGAGACTGGGATTTGTCACTCCGTATGACGGAGAGGTATCTCTGGGCCCACTCGGTAATGCATCATCATAATGAGCTCAATGTGACTAAGGAGTTAGTCACGGGATCATGCATTGCGGTACGAGTAAAGAGACTTGCCGGTAACGAGATTGAACAAGGTATTGGGATACCGACGATCGAATCTCGGGCAAGTAACATACCGATTGACAAAGGGAATTGCATACGGGATTGATTGAATCCTCGACATCGTGGTTCATCCGATGAGATCGTCGTGGAACATGTGGGAGCCAACATGGGTATCCAGATCCCGCTGTTGCTTATTGACCGGAGAGGCATCTCGGTCATGTCTGCATGTCTCCCGAACCCGTAGGGTCTACACACTTAAGGTTCGGTGACACTAGGGTTGTAGAGATATGAATATGCGGAAATCCGAATGTTGTTCGGAGTCCCGGATGAGATCCCGGACGTCATGAGGAGTTCCGGAATGGTCCGGAGGTGAAGAATTATATATAGGAAGTCAAGTTTCGGCCACCGGGAAAGTTTCAGGGGTTATCGGTATTGTACCGGGACCACCGGAAGGGTCCCGAGGGTCCACCGGGTGGGGCCACCTATCCCGGAGGGCCCCATGGGCTGAAGTGGGAAGGGAACCAGCCCTTAGTGGGCTGGGGCGCCCCCCATGGGCCCCCCTGCGCCTAGGGTTGGAAACCCTAGGGTGGGGGGGGCCCACTTGCCTTGGGTGGCAAGTCTCCCCCTGGCCGCCGCCCCCCATGTAGATGGGTTCCTGGCCGGCGCCCCCCCTCCCAGGGGGCCTATATAAAGGGGGGAGGGAGGGCAGTAGTACTACAGCCTTGGGCGCCTCCCTCCTCCCCTGCTACACCTCTCCCTCTCGCAGAAGCTCGGCGAAGCCCTGCCGAGATCCCGCTACATCCACCACCACGCCGTCGTGCTGCTGGATCTCCATCAACCTCTCCTTCCCCCTTGCTGGATCAAGAAGGAGGAGACATCGCTGCACCGTACGTGTGTTGAACGCGGAGGTGCCGTCCGTTCGGTACTCGGTCATCGGTGATTTGGATCACGGCGAGTACGACTCCATCAACCACGCTCATTGGAACGCTTCCGCTCGCGATCTACAAGGGTATGTAGATGCACTCCTTTCCCCTCGTTGCTAGTATACTCCATAGATCGATCTTGGTGATGCGTAGGAAATTTTAAAATTCTGCTACGATCACCAACAATATATATACACACATATGAAAATACTTTCGACAAGCATACCAACACATATACATACCAAATCATATCCCTGGCATATGGATATGATCATCCAACACATATATATAGCAAATGGTTTCATCCAACACATATACATAGCCAACATATCCAACAACAAGCATACAATGGTTTCATCCATACATACATATATAGGTAGCAAGTTTGACATTGTTCATCCTACAAAATCAAAACAAGAAGGAAGCATAAAGAGAAGAGTAGACTCCATCAACGCAAGCTTCCTCATCTAAAGCAAATCTGCAAATTGGGAAAGAAGCAAGTTAGAAGAAGAAGAAGAAGAAGAAGAAGAAGAAGAACAAGAAGAAGAGGAAGAAGAAGAAGAAGAAGAAGAAGAAGAAGAAGAAGAGGAAGAAAAGGAAGAAGAAGAAGAAGAAGATTTTTTTTCTTCTCTTTCTTTTTCTCCTCTCCTCTTTTTTATCTTCTTCTTCTTCTAACTAAGGTAGGTAAAAATGCCATTTTATTGCTAAGCTAGGTAAAAATGCTAAGTGTAGGTCATATTAGAGCTAAGCTAGGTAAATAGGTCATTTTGGAGCTTACTAAGGTTATTATGTCATTTTCGAGGAAAGTAAGGTAAGTCTATATCATTTTGGAGGTAGCAAAGATTATCATGACATTTTTTAGGAAAGAAAGCTAAGTGTAGCTCATTTTTTTAACTTAGGTAGTTATGCCATTTAGGAGGAAAGTAAGCTAAGTATGCATTTGTTAAGCAAAACACTAGAGAAGACTTACCCTCATCGCAACAAATGCGATGAAGACCGCAACTAAGGTAAAAATTGATCCAACGGCATAATGATACCAAGCCTCATTATCAATGGCATATTTTCTAATCTTGTTAATCTTCAAGCGCATTGCATCCATCTTCAAGCGCATTGCATTCATCTTCATCTTGTGATCATCGACCACATAGGCAACATACAACTCCAATTTCATCTTCTCTTCTTCAATTCTTTTAATTTTTCTTTCAAATACTCATTTTCTTTTTCAAATAAATTTAACTTCTCAACAAGAGGGTCGGTTGCAAATTCCAGTTCACATACCTCCTAGATTAAAATATCTCTATGTCAACTGGATGGCCATAATTGTCATAAATGCGAAATGCAACAAATAGTTATAAAAGAGGATTTACCACATCTGAATCATAAAGTGGGCGAGGACCGACGGGGACGGATATCAAGAGCATGGCACTATGTATAACAAACAATCATACAAAGTAAGAAAATTATACAAGTAACTATATAAACCATACAAGCATACAAGTAACTATATAAATCAAGTACAACATAAAAAATTTAATAGCTAGTAATAATCTGGTTCAATAAATGCTTCGGGATCAATAAATGCATCATCATCATCACTATCAGTAATTACATGCTCATCATTATCATTAATAAATGCATCATCATGTGGAAGGCCACCTCTACGTAATCTGTCAAGCATTGACAGGTCATCCGCATCAGTAACCTCTTCTAGTTCAGGCTCTTCTTGTTCCGGCTGGGGGGTGAAGTCGGGTTTACTATCGCTGTCTACTTCAATGTTCTGGGGTGAAGTAGAGCGGTTCTTGAAACGTTTTTTTGGAAACACGTGTTTCTTGGAAGAATTCTCCTTCATATGTGTCTGGGTTAATGTGAGGTACATAATCATCTTCATTGGGGGGAGGTGGTCTAACACATGGCGGCACTTCATAAACGACATCCCAACCTTTGAGATTAGGATCACTTTGACAGGCCCACGGTAGATAGAAAACTTGGGTTGCCTGTTGACCCATAATATAGACATCGAGAACATCCAAATGGGTTCTTTGATTGATTTCCACTAGCCCTATATGTTCATGAGTCCTTATAGTCTCCTTCGGCTGGAACCAATAACATTTGAAGACTACGACGTTTGGTGGGTTTGCACCATAGAATTGAAGTTCATAAATTGCTTCAACTCTTCCATAATACTCGGTATCTCCTTCGCCGATAACAGAGACACAACAATTTGTAGACTTTCGGTCGGCCATAGATAGCTCTTTGCCATAGGTAGGAAAGCGATACCCGTTGATGTCATATTTGTCAAATGAAAGGACCTTATAGTCCAAACCATTAGCGACTTTTCTCAATTCGGCGTCCATAAGCTCTGAATTAGCCTACAAGTTTAATACGAAAGGGATTGTTGCATTAGCCACAAGTTAGACGAAGAAATGAAATGGTCTAATGGAAATTACCGTTTGTTTGAACCAAGAGGTGAAACCAGGATAGCTGCCTCCATGCTTTGCCAGAAGCTCATACTCTTCGACGGAATCCTTTTGGATCACCGCTCCATATGAGAATTTGGCGATGTATCGACTGTATCAAATTTATCCGGGAATAAGAGCAGTTCAAAGGAATTAGAAGTTGCGAAACAATGTACTGAGAACTTACTCGATGTACAGCCGCACTTCTGTTAGGTTGTTGAAGATATATAACGAAATGGTCTGCCATTCTTCGAAATCCAACGTTAAGGAATTAGAAGCACCGGCTGGTGCGAGATCCCCTTTGAATTGGCTGAGGTTGGATCGACCCTTTTTAGGGTCGCCGGCATTGTACCGAGGCTTCGGATTATGCAAATGACAATTTTTTGCTTCGTAGTGTGTTGTCGCGAAGTTTGCCGCCTCCTCAGTAATGAATGCATCGGCCATCGATGCTTCAATTCTACGTTTATTTTTACATTTTGCTCGAAGCATCTTCTGCATCCTCTCAGTTGCGTAGCACCAACGATTCTGCACAGGCCCCCCAATCTTGCCTCGGTTGGGAGATGCAAAATCAAGTGCTGCATTGGATTAAAGAACCCTGGCGGAAATATCATCTCTAACTTGCATATCAACTCCGGCGCCAACTCTTCCATTTCTTCTACTAGGTCAGGCGATAGTTCTTTAGCACAAAGAACACGGAAGAAATAGCTCAGCTCTGCCAGTACTAGCCATTCATCCTCATGGATGAATCCACGCAACATCACCGACATTACCCGCTCAATCCATATGTGCCAATCATGACTCTTGAGACCAAATATCTTCAATTTTTCAAGACTCGCTCCCCTCTGTAGATTCGCTGCATACCCATCGGGGAACATCAACTGCATTTTCACCCACAAGATAATTTCCCTTATAGCTGGCCTTCCAAGATTGAACCATGCCTTTGGCTTTGTCCAGTTCTTCTTTCCTTTTGGTGGTTGCATGTTTTGTAACGGTCTATGACATAGCGCCTCCTGATCGACTCTTGCCTTAGGATTATCCTTTGACTTCCCATCTATGCCAAACAATGTACCAAAAAGTGCCTCGGCGATATTCTTCTCAGTGTGCATCACGTCGATGTTGTGTGGGCAAAGGAGGTCTTTGAAGTAAGGCAAATCCCACAAGCATGTCTTGTGAGTCCAGACGTGTTGCGAATTATACCCCTTGAAATACCCTGGACGCTCTGGATCTGGCTCGAGAGCGTTTAACTGATCCAGGATCTCTTGGCGTGTCAACGGAGGTGGTGTAGAGTCTTTCATAATGCTACCTTTGCTGAAGTTCTGCTTGTCTTTCCTGAACTTATGGCGAGGATGCAGGAACGGTCTATGCAAGTCGAAGCAAGAAAACTTGTGACCGGCCTCAAGCCAACGAAATTGAAGAGCTCCCTTGCATGTGGGGCACGGGAACCTTCCATGCACACACCAGCCGACGAATAGCGCATATGCCGGCAAGTCATGCGTCGAGTACATGTACCACACACGTATTATGAAGTTCTTTTCGCTAAAGGCGTCGTATGTCTTGAACCCCTTATCCCAGGCTTCTTGCAATTCGTCCTTGAGCGGATGCATGTACACATTCATATTCTTCCTCGGATAGTTCGTCCCTAGAATTATCAACGTCAGGAAAATGTTCTTTCTTTGCATAATCTGTCCTAGGGGGAGATTGAGTGGAATGACAAATACGGGCCATCAACTGTATTGGGTTACCGTTAGACCAAACACGCTGAACCCATCCGTGCTGATGGCGACTCGAGGATTCCTCGGATCTACCGCTTTGTCGTCATGTAATGCATTGAAGCGCTTCCACGCTTCATCGTCTGATGTGTGCACGATCATGAGCTTCCCATCTGCATCTAGTTGGGTTCTTTTGCCCGTTTTGTGCCATGTCATCTGTCTTGCCGTCTCTTCGACCATGAAAAGACGTTGAAGTCTTGGTACGATTATCATATACCGAAGAACATTAACGGGGATTTTGGTATGCGTCTTCTCACCCATACCGTTGTCTACCACAACATACCTGGATGACTTGCAAATGGGACAATAGTTCAAGTCCGCATACTGAAGCCTAAATAAGGCACATCCATTCTCACAGGCATGTATCTTCTCATAGGGCATCTTAAGAGCACGGAGGATTTTGTCTGACTGGTACAGGTTTGCAGGTAGTACGTGGCCTTTGGGTAGAAAACGTCCAAATATTGTCATCATCGTGTTGTAGCATTCTCTGCCCAAGTTGAATTGAGCCTTCAGAGCCATTATTTGTGAGATGCCATCCATGACAAAGCTCAGTGTGCTCGTGGAGAGGACGTTTCGAAGACTCCAACATTTCATTGAAGGCCTTTGCAGATTCCTCCATCTCATCGTCCGAGTCTCGAGCATCATCAAAGTCTTGCACCATGTCTTGCATCCCGGTACCATGCTCGTCGGTGCGACGATGAAGCACCTCGGCTCTGGCACGTTGGGCAGACTCGCCATGAAATGTCCACACCGTATAATCTGGCGTAAAACCCCAATTCTACAGGTGTTTGCCCATTTCATCCTCTGTCCTCTTGTGCCAATTGTTGCACCCAACATAAGGGCACCATGTTGTCCTCTGGCCATTTGCAAATGTGGCTCTCAGAAACCCCTTGGTTTTTGTTAACCATTCAGTGGTCATGTCTTTCTAACTAGTGTGACCGGTGTACATCCACGCACGATCAGTCATCTTGCCTAGCTACTGGACACATAAGAAATATATATATATCAGCATGTATATATTCATCAGTTAATGGAGTTTGTCACTTTTATTACGTCCATGCAACCTAGACGCTAATAGGTAAAGATAGGTCCTAATCCCACCCGAGTATGTGTAGATTGGGTTTGTTTTCCCATGCTCTGCTCCGGATCCGACGCAAAATTTCGGCAGCACCTCCCCGCTGTTCTCCTGATACACGTCTCAGCAATAAGCAGAGAGGATGTTTCCGGAGAACAAAAGGGAGGCACTGACGAAATTCTGCATCGGATCCGGAGCAGAGCATATGGGAAAACGAACCCAATCTACACATACTCGGGCTGTCCATGGATAACGTTGGACAATTTGAAATAATCGCGGTTATAAATATGCAAATGCATGCATATTTATAGATGTAACCCTTTCGAACGGGATACGCATAGTGGTCACGCATACTGATGATTGAAGACACCTATAGCTAGCAAGTTTCATTGGCACGAAGACCGGAACCGAGCAAATCAAGGGGGGAGGAGATGTCATCTGTGCTAACCCACGAACGCAGGGGCGGAGCTCATCGAACACTAGACCCTCGCAGCGACAAAAAAACTGCACATTTAAATCGAAAGATGAGTTTCATAGCAATATTGTTTTTTCTGTCAACCTAACTAAATATTTACAACAGGACGAGCGGGTTAGGGGTTCCTCGGCGTCGATAGAACCATAAATAGCAAGTATCATCGGTGCAAAATACATGAGGCGCTTGGCGTTGAACACTAGATCCACGTCCCACAAGTGACGCTGGGGCTCGGCGTCCCGCAACAATAGTTCTGGTGGCCGGTGACGGTCGAACACCTTGGCAAATTTGTCTGGCAGCCTTTGCAATGAGGATTAAAGCCAAGTTTTGAAAGTTCAAACAACCAAACTGAGTTGATTCAGTTTGGGTGTTTCAAGTTTCAACACTTAGCTTTCAATCATCATCTTAGAGGCTGCCAGACAAATTTGCGATGGTGTTCGACCGCCATCGACGCCGACAATTGTTGCTGCGGGACACAGGACCCCTGTGTCACGTGTGGGACGTGGATGTAGTATTCGACACTGACGGCCACATGTATCTCGCACTGACGATACTTGCTATTTAGGGTACCATCGACACCGAGGAACCCCCTAACCCGCTCGTCCCTGGGTAAACTGAATTAGCATGCATTCAATAAGCAAAACTACATCATCTCTTGCGTCCGTACATTGTCGAATATTATCACTAATACACCTCGAATACTATCTTGAGTATCGGATCCGTACCAAATATTTGATTGTCGCCTGTCGTGGCTAGCATAAGAGTTTGACCTGTATGATAATATCTGCAGACTTGACTGACGGTGGTTCTGCACCACGCGGGTCTTGCAACGATTTTCATACATGCATCACTAGTCTTGCTCCTTCATTATTGTTTTCTTGGTCTAGATCCTTGGCTGAAAGAGCTGGGTCATATTGCTTTTTCGTATCACCATAGGTACTATCGGTGCAAACTTTTCGGCAATCGTAGGTTATCCTCATTTTTCTGACAGGGTACCCCATTGAATGGCAGGTTCAACACCCCTCAAGTTCTGACCGCAGGAAAATGATCATCCGAACCTTTGCAAGAAATCGACAAATAAATCAGTAGCCACCAGAACGGTATTTACAACTCAGATCTGGGACCTTACTGAAAAAACTTAACCACGGCTCAGGACGGCCAAAAAGTAGCTCAGAACATGAGACCGGGTTGATAAGAAGAAGGTGGCTGTTGGGAATCGTAGCATAATTTTAAAATTTTCCTACATTCACCAAGATGCATCTATGGAGTATACTAGCAATGAGGGGAAGGGAGTGCATCTACATACCCTTGTAGATCGCGAGCGGAAGCGTTCCAATGAACGTGGATGACGGAGTCGTACTCGCCGTGATCCAAATCACCGATGACCGAGTGCCGAACGGACGGCACCTCCGCGTTCAACACACGTACGGTGCAGCGACGTCTCCTCCTTCTTGATCCAGCAAGGGGGAAAGAGAGGTTGATGGAGATCCAGCAGCACGACGGCGTGGTGGTGGATGTAGCGGGTCTCCGCAGGGCTACGCCGAGCTTCTGTGAGAGAGAGAGAGAGGTGTTGCAGGGGAGGAGGGAGGCGCCCAAGGCTGTTGTGCTGCCCTCCCTCCCCCCCTTTATATAGGCCCCCTGGGGGGGCGCCGGCCCCAAGAGATGAGATCTCAAGGGGGGCGGCGGCCACAAGGGGGGAAGGGGTTGCCTTGCCCCCCAAGGCAAGGGGGAACTCCCCCCCCCCCCCCTTAGGGTTCCCAACCCTAGGCGCATGGGGGGGAGGCCCAAGGGGGGCGCCCCAGCCCACTAAGGGCTGGTTCCCTTCCACTTTCAGCCCACGGGGCCCTCCGGGATAGGTGGCCCCACCCGGTGGACCCCCGGGACCCTTCCGGTGGTCCCGGTACAATACCGGTAACCCCCGAAACTTTCCCAGTGGCCGAAACTGGACTTCCTATATATAATTCTTCACCTCTGGACCATTCCGGAACCTCTCGTGACGTCCGGGATCTCATCCGGGACTCCGAACAACTTTCGGGTTTCCGCATACATATATCTCTACAACCCTAGCGTCACCGGACCTTAAGTGTGTAGACCCTACGGGTTCGGGAGACATGCAGACATGACCGAGACGCCTCTCCGGTCAATAACCAACAGCGGGATCTGGATACCCATGTTGGCTCACACATGTTTCACGATGATCTCATCGGATGAACCACGATGTCGAGGATTCAGTCAATCCCGTATGCAATTGCCTTTGTCAAACGGTATGTTACTTGCCCGAGATTCGATCGTCGGTATCCCAATACCTTGTTCAATCTCGTTACCGGCAAGTCTCTTTACTCGTACCGCAATGCATGATCCCGTGACTAACGCCTTAGTCACATTGAGCTCATTATGATGATGCATTACCGAGTGGGCCCAGAGATACCTCTCCGTCACACGGAGTGACAAATCCCAGTCTCGATCCGTGCCAACCCAACAGACACTTTCGGAGATACCCGTAATGCACCTTTATAGTCACCCAGTTACGTTGTGACGTTTGGCACACCCAAAGCACTCCTACGGTATCCGGGAGTTGCACGATCTCATGGTCTAAGGAAAAGATACTTGACATTGGAAAAGCTCTAGCAAACGAAAGTACACGATCTTTTATGCTATGCTTAGGATTGGGTCTTGTCCATCACATCATTCTCCTAATGATGTGATCCCGTTATCAATGACATCCAATGTCCATAGCCAGGAAACCATGACTATCTGTTGATCAACGAGCTAGTCAACTAGAGGCTTACTAGGGACACTTTGTGGTCTATGTATTCACACATGTATTACGATTTCCGGACAATACAATTATAGCATGAATAATAGACAATTATCATGAACAAAGAAATATAATAATAACCATTTATTATTGCCTCTAGGGCATATTTCCAACAGTCTCCCACTTGCACTAGAGTCAATAATCTAGTTACATTGTGATGAATCGAACACCCATTGCGTCCTGGTGTTGATCATGTTTTGCCCTAGGGAGAGGTTTAGTCAACGGATCTGCTACATTCAGGTCTGTGTGTACTTTACAAATATCTATGTCTCCATTTTGAACACTTTCACGAATGGAGTTGAAGCGACGCTTGATATGCCTGGTCTTCCTGTGAAACCTGGGCTCCTTCGCAAGGGCAATAGCTCCAGTGTTGTCACAGAAGAGAGTCATTGGGCCTGACGCATTGGGAATCACCCCTAGATCGGTAATGAACTCCTTCATCCAGACTGCTTCCTGTGCTGCCTCCGAGGCTGCCATGTACTCCGCTTCACATGTAGATCCCGCCACGACGCTTTGCTTGCAACTGCACCAGCTTACTGCTCCTCCATTCAAAATATACACGTATCCGGTCTGTGACTTCGAGTCATCCAGATCTGTGTCGAAGCTAGCGTCGACGTAACCCTTTACGACGAGCTCTTCGTCACCTCCATAAACGAGAAACATATCCTTAGTCCTCTTCAGGTACTTCGGGATATTCTTGACCGCTGTCCAGTGTTCCTTGCCGGGATTACTTTGTACCTTCCTACCAAACTTACGGCAAGGTTTACATCAGGTCTGGTACACAACATGGCATACATAATAGACCCTATGGCCGAGGCATAGGGGATGACACTCATCTCTTCTATATCTTCTGCCGTGGTCGGGCATTGAGCCGTGCTCAATTGCACACCTTGCAATACAGGCAAGAACCCCTTCTTGGACTGATCCATATTGAACTTCTTCAATATCTTGTCAAGGTATGTACTCTGTGAAAGACCAATGAGGCGTCTTGATCTATCTCTATAGATCTTGATGCCTAATATATAAGCAGCTTCTCCAAGGTCCTTCATTGAAAAACACTTATTCAAATAGGCCTTTATACTTTCCAAGAATTCTATATCATTTCCCATCAACAGTATGTCATCCACATATAATATGAGTAATGCTACAGAGCTCCCACTCACTTTCTTGTAAACACAGGCTTCTCCATAAGTCTGTGTGAACCCAAACGCTTTGATCATCTCATCAAAGCGAATGTTCCAACTCCGAGATGCTTGCACCAGCCCATAGATTGAGCGTTGGAGCTTGCATACTTTGTTAGCATTCTTAGGATCGACAAAACCTTCCGGCTGCATCATATACAACTCTTCCTTAAGGAAGCCGTTAAGGAATGCCGTTTTGACGTCCATCTGCCATATCTCATAATCATAGTATGCGGCAATTGCTAACATGATTCGGACGGACTTCAGCTTCGCTACGGGTGAGAAAGTCTCATCGTAGTCAACCCCTTGAACTTGTCGATAACCCTTAGCGACAAGTCGAGCCTTGTAGATGGTCACATTACCATCTGCGTCCGTCTTCTTCTTAAAGATCCATTTGTTTTCTATGGCTCGCCGCTCATCGGGCAAGTCAGTCAAAGTCCATACTTTGTTTTCATACATGGATTCTATCTCGGATTTCATGGCTTCTAGCCATTTGTCGGAATCCGGGCCCGCCATCGCTTCTTCATAGTTCGAAGGTTCACCGTTGTCTAACAACATGATTTCCAGGACAGGGTTGCCGTACCACTCTGGTGCGGAACGTGTCCTTGTGGACCTACGAAGTGCAGTAACTTGATCTGAAGTTTCATGATCATCATCATTAACTTCCTCCCCAGTCGGTGTAGGCACCACAGGAACATTTTCCCGTGCTGCGCTACTTTCCAGTTCGGAAGGGGTGAGTATCACCTCATCAAGTTCCACTTTCCTCCCACTCAATTCTTTCGAGAGAAACTCCTTCTCTAGAAAGGACCCGTTCTTGGCAACGAAGATCTTGCCTTCGGATCTGAGGTAGAAGGTATACCCAATAGTTTCCTTAGGGTATCCTATGAAGACGCATTTTTCCGATTTGGGTTCGAGCTTTTCAGGTTGAAGTTTCTTGACATAAGCATCGCATCCCCAAACTTTTAGAAACGACAGCTTAGGTTTCTTCCCAAACCATAATTCATACGGTGTCGTCTCAACGGATTTAGACGGTGCCCTATTTAAAGTGAATGCGGCAGTCCCTAAAGCATAACCCCAAAATGAGAGCGGTAAATCGGTAAGAGACATCATAGATCGTACCATATCCAATAGAGTGCGATTACGACGTTCGGACACACCATTTCTCTGAGGTGTTCCAGGCGGCGTGAGTTGTGAAACTATTCCACATTTCCTTAAGTGTGTACGAAATTCATGACTTAAATATTCTCCACCACGATCTGATCGTAAGAATTTTATTTTCCTGTCACGTTGATTCTCGACTTCACTCTGAAATTCCTTGAACTTTTCAAAGGTTTCAGACTTGTGTTTCATTAGGTAGACATACCCATATCTACTTAAATCATCAGTGAGAGTGAGAACATAACGATATCCTCCGCGAGCCTCAACACTCATTGGACCGCACACATCGGTATGTATGATTTCCAATAAGTTGGTTGCTCGCTCCATTGTTCCGGAGAACGGAGTCTTGGTCATCTTACCCATGAGGCATGGTTCGCACGTGTCAAATGATTCGTAATCAAGAGACTCCAAAAGTTCATCTGCATGGAGCTTCTTCATGCGCTTGACACCAATGTGACCAAGGCGGCAGTGCCACAAGTATGTGGGACTATCGTTATCAACTTTACATCTTTTGGTATTCACACTATGAACATGTGTAACATCACGTTCGAGATTCATCAAAAATAAACCATTGACCAGCGGGGCATGACCATAAAACATATCTCTTAAATAAATAGAACAACCATTATTCTCGGATTTAAATGAGTAGCCATCTCGAATTAAACGAGATCCAGATACAATGTTCATGCTCAAAGCTGGCACTAAATAACAATTATTGAGGTTTAAAACTAATCCCGTGGGTAGATGCAGAGGTAGCGTGCCGACGGCGATCACATCAACCTTGGAACCATTCCCGACACGCATCGTCACCTCGTCCTTTGCCAGTCTCCGTTTATTCCGTAGTTCCTGTTTTGAGTTACAAATATGAGTAACTGCACCGGTATCAAATACCCAGGAGCTACTACGAGTACTGGTAAGGTACACATCAATTACTTGTATATCACATATACCTTGGGTGTTGCCGGCCTTCTTCTTGTCCGCTAAATATTTGGGGCAGTTCCGCTTCCAGTGACCACTTCCCTTGCAATAAAAGCACTCAGTCTCGGGCTTGGGTCCATTCTTTGACTTCTTCCCGGTAACTGGCTTACCGGGCGCGACAACTCCCTTGCCGTCCTTCTTGAAGTTCTTCTTACCCTTGCCCTTCTTGAACTTAGTGGTTTTATTCACCATCAACACTTGATGTTCTGTTCTGATCTCTACCTCAGCTGATTTCAGCATTGAATATACCTCGGGAATGGTCTTTTCCATCCCCTGCATATTGTAGTTCATCACAAAGCTCTTGTAGCTTGGTGGAAGCGACTGGAGGATTCTGTCAATGACCGCGTCATCCGGGAGATTAACTCCCAGCTGAGACAAGCGGTTGTGCAACGCAGACATTCTGAGTATGTGCTCACTAACAGAACTGTTCTCCTCCATTTTACAGCTGAAGAACTTGTCGGAGACATCATATCTCTCGACCCGGGCATGAGCTTGAAAAACCAGTTTCAGCTCCTCGAACATCTCATATGCTCCATGTTTCTCAAAACGCTTTTGGAGACCCGGTTCTAAGCTGTAAAGCATGCCGCACTGAACGAGGGAGTAATCATCAGCACGCTGCTGCCAAGCGTTCATAACGTCTTGGTTCTCAGGGATTGGTGCTTCACCTAGCGGTGCTTCTAAGACATAATCTTTCTTGGCTGCTATGAGGATGATCCTCAGGTTCCGGACCCAGTCCGTATAGTTGCTGCCATCATCTTTCAGCTTGGTTTTCTCTAGGAACGCGTTGAAATTGAGGACAGCGTGGGCCATTTGATCTACAATACATAGTGTAAAGATTTTAGACTAAGTTCATGATAATTAAGTTCATATAATCAAATTATTTAATGAACTCCCACTCAGATAGACATCCCTCTAGTCATCTAAGTGAAACATGATCCGAATTCAACTAGGCCGTGTCCGATCATCACGTGAGACGGACTAGTCAAGATCGGTGAACATCTCCATGTTGATCGTATCTTCTATACGACACATGCTCGACCTTTCGGTCCTCCGTGTTCCGAGGCCATGTCTGTACATGCTAGGCTCGTCAAGTTAACCTAAGTGTATTGCGTGTGTTCCGAGGCCATGTCTGTACATGCTAGGCTCGTCAACACCCGTTGTATTCGAACGTTAGAATCTATCACACCCGATCATCACGTGGTGCTTCGAAACAACGAACCTTCGCAACGGTGCACAGTTAGGGTGAACACTTTCTTGAAATTATTATAAGGGATCATCTTACTTACTACCGTCGTTCTAAGCAAATAAGATGCAAAAAACATGATAAACATCACATGCAATCAAATAGTGACATGATATGGCCAATATCATTATGCTCCTTTGATCTCCATCTTCGGGGCACCATGATCATCTTCGTCACCGGCATGACACCATGATCTCCATCATCATGATCTCCATCATTGTGTCTTCATGAAGTCGTCACGCCAACGATTACTTCTACTTGTATGGCTAACGCGTTTAGCAACAAAGTAAAGTAAATTACATGGCGTTATTCAATGACACGCAGGTCATGCAAAATAATAAAGACAACTCCTATGGCTCCTACCGGTTGTCATACTCATCGACATGCAAGTCGTGATTCCTATTACAAGAATATGATCAATCTCATACATCACATATATCATTCATCACATCTTCTGGCCATATCACATCACATAGCACTTGCTGCAAAAACAAGTAGACGTCCTCTAATTTGTTGTTGCAAGTTTTTTACGTGGTTTGTAGGTTTCTAGCAAGAACGTTTTCTTACCTACGTATGACCACAATGTGATTTGCCAATTTCTATTTACCCTTCATAAGGACCCTTTTCATCGAATCCGTTCCGACTAAAGTAGGAGAGACAGACACCCGCTAGCCACCTTATGCAACTAGTGCATGTCAGTCGGTGGAACCAGTCTCACGTAAGCGTACGTGTAAGGTCGGTCCGGGCCGCTTCATCCTACAATGCCGCCGAAACAAGAAACGACTAGTAGCGGCAAGAAGAATTGGCAAACTCAACGCCCACAACTGCTTTGTGTTCTACTCGTGCATAGTAACTACGCATAGGCCTGGCTCATGATGCCACTGTTGGGAATCGTAGCATAATTTTAAAATTTTCCTACGTTCACCAAGATGCATCTATGGAGTATACTAGCAACGAGGGGAAGGGAGTGCATCTACATACCCTTGTAGATCGCGAGCGGAAGCGTTCCAATGAACGTGGATGACGGAGTCGTACTCACCGTGATCCAAATCACCGATGACCGAGTGCCGAACGGACGGCACCTCCGCGTTCAACACACGTACGGTGCAGCGACGTCTCCTCCTTCTTGATCCAGCAAGGGGGAAGGAGAGGTTGATGGAGATCCAGCAGCACGACGGCGTGGTGGTGGATGTAGCGGGTCTCCGCAGGGCTACGCCGAGCTTCTGCGAGAGAGAGAGAGAGGTGTTGCAGGGGAGGAGGGAGGCGCCCAAGGCTGTTGTGCTGCCCTCCCTCCCCCCCTTTATATAGGCCCCCTGGGGGGCGCCGGCCCCAAGAGATGAGATCTCAAGGGGGGGCGGCGGCCACAAGGGGGGAAGGGGTTGCCTTGCCCCCCAAGGCAAGGGGGAACTCCCCCCCCCCCTTAGGGTTCCCAACCCTAGGCGCATGGGGGGGGAGGCCCAAGGGGGGCGCCCCAGCCCACTAAGGGCTGGTTCCCTTCCACTTTCAGCCCACGGGGCCCTCCGGGATAGGTGGCCCCACCCGGTGGACCCCCGGGACCCTTCCGGCGGTCCCAGTACAATACCGGTAACCCCCGAAACTTTCCCGGTGGCCGAAACTGGACTTCCTATATATAATTCTTCACCTCCGGACCATTCCGGAACCTCTCGTGACGTCCGGGATCTCATCCGGGACTCCGAACAACTTTCGGGTTTCCGCATACATATATCTCTACAACCCTAGCGTCACCGGACCTTAAGTGTGTAGACCCTACGGGTTCGGGAGACATGCAGACATGACCGAGACGCCTCTCCGGTCAATAACCAACAGCGGGATCTGGATACCCATGTTGGCTCCCACATGTTTCACGATGATCTCATCGGATGAACCACGATGTCGAGGATTCAGTCAATCCCATATGCAATTCCCTTTGTCAAACGATATGTTACTTGCCCGAGATTCGATCGTCGGTATCCCAATACCTTGTTCAATCTCGTTACCGGCAAGTCTCTTTACTCGTACCGCAATGCATGATCCCGTGACTAACGCCTTAGTCACATTGAGCTCATTATGATGATGCATTACCGAGTGGGCCCAGAGATACCTCTCCGTCACACGGAGTGACAAATCCCAGTCTCGATCCGTGCCAACCCAACAGACACTTACGGAGATACCCGTAATGCACCTTTATAGTCACCCAGTTACGTTGTGACGTTTGGCACACCCAAAGCACTCCTACGGTATCCGGGAGTTGCATGATCTCATGGTCTAAGGAAAAGATACTTGACATTGGAAAAGCTCTAGCAAACGAAACTACACGATCTTTTATGCTATGCTTAGGATTGGGTCTTGTCCATCACATCATTCTCCTAATGATGTGATCCCGTTATCAATGACATCCAATGTCCATAGCCAGGAAACCATGACTATCTGTTGATCAACGAGCTAGTACAATTATAGCATGAATAATAGACAATTATCATGAACAAAGAAATATAATAATAACCATTTATTATTGCCTCTAGGGCATATTTCCAACAGTGGCAGCTCCCTAAAATAGCCAAAAAGCAGCTATAGGGCTACGGTCACAAAAAGAAACTCAATAGTTGTACGAGACGGCCGAAAAGCAGCTCAGAACTCGTGACAGTCGTTGAAGAGAGAAATAAAAACCGGAATCCACCCCGGATAGCTAAAAACAGCTTAGATCACAGGCGCGGTGCCGTCATTGGAGAAAAAGGGGACAAGAGCTCATCAGGATCACTTTCCAGGTTCATAGGTACTTGTATTGAGCTCATTAATGTCGTCAATCCTCATAATCCTTTGTCACATTGCGGTGTATACTGGCTTTCTTCTCTTAACCATCCTCACGTGGTTGTAAGATCCTCATCCGAGTGACTTGTAAGATCTTGGTGGTATGCTCACCGCATATATATGAGAATCTGATTCCCGAGACAGACGTGTATTCTGACTGATTCTTGCTTCTGACCAAAATGTTGCGGATCTGATTCTTGGGATTCACTGCCATATGTTGTCAATTCACAGCGTACTACCTTGTACCAATGTCTTATTGAGGAAGATTGGCTGGCTTGTGCTCGAAACTTTCATCGGACAGCTTGCTGAAGAAGACTGGGTATCATGCTTCAGAAGCTTACCCCCTTAAAGACTTTGCTGGGGAAAGACTCAGTACCTTATGCTAGAAGCTTTTGCGGTTGCTTACTGAAGAAGGCAGAGTACCTTGTACGGGAAATCATCCATGTATTGTACTGAGGAAGATAGATGAATCTTGCCTTGGAAGCTTCTCGGGTATCTTGAGAGGGAAGATTGGGTTGCTTACACCAGAAGCTTCTTATTGTGATATGCGGACCGATTTCCACATATATAACCATCTTAATTTTTTTTGTTATTGATTTCTTGTATGAAACGGGGTTTTGCAGGACTATCCTCCTTTCTGAGTACATGCCATATTTTTGCTTGCTTCCAGGTACATCGGGTGCCAAAATCATCCTCAACGAAAAATTAAACTTGTATCTGAGTCATACCTTTGATAATATTCTGTCAACCTTGCACACAATTTATCTTCTTGCTGATTTGATCATTTCTCCTATGAGGAGTGCACGCTGAGGGAGACTTGACACTCAGTAACATGATCAGATATCCCCCAGTCTGAATGCAGTCGGCTGATAATTCCATACTTTTGTGACGAGTGCACGTTAATGCAAACTTTATACTGGCATTCCGTCCAGGATTTCTTTTGTATTCAGATGAGCTATTTCCAACTTCACTGCAGTCTGCTGACAATTCCATTGTGTTTAGCTGAGTTTCCAAATATATGCATTTCTTGCTGACTCTTCGGGTCCGGTGTCGGCTGACGAGCAACTTTAATAGGGAGTAAATTTGTACACCGAAGGCCCAAAGAAAGAAGCAAAAGAAACGACTAAAACAAAAGCACACAAGCATATTACTAATATAATTAATCAAGCAATCATCACATATTACTGCTACTCACGCCATAAATGCATGCACAGCTAAGCACACAAATCGCGCGGAAACTCCGGTATTACGGTCTAATATGTTGTGGCGGTGTGCACGAAAATTATATCATGTGTGGAAGGAGTTGGCGTAACCGAAGCTACACCAAGCACTGGCTGAACAGTGGCTGGATCTGGATGGATACACAGGTGAGGACGGACTTGATGATCAAGTAGCGAGACACAAAATTCACGATCACATCATCATCAAGCGTACGAAAGGGATTCGTACACGTCCAAAGAATAGAATGACTGGGTAGGGTAGCGGTGGAAAAAGAAGGCTCGCTGGCATTGCCCTTTTCTGATAACCAAGATCAGTAAGGGTTGCCAGAGGGACGAGATGGATGGCATGATTCGGGATAGAAACAAGTCTATCACCGAAATAATATGGGAGGGTGGTGGAAAAATATATGCGATACCTGAGCATAACTCCTGCAAATGGTGTCTGGAACTCTGGGTACCAGGGCATCACTCTGCTGGAACAGAGATGACGCCGAACACCAAAGAGCAGACATGCTAAGAAGCGGGGTGCAGGCGGTGGACCGAAAACGGTGCCACCTACACTCACAAGATTAACCGTTAGTGACAAAATAATAATCTATATGCATGCTATGCGACAAACAAATGCAACAATCAAGTGCAACAAACCAACTGGGGTCTATACTACCACTTTCTAACGTTCGCGCGGGCTAGGGCATCCTACAGCCAGACCTGCTCTAATACCAAGCGTTGTGGCACCCCGGCTCAGAGAAAACTGGAACGCCCCATATTCCAGCCCAGAGATCAAGGTGAAGTCTTCTGGAATATGGCACTGCTTAGTATAGGACAAACCAACTCTCTATTACAACATGAATATGAATACAAGGGTTCCGATATTACAATGAATAACATCGGCACGGCGACACTATGCCAACCACGCTTGCTCTAT
Source organism: Aegilops tauschii subsp. strangulata (assembly GCF_002575655.3). Lineage (NCBI taxonomy): Eukaryota > Viridiplantae > Streptophyta > Magnoliopsida > Poales > Poaceae > Aegilops > Aegilops tauschii. The sequence continues at coordinate 588,229,334 of NC_053041.3, forward strand.
ACAAGCAGCATAGCAACTCAAAGCAGCGGAACAACTACTAGCAGTGGAACAACGAACGGCGATGATGGACTCCAATCCGCAAGGACTCTGGCTGGAACGTTTATCCTAGCTCGCGAACACAGGAACAACACCAAACAAGCAGGCAATCCAGGCACGACCTGCATGCTGGCATGACACGCCAGGTCAGTACATTGAATGTACTTGCAAGCTCACAATAACTAGAAGCATTCAAGACAAACAACAGCATGACAATTATAGGTTAAGCAGGAATTATCATGAGATCATCAGGATAACATGGCATGAACAACATGAACATAATACTGCTAGAACAATATGAGCATGACATGTACATATAAATCTGACGATACTATCATGCAACATGATGACACTTTATGCACCATTTATTCTGCTCGGGTTACCTCGTAACCATCACATGCATCACTTACCAACCTCAGACATCACACGATCATCTCAGGATCAAATCAAGCTTGCTATAAACAATACCGTAGTAATCATTAAATGACCACAAGGAGCGTCATCTTTACACACGATTCTCGCACAACATCACGAATATCCAACAACTCGGTATCCTCGATACCACGGTGATCATTCCCGGATCACAAACGGAACCACTCTGGGCTCAACGGGTTACTTCGTAACCAAACGGTGATCTTTCCGGCGATCACAACCATGCCCAACACTTGGTCTCAAACGGTGATCTTTCCGGCGATCACAACCAACTTATCTCATCACCGAACCGTGGTTGTTATTAAGCACATTATTATTATTGTTGTTGTTGACTCATAGTGTGACCGACACGAACTGGGCCCTTATCCGCGGGCACGGCTATCGATAGATTTAATATACACTTTGCAGAGGTTAGTACATTGTACCCACACCATGGAACCCATGGCCTCGCACTCCCATTCGGGTGGACCAGCGGCGTTCCGACAAAACCGTCCTACTGCCATGACACTCTCCCGGCCACTTCGACAAACTCCCCTCTGGGATAAGTCCTGGGTGGCCCCGTGTCTACCAAAGGCACCAACGGCCACCGTCGTGGCCAAACAAAACGGTCCCAAACGGGGACAAAAGCGCTTATCATCCAACTACGAGCACACAAGGTTATGTCTGCTTACCGGGCCAGGGTACCGCACGCCCATAACCTTCCCTCGTTGGAGGCACCGGTGAGAGGCACGACAATATACCCAGTTAGGACCTTCCCATAAAGGTAAGCGTGGTTGCACTGGTCAGCTCGATATGGTGGCACCATGACTCACCAAACAGTTGTTCAAGTTCAATTTAATCCGGTTAAACTTGAATGCAATATGCTGAGCCATGATAAAATAACATGATGCAATTACAATGCATGAACATGCTATCAACATAAGCACGGGGTGCAACATAACTATCCACCATATCCACAATGAATCATATCCAACTGAGCATAGTATAATGACGATGCATGAATATCACAAGTACAACACTACTCATAGAAACCTAGCATGACCACTAGCATCAACAATAAATATCATGCAAGACATATCAAGAATGCTACCATGCAATCATTTAACCAACTGGATGCAATGGAACATGCATAACGACGACACTCGGAACAGACGATAGTCATGCACCGAAGGCCATCACCAACATCAACATGTACTACTGGCAAGCATAAGCATATGAAAGTAATACTAGCAACTAGTACAAGATAACCAGGTGCAAGACAACATAACACGAGAGTGAACATGAAACTCTAAGCAGCACCGGATTAACGATAACCATGTTTTAAATAGGAAAACATTTATTAAATATTCGAGTTGAAAACCATGGCTACTGCATGACTATCATGCAAGTGGGTATTGTGGCTTGCTTGGGGGTGAAGAAGGCACCGGGAAGAAGTGCTGTGAAGCCGCGAAAAGATTTGTCGGAAACAGTTCTCTCCCGGAGGGGCTGTTTACGTGCAAGGGCAAAATGGTCATTTTCATAATGTTAACACATGGACAAAGTGTGACCAACAGAACGGGCTCGACGAGACGAAGAAATGGGCTTTGGAATCACCTCATTTGGAGTTACGAGTAAAAAGTTGTGAGGTGAGGAAGTTTAGGGACTAATCTGCAAAAAAATATCATCACAAACAAGCCCCTGAGTGGATAAGGCAGAAGAAGATTTCAGAAAATACGCTTTCCAGAGAGGAAAGCGCATTTGCGCCCGAAGAACAAACGAAATACACTTACCCAAAGAGGAAGCGCACTTCACGCGATACGCTTTCTGCAGATGAAAACGCACACGCCCGAATACGTCTCCACTTGCCACGTCAGCGTCAGCGGGGTCAACCCCCCGGGTCACTGACTGGTGGGGCCGCGGGGTCCACGCGCTCGGTCAACTCCCTCCTCCCGCTCCTCCTCTTCTTCCCCCCGACGCGGGCGCAGAACAGAGGGAGGGGTGCCGCCGCCGCCGCTGGCCTCGCGGCTCCGGCCAACTCCGGCCAAGGGGAGGCCACCGGCGAGCGCGGCGCGGCCCACCGCATCCATCCAGGGGGAAAACAAGCCCCGGGGAGGAGTGGGGAGGCGGCGACGGTTGGTGGAAGAAGGAGGCAGAGGCGGCGGTTGATCTTGGGGCATGCGGCCAAGGTGGCTCCGGCGGTGGGGCGAGGACACGGGGAGGACCGCCGGGGTCTGGGTGGAGCTATGGTGAGGTCAGGAGGGAGGGGGAGGGCTCGGATGGCTCGGATTTAAGCCGAGCTTCGCGGCGGCCATGGCGGCCGAGAGAGGTGGGGAGGAGCTCTGGAGCTCCAGGGAGAGGCCGGGGGGGTTGGTGGAGGTGGTGTGAGGCTGGTGGTGAGGCCGAACAGCCTCGGGGTAGGCTATATATAGGCGGGGCGAGGAGGGGAGGCCGTGGACGTGTGGCCGTGGCTTGGGTGCCGCCGCTCGCGTCCGGCCATGCTCTGGAGACGGCAGCGATCACGGGAGGGCGCGGGATCACGCTGAGGGGGGTGCGGACGAGCTACAGAGGCGCACAGGGCAGGAAGGGCCGAGGGCACAGAGGAGAAGCGGCCGAACGCCATTAAAGCCTTGTCGGCTACAGCTCGGTCGTGGGCGCGCGGCGACGAGCACCGACGAAGAAACGGACGGAGGGGGAAATGGCTCCAGGAGGACGAAGACGACGCGGGGAACACGGTAGACAGGCCCGTGCTCGCTGAGATGCCGAGCAGAGAAGGGGCCCGAGCAGGAAGACGTTCTGGGCACGGCCAGTGTGTGCCAAAGCAGTGGTCACCGCGCGCACTGGTGCACACAGTGCCACACTGTCGCCCAAATGGTGTCTGGGGTTTAGTCCTTCCTGGGTAGGTTGCAACTGAGGTGGTAACTTGGTTAAAGACGCAGTGGTTAAATGGTAGTCATCGCCTGAAGTTCACTGCAGTAAACTTGGTCGTGCACTGGCGATCAACAGGGAAGTGATTGTGGTCAGTGGAGTTGTCTGGGTGATTAGCTTAGGAAGAACTACCATACTGGGGAGTTTGGCAGGAAATGGACCAAGATTTAATGCACTTGCTTTGCAACTGCATAATCTGGTCCCGAAACTTGATCAGGAAGGTGCACTCACATGGAGTGTCAAATTCAGCTCAAATTGGGCAAGGCAGAGTCATTTGGTCCTACGAAGATTCTCAAAAAGTCTCATACCAATTGGCCAAGCCAAACTGGTACTTGCTTCACAAACATCTCCTCTGGACAGAAACTTGCAGAAATGCTAGAGGAATAATGGCTTGATGAACCATGCCCAAAATGGGTGGAGGTAGGTTATATGGATAATAGAAGGTCCAGAAAAATTGGCAGCCATAATGGAGCAAGATAAAATATGCTTGCTTCACAAACTGAAATTTTGGACAGAATCAAAGAATTGAAGATAAGCTCACATGGAGGCATGAAATGAGCTCTACTTTGGTGGAGGGCTATGATGTGATGATATGAGGAATCATGCAAAATGGCAACTCATTTGGATATGCCTAGCTTGCACCTCCTTCACAAAGCTTCTTTCTGGATAGAAACTTTGGAAAATCATAATTAAATAATTACTAGGCAAATGAGGTTGCATTTTGGCATGTGGCAGTGATATGGACAGGAAAATGTGTCCAAGGATTTTGAGGTTAATAGGGAAAAGGAAAATAGCACTTGCTTCACAATGTGCCATTTAGGGCAGAATAGGAAATGAATTACTTGAGCATGATGATAAACATGAGAAATGAAATATTTTGCCATATTTGAGAAAGATATAACCCAAGCAATTGATGAGAATTATTTGGGAATTTTAGGAGTGATGGAAATAAAGGTTGCTTCACAACCTAGGGCAATTTGAGTTATTCCTTTAATAGAAAAGGAATATTCCCAATAAAAAGAATATTGGGATTTGGGCTAGGATGAAAATGACAGGGTCTAGGGAAGGATTTGGGAATGACAAGCCACTCTGGAAACAAAGAAGAGGACATCTTCTTCAGTTTCCAGACCACAAAGCCACGAAAAAAGAAAACTCAAGCAAAAACCTCAGAAAACCAAAAGAAAAAGAAAGGGCCAAAAATCAGGCTGACACACAGTACCAGCCCGGCGAAGCCCAGTCTCGGACATGGCCCCTCTAATCAAGCAGGCCTCCTCCGCCGAGTCGATGACGAGGATGCGGGATAGGGATCATCGACGCAGATGCGGGAATGAATGCTTAAACTTAAAAAATAACAACAAATTTCACATGTTCATAATAAACCAGAAACTTAAACTAACCTAAACTAAACTAAACCTAAACTAAACTAACTAAACTAAACCTAAACTAAACCAGGAACTTAACCTAACCTAAACTAAACTAACCAAAACCTAAACTAAATTATACTAAACCTAATTAAAATAAATCTAAAAAACAGGAAAAAAAGAAGAAAAGGTCTCACTTTGGAGCGGCCGCGGCGGCGAGGCGGGGTGGGCCGGGCAGGGCGGGGCGGCACAGAGGGGCGAGGCGGCCGGGGCGGCGAGGCGGCGCAGACTGGGCGCCGCGGACGGGACGGGGCAGCCGGGGCGGCGAGGCGGGCCGGGGCGGCCGGAGCGGCGCGGCAGGGCGGAGCGGCCCGGCGCGACGGGGCAGGGCGGCGAGGCGGGGCGGCGAGGCGGGCCGGGCGGCCGGAGCGGCGCAGCGGGGCGGAGTGGCCCGGCGCGGCGGGGCGGGGCGGCGAGGCGGCCCGGGGCTGCGCGGCGAGGCGGGGCGTCCGGGGCGGCAAGGCGGCGCGGACGGGGCGCCGCGGACGAGACGGGCAGCTGGGGCAGCAAGGCGGGCCGGGCGGCCCGGCGCAGCGGGGCGGGGCGGCGAGGCGGGGCGGCCGCGGCAGGGCGGCGGCGCAGGGTTGGGATGAGGGGAGGGAGAGAGAGGGGTAGGGCGAGGGCGTTTTGTCAGATATATAGGGCACAGCTCTTTGCCGTCCGCTAGCAGACGGCAAAGAGCCTAGCTAACGGACGTTAGTTTGGCCACTTTCTTTGCCGTCTGCTAGCGGATGGCAAAGTTTTTTTGCCGCCAGCTAGCGGACAGCAAAGACAGTGGCCATTAGCTGCCTCTCGCTAGCGGCCCACCCTACCTCTTTGCCGTCAGCTTGCGGACGACAAAGGTTCTGCAAACAATTTTTTTGTCGTCAGCTGCTTCTTTGCCATCAGTTTTCTTTAAGCTGATGGCAAAGAACCGGCTGAAGGCAAAGTTTCTGATTCCAGTAGTGTAAGCATCATATATAGGAATTGTGTCGCGACCACGTTCTCAAACCGACTTGATTTTCAAGTCAAACTTACCGGATAAGGAAACAAATCAACTTGTCGGTCAAGACACCAAAAAGTAAAACATCAAAAGGAAGCCGCGCCTCTGTAAGGCAAGGAACCGAATTTCGGCGGACCATTCATGCGCATGTTGGATGTACGCGTCGCCCCGGGCTCGGCGAGGTGGGCGAGCACGCGCATGATCTCTTCTTTCTTTTCTCAACACGAGAACCCACTATATATAAAGAGGTCCAACTCTTCCTTAACTAGGGGCACGAGATTAAACTTTAGCAGCACCCCACCCCCTTACCGTTTTCACACAGGCCACTTTGGGATTTCATAAATTGTTAATGAGCCAAGCCCATTTATTTCTAACAACCCGTCAAAAACATTTATTTCTAACAATCACCAGCCTGTAGCTTTGACGAGTCAACGGTCAGTGGAGCGACATGTCACCCGACCTGCAAGTCAACCGCCTCAACGCGGCAAAGAGTCGAAGTAGTACTAGAAGAAGACGTCCATGTATTCGGCGGTAGGTGGGTAAAAGGCTCGTACGGTCGTCTCTCCACACGGCCGGCCACACGGGCTCTTCATCTTCCTCCTCGTTGCCATTTCTTCCCTGCTACAAATACTCCTCGCGTGGGCTTCTCTCGATCCAATCCCATCTTCCGATCCACGCAACACTTTCAAGCTCACAATCAAGTCGGTCACGACTCACAATCAAGGTCAAGCAAGCTTCCTTGCTAGCAGGATGCCGAGGGCGTCCAAGAAGAAGCAGCGGTCGGCGTGGGGCTCCCTGTTGGGCAGCTGCCTGGGCGGGGGCGGCGGGAAGACGGGGAAGCAGGTCCGCCCCGGCCCTGTCCCGAGGAAGCGCGAGTCGTCGGCGGCGGCGGTGGGGGGCGGAGTCGGGCAGCGGCTGTCGTTCACGGACGTGATGAGCATGAGCGCGGCGTCGGAGCAGGAGCTGTCGGTGTCGCTGGTGGGCTCCAACCTGCACGTGTTCACGGTGGCGGAGCTCAAAGCGGCGACGCAGGGGTTCCTGGACGACAACTTCCTCGGCGAGGGCGGGTTCGGGCCGGTCTACAAGGGCGCCGTCGACGACAAGGTCAAGCCCGGGCTCAAGGCGCAGCCCATCGCCGTCAAGCTCTGGGACCCCCAGGGCGCCCAGGGCCACAAGGAGTGGCTGGTGCGTGCGTGCCCACCGCGTAGCGTGATGGGGTTAACAACCTAGTAGATGAGTACGTGTGATGCACACAGCCATGCATGGATGGGTTTGACTGATTGGTGCTGGTTGCTTTGGTGCAGTCGGAGGTGATCTTCCTGGGGCAGCTCCGGCACACGAACCTCGTGAAGCTCATCGGCTACTGCTGCGAGGACGAGAACCGGCTGCTCGTCTACGAGTACATGGCCAAAGGCAGCCTCGAGAACCATCTCTTCAAAAGTAAGCAGCAACCTACTTTGTTTCACTTCTCTATAATTATTATTATTTGGAATGTAATTACTAATTATGGGATGGAGGGAGTAGTTTATTGATTAGTATAGTAGGAAAACATCAGCTATATATCTTGAACATACGTTTCCAACTAGAAATGTTGATTGTTACGCTTCAACTAAGTAGTTCAATAAAAGAAGATCCATATTTACTTTAACCACGAGAGTGACTAAGTAAAATTTAGTAAGACCGGCATAAGTATATTGACCTTGATTAACTAGTCTCCCTGCATTTGGTGGAACATGTGTGTGCACGCTCGTTCGAGCAACGTGTGCTGCATGCCGCCGTTAAAAACTTCAGCTAGCTGCGTACACATGCCGTGTAGCGTGTGCCATATTATATTACCACCGTCGACGTCAGCATCTATCGCTTGCTTATTTATCAGTTCATGAGCCGGCCGCTGACTAGACGCTAGCTAGTTAACTACTACTAGTTGCATTCCATTACTACTACTCCATGGATTCTCCTCCTGTAGCTAGTTTTTCTTATCGCGGGAAAGACAGATATAGATGTAGCTGCTTTCAGCAATCAATCTAGTATTGACTAATTAACCAGAAACAAGAAGAAAACACTTCCTTTCGAGGGCCCATCTGAACTGAACATGAGCTAGTTGACCAGTCCGACATTACCCTGTTTGAGCATTCTTAGATTTTCTGTGGAACGGACGACTTGCGTCCATTTCCTTTGGGCGGGTGGGAATTGACAGGCCCAGTTGTTGCCATCGAACCAGACCCTTTTTTTCAACAACGAGCCTTCAACCTTCTCGTCGTCGATTTTTATCAGAGAAACTGCGCCACAAGTTCAGCTATTACGCGAAAGTCGAACTAGACTATTAGCTGTTTGCAAAAACTTCAACAACAAAAAAACCTCAACAAAAACTGCACTCTGATCACATCACAGTTTGGATCTTTTCATTACCAAAAATATTTTTTTTTTACGATTACCAAAAATATTGTTGATTGGTTGTTTTACGATAGCTAGCCACTCGTGCCAAATGATTACCAAAATATTACTATAGTTGTACATGATGTGGTGATGATTAGTCATCATCTCGATAAAAAAAGATCGAGCGCATTGACTCTAAACACGATGTGATGACGCCTATGTGCGTTAGAACTAACTTGGCATGTCTACACGAGCGTCGCAAAAATATCAAACTTTCACACTGACCCTGAATTTGGTTCTTGTTTGGCAGAGTTTCCTCCCGTTCTGTCGTGGTCAACCCGGCTGAACATCGCGGTGGGCGCCGCCAAGGGCCTCGCCTTCCTTCACGACGCGGAGAAGCCCGTCATATATCGCGACTTCAAGGCATCCAACATCTTACTCGATCCGGTAATGAATTATTGCTTAACATTTTATTTTATTTTTGGCCGGGGAACAGTTCAATTTTATTTCATCCATTCACATATTTAATTCCAATTAGTACACATATGTCATACTACTATTGTATATGCCCAATTATTGTTGGTACGTCATTCTGATGCTAGCCTCCACCCCGTTTTCTGGGTTGGCCTCACGCAAATGACGAGCTCGTCAAAACCTTGAAGTTGGTAGGCAGTAGCTGGGTTTTGACTTGGTGAACACACATATATACTGACAAATGTGTGGGCGAGTAGTATATACATTACGTTAATTAATTAGTCCTACTAGTGTACTTCTGACTAGTTTCCACGGGGGCATGCATACGACTTTTCAACTCACTGAAAGAAAGCGAGAACGTTGATCAAGCTGTTTAGCCCTTGTATTTGTCAAAGCTTGCTTTACTGATTAAGACATGTAACTACTAATCAAAAATCAGTTCAGGTAGCCAACGCAGACTCTCTTCTTTACAAATGGATGATAAGAAATGAAACAAATTGGAAGGCCCCATCAAACCAGCACTCAAGTCATTTTATTATCAAAAGCAATTCAGTTGTTAGTTTGGGCGCCGAACGACATCTGTCTGATTGGAAGGGAGGGGGGGGGGGGGGGGGGGGGGGCGTGTGGCTTTCTATTTAGAAAGTTGCGCGAAGGCCTATTCGAAAGAATGCACTCTAGCCAAATATTTCATCGTTACCGCCTGTTTAAAACCCATAGTGTCATAAGCAACAACTTTCCAGAGTTTGTGTTCGATGGAGCTCATTAGTGCATGGTTGGTACATTTTTGCGATGTGGTGCTAAAATGGCTGAACTTTGTCATGTAGGACTACAAGGCGAAGTTATCTGATTTTGGCCTTGCAAAGGATGGACCGGAAGGTGACGAGACCCATGTCTCGACACGTGTCATGGGCACCCATGGCTACGCCGCACCAGAGTACATCCTAACCGGTATACTCTCTCTCTCTCTCTCTCTCTCTCTCTCTCTCTCTCTCTCTCTCTCTCTCTCTCGTGCATGCATTTTTTTTCAACTTCTAACGGTTCATTTGATTTTGATTTCTAGGTCACCTGACAGCGAAAAGCGATGTTTACAGCTTTGGTGTCGTTCTTCTAGAAATCCTCACTGGAAGACGAGCCGTGGACAAGACTAGACCTAGTAGGGAGCACCACCTAGTCCAGCACATGCGGTCGTGGCTCAAAGACCCAGAAAAGCTAGGAAAAATCATGGACCCTGCTTTGGAGGGTAAGTATGCCACCATGGCAGCTCATAAGGCAGCCCTGGTGGCATACCAGTGCCTGAGTGGCAGCCCAAAGAGCAGGCCGGACATGTCGAAGGTCGTGGAAAACCTAGAACTGCTGCTCAACCTCGTGGATGATGTTCCCGGTGAACCGGTGATGCATGTAGCTTCACAAGATGACACTAGGAAGGAAAAAACAACAAGAAGAAATGGGGAAAGGGAGAGCAATAATGGGGGTCACCGAAATAAAGCCATGCCTCCGAAGAAGACCGTTAGAGGGAGGGGGAACCAAAGCGAGGAGCTTTGGGAGTGGAGCACGCCTGGAGAAGGGAAAATCTAGTCTAATAGTAGGACACTTTCTTTGGGTGGAACGTGGATGTACATGTTGATGGTTGCACACTAGTTTTGATGTGGAGGGGGGGTCCACCCTTCCCTAATTTGTTAATTTTTTTAGTCCTTATTGCCTTGACCTGGTTTTACCGTACTAGTCCTTCTATAAAGAAATAAAGATCATTTAGATCACTATATTAGTGATCTAAACAATCTTATATTTCTTTTACAGAGGCAATATCATTTTCGAAAGTGAGATCCACAAGGAAAGTCCACGTACAGTTGATGATGTGCTTGCAATTGCACTTTGTTTTAACTTTGCAAAGTGACATATGCACGACGTGGGAGCTTTCTAGACACGGAAGGACAAAGGCCACACCAGTGATGTACATGGCCTTTTGTTCATTTCTTTGCAGTTAAACTTAACCCGGTCATACGGTCCAGTTCACGAGGCCGGAATTTTTTTATAGAGAAAAACTGGTCTCAAGTCCAAAGTGCAACCCAACATATCATGTATTCTTGTCATGAAAAAAAATAAAACATTAGCGAGCAATAATGATCAGTAGATGATGTCTACGACCACCTTAGAGCTAAGGTTCTCATACCACCAACAAAAATGACATTTCGATGCTTTTTTTAATACATATAGTCACCTCGATGCAGCACAACCTAGTTCTATCTTAGGAAGATATCGAGGGAGGTTTAGTTGTAGGGTAGAGTCATACAAGACTCCAAATACCATCTCCTTCTATTCCTCAACATCAGTTCCATACGTTTGATACTACTAAGACTTGTTCCTGAGGCCTCCCTGGCGTATTTCGGAGTTCTAGTGCCCACCCCTTTCTTTGATCCAAGTGAGAGTGAATCGAGTGCATGCCAATAAGCGGCTTATATATGCTCTAGGTCATTGACAAATGACCAAACCTGCCCTTGTGGTGGTAAGCGGGAGGGCGCCGGGGCTATGTAGCGCCCGTACCGAGGTGTAAGTAGGTATTGCCCGAAGCTTTTCCCCAAGCATAGTTGTTGGGGTGGCCTTTTTGTTGGGTTTTCTTTCGCTCGCTCGCTCTAGTGTTTTGTTCGGTTTTTCTTCTATTTTCTACCTATTGGTTGGACTGGTCCAGCTTTCATCGATATTTTTTTATTTTTGTGATATTATTTATGGTTTTCACTAATTTTTTCAATCTTTCTTTATTTTGTATTTTCTTCGGGTTTCTGTTGGTTCCCACCAATTTTTTTCTTTTATTTCCTTTCTTGCATTTTTTTCTTTATGAATTCCATCAGTTTACAATTTTATTCTTTTATTCTTTTTTTGTGTTGATCTTTATATTTTGGTCGATTTTCAATGTTTTTTGTTACTTCCTTTCTATGTGTTTTCTTTACTATTTTCAGCAGTTTTCTATGGTTTAATATTTTTTTCCTTTTTCCCGTTTGTAGTTTTTTATTTTTCCAATACATATCTTATTTTTGCCATACATGTTGTACACTTTATGTATAAAGCTAAAATATTTTTTTTACACATCAAACATTTTCTAAATAAATAATTAACATTTTTTATATGTTTTTCTGTAGTTTTTTAATGTACTTATATTTTCTGTATACATCCAAAAAAATTATACATGTTAAAGAAAACTATATACATGATAAACATTTTTTTCAATATATGTTTTGATGTCTACATTTTCAATATTCATTGTAGATTTTTTGTATACATAAGAAACATTTTTTCACATATTTAACATTTTCCAAATACATGGTTAACATTTTTTTTAAATATATGTTTTTTATGCCTATTTTTCATAAACATTGTACATTTTATACACTGTTAGCAAATTTTGAATACAAGATTAACATTTGTTTAATTTATGTTTTGATATCTACTTTGTTTCATAGACATTGTACATTAGTTGTATCCATCAGGAGCACTTTTTTTATACACAATTAACATTTTTTAATATATGATGTATGTTTTTTCAAACAAATAGTTTTTAATTTTTTTTGAATATGTGTTAAGTTTTTTTAATATGTTTTAGACAATCTTAAATGCCACTGACATTATTTTAATGTAATCAACATTTTTTTAACTTATCCTAACAAAGTCTTTACATTGCGTTAACATTTTTCAAATTCATGACTTTTTTGAGAAAAATAAGCAGATTTAATTTTTGAAGTATATGTATTTAGAATATTTTCAAAAATATAAATGGAAGAGGAAAGGAAAAAAAATGAACGAACTAATGGAAATTTAAAGAAACGACTGAAGACTACACTCGATCTCGCTATTGTGCCGGCCTAGCAGTGCATTCCTTGACGCGAGGCTGTGCTAGGTATGCGTTAGGCGAGACATAGCCGCCGCAGCAAGAGGATAGAGGAGGTAATCTTTGGAATATGGGTCCTTGGTGGACTAGGAGAAGAGACGAGTCCATAAATCATGGCAGACCAAGCCCTCGCATCCCGCCACCTTGGTGGCCTTTTCCTATTTGAGCCTTATTTTTGGTGAGCATCTTCGTTTCTTGAGTTTCAGATGGCTTTCAGTCTTTTAGGGCTAGTTTGGTCGGTTGTCTTGACAACATGCGTGGAAAATGTTGGTGCCTGGATTGGGCCCGAGAAACTCAAATTTTTTGCCTGGCCGGACGCATAGGAGAAGAGTGTTTGGTTTAGGGCATGGCCTGACATGATGTAAGTTGTCGTTGTTTTGTTCTCATTCACCACTTTGTCATCATTCAGTGTCCTCATTATTAGTAGACGTGATTATTGCTAGGCTGAGTCATCCAGAATTGGTCACCTAGACCAGGCCAACCTCGCAGCCTCGTCATCCAGCCAGGTTAACCACTTTGTCTCCTTCTCCAAGCCAGGCCATGCACCAATCACAAACCCAGGCAGCTCCCAGGGCCTTCCCTGTGCTCCTTGATGAACATGTGTGAAGCATGCCACATAAGCGAAAAATGGCTGGCACAACAATTAAGAATGAAAGAGAGAACTTTAGTGACCACAGGAAGAACCAATGCCAAGCGCGTGGACCTAGGCAAACCACTTAAATGAAAGAAGTTGACCAATACATGTAAGAGTTTAGATGCTAAATCATTAAATAAAATGATCTTAGCAGCAACAAGTTAAGCATCTATGCATTGAGGAGTTGAGTTGATAAGCTATTTAATGCACATAGCACCTCATCTACGCACCTTTGCATTGAAAGAATCCTCAGGGAGGCTGGCCCCCAGGCCATGCATCACGGGAGGTCCTGTTTGGCACCCTCAGCGCCGTGTAGGCTACTTGACGCTTGAAGGCGAGCCGTAGTGGGCCGGCCCAGCATCACTCCGTCCAGCCAGAAAAAAAAATCGGGACAAAATTTTCTCCGGGTACTCGGATTCGAACTGACATGCTATCGTCAACCTACCTAGCACCGTACCACTGCACCACGATCACTTAGCTATGTGATATCCGAAAACGGCTAATTGACCCTTGTATTAGTTTTATTATAAATTATCTGTAAAAAAGAAAAAGTAGTTCTGGAAAACAATTCAGAAATTTTTAAAAGTTCATCTATTGTTAAAAAATGTTCACAAAAATCGAAAAAAGTTCATCAATTTTGAAAAAAGTTCACGAATATGGGAAAAGTTCACCAGAAATTTTTCACAAAAATCACGGATTTGAAAAAAGTTCACTCAGTTTTGAAAAAAAGTTCACCAGATTTTGAAAAAAAGTTCACGGATATAAAAATAGTTCACCTGATTTTGAAAAAAAGTTGATGGAGTTGAAAAAGTTCATCAATTTTCATAAAAAAAGTTTATATAATTTATTTATTTTCATATATTCGAAAAGGTTCACCGGATTTTGAAAAAAAAGTTCATCGACGCTGAAAAAAAAGTTCACAAATTTGTAAAAGAGTTAATCGATTTTGAAAAAAAGTTCATGTATTTGAAAAATAGTTCATCGATTTTTATTAAAATAGCGAAATAGACAAAGTTTGTGCACTTATATCAAAAGAGTAAGAAAAATAGGAATGAAAAAGAAAAACAAAACAGTTCGAAAACACAGTAAATAATTAAAGAAATGAAGGTATCGGGCCACATCCAAAGAATGTGGCTCGGTGGTTACTGCTGCTTTGTCAGTACAAGTAAGTTGCTGGTTCGTATCCCAGTCAGCGCTTAAAGTTTTTTGCGATTTAATAGAACAGAAAAGAAAAATTTGATGGGCCAGCCCAGTCGCGGGAGGGGTTGTGCTCTGCAGGCGCCCGCTAGCAAATTGGCCTGTAACGGGCGCCTGCATCGGCGCCAAATAGGAGAGACCAACTAGTTAACGAGCACTCCTTTGGGAGCCTCGCAACGATCAGCGCCACTTGGCGCGCCCTCAGCCATTCGCCAGGTGTCGCACTCCGGACGCTCCCTTCGGATTTTATTTTTTTATTTTTCCGCACGCGTTTTCGGCTTTTTAATTTTTTTTTGATTTTTTTCGACGTTTTGGTTTTCCCCCGGTCTTCCTTAGCTTTTCGATCAATTTTTTTTTTGCGCGAAAAGAACGCGTTTTTTTTCCTTTCGCGAAAGTCACGGTTTTCCTTCCGCGAGAGGCACAGTTGTGCTTTAGCGAGAGTCACGGCCGTGCCTTTCGGAAACGAAAAAAAAACGTGTTTTCTGTTTTTCTTTCTTTCTCGAGAGTCACGGCCGTGCCTCTCCGAAAGGGAAAAACAAAACGCGTTTCTATTTTTTTTCTTCCGCGAGAGTCACGGTTTTGCTTCCGTGAGAGGCACGGTTGTGCTTTTGTGAGAGTCACGGCCGTGCCTTTCGGAAACGAAAAAAACGCATTTTCTAGTTTTATTTGTTCCACGAGAGTCACGGTTTTGCTTCCACGAGAGGCATGGTTGTGATTTTCGGAAAGGGAAAAAAACCGTTCTCCCGGTTCGGTATTTTCGCCCGGTTTTTTTCGTCCTGTTTTTCTTGTGAAAAGAAAAGTTTGTCAAAACCTATCAACATGAGATCTAGTTTTGAAGATCTCGACGCGAGGAATCCAATGATGAAAATGGTTCGAGATTTGAACGCACGGTTTAAAAGATAAAACGTTTTGAATAAACGGATCTACGAAAAAAGGGAAAACTCACAGGTTGCGACAAGTGGCGCGCTGCATGTGCGTCTTAATTAGTGATTTCGCAAATAGGAAATGCCAGGCATCACGTGTCATGGAAGCAAACCAAACTGACTCTTGGGCTGTTTTTGGGTTATGGGCTGTTCAAAAGTTAAAAAGTTCAGAAAATAATTCCTCCTCGCCCAGGCGCTCGAGCACGGCGCCGCCAGCCAGGCACGTCACGGGCCTAGCATGTGTGCTCCCGTGCTCTGGCCAGCGAGATTCGGCCCCGTGCCCTGCGGTGTACTAGAATAACAAGATGTTGTTCCAAAAAAAAAAGAATAACAAGATGCGGACCACTAAAAAAAAAAGCGAATAACAAGA
The DNA here is from genome assembly GCF_002575655.3 of Aegilops tauschii subsp. strangulata. Lineage (NCBI taxonomy): Eukaryota > Viridiplantae > Streptophyta > Magnoliopsida > Poales > Poaceae > Aegilops > Aegilops tauschii. The sequence continues at coordinate 588,244,963 of NC_053041.3, forward strand.
TGCGGAAAGGAAAAATCAGCGTACAAGACTCAGACTTTCAGAGAACTACCAGGCGGTTTGTGTGTGTGCCAGGCAGCGCCTCCGCTGCGCACCCTCGGCACACTGACGGCCATGCGGCGCTCACGCCCGCGTCCTCCCGGTAGCCCACGCGCCCAGCGCCGCAGCATCCAGCCGCTTCTCGCACGACTTCCTCCTCGCCGCGCTGCGTGACCTCCCGATGGCGCGCAGGCTGTTCGATGGAATGCCTCGCAGGGACACCGTCTCCTACAGTTCGATCATCTCTGGCTAGGCTGGAAGTGGACGCACTGATGAGGCCCTCCGTCTGTGCAGAGGATAAAGGAGCTAGGCGCCAGGCCTGGCGGCTTCCGATTCTCCATTGTTTCATCGGGCGTCTGCTCTGCTCCCCATGGGATGGAAGGTTCATGCAGGCTGCAGCTGCTGTACGTCACGGCTCTGCCCAACAGAACACTGTAATTGGAACACACTTGTGGATATGTATCGACATGCTGGCTTCTTGAAATACGCGGTGCACGACTTTTGAGGTATGATTGAGCAGGACCTCGTTTGAGTGAATTCTGTCATGTCAGTGTACAAAGATAATAGCCAGAGCAATGCAGTGTTTGAGTGTTTCCGGTTGATTAGAAGCCATGGGTTTTTGGTCGACAAATGCAGTGTGCCAACTCAACGGTGCTTACCATGTGCACAGATGTCAAGGATTTGGCTAAGGGTTACCAGCTCTTTTTTTTTTGAACCGGGCATTATTCCTTTCCATTACTTTTATAACGGAAATAACATCAGTTCAACATGACCACCCAGGAAACCTAGAAAGGGGAAGCGGGTTCAACGCATCATTGGGAAACCCACGATGAGCACCCGTCATCGAGCAACTCACCATGGGGCGAAAACCCAGTGACACCTAAGCAGCTACGAACACCTAAATAGTTCATCCATTACAAGCCTGTTCGGATAGGCCACACACCAAAAGCTCACACAGGAGCCTGAACCTCACAGACGACCAAACTATTTTTATCGAACACAAACTTTGTGCGTCATGAAAGGGGCACAGGATCCAAAAGAGCGCGGGGGAGGGAAGAAGTTCTGCATCCCGCCATGAGCCACCTGCTCGCTTCTCCTTCTTCACCTGCTCCGTGTCGCATCTCTCGGTGCTGCACAGATTCTCATCATGTTCGAGGCGTTGATCCTCAGCATCTTAGACCCACGCTCCATCGCCTCCCGATCTTCACCCGACAGCAACCCTGCCCAATAAGATATATAACCACAAGCAGAATATACCACATCAAAAGGAGACTTCAACTCTTTGAGTTCAAAAATTCTTTTATTGCGACAGTTCCACATCGCCCAGCATAACGCAGCCAGGCCAAAGGTATAAAACCTCTCCCCATCAGGAAGATAACAGTGACACCAAGCAAAATATTGCCACAAATTGTTAGGGCATCTATCCATACCCAAAACGCACCCCACTGTTCTCCACATAACTCTAGCAACCGGGCAGGTAAAGAAAAGGTGATGAGAGCTTTCTCTGCCATTACAGAAAGCACACACCGGCCTTCCCCGTCTACACATGACATCCCTGGTCAGGACAAAGTCCTGAAATAGTTGCCACAGGAATATCTGGATTTTAAGGGGAATTTTTGCTCTCCATATCCATTTGAAATTGCATCCAGCTAGGGGCCTCTCCAAGTAATCATAAACAGATTTAGTAGTGAATTTTCTCTTCTTCCCCAGGGACCAAATGACCTGATCAGGGTCGTTAGTAAGGGGCCAAGCCCTCACCCTAGCTTGCACCCCCCTCCATTGGTCAAGAAGAGGAGGGTTGAGTCTTCTCCTAAAGAAGTTCACATCCACATTCTCCCTGAACTTAGCCACAGTTATCTCTTGATTATTGCACACACTGAATAACACAGAGAACTGGACATACAATGGTTGCTCCTCGCCACAAGGATCCAACCACATTCTGGCAAGATTGCCAGAGTTCAAAATTACTTTTCTGCCAATCATATAATACTCCTTGACCTTCATGATAGCTTTCCAGATAGGGGAATCCCCAAATCTGGTTTTAATGGACGCCACCGTATCCTTTTTGAAGTACTTTGCCTTGATCACCTCTCGCCAAAGCCCTTGCTGGGTCTCTAGCTTCCACCACCATTTGGTGAGTAGGCTAATGTTATGTTTATGTAAATCTTTCACCCCCAGGCCCCCTTTCTCTTTCGATCGACAAATTTTGGACCATTTAACCAGGTGGTAGCGCTTACGCCCCTCATGTTCTTGCCAGAAAAACGCTTGCGATGTTTATCCAGCTTACCAATCACTTCCTTAGGTAGCAGGAACATGGACATGTAAAAATACACAATGCTAGTTAAGGAAGAGTTAAGAAGAATGAGACGCCCCCCGAGGAGGCTGCATTGCCAATCCACGATTCGCAACATTTGAGAAATCTTTCGTCCACAAAATCCCAGTCTAGGATGTGGAGGTTCGAGAAACTGACCGGCACCCCAAGGTATTGCATTGGGAAGTGGCCGATACTACAATTAAACAAGTCTGCATAGAAGGAAATAATATCATCATCTCCCCCAACACAGAGGATCTCACTTCTCATAAAATTGACCTTCAGCCCTGACATAAGCTCAAACATGTAAAGCAACAGTTTCAGGTTGACAGCAGCCTCGTTGTTATGCTCAAAACAGATCACCGTATCATCAGCGTACTGCAAGATTGCTACTCCTCCTTCAATCAGATCCGGCACAAGGCCAGTTATCATTTTTTCTTTTTGTGCGTTGGTAACCATCTTCGAGAGGGTTTCCACAGCAAGGTTAAACAGGAAGGGGGAGTAGGGTCGCCTTGCCGAACCCCTTTGTGGCTCTGAAAGTAAGGCCCTGTCTCATTATTAATTTTAATGCTCAAGGTGCCATTATGAAGGATCTTTTCTACCCAGCCGCACCATGTCGGCCCAAAACCCCGGTTTCGATGACATTCAAGGAGGAAATCCCAATTTATCTTATCATAAGCTTTTTCAAAATCCAACTTAAGTACAATCCCCACCTTCTTTTTATGATGGGTATGGTGCAACACCTCGTGGAGAGTAAGGATCCCATCCATAATGTTTCTATGCTTTATGAAAGCATTTTGATATTTACTAATCAGCTTGTCAGCAAAGATAGCCACTCGATTATCCAAAACCTTAGTAATCAGCTTGTATGGGCATCTAAGGAGGCATATGGGGCGGTATTGCTGAATCTTCCTTGCCCCACTCATTTTTGGTATTAAAGTAATAATACCATAATTCAGTCGAGCCACATCTAGGGTGTTATCATAGAAGGCTTCGAACAGCCGCATGATATCTTTTTTACAAAGTCCCAATAGTGCTTATAAAACTCAGCCGGCATATTATCGGGACCCGGGGCTCTATTACTTTCCATACTAAACAAGGCCTTTTTCACCTCCTCCTCAGTAAAAACCTTAGTGAGCATGTCATTGTCATCCGCAGTGAGCTTCTCACTACTGGACCACGTATCAGGCGACATATGGAACAAATTCCCCCTCGCAGGGCCAAAAAGGTCTTTGTAAAAAGCTTTTGCATGATCTAGCAGGTTCTTAGTTCCTTCTATGATGCTCATCCAAAGAATGTATAGTGTTTTTCCTTTTTCTGCCATTGGCAATCCGATGAAAATAAGCGGTGTTCTGATCTCCTTTCAGGAGCCACCTTTTATTTGAATGTTGTAGCCAAAACAGCTCCTCATCTGCAAGTATCTCATAAAGCTCAGCATAAAGGATGATCCTCTTCTCATAGGTTTCCGGGTCCAGGGGGCCATTATCTTCTTCTTTCTCCATCTTCTGCAATTCTTGTTTAATCCACTTCTTTCTTTTCCTAGCATGCCCAAAAGCATGCGACCCCCAGCCTTTAAAGTACCTATTAATACGTTTCAACTTAATATTCAGGGTGTCAATAGGGTCTACAGAATACACAGGTTGTTCCCAGATCTCTTTAGCTTTGTGCTAAAATTCCTCATTTTTTAACCAACTCAACTCAAATCTGAACTCTCTCCTATGAGGAGGTTCCTTCTCTGTTGGATTAGAGGAAAGCAGCAGGGGATTGTGGTCAGATACGTCTCTCACAAGCTTACGAACCGCGACTAAAGGGAACAAGTCTTCCCACTCGGGGCTCATTAGGATCCTGTCTAATTTCTCAAGAGTAGGGTGCCTCTGTTTATTAGTCCACGTGTACTTTCCTCCCCCCATATGAATCTCTCTAAGGTTAATGTCAGGACCCCGATTCCAAGTAACATCGATCTAGCCGGTAACACCTCATATCACTTTGCGGCATCACACACGGTATTCCCACGGGTGTCACCTTACCATGGCTCGGGACCGTTTGCGCCTTTTGGCTCACGTATATGATAGTGTCGCTAGCATCCATATGACAGAGAACCCGGGCCGACATGACAAGTCGTGAACCCAAAGTGGCACTAACTTACGGGGACAGGCATACATGAATCAACATCGAGCATGTCGGTCAGCAGCGTGCGAATCCGGGCTGTAGCACCGGGCTAACAGGACTCCGGTGAACCAGGCTATACCAGGCTAGGCAGGACTCCGGATGTCACCGCGTGACATTTCCCTGAAGGGACAGACACAGGAACGAAGTGAATCACATGCCGGCCAGTCAAGTGTTCCGGAGCAGTAGTGCTGGGCTAGCAGGACTCTGGTGAACCGGGCTGTAGCGGACTACTATGGCTCATGGAAGCACAAGACTACATTTCCCCATAAGAGAGGCTACCAAGGATAAACAACTAGGTTGTCGGATCCCACACATACCAAGCATTTCAATCATACACACAATATGCTCGATATGTGTAAATACAACATGGCATCACAGCATAACTCTATGACTCAAGTATTTATTCATTAGGCTCCGAGGAGCCAAGTATTACAATCATGGTCTCATGACCCAATATACAGAGCATACAAGCATCGAGCGGAAGCATAAACATGTCTGAGTACAGACAACTACAAATGAAAAAGGCTGAGAAGCCTGACTATCTACAAGACCCTCCCAAGGGTACAAGATCGTAGCTGAGGTAACAAGCTAAACGTTGAAGTCCACGTGGAACTACTAGCGAGACTGACGTCTCTCTGCAGAACATAAAATAGGCAAACGTGAGTACAAATGTACCCAGCAAGACTTACATCAGAACTAGCTACATATGCATCAGTATCAACAAAGGGGGTGGTGGAGTTTGACTGCAGCAAGCCAGCTTTGACTCAGTGGCTATCCTAAACTATGACTGCAAGTAACTCTTTTGAGGTGGCGCACACGAGTCCACATATTCACCATATCAATACACCACTACGGATCCGCTCCCGTCTCCCTACGGGAAGGCCATCCATAGCACTCACGCTTATCTTGCGAGTTTTAGAGTATCCACTTTCACTTGTCTATGAACTGTACACGCAACCCAGAAGTCCTTTACCGTGGACACGGCTATTCGAATAGATCATTTATAACCCTGTAGGGGTGTACTTCTTCACACACGCTCTCGCCAGTTACCACCAGGTACACGTTGTGTATCTCGGCAACCTTCAAGCGGAAGCCTGGCGAGGGAGTCGGCCACGACCTGACTAACCACACAAGTCTCTAGTCCAGGTTTATCGCCTATTCGGGTTCCATCCGCGAGGAGATCCGGCCCGGGTTTCGCTCACAGCCCCAAATGATGTGTGCAGGGTTCCCGAGACACCAAATGGGCGCCCGGTACACCGTGCCATGGTGTATCTACCGCATCATAGCCCACCCCTAGGGTCAGCGCTAGGCACGGCCTCCAACACATATCCTACAAACACCAGAAACTAGTTGCAACTCCTGGACAGAGATCAAGGCGATTAATAAGTCGAGAGGGTCCATTGGTTTCGGGCCCAACGCGTGGTAGTAGCTGTTCATGGATCACAAACACAGAACTCAGTTCCTAAGGACGGTTTCAATGAGACAACCCACCATGTACTCCTACATGGCCTCTCATCGCTACCTTTACCAAATCGTGTTCACACGCTTAGCTCACACACAGTAGGACATGTTCATCACCATTCCAATTCATTCCCGATGAATCAGACCTGACTCAACTCTAAGTAGTAGCAGGCATGACAAACAAGCATGAATGAGTAGGCACATCAGGGCTCAAACAACTCCTACTCATGCTAGTGGGTTTGATCTATTTACTGTGGCAATGACAGGTCATGCAGAGGATAAGGGGTTCGACTACCGCAGCAAGTAACAGATGAATCGTTGTTGTCCTAATGCAGTAAAAGAGAGTAGGAGCGAGAGAGTGGGGTTGTATCGGAATGAACAAGGGGGTTTTGCTTGCCTGACAGAGTGGCAGTGGGATTCTGCCCTACAGTTGGATACTCGTGAATATCCTCGGAGATAGAACCTACCACGAAGAACACATCGAAACACAATCATCACATGGCAATATGCAACAATATGATGCATGCAATGACATGGCAAAATGAGTGTGTTTTGGCTAATGCAACTTAGAACAGATTGGTTTGAGTTCATTTGAATCAAGGATTCAAATGCAAACCCAAAATAAGAGGTCATATTAGTGCATTAACTTGTTTCACCTAAACAGCAAGGTTAAAGTGTTCTAACATGCATGAAACCAGTACAGATGGAAAGATTGGATTTTTCTGATCAAATTTCATGTATAAATCTTTGCATTTGGAGTTACAGATTAATTTCTATGAATTGTTGAAGTTTGTAGCATTTTCTGGAATTTCCTATATAAGAATAAATCCAGTAAATGCTTTATTGCGTCAGCAGTGCGTCAGGGTGATGTCAGCAGTCTACGGGGACGGTCCAAGTCAAACCTGACCGGTGGGTCCCGCGTGTCAGTGTCATTTATCTAACTAATTTTTAGTTAGTCCTAATCCTAACTTAATTAGCAGGCGGGTCCCACTTGTCGTAGACCCAGGGGGTCAAACTGGGTCCACCCGGGGTCAACTCGGTCAGCGGGGTCAAACTCGTCGGCGAGGCCAAACGCGGCGGGGCAGTGCGGGATTCGTGCTCCAGCGACCAAAACGACGGCGGAGCACATCTACGTGATGCGGGGAGTGAGCCGCGTCGAGTGGTGGCAGTGCGTGGAGCTGGGGTGGCCGGAAACGTCGCAGGGGACGACCTTGGCGGTCGCCGGATTCGGGCGAGGTCGAAGCCGTCGCTATGAGGCACGGCGAGGCGTGTGGGGAGGTGCTATGGGCTTCTGCGAGTGCGGTGAAGACGATGGCGTGCTCGGAATCAAGCCAACGTGGCTGTGGCCACGACGGCGACGTGCGGTGGCGGCGGCGGGTGCGGCCGAGCTCGGTGCAGTCGCTGTAGTGCTCGAGAGCGAGAACGGGAAGGGGGAGGAGGTAGCTGGGCTCACGGCGATCACAACGAGGCAGACGACGAGGTCGGGGACGAGCTGGTGCGGCGGTGACGGCGAAGGGGATCTCCGGCGGCGTTCGGTGAAGAGGAGGTCGAAGAAGACGAAGTAGAGCGTGCGAGCGCTTGGGGCTCGGTTAGCTCGACGAAGCAGACGACGGCGGAGCTCGTGGATACGGCAGCGCGGCACGGGGATGACGGTGGATGCGAGTTTCACGGTCGCGCGGGCGCGGCAGCATCGGCCATGCTGGGAGAGGGCGAGGGACAGAGGCAGAGGAATAAGTGAGGTGTCTGCGGGGTCGGGGCGGCGACGTGGAGCTCGCCCAGGTGTCCAGGGGTGCGGGCGGCAAGCAGCTCACGCGGTGGCGAGCTCGCGCATGCCGGCGTCACCTCCCTGCTTGCCTAGCGGGGACGAAGCAGCTAGCTAGCACGGGCCAGCATAGTGCTGGGCCGCCAGGTGGGCTGGCTGGTGGCTTGCCAGGTAAGTTTGTTTTCCTTTTATTTTTTCTGTTTTCTTTATTTCTGCAAGTTTGTGGCTTTTCTAAAAATACTTAGGCATTTCCAGAAATCAGCAAACTGCACATGCCCACTTTTTAGAACATATCCAACATGGAACATTTCAGTTTGGGATTACTTGGACATTTAAAATATTTAGTAGCATTTAAATGTCCAAATGCAAATAGCATATGATTTAATCCAGTGACCTTAAGATGACCTAGAAAATTGTGAACCAATTTTGCCAAAGGTTCTAACCCAGGACAAAAATGATGGACATTATAGAAGGGCATTTCAGGTTCATTGAAAAAGATTTTAGTAAACCCTAGTTGTTTTCAGGGGGGTGCTGAGGGTTCTGTCATCCCATTTCAACTTTCTGTGAAAAGTAAACATGATGCAACACCAGATGCTAGCACTAGGCATTAGTAGAACTAGGGATGTGACAACTCACCCCCACTAAACAAGAATCTCGTCCCGAGATTCAAGAGGTGAGGTAAGAAGACAGAGGGGATACAAGCTAACATGATCTTCATGATCCATTGCTTCAGATCGATCTTGGCGTCCTTCCTTTCGAGATCTTCATCCAACACGATGACGACGGACAGGAACTCTACAGGAATCGATCTTCTCGAAGATCGGGCAACTCAAGATCAACTCTTGGGGGTGAGATATAAAACATCTCTTGAGCTGAGACACAAAACATACATTCAGGGGGATGGGGTGTAACAGATGACGAAGGTCCACTAGGTAGGCAACAAATCCACGCTCGATCATGACATAGCGAGGAGTTAGCTGCCATGATTCCACAACGGGGCACCTTGGGGGAGGTGACTCGTAGAGTTATTCCCTTAAGTGGCAAAAAGAATTACTTTTGATACAGAGATCATTGAAATTCTCTAAACCAGCCCAAGGAAAATCACAAATGACCGTTTGAAGGAGTTCAGGAGAACGGCACACTCGGGCTAGAATGGATGATGTGGACTACCTTGTTGAAGACAACGCAATGGGTGATTTTTGCTTATCATCGGAAATGGATGTGACTCATGGTAAGTCCACCTTTGAAGATGAACCTGGACAGCAACTGCTGAGAAGGGCAGCCCATGGAAAATTGGCACGATGCGGTGCAAGCTGGGAATAAAATGCAAATGTTGGGTGATACGTCTCCAACGTACCTATAATTTTTGATTGCTCCATGCTATATTATCTTCTATTTTGGACATTATTGTGCTTTATTATTCACTTTTATATTATTTTTGAGACAAACCTATTAACCGGAGGCCCAGCCCAGAATTGCGGTTTTTTTGCCTATTTTAGAGTTTCGCAGAAAAAGAATATCAAACGGAGTCCAAACGGAATGAAACCTTCGGGAACGTGATTTTCGGAACGAACATGATCCAGGAGACTTGGACCCTACGTCAAGAAACAAAGCAGGAAGCCACGAGGTAGGGGGGCGCGCCTACCCCCCTAGGGCACGCCCTCCACCCTCGTGGCCCCCACGTTGCTCCACCGACGTACTCCTTCCTCCTATATATACCTACGTACCCCCAAACGATCAGATACGGAGCCAAAAACCTAATTCCACCGCCGCAACCTTCTGTACCCACGAGATCCCATCTTAGGGCCTGTTCCGGAGCTCCGCCGGAGGGGGCATCCATCACGGAGGGCTTCTACATCAACACCATAGCCTCTCCGATGAAGTGTGAGTAGTTTACCTCAGACCTTTGGGTCCATAGTTGGTAGCTAGATGGCTTTCTCTCTCTTTTCGGATCTCAATACAATGTTCTCCCCCTCTCTTGTGGAGATCTATTCGATGTAATCTTCTTTTGCGGCGTGTTTGTTGAGACCGGTGAATTGTGGTTTATGATCAAGTTTATCTATGAACAATATTTGAATCTTCTGAATTCTTTTATGTATGATTGGTTATCTTTGCAAGTCTCTTCGAATTATCAGTTTGGTTTGGCCTACTAGACTGATTTTTCTTGCAATGGGAGAAGTGCTTAGCTTTGGGTTCAATCTTGCGGTGTTCTTTCCCAGTGACAGTAGGGGCAGCAAGGCACGTATAGTATTGTTGCCATCGAGGATAACAAGATGGGGTTTTTATCATATTGCATGAATTTATCCCTCTACATCATGTCATCTTGCTTAAGGCGTTACTCTGTTCTTATGAACTTAATACTCTAGATGCATGCTGTATAGCGGTCGATGTGTGGAGTAATAGTAGTAGATGCAGGCAGGAGTCGGTCTACTTGTCTCGGACGTGATGCCTATATACATGATCATACCTAGATATTCTCATAACTATGCTCAATTCTGTCAATTGCTCAACAATAATTTGTTCACCCACCGTAAAATACTTATGCTCTTGAGAGAAGTTACTAGTGAAACCTATGGCCCCCGGGTCTATCTTCATCATATTAATCTTCCAACACTTAGTTATTTCCATTGCTTTTTACTTTGCTTTTATTTTACTTTGCATCTTTATCATAAAAATAACAAAAATATTATCCTTTCATATCTATCAGATCTCACTCTCGTAAGTGACCGTGTAGGGATTGACAACCCCTTATCGCGTTGGTTGCGAGGATTTATTTGTTTTGTGTAGGTACGAGGGACTCGCGCGTAGCCTCCTACTGGATTGATACCTTGGTTCTCAAAAACTGAGGGAAATACTTACACTACTTTGCTGCATCACCCTTTCCTCTTCAAGGGAAAACCAACGCAGTGCTCAAGAGGTAGCAAGAAGGATTTCTAGCGCCGTTGCCGGGGAGGTCTACGCAAAAGTCAACATACCAAGTACCCATCACAAATCCTTATCTCCCGCATTACATTATTTGCCATTTGCCTCTCGTTTTCCTCTCCCCCACTTCACCCTTGCCGTTTTATTCGCCCTCTCTTTTCCGTTTGCCTCTTTTTGCCCGTCTCTTGTTTGCTCGTGTGTTGGATTGCTTGTTTGTCACGATGGCTCAAGATAATACCAAATTATGTGACTTTACCAATACCAACAATAATGATTTCCTTAGCACTCTGATTGCTCCTCTTACCGATACTGAATCTTGTGAAATCAATGCTTCTTTGTTGAATCTTGTCATGAAAGATCAATTCGCCGGCCTTCCTAGTGAAGATGCCGCTACTCATCTATATAGCTTCGTTGATTTGTGTGATATGCAAAATAAGAAAGATGTTGATAATGATATTGTTAAATTGAAGCTATTTCCTTTTTCGCTTAGAGGTCGTGCTAAAGCTTGGTTTTCATCTTTGCCTAAAAATAGTATTGATTCTTGGAACAAGTGCAAAGATGCTTTTATCTCTAAGTATTTTCCTCCCGCTAAGATCATCTCTCTTAGAAACGATATTATGAATTTTAAGCGATCATGAACATGTTGCACAAGCTTGGGAGCGGATGAAATTAATGATACGTAATTGCCCTACGCATGGTTTGAATTTGTGGATGATTATACAAATTTTTTATGCCGGATTGAATTTTGCTTCTAGAAATCTTTTAGATTCGGCCGCGGGAGGCACTTTTATGGAAATCACTTTAGGAGAAGCTACTAAACTCCTAGATAATATTATGGTTAATTATTCTCAATGGCACACTGAAAGATCTACTAATAAAAAGTGCATGCGATAGAAGAAATTAATGTTTTGAGTGGAAAGATGGATGAACTTATGAAATTATTTGCTACTAAGAGTGTTTCTTCTGATCCCAATGATATGCCTTTGTCTACTTTGATTGGGAATAATAATGAATCTATGGATATGAATTTTGTTGGTAGGAATAATTTTGGTAACAACGCGTATAGAGGAAACTTTAATCCTAGGCCTTATCCTAGTAATTCCTCTAATAATTATGGTAATTCCTACAACAACTCTTATGGAAATTTTAATAAGATGCCCTCTGAATTTGAGACTAGTGTTAAGGAATTGATGAATTCGCAAAAGAATTTCAATGCCTTGCTCGAAGAAAAATTGCTTAAAGTTGATGAATTGGCTAGGAACGTTGATAGAATTTCGCTTGATGTTGATTCTTTGAAACTGAGATCTATTCCTCCTAAGCATGATATCAGTGAGTCTCTCAAAGCCATGAGAATTTCCATTGATGAGTGCAAAGAAAGAACCGCTAGGATGCGTGCTAAGAAAGATTGCTTTATAAAAGTGTGTTCTTCAAATTTCTATGAAAATAAAGATGAAGATCTAAAAGTTATTGATGTGTCCCCTATTAAATCCTTGTTTTGCAATATGAATCTTGATAATGATGGGACTGAATATGATCCACCTTTACCTAGAAGGCGTTCCAAAAATTCGGAGTTTTTAGATCTTGATGCTAAAATTGATAAAAGTGGGATTGAAGAGAACAAAACCCTAGATATTAATAAACCCACTATTTTAGAATTCAAGGAATTTAATTATGATAATTGCTCTTTGATAGATTGTATTTCCTTGTTGCAATCCGTGCTAAATTCTCATCATGTTTATAGTTAAAATAAAGCTTTTACCAAACATATCGTTGATGCTTTGATGCAATCTTATGAAGAAAAACTTGAGTTAGAAGTTTCTATCCCTAGAAAAATTTATGATGAGTGGGAACCTACTATTAAAATTAAGATTAAACATCATGAATGCTATGCTTTGTGTGATTTGGGTGCTAGTGTTTCCACGATTCCAAAAACTTTGTGCGATTTGCTAGGTTTCCATGATTTTGATGATTGCTCTTTAAACTTGCACCTTGTGGATTCCACTATTAAGAAACCTATGGGAAGAATTAATGATGTTCTTATTGTTGCAAATAGGAACTAGGTGCCCGTAGATTTTATTGTTCTTGATATAGATTGCAATCCTTCATGTCCTATTATTCTTGGTAGACCTTTCCTTAGAACGATTGGTGCAACTATTGATATGAAGGAAGGGAATATTAGATTCCAATTTCCATTAAAGAAAGGCATGGAACACTTTCCTAGGAAGAAAATATAACTACCATATGAATCTATTATGAGAGCCACTTATGGATTGCCAACCAAAGATGGCAATACCTAGATCTATCCTTGCTTTTATGCCTAGCTAGGGTGTTAAATGATAGCGCTTGTTGGGAGGCAACCCAATTTTATTTTTAGTGTTTTGCTTTTTTTCTTCTGTTTAGGAATAAATGTTTGATCTAGCCTCTGGTTAGATGTGCTTTTATGTTTTAATTAGTGTTTGTGCCAAGTTAAACCTATAGGATCTTCTTGGATGGTAGTTATTTGATCTTGCAGAAATTTCCAGAAACTTTCTGTTCACGAAAATAATTGTTAAAAATCACCAGAACGTGATAAAATATTGATTCCAATTGCTGCCGATCAATAAACAAATTTTCTACGTCTTCCTATTTTGGCTGATTTTTTGGAGTTCCAGAAGTTTGCGTTAGTTACAGATTACTACAGACTGTTCTTTTTTTGACAGATTCTGTTTTTCGTGTGTTGTTTGCTTATTTTGATGAATCTATGGCTAGTAAAATAGTTTATAAACCATAGAGAAGTTGGAATACAGTAGGTTTAACACCAATATAAATAAATAATGAGTTCATTACAGTACCTTGAAGTGGTCTTTTGTTTTCTTTCACTAACGGAGCTCACGAGATTTTCTGCTGAGTTTTGTGTTGTGAAGTTTTCAAGTTTTGGGTGAAAGATTTGATGGATTATGGAACAAGGAGTGGCAAGAGCCTAAGCTTGGGGATGTCCATGGCACCCCCAAGATAATCTAAGGACACCAAAAAGGCAAAGCTTGGGGATGCCCCGGAAGGCATCCCCTCTTTCGTCTACTTCCATCGGTAACTTTACTTGGAGCTATATTTTTATTCACCACATGATATGTGTTTTGCTTGGAGCGTCTTGTATGATTTGAGTCTTTGCTTTTTAGTTTACCACAATTATCCTTGCTGTACATACCTTTTGAGAGAGACACACATGATTCGGAAATTATTAGAATACTCTATGTGCTTCACTTATATCTTTTGAGTTATATAGTTTTTGCTCTAGTACTTCACTTATATCTTTTAGAGCACGGTGGTGGATTTATTTTATAGAAACTATTGATATCTCATGCTTCACTTAGATTATTTTGAGAGTCTTAAATAGCATGGTAATTTGCTTAATTAATCCTAATATGCTAGGTATTCAAGATTAGTAAAAACTTTCTTATGAGTGTTTTGAATACTAAGAGAAGTTTGATGCTTGATGATTGTTTTGAGACATGGAGGTAGTGATATTAAAGTTGTGCTAGTTGAGTAGTTGTGAATTTGAGAAATACTTGTGTTGAAGTTTGCAAGTCCCGTAGCATGCACGTATGGTAAACGTTATGTAACAAATTTGAAACATGAGGTGTTCTTTGATTGTCCTCCTTATGAGTGGCGGTCGGGGACGAGCGATGGTCTTTTCCTACCAATCTATCCCCCTAGGAGCATGCGCGTAGTGCTTGGTTTTTGATGACTTGTAGATTTTTGCAATAAGTATGTGAGTTCTTTATGACTAATGTTGAGTCCATGGATTATACGCACTCTCACCTTTCCACCATTGCTAGCCTCTTCGGTACCGTGCATTGCCCTTTCTCACATTGAGAGTTGGTGCAAACTTCGCCGGTGCATCCAAATCCCGTGATATGATACGCTCTTTCACACATAAACCTCCTTATATCTTCCTCAAAACAGCCACCATACCTACCTATTATGGCATTTCCATAGCCAATTCCGAGATATATTGCCATGCAACTTTCCACCATCCAGTTTATCATGACACGTTCATCATTGTCATATTGCTTTGCATGATCATGTAGTTGACATAGTATTTGTGGCAAAGCCACTGTTCATAATTCTTTCATACATGTCACTCTTGGTTCATTGCATATCCCGGTACACCGCCGGAGGCATTCATATAGAGTCATACTTTGTTCTAGTATCGAGTTGTAAATAAATAGAAGTGTGATGATAATTTTCTAGAGCATTGTCCCAAGTGAGGAATATAAAAAGAGAGAGAGAAAGGCCATGAAAAAAGAGAAGGCCCAAAAAATGAGAGAAAAAGAGAGAAGGGACAATGTTACTATCCTTTTACCACACTTGTGCTTCAAAGTAGCACCATAATCTTCATGATAGAGAGTCTCTTGTTTTGTCACTTTCATATACTAGTGGGAATTTTTCTTTATAGAACTTGGCTTGTATATTCCAACAATGGGCCTCCTCAAGTGCCCTAGGTCTTCGTGAGCAAGCAAGTTGGATGCACATCCACTTAGTTTCTTTTGTTGAGCTTTCATATATTTATAGCTCTAGTGCATCCGTTGCATGGCAATCCCTACTCCTTGCATTAACATCAATCGATGGGCATCTCCATAGCTCATTGATTAGCCTCGTTGATGTGCGACTTTCTCCTTTTTTGTCTTCTCCACATAACCCCCATCATCATATTCTATTCCACCCATAGTGTTATGTCCATGGCTCGCGCTCATGTATTGCGTGAAGGTTGAAAAAGTTTGAGATTACTAAAGTATGAAACAATTGCTTGGCTTGTCATCGGGGTTGTGCATGATGAGAGCATTCTTGTGTGACGAAGATGGAGCATGACTAAACTATATGATTTTGTAGGGATGAACTTTCTTTGGCCATGTTATTTTGAGAGGACATAATTGCTTAGTTAGTATGCTTGAAGTATTATTATTTTTATGTCAATATGAACTTTTATCTTGAATCTTTCGGATCTGAATATTCATACCACAATTAAGAAGAATTACATTGAAATCATGCCAAGTAGCACTCCGCATCAAAAATTCTGTTTTTATCATTTACCTACTCGAGGACGAGCAAGAATTAAGCTTGGGGATGCTTGATACGTCTCCAACGTATCTATAATTTTTTATTGCTCCATGCTATATTATCTTCTGTTTTGGACATTATTGGGCTTTATTATTCACTTTTATATTATTTTTGGGACTAACCTATTAACCGGAGGCCCAGCCCAGAATTGCTGTTTTTTGCCTATTTCAGAGTTTCGCAGAAAAAGAATATCAAACGGAGTCCAAATGGAATGAAACCTTCGGGAACGTGATTTTCGGAACGAACATGATCCAGGAGACTTGGACCCTACGTCATGAAACAAAGCAGGAAGCCACGAGGTAGGGGGCGCGCCTACCCCCCTAGGGCACGCCCTCCACCCTCATGGGCCCCATGTTGCTCCACCGACGTACTCCTTCCTCCTATATATACCTACGTACCCCCAAACGATCAGATACGGAGCCAAAAACCTAATTCCACCACCGCAACCTTCTGTACCCACGAGATCCCATCTTGGGGCCTGTTCCGGAGCTCCGCCGGAGGGGGCATCCATCACGGAGGGCTTCTACATCAACACCATAGCCTCTCCGATGAAGTGTGAGTAGTTTACCTCAGATCTTCGGGGCCATAGTTAGTAGCTAGATGGCTTTCTCTCTCTTTTTGGATCTCAATACAATGTTCTCCCCCTCTCTTGTGGAGATCTATTCGATGTAATCTTCTTTTGCGGTGTGTTTGTTGAGACCGATGAATTGTGGGTTTATGATCAAGTTTATCTATGAACAATATTTGAATCTTCTGAATTCTTTTATGTATGATTGGTGATCTTTGCAAGTCTCTTCTAATTATCAGTTTGGTTTGGCCTACTAGATTGATCTTTCTTGCAATGGGGGAAGTGCTTAGCTTTGGGTTCAATCTTGCGGTGTCCTTTCCCAGTGACGGTAGGGGCAGCAAGGCACATATAGTATTGTTGCCATCGAGGATAACAAGATTGTTTTTTTATCATATTGCATGAATTTATCCCTCTACATCATGCCATCTTGCTTAAGGCGTTACTCTGTTCTTATGAACTTAATACTCTAGATGCATGCTGGATAGCGGTCGATGTGTGGAGTAATAGTAGTAGATGCAGGCAGGAGTCGGTCTACTTGTCTCGGACGTGATGCCTATATACATGATCATACCTAGATATTCTCATAACTATGCTCAATTCTGTCAATTGCTCAACAGTAATTTTTTCACCCACCGTAAAATACTTATGCTCTTGAGAGAAGCTACTAGTGAAACCTATGGACCCCGGGTCTATCTTCATCATATTAATCTTCCAACACTTAGTTATTTTCGTTGCTTTTTACTTTGCATCTTTATCATAAAAATACAAAAAATATTATCCTATCATATCTATCAGATCTCACTCTCGTAAGTGACCGTGTAGGGATTGACAACCCCTTATCGCGTTGGTTGCAAGGATTGATTTGTTTTGTGTACGTACGAGGGACTCGCGCGTAGCCTCCTACTGGATTGGTACCTTGGTTCTCAAAAACTGAGGGAAATACTTACGCTACTTTGCTGCATCACCCTTTCCTCTTCAAGGGAAAACCAACGCAGTGCTCAAGAGGTAGCATTGGGAATGTTCCAACCATCATATCTGCCTGAGATTCAGATCTGGTTAGAAACAGGATACTTCAGACTCACATGTCTGAAAGGAAGAGTTGCAACACAAATCGACGAGATAACGTTGCGAGATTCTCGGGAAATGAACTACGATAGCAAGCTCCAAGACATGAGCTGGTTCTGCTACATACATGTGAACACGTTGTCCAAGACATGCATGACCACATAGTAGTCTTACAACGAAACACTACCGAGTTCTAATTGGGAACCATCATTGCGGAGAGCGAAGTCCTGCGCATGTACCTTTGGGTCCTTAAGGATTAGCACTTAAGAACTTCTTTTCCTTGAACAAATCAATCACTGGCTTGGTGTGCTAGGGATTCATATAGAATGAAGGTTGCAAGTCTCCAGACCACAGATTACTTCGCATGTATGCATGACTGACTTGGGATGATTCCAGAGGAAGCGAAACAAACTTTCTCAAATTCACGGCGGCAACTTGCATCATATGCACGTGAATTAGAGGAAGTCACTTCTTACATCAAACATAAACTTCATGAGCTAGCACAAAGAAAATGCTTTCAAAAGTTTCCAACGCTAACTTAGATGTTCAACATGAATCATGGACAAGATGAAAATGTTGTTAATGGGCTCAACAACAAACCATCCAGGCTTCCATATAGATGGAATTCGACAATTAAGTGAACACGGTGATAGCATTGGTCAGACCAAAGGATGTAATGGTGTATGCCCGAGGGATCAACCACGAGTAAGACAACATTACGAACATCGTTGGTTCTGATTTTATTTGAGGATAGCCCACACTCAAATCAAAAATTGGATAAGATAATAGCACCGGCAACTAATCACGAGGATCAATCAATGAAGATATCATCTTTCTTCAATACACACACACACACCAGGATATCCCTTTGGAATGAACTAAGTCAGATAAAGCTTTTATCTTCCAACTCTCCAAGTTATTGTTTAGCTTATCCAACTATTTCAGGAGTATCCAACACAGATCCTTGGAGAAAGGGTGGTTTATAGAAAGACCAACACGATCACGAACGTAACATAGCGGTCAGGGGATGACCTGGTGATACTTCCGGGAAGATATCCGGAAAATCACGAACCACCATTATGTCTCTAAGCTCGAGAACAATCTTGCTTTTCAGGCAAGACGATATGATCAAATAAGCAAGGATTGACACTATCCTAACTCATTGATCGAAAAGTGCACCGGAAATAAGGACTAGGTCGCACGATAAGCCTTAGGGTGATGATTCAATAATCAACACGCTAAGGATACGATTATTGTCCATTAACTACCAAGCAACACAGTTGCTAGGAGTATTGATTTCACATATCACGATTCACTTGTCGGCATTCTGGTTGCGACAACACGACACCGAGGAATGAATAATGATGGCGAGAAGTATCACTACATCAAGAATTCATAAGAGAAGGTGCAATTCTCATGACATTCCTGACATAAAGTGGGTAATACTTCAGGGTAGAACAGAGCAAACCTGGATTGGCATTTTGATCTGCGGAATACAATTGCTTTGACCCAATCCTAGATATGGATGAGGTTCTCGAGTTTGTTTCTCCTATTCATTTTGAATTAGAACGGCTTGACGGACCACAAGAATAGTAGGCATCGATAACATGAATGCACAACTATTCTTGACCAACAATTGATACAAGAGGGCAGAACACAACTAAAAAGGGACAACTCAGAGGAACATATAATTTCTTTAAGTTATAGACACATCGGTTAGCATGTCATGTTTCTTCCGGATAACCCATGCAGAAAGTAGGACTGGCAGGTTCACAATATAGAATCGAGAACTCATCAAGAGCACTCCTATTGTGATATTTTGGTTCAAAAAACTTTTGCCATGATGGTTCATGGTATTGGAGGAATGAGATACCATGGACCTCGAGGACTATCGCAAAGGTTACTAATATCTTAAGGGAACTAGCAAACACTATCAACATGAAGCAAGTAGGGTGAACCTCGGGTTCAAGGACCCGGAAATAGAAGGCCTACTAAGTAAATGGCATCACGGGATGCTCTCGAGAATGATGGCCAGAATCATCACACTTGGAACACAAAACATGGCCACATTACTAGGTGATCCTCTACGACACCTAGGGTCTTAATAATAGCTCCAACATATATACCGAGGCAATGGAGTACCTCAACACACTAATTTGTGTGATTAATCTGGCCCGAATGAACATCAGAAACGAGAAGAAGGGATTTGCAAATGCACCAGACTATTTAGAAACCTGGGATGACTCGGACAGCATAACGACTGTAAATGCTCAAAATGATTTGAGACATCCTGCAAAATGGTGGCATAACCACTTAACATCACAATATCAAAGTTCTGAGATCAACTGTCAACACACAAAAGTAGTAGGAACTGAACTCGGGCTTGAAACCAACAATCATACAAGTCTACAGATTAGTAACACGTGATCCTGATAGAAGATGAGAAAGCCTAATTCTTAATCCCCACAGAAAAGAAGAGGCTGACTCAGATCAGAAGGGCATAAGGTATAAGGAGTAAAAAGAGCCTTACGTTCCCTTCCGCAATCAATTCCCTTACATAACTAAAGCATTTCTAGACACGACTTCGACCAATTTGGCTTGGTAATCCTACAGGCAGTCAGGCTCTGATACCAAAGCTGTCAGGACCCCGATTCCAAGTCACATCGATCTAGCCGGTAACACCTCATATCACATTGCGGCCTCACGCACGGTATTCCCACGGGTGTCGCCTTACCATGGCCCGGGACCGTTTGCGCCTTTTGGCTCACGTATATGATAGTGTCGCTAGCATCCATCTGACAGAGAACCCGGGCTGACATGACTAGTTGTGAACCCAAAGTGGCACTAACTTACGAGGACAGGCATACATGAATCAACATCGAGCATGTCGGTCAGCAGCGTGCGAATCCGGGCTGTAGCACCGGGCTAACAGGACTCCGATGAACCGGCCTGTAGCAGGCTAGACAGGACTCCGGATGTCACCGCGTGACATTTCCCCGAAGGGACAGACACAGGAACGAAGTGAATCACATGCCGGCCAGTCAAGTGTTCCGGAGCAGTAGTGCTGGGCTAGCAGGACTCCGGTGAACCGGGCTGTAGCGGACTACTATGGCTCACGGAAGCACAAGACTACATTTCCCCATAAGAGAGGTTACCAAGGATAAACAACTAGGTTGTCGGATCCCACACATACCAAGCATTTCAATCATACACACAATATGCTTGATGTGTGTAAATACAACATGGCATCACAGCATAACTCTACGACTCAAGTATTTATTCACTAGGCTCCGAGGAGCCAAGTATTACAATCATGGTATCACGACCCAACATACAGAGCATACAAGCATCGAGCGGAAGCATAAACATGTCTGAGTACAGACAACTACAAATGAAAAAGGCTGAGAAGCCTGACTATCTACAAGACCCTCCCAAGGGTACAAGATCGTAGCTGAGGTAACAAGCTAAACGTCGAAGTCCACGCGGAACCACTAGCGAGACTGACGCTCTCTGCAAAACATAAAATAGGCAAACGTGAGTACAAATGTACCCAGCAAGACTTACATCAGAACTAGCTACATATGCATCAGTATCAACAAAGGGGGTGGTGGAGTTTGACTGCAGCAAGCCAGCTTTGACTCAGTGGCTATCCTAAACTATGACTGCAAGTAACTCTTTTGAGGTGGCGCACACGAGTCCACATATTCACCATATCAATACACCACTACGGATCCGCTTCCGTCTCCCTACGGGAAGGCCATCCATAGCACTCACGCTTATCTTGCGAGTTTTAGAGTATCCACTTTTACTTGTCTATGAACTGTACGGGCAACCCAGAAGTCCTTTACCGCGGACACGACTATTCGAATAGATCATTTATAACCCTGCAGGGGTGTACTTCTTCACACATGCTCTCGCCACTTACCATCATGTACACGTTGTGTATCTCGGCAACCTTCAAGCAGAAGCCTGGCGAGGGAGTCGGCCACGACCTGACTAACCACAGAAGTCTCTAGTCCAGGTTTATCGCCTATTCGGGTTCCATCCGCGAGGAGATCCGGCTGGGGTTTCGCTCACAGCCCCAAACGATGTGTGCAGGGTTCCCGAGACACCAAACGGGCGCCTGGTACACCATGCCACGGTGTATCTACCGCATCATAGCCCACCCTAGGGTCAGCGCTACGCACGGCCTCCAACACATATCCTACAAACACCAGAAACTAGTCGCAACTCCTGGACAGAGATCAAGGCGGTTAATAAGTCGAGAAGGTCCATTGGTTTCGGGCCCAACGCGTGGTAGTAGCTGTTCATGGATCACAAACACAGAACTCAGTTCCTAAGGACGGTTTCAATGAGACAACCCACCATGTACTCCTACATGGCCTCTCACCGCTACCTTTACCAAATCGTGTTCACACACTTAGCTCACACACAGTAGGACATGTTCGTCACCATTCCAATTCATTCCCGATGAATCAGACCTGACTCAACTCTAAGTAGTAGCAGGCATGACAAAAAGCATGAATGAGTAGGCACATCAGGGCTCAAACAACTCCTACTCATGCTAGTGGGTTTCATCTATTTACTGTGGCAATGACAGGTCATGCAGAGGATAAGGGGTTCGACTACCGCAGCAAGTAACAGATGAATCGTTGTTGTCCTAATGCAGTAAAGAGAGCAGGAGCGAGAGAGTGGGGTTGTATCGGAATGAACAAGGGGGTTTTGCTTGCCCGATAGAGTGGTAGTGGGATTCCGCCCTTCAGTTGGATACTCATGAATATCCTCTGAGACAGAACCTACCACGAAGAACACATCAAAACACAATCATCACATGGCAATATGCAACAATATGATGCATGCAATGACTTGGCAAAATGAGTGTGTTTTGGCTAATGCAACTTAGAACAGATTGGTTTGAGTTCATTTGAATCAAGGATTCAAACGCAAATCCAAAATAAGAGGTCATATTAGTGCATTAACTTGTTTCACTTAAACAGCAAGGTTAAAGTGTTCTAACATGCATGAAACCAGTACAGATGGAAAGATTTGATTTTTTCTGATCAAATTTCATATATAAATCTTTGCATTTGGAGTTACAGATTAATTTCTATGAATTTTTGAAGTTTGTAGCATTTTCTGGAATTTCCTATATAAGAATAAATCCAGTAAATGGGGACGGTCCAAGTCAAACTTGACCGGTGGGTCCCGCGTGTCAGTGTCATTAGTCTAACTATTTTTTAGTTAGTCCTAATCCTAACTTAATTAGCAGGCGGGTCCCACTTGTCGTAGACCCAGGGGGTCAAACTGGGTCCACCCAGGGTCAACTCGGTCAGCGGGGTCAAACTCGTCGGCGAGGCCAAACGCGGCGGGGCAGTGCGGGATTCGTGCTCCAGCGACCAAAACGACGGCGGAGCACATCTACGTGATGCGGGGAGTGAGCCGCGTCGAGTGGTGGCAGTGCGTGGAGCTGGGGTGGCCGGAAACGTCGCAGGGGACGACCTTGGCGGTCGCCGGATTCGGGCGAGGTCGAAGCCGTCGCTATGAGGCACGGCGAGGCGTGTGGGGAGGTGCTATGGGCTTCTGCGAGTGCGGTGAAGACGATGGCGTGCTCGGAATCAAGCCAACGTGGCTGTGGCCACGACGGCGACGTGCGGTGGCGGCGGCGGGTGCGGCCGAGCTCGGTGCAATCGCTGTGGTGCTCGAGAGCGAGAACGAGAATGGGGAGGAGGTAGCTGGGCTCACGGCGATCACAACGAGGCAGACGGCGAGGTCGGGGACGAGCTGGTGCGGCGGTGAAGGCGAAGGGGATCTTCGGCGGCGTTCGGTGAAGACGAGGTCGAAGAAGACGAAGTAGAGCGTGCGAGCGCTCAGGGCTCGGCTAGCTCGATGAAGCAGACGACGGCGGAGCTCGTGGACATCGCAGCGCGGCGCGGGGACGACGGTGGACGCGAGTTTCACGGTGGCGCGGGCGCGGCAGCGTCGGCCATGGTGGGAGAGGGCGAGGGAGAGAGGCAAGGAGTGAGCGAGGTGTCTGCGGGGTCGGGGCGGCGACGTGGAGCTCGCCCAGGTGTCCAGGGGCGCGCGAGGGAAGCAGCTGACGCGGTGGCGAGCTCGCGCACGCCGGCGTCACCTCCCTGCCTGCCTGGCGGGGACGAAGCAGCTGGCTGGAACGGGCCAGCACAGTGCTGGGCCGCCAGGTGGGCCGGCTGGTGGCTTGCCAGGTAAGTTTGTTTTCCTTTTATTTTTTCTGTTTTCTTTATTTCTGCAAGTTTGTAGCTTTTCTAAAAATACTTAGGCATTTCCAGAAATCACCAAACTGCACATGCCCACTGTTTAGAACATATCCAACATGGAACATTTCAGTTTGGGATTACTTGAACATTTAAGATATTTAGTAGCATTTAAATGTCCAAATGCAAATAGCATATGATTTAATCCAGTGACCTTAAGATGACCTAGAAAATTGTGAACCAATTTTGCCAGAGGTTCTAACCCAGGACAAAAATGATGGACATTCTAGAAGGGCATTTCAGGTTCATTGAAAAAGATTTTAGTAAACCCTAGTTGTTTTCCAGGGGGTGCTGGGGTTCTGTCATCCCATTTCAACTTTCTGTGAAAAGTAAACATGATGCAACACCAGATGCTAGCACTAGGCATTACTAGAACTGGGGATGTGACAGTTAAGATTCTGGATAATATAGTTAAATCTATCCATGTGCTGAGATCAGTGCAAGTCTTTATTCTTATCACAACTTTCTTGAAGAATGTTAAAATCACCACCAATCACATATGGAGTCCCGATACTAGTGCAGACCGAGATCAACTCTTCTAGGAACTCATCTTTTTATCGTGAGCCGCCCCATAAACCACCACCAATGTCCAGATAATCTTGAGGTCAACATCTAGAACAGTAACTTGCAGGAGATATTTACCTGCAGTCCAGGATACAACCTCCAGAGTTTCTTTTTTGACTCCACACAACACAACACCTGATTTACCAACAGAAGGGATCCAATTCCAACTAAATCTGTCAAAGGGGTCAACTCTTCTCAAATATTTTTGGTCAAAGGTTTTTTTCTTAGTTTCCTGAATACCCACAAAATCCAGGGAATGGTCCTTTATAATGTCAGAGAAGCAGGTGGCCATTCCTCTTTTACCTGCTCCTCTACAATTCCAAAAAAGGCCTTTCATGATTTCTTTTTTCTTGCACCCCCTTTCTGGCAGCCCTGCTAGGAGACAGAGCGGGACTACCAGTTTTCCCCACCAAAGAGGATCCATTTTTTTTGACTTCTAGTGGTAGGTCTAGCTATAACCACAATAAGTTTCCTCTGTCTCCTTTTTCTAGATATCACCTTAGTGAAATTCAATTCTTCCTCCTCATTAACATCTATCCACTCCATATTTAGAGGAGTCTGGTCCCCTTTAGCATTAGTTAACATCAGTTCCCCCCCTCCAGGATCATTCTGGACTACATTATCACTTTTTGTTTTCATGTTTCTACATTTTTCAAGTTCTCTAAGGATGTCCACATTTGTGAAATCATTATCAGGAATATTTACTCCCATTTTCACTGCTCTAAGAATGAGTTCAGGATTAGACAAGGCCTCGAAAGAGTTGGAGCTATGTGTACCTTCGATGTCTCTTTTCTTTGCCGCCGCCATTGCCTTCTCCTCCACCCTCTCCATCATGTTGTGGGCGTTCCTCAGGCTGAAGTGTAGGTTTTCCTCAGTGACCAGTGGGGGAGCAGGGGGCCCCACACTGATCATCTCTATCTCAGGCGACTCGACCCTATACTGCTGAGGAGTATTGGCAGCTTTCTCACCATCCCCACTTACTTCCATCACCTGCCGACATTTTTTAACAACATCAGAGTAAGTTCTTTTGGGGCATTCCAGGTTACGCATCGTAGTTTTCACAACACAGGGGCTTACTTTGTTCTGTTCCATCTCATAGGCCATTGTCTCAATGAGAAATGTGGTATGGAGTGAATCATCTGATTCCACACTCTCCTGCGAGTCCCTGATGGGGTCTGTTTTTTCACCCCTAGAAATGAAAGGGCATTTCACAGATGGTTCAACAGGAGGTTTGTTCTCTGTACTTTCATGTGGTAGAAGGGGACAGTTTTTTCCATCAGCATTTCCATCAGGTTCAGCAAGCGTCTGAACAACTTTTTTTCCTCTATTAGGATCTCTCACCAGGATTTGTTCCACCTCATAAAAGAAATCATAAAAGTAATCTCCCAGAACAGCTTTAGCAATCACATGGATCTCATCCACGTTTCTGCACCCAAGCCTCACCCGAGCAGAGGTCGGGCGATGCAAAGTAGCAGCATCAATCTCCAAGGGGACCCCAACTAGTGATGCCACATATGCCAGATTTCTTTCACTCCTCTTGTCGAGGGGCACATTACTGACCTTAACCCATGCTATCTCCATCTTGCCCTTATCCCCAACCGTAGATGACCACGGTGTGGCATGTATGACAGCACCACTAGTCTTAAGCGTCACCCTCCCCACATAACAAATCTGAGCAACAACCCTTGGATTAGGAAATCTCACTACGAAGACCCCTGGCCCTATAGCATGAGCAGAGCAACGCCAATCAGTGGCTAAGTAAGCTGAGAGGTCTAACTCCATCTGACGCGTAGAAGTCTCTCCTTCCACAATGGTGACCACAATATTATTAGCCCTAGCTTTTTGCTGATTGGCTGAGCAGGAATCGTGAATGTAGTAAAAACCCTGCCCCTTAGACTGAAAAGCACACATGGGCGCAACGCATTCCCAGGGCAAAAATTCCACACACACATATGCTAGATGACCTAATTTTCTGCATCTCTCGCAGTAGGCTTGCGGACAGCGAGTAGGGGGATGCTCATGAGATTTGCAAATGAGGCACGTATCTGCTTTTTTGGTAGGAGGCACCTGAGCAGGGGGCTGCTTCCCCTGAGGACGATCTGATGGCGGGGCTGGTTGCTTTCCGGTGGTGTTGCCGCCCGAGCCCGACGACGTCTGGGCCTTCTGCACCCAGACACCACCGCTCTGGATCTCCCTGCGGTTGGTTGCTGCCGCTTCGTCCCAGCGCGCGGTATCCTCCACCAACGCGATGTTGGACGATGTCGAGATGCCGTAGCTGTCGCCTTCTTCACGCCTCCACGAGAACTTGCTCCGATCGCCTCCCAGGCCGTTGCCGCGGCCAGCCTGCCGCCCCCCTCCGCGATCCATGCGCTCAGCCCCGCCTCTGCCGCGTCGCTCCCCGCGTCGTCCGCCGGGGGGGGGGGGGGGGAGGACACCATAGCCGCAAACGATCTAGGATCTCCGCCTACCTTACCCTCCCACCACTCGAAGGAATCTGGTTTTCTGGATCTAGGTTTTTCTGCCGCCACCCAGAAATGGGAGAATGAGGTCTCTAGGTCAAGGACCGGCGCGGGCCGAGGCTTTATACCAGCGCTGCTGCCCCGCGGGGGTGGGTGGTGAAGACAGATTGAGCAATGCACCTTGAGTGCTTGGCATCGTATTGATCAGCTTATATAGTTTTACATGTACAATCGTGCACACCGTAGTGGCAGAGACTCGTGCGAGCAGTTGAGCACGCAGTGGTGGCAGAACGTGGGAACGTGAGAGAGAGGACGTGGGTGACCAGGTCAGGAGGCATGCGTCAACACCCCGCCGCAGCTGCTGTGTCCGGAGGCCGGACACACAAGCTGGACCTGAACTCCTGGAATGCTGCCGTGGACAGGCCTTTCGTCATCACGTCAGCGAATTGCTGTGTAGTAGGTACATGTAGCACGCGAAGCTGTCCGAGCGCGACCTTCTCACGAACGAAGTGAATGTCGAGCTCGATGTGTTTGGTGCGGCGGTGATGCACCGGGTTAGCCGCCATGTAGACGGCCGAGATGTTGTCGCAGTAGACCACCGTCGCCTTGGGGATGATCACGTGGAGCTCGCTGAGAAGCTGGCGGAGCCAGCAGCACTCAGCAACCACATTGGCGACGGCGCGGTACTCGGCCTCCGCACTGGACCGGGAGACGGTGGGCTGGCGCTTGGACGACCAGCTCACCAGCGAGTCGCCGAGGAAGACCGCGTAGCCGGACGTCGAGCGACGCGTGTCCGGGCAGCCAGCCCAGTCAGCGTCGGAGTAGCCAACAAGGTCCAAGGCCGGCGAGCGATGGATGTGGAGGCCGTGGTCGTCGGTACTGCGGATGTAGCGCAGGACGCGCTTCACCATGGCGAGATGGTGCACGCGCTTCACCATGGCGAGATGGTGCACGCGCGGGTCGTGCATGTGCAGGCACGCCTATTGTACTGCATAGCTGAGGTCGGGACGCGTCATGGTCAGGTACTGAAGGCCGCCGACGAGGCTGCGATACTCGGAAGCATCAGCTACGGGACCGCCGGCGTCGGCGGAGAGTTTGGAATGTGTGTCAACTGGCGTGGACACGGGACGGCAGTCCACCATGTTGGCACGGTCGAGGAGCTCCTCAGCATACTTCTGCTGTGACAGGAAGAGCCTGGAGGCAGTACGCGTGACGCAGATGCCGAGGAAGAAGTGGAGCGCCCCAAGATCCTTCATGGAGAACTCACTCAGCAGCTGGTCGATCAAGTGGCGGAGTAGTGTCGTGGAAGAGGCCGTCAGGACGACGTCGTCGACATATAGTAGCAGGTAGGCGATGTCGTTGCCCCGCCGTAGTATGAACAACGAGGTGTCGGATTTGCTGGAGGTGAACCCGATGCGCCGAAGAAACTCCGCGAACCGCTCGTACCAGGCACGCGGCGCCTGCTTGAGGCCGTACAAGGATTTGTCGAGCAGGCAGACATGCTCGGGGCTGCTGTCGTCGACGAAGCCCACAGGCTGCTGGCAGTAGACACGCTCGTGCAAGTGCCCTTGCAAGAAGGCGTTGTTGACGTCCATTTGATGTACGGGCCAGTCGCGGGAGGCGGCGATGGCGAGGACGGCGCGCACCGTGGCGGACTTCATCACCGGGCTGAAGGTCTCCGAGAAGTCGACGCCGGGGCGTTGCGAGAAGCCACGCACGACCCAGCGCGCTTTGTAGCGCTCTAGAGTGCCGTCGGCGCGGAGCTTGTGCCGAAACAACCATTTGCCGCTGACGATGTTCGCGCCGGGCGGCCGCGGAACTAGCTCCCACGTTCGGTTGCTCATCAGTGCCCTGTACTCCTCCTGCATAGCTGTTAGCCATGACGAATCACGCAGTGCAGCCCTTACGGATTTTGGGATGGGTGAGATGGGTGATACGTCAGTGGCGAGGTGGGCGTATTTTGGGTTTGGCTTGAAGGTACCACGCTGTGCGCGCGTAACCATGGTGTGCGTGGGCATAGGCGCAGGATGGCGTGGTGCAGGAGGAAGGGGGAGGGAGGACGTGCCGGTGACGTTGGCCGAGCTGAGGGAGGTGTAGGAGTAGGCGCGCTTGGCACGGGGGTGCTGTGGCGGCAGGGAATGGACGCTGCTGCGGCAGGCTGCTGGTGGCATGTGGAGGGCACACTTGGTGTCCCGGTAGGCGGAGGCGAGGGCGGAGGCTGGAAGTCCTCGACGACCGAAGTAGGCAGAGGTGTGGCGTCAATGGAGGCGAAGGGGAATTGTTCCTCGTCGAAGTAAACATGGCGGGAGATGAGCACGCGGCCGGTGGCGCAGTTGAGGCACCGGTAGCCCTTGTGCTCCGACGAGTAGCCGAGGAATACGCAGGCAACAGAGCGCGGCGCAAGCTTGTGGGCGGTAGTGGCGCTGGTGTTCGGGTAGCAGAGGCATCCGAAGACGCGGATGCCACTGTAATCGGGAGAGGCGCAGTACAAAAGCTCAAAAGGAGTAAGGTACTGGCGAACACGGCACGGGCGACGATTGTGAAGGAAGGTGGCCGTGGCGAGAGCTTCGGCCCAGAACGTGGGCGGCATGGATGCTTGGGTGAGCAGGGCACGAACAGTCTCGTTTAGGGTGCGGAGCATGCGCTCGGCACGCCCGTTTTGCGCAGACGTGTAAGGGCAAGACATGCGAAACGCGAAACGCGATGCCATAGGTATCGAAGAAGGCGCGGGCGGCATGACTGTCGAATTCTCGTCCGTTGTCAGCTTGTAGAGTAAGGATCGGCAGGTTGAAGTGTGTCTGAACTAGCGCACGAAAACGTTGGATAGCAGCAAAGGAATCTGATTTGTAGCGCAAGGGAAATGTCCAGGAGAAGTGGCTGTAGTCATCGAGAAGCAACAAGTAATAACGGAAACCTGATGCACTTAAGATAGGCGATGTCCAGACATCGCAATGTACAAGTTGAAATGGAAAATAGGAAACATGCTGTGAATCTGGAAAGGGAAATCTAACATTTTTTCCTAATTGACATGCATGACAAGTATGAGCTGGTGCATCATGAGCGCCAGGGGCGATGGATCGAAGCGCCCGAGCAAGCGTGGTGCGTCCTGGGTGGCCGAGTCGCCGGTGCCAGACATCGGCAGAGATGGAGGCGTGGGCGTGGAGGCTGCAGTGGAGCGGGGGCACGCTGACGCGGTACAGGTCGCCGGTGAAGTTACATTGGAGGATCACCCTCCGGGTTCGTCGGTCCTTGACAGAAAAACCGAAATCATCAAACTCGACATTAACAGGATTATCACGACAGAGAGTTTTAACAGATATGAGGTTTTTGATTAGTGAGGGAGAGACAAGAACGTTGTGTAAGTGGATGGGTGTGGTAGATGTTGGTATTGCGAGGTGGCCGGAGTGCAGGGCTGGCAGCGTGTTGCCGTTGCCAAATACTATACGGGAAGAAGAGGGACTGAGATCGGAGAGCATACCTGACGAGGACGACATGTGCGACGTGGCGCCGGTGTCGAGGTACCACTCACTCGATGGCGGCGGCGGCGCCTGCTGCTGTTGGAGCGACAGGTTGTTGAGGGCCGGAACCAGCGCTGATTGGTCCCAGGCCGCACCTTGGTAGGTGGGTGCAGCCGGGGGCGGTGGCGGCGGCGCGTAGTGGGCGGCGTGTCCGGCGAACGGTGATGGAGCGCCAGGGCGCGGGCCGAGGACGCCAGCTCCTGGAGCGTGAGCACGCCACGGCATGGGCCAGGCGTGAACCATGCCCGTCCATGGGTTCGTGGCGGGTGCAGGAAGCTGGACGAGGCGCCCTGCTGGCAGGCCGCCAGTTGACGAGGAGCCGCTGGATGAGCCGCCGGCGTCGCCGGGCGGCTGGACCGCCTTGCCCTTGCCCTTGTTCCGGTTCCGGTTGCCGTTGCGAGTGGAGTTGGTTGGGGGCGCCGGTGCCGGCGCCGGTGCAGTAGCAGCGGGTGCACGGCCAGCATGCAGAGCCATGTCAGTTGGCGCGGGCGACGCCATGTTCAGGCGCGATTCCTCCAGGATCAGGAACGCGCGGCAGCGCAGAAACGATGGGAAGGGGACCTGCATCGTGAGGATCGGGATGGCGTAGAAGTACCGTGGGTTGAGGCCACGGAACATGTTCATCACCTGCGCCTTGTCGTCAACGGGGAAGCCGAGGTCAGCCAGCTGATCGGCGTACTCCTTGAGCCGGGCGAAGTAGCGCAGCATGGTCATGTCGCCTTGCTCCAGGCGTCGGAAGTCGGTGCCGATGAACACCGCCTGGGTCTCCGCATTGTCGAGGAAGAGGGTCGCGATGGCGCTCCAAATGTGCGCCGCAGTGGGGTGGCGCTGGTGGACGAGGGAGAGGATCTCCGGCGACACGCGGTTCAGCAGCCATGAAGTGATGAACGCGTCGTCCTGCACCCACTGCGCGTCGGTGGGACGCGGCGCGCCGAGGATGTGATCCAGAACGCCGAATTTGGCAAAGGCCAACTCGAACATGGTGCGCCACGGCGAGTAGTTCGACGGGTTGAGGCTGAGCACGACCAGCACATGCTGGTTGATGTAGACGGCACTGAGTGGCGATGGAGCAGGGACGGGAGCAGCCGGGGCAGTCGCGAAGGGGAAGACAGGCGCAGGGGGAATGAAGAGCGCGGTCGAGGCCGGCACTGGTGGCGCCGGTGCCGCAGGAGGTGCAGGAGGCGCGGCAGGTACGGGGGCAACAGGGGTGATGCTGACGCCGGGAGCGGCACCCGCGGTAGGCGCGCCGGCCTGGTCAAATGCTCCGGCGAGGTCACGAACATAGCCTGGGGGAGGAGTGGCCATCGTGCTCACCAGAGCGGGGCAGCGGAAGAACTGGAGAGGCTCAGGAACGATGAGCGTCTGATACCATGAAGACAGATTGAGCAATGCACCTTGAGTGCTTGGCATCGTATTGATCAGCTTATATAGTTTTACATGTACAATCGTGCACACCGTAATGGCAGAGACTCGTGCGAGCAGTTGAGCACACAGTGGTGGCAGAACGTGGGAACGTGAGAGAGAGGACGTGGGTGACCAGGTCAGGACGCATGCGTCAACAGGTGGATTGCCCCCACATGTCGAGCATCCGCCATTGGTGGGCTCGGGGCCACGGGCGGGTTCGCCTCGGGTCAGTTCGCCCCACCCGTGCACGTCTCCGCTCTCCCGTGTATCGCCGCGGCTCCCACATCACCTCCATACACCGGCGCGGTGGTCAACGCCGGCAGCCGATCCCGAACCTTCACCAAGTAACAAGGAAGCAAGATCACGTCACCGATGTCAATTTCCTCACCCGCACGCAGGAACCGTGCGTCCACCGTCACGCCCCGCTGATCCGTGAGGACCAGACGGAGAGCCTCCCATCGCAACGTGAGAACGCCGTCGTCGAGCGAGCGCGAGATGAGATCGGCGGCGTACGAGACCCTCCATCTCACGTCGAGGTCGTCGCCGCTCGTGCCGCTTGAACACGCCATCGCTCGCTGCTGCACATACTTAGGTAAACAAATTCCGTGTTACCAGCTCTTGGCCCTTCGCATCAAAACAGGACTCTGTCAAAATCTGTCGTTTACAGTGCTGTTATTGGCATGTTGTCCAGGTCTGGCAGACTACCTGACGCCGTTAGGTTTTTCGCGGGATTAACCAACAAAGTGGGACTCAGAAACATGTAATGCGATGATATTGTGTATGCCAGCAGTGATTTAATGGAGCAAGCTCTGGGCCTCTTTGTGATGGCTCTGTGAAATGCTGTTCTTCCAACTGAGTTCACTTTTGCAAGTGTGCTGAGATGGAGCCTGTGTTTTGGTCTGATGGAGCAGGGCACCCAAATCCACCTGCTGGTATAAAAACGTGGGTTTGAGGATGATATAATTGTCCCACTGCTATCATTGACATGTACTATAAGTTAGGTTCCTTGAAGCATGTCAGGAAACTCTTCAATGGTGTCTGCGTCAAGGATTTGCTGCTATGGAATAAAATGATTGTTGGTATATCGCATAATGGGAAAGGCAGTGAAGCTGTTCCAATTACCGAGGCTGAGGCCTCCTACTAAGTAGGAGCATTTTGCATAGTCGAAAGGTGAACTTGTTCTTTTTGCTAGCTTTATGAATGCCTTTTATTGGAAGTATATATTCTTGAACCTTTCTATAACAGAAATATACTTGGAAGGATTATTTAGCGCAAGAAGAACAAGCGTGAATGGGATGAGCAAACTTCTTCATGGAAGAGGACTTATGGCTATGATCGTGGTAATGATGATAGAGACATTCCGATCATTGAGATGCAGAGGCCGGGGGTATTCCTCCTTTTCGAAAAAAGACATTCCGATCATTGAAGCCAGAATCACAGATGGTTAGCAACTTGTCTTATGTATCTAATACTTGTGAATTCATTTATTTATTTCGAGGCAAGATGAGTAATCTTTTCAAGCTTTCCCAGTGCTGAGTACACATTGTGGTTATCATGTAATGACGTAACTGCTTAACAGCATGCATGCTTCTTCTTATGTACACCGATTACTCCACCGTTCGTTTTAAACATCATACACTGTTTTCATTTATGACCATTTGAATCTAACAATGTAATTGTTATGAAATGTATCCATTTTCAAACATGTTTGCTCAATCTGTTACCGCTCTAATTAGATATTTGTCTGTGATAGAGCCTGGTGTTGATCCTTTTGCTCAAAGGAGGGAGGAGAAGAACAGGGTTGATTATCAAGAAAAGAACATACTTTAGAATTTAAAGAACGCTGCAAAATTTAGTGCTCTGCCAAGGTAATCATTTCTATTATCATCATCTGTATACATCATGCACTACTTTGTTTATTATCCATTACATTAGCAACTCAAGTTTCTCATCTAACGCTTTCTGAAAAAATACCGGAACCGTGCAGTCATATACAGCTTGGTGCCACACCTGTACCCATCACTGGGATTAAAGCGGATCTGCCTAGAAAATATAAAAACAAAGATGTTGCGAATCTTCAGTAATAAATGTGGTTTTTCCAGTGCTTGGGAAATGAATCAAAACTATACTTTCTGGAAACCTCTAGAATGTTTTAAAAAGAGAAAGACAGCCTATACACTAGTAGAAAAAGAGGCTTCCATACGCCCCCATTAGTCCTTAAAATAATCGAACCGCGACCAAAGGGGTCTTTAGTCACGGTTCGGGAGGAGACCCGCGACCAACTATCTGGGCCCAGCGCGCTCGGTCGACAGCTGGCGGACGGGAGGGGCTTTAGTCCCGGTTGGCCTGGCCAACCGGGACTAAAGGTCCTCAGGCTGGCCCGAAGGCCTTTAGTTGCGGTTGGCCAGGCCAACCGGGACTAAAGGCCCATCCCTATATATAGGACTCAGCTCACTTCACTTAGCCACAATTCAGAAGGGGGGTGGTGGGTTTGCTTTTGGTTCCTCCTATGCACACAAGGTGTTCGATGAAATGCCCGAGAGCATGAAACAAACATGATATGAAGTGTCCGAGCCACACTTGAGCTTTCTCATTTATTTTTCCTCCGCGATCGCGGTTAGCAACTTGAACCTTTCATGTGTCATTGATAAAATATGCATGTGTGTAGTTCATTGTTTAATTTGTATTATTTCTAGCTAGTTAGTTTAACAAATGCATGATGGTTAATTATATACTTTATATAATAATAATGCAGATGAATCGGCAATGGATGTACGGTCCCCGACTCGCCGGCGAGTTCACTACGGGTTTGAAAGATTTCCTCGTAGTGGCAAATGCGAACAAGCAGCGAGGTTTTATTATCTGTCCATGTGCTGTCTGTAAGAATCAGAAGGGTTACTCCTCCTCAAGAGACGTTCACATGCACCTGCTTCGGCACGGTTTCATGCGAAGCTATAATTGTTGGACCAAGCATGGAGAAAGAGGGGTTAGAATGGAAGAAGATGAAGAAGGGGATGATATCGATGACAACTATCATGATCATTTCGGTGATACTTTCATGGAGGATGATGCTGAAGGTGGGGAAGGGTTAGGTGAAGGTGAAGAAGAGGCACATGATGAGCCCGCTGATGATCTTGGTCGGACCATTGCTGATGCACGGAGACGCTGCGAAACTGACAAGAAGAGGGAGAATTTGGATCGCATGTTAGAGGATCACAAAAAGTTGTTGTACCCAGGATGCGATAATAGTCTGAAAAAGCTGGGCTGCACACTGGATTTGCTAAAATGGAAGGCACAGGAAGGTGTAGCTGACTCATCATTTGAAAATTTGCTGAAAATGTTGAAGAATATGTTTCCGAAGAATAACGAGTTGCCCGCCAGTACGTACGAAGCAAAGAAGGTTGTCTGCCCTCTAGGTTTAGAGGTTCTGAAGATACATGCATGCATTAACGACCGCATCCTCTACCGCGGTGAATACGAGAATTTGAATGAATGCCCTGTATGCACTGCATTGCGTTATAAGATCAGAGGCGATGACCCTGGTGACGATGTTGAGGGCGAGAAACCCAGGAAGAGGGTTCCCGCCAAGGTGATGTGGTATGCTCCTATAATACCACGGTTGAAACGTCTGTTCAGGAACAAAAAGCATGCCAAGTCGTTGCGATGGCACAAAGAGGACCGTAAGTCCGACGGGGAGTTGAGACACACCGCTGATGGAACGCAATGGAGAAAGATCAACAGAGTGTTCAAAGATTTTGCAGCTGACGCAAGGAACATAAGATTTGGTCTAAGTACTGATGGCATGAATCCTTTTGGCGAGCAGAGCTCCAGCCATAGCACCTGGCCCGTGACTCTATGCATCTACAACCTTCCTCCTTGGTTGTGCATGAAGCGGAAGTTCATTATGATGCCAGTGCTCATCCAAGGTCCAAAGCAACCCGGGAACGACATCGATGTGTACCTAAGGCCATTAGTTGATGAACTTTTACAGTTGTGGGGCAGACCTGGTGTACGTGTCTGGGATGAGCACAAAGAAGAGGAATTTGACCTACGAGCATTGCTTTTTGTAACCATCAACGATTGGCCTGCTCTCAGTAACCTTTCGGGACAGACAAATAAGGGATACAATGCATGCACGCACTGCTTACATGAGACTGAAAGTGTACGTTTGGGTAATTGTAAGAAGAACGTGTACCTGGGTCATCGTCGATTTCTTCCCCGAAATCATAACGTAAGAAAGAAAGGCAAGCATTTCAACGGCAAGGCAGATCACCGGCCGAAGCCTGCGGAACGTACTGGTGCTGAGATATTTGATATGGTCAAGGATTTGAAAGTCATCTTTGGAAAGGGTCCTGGCGGACAATCAGTTCCGCGGGGAGTTGACGGGCACGCACCCATGTGGAAGAAGAAATCTATATTTTGGGAGCTAGAATATTGGAAAGTCCTAGATGTCCGCTCTGCAATCGACGTGATGCATGTTACGAAGAATATTTGCGTGAACCTGCTAAGCTTCTTGGGCATGTATGGGAAGACAAATGATACAAAGGAAGCACGGCAGGACCAGCAACTTTTGAAAGACCCAAATGACCGGCATCCGGAATGGTTTCAAGGTCGTGCCAGCTACGCTCTTACCAAAGAAGAGAAGGTCATTTTTTTTGAATGCCTGAGCAGTATGAAGGTCCCGTCTGGCTTCTCGTCGAATATAAAGGGAATAATAAACATGGCGGACAAAAAGTTCCTAAACCTGAAGTCTCACGACTGCCACGTGATTATGACGCAATTGCTTCCGATTGCTTTGAGGGGGCTCCTACCGGAAAATGTTCGAGTAGCCATTGTGAAGCTATGTGCATTCCTCAATGCAATCTCTCAGAAGGTAATCAATCCAGAAGATCTTCCATGGTTACAGAACGATGTGGTCCAATGCCTTGTCAGTTTCGAGTTGGTGTTCCCACCATCCTTCTTCGATATTATGACGCACCTCCTGCTCCACCTAGTCGAAGAGATTTCCATTCTCGGTCCTGTATTTCTACACAATATGTTCCCCTTTGAGAGGTTCATGGGAGTATTAAAGAAATATGTTCGTAACCATGCTAGGCCAGAAGGAAGCATCGTCAAGGGCTATGGAAATGAGGAGGTAATTGAGTTCTGTATTGACTATGTTCCTGACCTTAAGCCGATTGGTATTCCTCAATCGCGGCACGAGGGGAGACTAAGTGGAAAAGGCACGATCGGAAGGAAATCAACGATATGTATGGACGGTCATTCTATGACTGAAGCACACCACACAGTTCTGCAAAATTCCAGCTTGGTGGCCCCGTACTTCGAGCAACACAAGAATATTTTACGCTCGGACAACCCGGGGAAGCCTGAATCCTAGATTAGAAAGGCCCACATGGAGACTTTCGGCAGTTGGTTGCAAAAACATTTAATGAATGACAATGATGTTGGAGATCAGCTGTACATGTTGGCCAAGACACCATCTTCGACTATAACGACTTTCCAAGGGTACGAGATAAATGGGAATACATTTTACACCATCGCCCAAGATAAAAAGAGCACCAACCAAAACAGTGGTGTCCGCTTTGATGCAGCAACCGAGAATGGGCAAAAGGTCACATATTATGGTTACATAGAGGAGATATGGGAACTTGACTATGGACCCTCCTTTAAGGTCCCTTTGTTCCGGTGCAAATGGTTCGAGCTAACAGGAGGTGGGGTAAAGGTGGACGAGCAATACGGAATGACAATGGTGGATTTCAACAATCTTGGTTACCTTCACGAACCATTCGTCCTTGCCAAAGATGTCGCTCAGGTTTTTTATTTGAAGGACATGAGTAGCAAACCGAGGAAACGGAAAGATAAGAAAACGATCAGTACATCATGCGATGATCCAAAGCGCCACATTGTTCTTTCAGGGAAAATAAACATCGTGGGAGTGGAGGACAAGACAGACATGTCAGAAGATTATAATATGTTTGGTGAAATTCCGCCCTTCAAAGTGAACACTGACCCAAGCATTAAGTTAAATGATGAGGATGCTCCATGGATACGGCACAATCGTAAGCAAGCAGGGACACAAGGGAAGAATTGATGTGTAATAATTTATTGTACCAAACTTTGTTGAATGGATCATGTGAATTAAAACGTACGATGGCGAATCCGGATGATTTGTATTTGGTCGATGAACTGAATGATGTATCAAACCTTTTGTCAAACCTTCAAGGGATCGAGGATGTAGAACAAAACAATCGGTCTAAATTTTTAAAATGAATTAGTTTTATTTTTCTGGATTTTTTATATATTATTTGTATTTTTAAGATTTCAAAATGAATTAGTTTTATTTTTTTGAATTTTTTGATATATTATTTCTATTTTTAAGATTTTAAAATGAATTAGTTTTATTTTTTGAATTTTTTGATATATTATTTGTATTTTTAAGATTTTCAAATGAATTAGTTTTATTTTTTGAATTTTTTGATATATTATTTCTATTTTTAAGATTTTAAAATGAATTAGTTTTATTTTTCTGAATTTTTTGATATATTATTTGTATTTTTAAGATTTTAAAATGAATTAGTTTTATTTTATTGAATTTTTTGATATATTATTTCTATTTTTAAGATTTTAAAATGAATTAGTTTTATTTTTCTGAATTTTTTGATATATTATTTGTATTTTTAAGATTTTCAAATGAAAAGTATATGAAAAAGGACCTTTAGTCGCGCGGTTCGTGACACGAACCGCGACTAAAGGCTCTTTCCGCGCGGGAACAAAAGCGGCGCGAAAGAACCTTTAGTCGCGGTTGGGGACACCAACCACGACTAAAGGTACTAAAGGATACCTTTAGTCGCGGTTGGTGTCCCCAACCGGGACTAATGCTCTGTCTATATATACAGCACTTAGTAAATTTTCCCCCACCTCCCATTCTCCTCTCGACGCCGACGCCCTGCCCCGACGCCGACGCCCTGCCCCCAGCGAGCTCCGCCGCCCCCAGTGAGCCCTGCCCCCACTTCCCCTGCCCTACGCCGCCGCCCTTGCCCTGCACTGCCGCCGCCGCCCCTGCCCTGCCCTGCGCGCCGCCGCCACCGCTGCCCCTGCCCCTGCGCGCTGCCGCCGCCGCCCCCCAGTGAGCTCCGCTCCCCTTCCCCCTGCGCCGCCTGCCGTCCTCCGTCGCCTGCCGTCCTCCTCGTCGCCGCGTACTGGCCGGATGCGCGCCTTGCCGTCCTCCACCGCCCGCCGCCGCCTGCCTGCCGTCCTCCGCCTCCCGCCGCCGCCTGCCGTCCTCCGCCGCCCGCCGCTGCCTGCCGTCCTCCTCAAACAAAAACTTGAGCAGAGAGGAAAAAGAAAAGGAAAAAGAAAAGGAAAAAGAAAAGGAAAGAGAGAGCAGAGAGCAGAGAGGAAAAAGAAAAGGAAAAAGAAAAGGAAAAAGAAAAGGAAATTTATTTGGGAATAATTGTATAAATCATTAAATTTGAGCGGCGGCGGAGGAAAAAGAAAAGGAAAAAGAAAATACTTGGCAGTGCTCAAACAAAAACTTCTATGCAAATTAGTGCTCAATAAAAAACTAAAAAGGAAAAAGAAAAGGAAAGAGAGAGCAGAGGGGAAAAAGAAAAGGAAATTTATTTGGGAATAATTGTATAAATTTGACCCAAAAAACATCAATTTTATTTTTTAATAGCTCTTAATCATTCAACCGTCGCTGCTCCTCCTCTATGTCCCCTTAATCTTATTTTTTAATTCCTTTATACTTAATTAATTTTTACTACATGCAGGAGTGACATATGGCGGACGATAGAGCCGAGCCGCTTAGGGATCCGGAGGCTGAACGTTATTTAATGGGCATCATAAACAACGAGATTCCTTATGTGCCGGGCTCAGAATATGAGCAAGAAGAGGATGTAGTCTCTTCTTTTCTGAACCTTGACGGTGGAACAGACATTGTCGATGATCAAGAATGTGAAGGAACGGACATTGTCGACGGAGGTCAACCGTCAACAAACGACGATCTCGAATTGCAAGTAGCAACCACCTCCGGCGAGGTATATATATACATTGAGCCTCTCGTGATACAAACTTACTGAAATGTGAATACATATGTATTAACGCGCGCGACTCTCTTTCTTTTTTTAGCCCTCGGCCGGATCGAGTACGACAAAGCGTGGCAAATCCAAGGCGATGAAAACAGGAGAAACATATGCCATTGATTTTGTCAGTGAAACCGGCAAGCCCCTACAGCACACCTCAAAGTTTATCAACCAATGTGGAGTCGTTGTTAGAGAAACGTCCCGATCACCGTCCAGGAATGGAAGGAGCCAAAGAAGGCACGTCTTGGTTTCAGTTTTGTCGACAAGAGAATGAAAAAGGATTGCTGGAGAAAGCTTATGGAACATTTCATTCTACCTCCGGAATACAACAAAGTCGATGAATTCGGTAACGAGGTTCCGGGTGGACGTGAGAGGAGGAGGCTAGTTAAAGAGTTCGCTCTTCAGAACATGGGCGAATCATTCCGGAACTTCAAGAAAAATTTAACCCGTGACTATGTCAACAAGGGCAAGACTCCGGATTTCAATGGACAACATGAGAAACTGAAAGATGATTGGCCAGAATTTGTGAGGCAAAAGAAATCGGAGCATTTCAAGGAAATATCGAAAAAATAAGGATAATGCGAGTAAGAAAAAGTAACATCATATTATGGGGCCAGGAGGATACCGCCTTTCGGAGCCTAAGTGGCAGAAGATGGAGGAGGACCTGAGGGTGCGAGGAATCCCTCTAGGTACAGAGGGATGGGACCCAAGGGCCAAAAGCTGGTGGTACGGGCATGGGGGATCGCTAGACCCGGAGACAGGGGTGTGTGTTCACCGGAAGAAAAAGTTTGCTCCCACCCAAGCCCTTATTGATGCAATGACCCAAGCTCAAGAGGGCTTGATCAAGTTCAACAGAGAGAAAGACGCACTGACAACAGCCCTCGGGAATGATGAACACGGAGGACGTGTACGAGGCAAAGGCAGAATTCCGTGGAAAGTAGGGTTTTCCCAGGACAATGACCCGTACTGTTACAGAAGCCGTAAGAGAAAGACGGACCGGGATGCAGATCTTTTGGCGAAGTTTGCATCGGAACTCCATGAGTTGAAGCAGACCGTGCATGAACTAGTAAAAGAAAAATCGGCTGCAAGGCCGCATGAAGATCATGAAGCGGATCGCGGAAGCCAGCAGCGGAGAAGCAGCGTGGCTTCCACGGATGCCCCGCCTGGTGCTAATGCACCGATGATCGAGATTCGTGCACCGGAGCCTCACTACCCCGTGGATGATGTAAAGGAGATGAAAGAATGTGATCTGCATTATCCCGTGGGGAACGTTTCCACGAAGGTAGCTACCGGCAGTGCTTTACCCTGTACACCTGGAGCACTCCACCACAACAACCCCATTGCATATGGCTATGCTCGTGTCACGGTGGAAGACATAGTCCAAGAGTTTGAGGACCTGGAGATTGACAAAGCTACACCCGAAGGGGAGAGAAGACTTGGAGATGTCAAGCGCCAGATCATTCTATGGAAAAAGAAGTACATAGTGTTTCCAGGCGAGGCGCCAAGGCTAACAAGTCCACCCCCCTCCGATGGTGGTGGTGGTGGTGGTGGTGGCGGTGGTGGTGGTCGTGGTGGTTCACCTACACCTCCTTCACGCCATTCAACGCCGTCCCCCGATCCAGAACCTCCGGCGGGTAAGCAGCCGCCGCCCCCCAATCCTCCTCCGGCGGGTACGACGCCCCCCAATCCTCCTCCGGCGGGTACGACGCCCCCCAATCCACCTCCGGTGAAGAAGCAGAAGCAGGCGGACAGCAAGGAAACCCGCTCCTGGACTATTAACCCGGACCCTTATGTACCTAAGACCACAAGGGTACCGGAGCCATCACTGAAGCCTCTCCTCCCAAGGCCTTGGGAACTTAGTGAAGCTGAAACCAAATTGGCCGCGTCTGCTCATTATGAGAAATGGAAGGCGGATACGAAGGCGATAAAAGAGCCTGAGCCCAAGCAAGTATTCACTGAGAAGCAAAAGAAGTGGGCTAAGGATTTTTTGACGACACCGTCCCAAGCCGAGCTGAATATGCCTGACGACTATGGACATGAACTTCGTAGGCAAGCAAAAATATTGAAGGAGGAGAAAGAAGAAAGTAAAAAAAAAGCGGGAAACAAGTTGACCAGCTCGGGATGCAGAATAAACAATCGATCCCCCCGCTCATAGTGAAAGCCGGTCCGGAAGAGGACCCCGAGATCATAGCAGCTGCGGCAGCACTTGGATTGACTGTAGCGAGTGCCATGAAACAAGCCTCCGAGATGGGTTTGACTCTTCGTGCCTTCTTAGGCCTTGAGGATGCGCCAGTATGTGAGATAGCATTACAATATGTGCGGAATGGGCCTCTCGTCGAGCCTGCGCGGGAAAAGAGTCTACCACCACAAATGCGAAATCTGCTACGTTGGTACAAGCAATTCATAACATGGGCCGACAAAGAATATGTTTATGCGGATGTTACAGAGGAGCATCACACCAAACGGTACTCTGTACAAGTTCATATGAGTGAATTGTTCCAGCTGTTCAATCTGCGCGAGCTTGACAAATCTATCCTGAGTTGCTACGTTCTGTAAGTGATTTATTTCTACCTCATCTCGTTCTTCATTGCCTGCACTATATACATATATATTATCCTAACTATATTGTTGCGTACGCTATTATGCAGATTGAAGATTTCGGAATGCAAAATAAGAAACATCCATGATGTTGGGTTCATTGACCCACATATCGTTAATGGACATGTGTTACAAAATCACCCCGAAGACATGGAGAAAGACTTGTACAAGTTTCTTAGAAAGCATCAACTCAAAAGTCATATTCTATTTCCTTACCATTTTGGGTGAGTGTTTCTCTCTTGTGCCCATTCTCTTTTGTTTACTCCATGCATGGTATGTCTAATCGATGAGTTATGCATGACTGTGCATGTAACGTGTCCGCAGGTTCCACT
Organism: Aegilops tauschii subsp. strangulata; assembly: GCF_002575655.3. Classification (NCBI taxonomy): domain Eukaryota; kingdom Viridiplantae; phylum Streptophyta; class Magnoliopsida; order Poales; family Poaceae; genus Aegilops; species Aegilops tauschii. The sequence goes on from NC_053041.3 coordinate 588,287,603, forward strand.
GGATTCTGCTAAATATTGAACTTCACATCTCCAGAGTTCTAATCGTGGACTCTATGGATTCGGATCCAAAGCGTTGGGCCGACATGAGAAAAATGCTGCAAAAGTAATTATTTTCAATCATTTGAGCTCTATATCGATCGGTCTCTTTCGTTCATTTCCTAATATCAAGTAACTAATAACTCCCTTGTTCATTTAATTTTCTTTGCCCTGTAGGGTTTGGAGACGGTTCTCAGAAGAAATTGTCGGTGAATTCAAACATGAGCTAGATTTTAGAAGGTTAGTTAATGTGAATAAGTAGCCACCGGGGACCAATCTATGTGGATACTATGTTTGTGAGAACATCCGGAGACACACCTCTGAGCGGAAGGCATCGGATAGCGTGCGGAAGGCGACGGATAACTTGCGGAGGAGGCTTAGTCCAGAAGCTCGCTTCCGACCAATTCAAGATGAATTAGAAGGATTTTTCATGAGGGAAGTCATCAATCCTAAAGGAGAACACTATACCGAGGACGAAGAAATTTATATGCATACCCGAGATTGAAACTTGTTCGAAGTTGTATATGGTCATCCATCCTAATTGTGTATGGGAACTTGTTCGAAGTTGTATATGGTCACCCGAGATTGAATATATATTATATATTCCTCTTGAATTCTTCTTGTTTGAAATTTCATATGCATGTATATAGTAGCGTAGAATATGTGTACTGAAACTTCATCAAAATTAAAATAAAACACAAAATAAAAAATAAAAGAAATAAAACACTACAAATTAAAAAGAAACCAGGTTTAGGGGGGCTAAAACCCTAAACCTGCGGAGGAGGCCTTTAGTCCCGGTTAGCCACGAGAACCGGGACTAAAGGTCCTCCGCCACGACGGACTCCTGGCGCCCACGTGGACGGGCCTTTAGTCGCGGTTCGTAAGAGGCGCGACTAAAGGGGGGAGCCTTTAGTCGCGCATATTTAGTCCCGGTTGCACAGCCGGGATTAATGGCCTTTGCGAACCGGGACTAAAGGCATATTTTCTACTAGTGATATCTTTATTTGCTTTCCATATTAGTATGTACAAATCACGGATGTTCTACGGCTCCACTGTCTGGCAGCTCTTGCCATCAAGGTATATAAATACAGTTTTTCTTTGCCGAGCTTTGTGCTAATCGAAAATATAATTTCTTAGTTGCGCCAGAAATCCGTATTGCACGTGTATGTACAAGCTAGTTTGATTTTTTTTCTCACTTACATGTCAATCTAGTTATGCAGTATTTTTTGGATTGCATAGGTCTAGTCATTTGGTTTGGTACAAACTATTTTAGATCTTTGAGATCCAGCGCCGCAATGACCATTCTCTAGAATTCTAGATCTAAATATCAGTATGGTGTTAGCAGCCGTTGATTTTCTAATTAGGAGGTTATAAATCTAACAAAAATTCATTGACGAGGGCAGTAGGTATAGAAATTGATGGTTGTCATGATCTGATAGTTATGATTCTTCTCAGGTTAGCATATGATTTGGTTGTAGGACGAGTGCGACCCTAAGGTCTATATCACTGTCAATCTCAAATCCTACTCTTTGTATTGAACTATCTATTGAAACAGTGCCACGGGATATACTAGATGAATTGGGAGGTTGGAGTTTTGGCAACCTCGATCGTATGAATGATGCCATCTCTAAAGGAGATACAAGTGCGGATGGTGATACCAGAATATGCATCTTAATATGTATGAATAAAATATCTTTATATATCATGAATATATAGTTGGAATGGTTTACCATGATTCAGATATTCTATTTATTTCTGCTCTGTATTCATGTTCACTACTGGTATTCGTATCTGAAGGAAATATGCCCTAGAGGCAATAATAAAGTTGTTATTTATATTTCCTTATATCATGATAAATGTTTATTATTCATGCTAGAATTGTATTAACCGGAAACTTAGTACATGTGTGAATACATAGACAAACAGAGTGTCACTAGTATGCCTCTACTTGACTTGCTCGTTAATCAAAGATGGTTAAGTTTCCTAGCCATAGACATGAGTTGTCATTTGATGAATGATATCACATCATTTCATTAGAGAATGATGTGATTGACATGACCCATCCGTTAGCTTAGCACTATGATCATTTAGTTTGTTGCTATTGCTTTCTTCATGACTTATACATGTTCCTATGAGTATGAGATTATGCAACCCCCGAATATCGGAGGAACACTTTGTGTGCTATCAAATGTCACAACGTAACTGGGTGATTATAAAGATGCTCTACAGGTGTCTCCGATGGTGTTTGTTGGGTTGGCATAGATCGAGATTAGGATTTGTCACTCCGTGTTTCGGAGAGGTATCTCTGGGCCCTCTCGCTAATGCACATCACTATAAGCCTTGCAAGCAATGTGACTAATGAGTTAATTGCGGGATGATGCATTACGGAACGAGTAAAGAGACTTGTCGGTAACGAGATTGAACTAGGTATTGAGATACCGACGATCGAATCTCGGGCAAGTAACATACATATGACAAAGGGAACAACGTATATTGTTATGCGGTTTGACCGATAAAGATCTTCATAGAATATGTAGGAACCAATACGAGCATCCAGGTTCCGCTATTGGTTATTGACCGGAGATGAGTCTCGGTCATATCTACATAGTTCTCAAACCCGTAGGGTCCGCACGCTTAACGTTCGATGACGATCGGTATTATGAGTTTATGTGTTTTGATGTACCGAAGGTTGTTCGGAGTCCCGGATGTGATCACAGACATGACGAGGAATCTCGAAATGGTCGATACATAAAGATTGATATATTGGAAGGCTATGTTTGGACACCGGAAAGGTTCCGACTGGTTCGGGCATTTTTTTTGGAGTGCCGGGGGGTTACCGGAACCCCACGGGGAGTTAATGGGCCTTAATGGGCCATGGTGGAAGAGAGGAGGAGGCGGCCAAGGTGGGGGCGCGCCCCCCAAGCCCAATCCGAATTGGGAGGGGTGCCGGGCCCCCTTTCCTTCTCTCCCTCTCCCTCTTCCTTATTCTCCTACTCCAACTAGGGAAGGGGGGAAACCTACTCCTACTGGGAGTAGGACTCCCCCCCCTTGGGCGCGCCATAGAGAGGGTCGGCCCTCCCCTCCTCCACTCCTTTAGATACGGGGGAGGGGGGCACCCCATAGACACACAAGTTGATTGTTTAGCCATGTGCGGTGCCCCCTCCACAGATTTCCACCTCGGTCATATCGTTGTAGTGCTTAGGCGAAGCCCTGCGTTGGTAACTTCATCAGCACCGTCATCACGCCGTTGTGCTGATGAAACTCTCCCTCGACCTCAGCTGGATCTAGAGTTCGTGGGACGTCACCCAGCTGAACGTGTGCAGATCGGGGAGGTGCCGTACGTTCAATGCTAGGATCGGTCGAATCGTGAAGACGTACGACTACATCAACCGCGTTGTCATAACGTTTCCGCTTTCGGTCTATGAGGGTACGTAGACACACTCTCCCCTCTCGTTGCTATGCATCTCCTAGATAGATCTTGCGTGATTGTAGGAAATTTTTTGAAATACTGTGTTCCCCAACAGTGGTATCAGAGCCAGGTCTATGTGTAGATGTTATATGCACGAGTAGAACACAAAGAGTTGTGGGCGATAATAGTCATACTGCTTACCAGCATGTCATACTTTGGTTCGACGGTATTGTTGGATGAAGCGGCCCAGACTGACATTACGCGTACGCTTACGCAAGACTGGTTCTACCGACGTGCTTCGCACACAGGTGTCTAGTGGGTGTCTGTTTCTCCAGCTTTAGTTGAATTGAGTGTGGCTACGCCCGGTCCTTGTTGAAGGTTAAAACAACACACTTGACAAAAAATTGTTGTGGTTTTTGATGCGTAGGTAAGAATGGTTCTTGCTAAGCCCGTAGCAGCCACGTAAAACTTGCAACAACAAAGTAGAGGACGTCTAACTTGTTTTTGCAGGGCATGTTGTGATGTGATATGGTCAAGACGCGATGATATATAAATTGTTGTATGAGATGATCATGTTTTGTAGCAGTTACCGGCAACTAGCAGGAGCCTTATGGTTGTCACTTTATTGTATGAAATGCAATCGCCATGTAATTGCTTTACTTTATCACTAAGAGGTAGCGATAGTCGTGATAGCAATAGTTGGCGAGATGACAACGATGCTTCGATGGAGATCAAGGTGTCAAGCCGGTGACGATGATGATCATGACGGTGCTTTCGAGATGGAGATTAAATTCACAAGATGATGATGGCCATATCATATCACTTATATTGATTGCATGTGATGTTTATCCTTTATGCATCTTATTTTGCTTAGTTCGGCTGTAGCATTATAAGATGATCTCTCACTAAATTTTAAGGTATAAGTGTTCTCCCTGAGTATGCACCGTTGCTACAGTTCGTCGTGCCAAGACACCACGTGATGATCGGGTGTGATAAACTCTATGTTCACATACAACGGGTGCAAGCCAGTTGTGCACAAGCAGAATACTCGGGTTAAACTTGACGAGCCTAGCATATGCAGATATGGCTTCGGAACACTGAGGCCGAAAGGTTGAGCGTGAATCATATAGTAGATATGATCAACATAGCGATATTCACCATTGAAAACTACTCCATCTCACGTGATGATCGGACATGGTTTAGTTGATATGGATCACGTGATCACTTAGATGATTAGAGTGATGTCTATCTAAGTGGGAGTTCTTAAGTAATATGATTAATTGAACTTTAATTTATCATGAACTTAGTACCTGACAGTATTTTGCATGTCTATGTTGTTGTAGATAAACGGCCCGTGCTACTTTTCCGTTGAATTTTAATGCGTTCCTAGAGAAAACTAAGTTGAAAGATGATGGTAGCAACTACACGGACTGGGTCCGTAACTTGAGGATTATCCTCTGCTGCACAGAAGAATTACGTCCTGGAAGCACCGCTAGGTGCTAGGCCTGCTGCAGATGCTACTGATGACGTTAAGAACGCCTGGCAGAGCAAAGCTGATGACTACTCGATAGATCAGTGTGCCATTCTTTACGGCTTAGAACCGGGACTTCAACGAAGTTTTGAACGTCATGGAGCATATGAGATGTTCCAGGAGATGTTTCATGGAGCATATGGAGTCAAGAAAATGCCCGGATTGAGAGATATGAAGTCTCCAATAAGTTCTATAGCTACAAGATGGAGGATAATAGTTCTGTCAGTGAACATATACTCAGAATGTCTGGGTACCACAACCACTTAACTCAACTGGGAGTTAATCTTCCTGATGATAGTGTCATTGACAGGGTTCTTCAATCACTGCCACCAAGCTACAAAAACTTCATGATGAACTATAATATGCAAGGGATGGATAAGACAATTCCTGAGCTCTTCGCGATGCTAAAAGCTGCGGAGGTAGAAATCAAGAAGGAGCATCAAGTGTTGATGGTCAACAAGACCACCAGTTTCAAGAAGAAGGGGAACTTCAAGAAGAACGGCAAGCAAGTTGCTGCTCAAGTGAAGAAGCCCAAGTCTGGACCTAAGCCTGAGACTGAGTGCTTCTACTGCAAAGGGACTGGTCACTGGAAGCGGAACTGCCCCAAGTATTTGGCGGATAAGAAGGATGGCAAAGTGAAAGGTATATTTGATATACATGTTATTGATGTGTACTTAACTAATGCTCGCAGTAGCGCCTGGGTATTTGATACTGGTTATGTTGCTCATATTTGCAACTCGAAACAGGGGCTACGGATTAAGCGAAGATTGGCTAAGGATGAGGTGACGATGCGCGTGGGAAATGGTTCCAAAGTCGATGTAATCGCAGTCGGCACACTACCTCTACATCTACCTTCGAGATTAGTTTTAGACCTGAATAATTGTTATTTGGTGCCAGCGTTAAGCATGAACATTATATCTGGATCTTGTTTGATGCGAGACAGTTATTCATTTAAATCAGAGAATAATGGTTGTTCTATTTATATGAGTAATATCTTTTATGGTCATGCACCCCTGATGAGTGGTCTATTTTTGTTGAATCTCGATAGTAGTGATACACATATTCATAGTATTGAAGCCAAAAGATATAAGTTTAATAATGATAGTGCAACTTATTTGTGGCACTACCGTTTAGGTCATATTGGTGTAAAGCGCATGAAGAAACTCCATGTTGATGGGCTTTTGGAATCACTTGATTATGAATCACTTGATACTTGCGAACCATGCCTCATGGGCAAGATGACTAAGACTCCGTTCTCCGGAACAATGGAGCGAGCAACAGACTTGTTGTAAATAATACATACTGATGTATGCGGTCCGATGAGTGTTGATGCTCGCGGCGTGTATCGTTATTTTCTGACCTTCATAGATGATTTGAGCATATATGGGTATATCTACTTAATGAAACATAAGTCTGAAACATTTGAAAAGTTCAAAGAATTTCAGGATGAAGTGGAAAATCATCGTAACAAGAAAATAAAGTTTCTACGATCTGATCGTGGACTAGAATATTTGAGTTATGAGTTTGATCTTCATTTGAAACAATATGGAATAGTTTCGCAACTCACGCCACCTGGAACACCACAGCATAATGGTGTGTCCGAACGTCGTAACCGCACTTTATTAGATATGGTGCGATCTATGATGTCTCTTACTGATTTACCGCTATCGTTTTGGGGTTATGCTTTAGAGACGGCTGCATTCACGTTAAATAGGGCACCATCTAAATCCGTTGAGACGACACCTTATGAACCGTGGTTTGGCAAGAAACCCAAGTTGTCGTTTCTGAAAGTTTGGGGCTGCGATGCTTATGTGAAAAAACTTCAACCTGATAAGCTCGAACCCAAATCGGAGAAATGTGTCTTCATAGGATACCCAAATGAGACTGTTGGGTACACCTTCTATCACAGATCCGAAGGCAAGATATTCATTGCTAAGAATGGATCCTTTCTAGAGAAGGAGTTTCTCTCGAAAGAAGTGAGTGGGAGGAAAGTAGAACTTGATGAGGTAACTGTACCTTCTCCCGAATTGGAAATTAATTCATCACAGAAATCAGTTCCGGTGATTCCTACACCAATTAGTGAGGAAGCTAATGATAATGATCATGAAACTTCAGATCAAGTTACTGCTGAACCTCGTAGGTCAACCAGAGTAAGATCCGCACCAGAGTGGTACGGTAATCCTGTTCTGGACGTCATGTTACTAGACCATAACGAACCTACGAACTATGAGGAAGCAATGATGGGCCCAGATTCCGCAAAATGGCTTGAGGCCATGAAATCTGAGATGGGGTCCATGTATGAGAACAAAGTGTGGACTTTGGTTGACTTGCCCGATAATCGGCAAGCCATCGAGAATAAATGGATCTTCAAGAAGAAGACTGACGCTGACGGTAATGTTACTGTCTACAAAGCTCGACTTGTTGTGAAAGGTTTTCGACAAGTTCAAGGAGTTGACTACGATGACTTTCTCACCCGTAGCGATGCTTAAGTCTGTCCGAATCATGTTAGCAATTGCCGCATTTTATGAGTATGAAATTTGGCAAATGGATGTCAAAACTGCATTCCTGAATGGATTTCTGGAAGAAGAGTTGTATATGATGCAACTAGAAGGTTTTGTCGTTCCAAAGGATGCTAACGAAGTGTGCAAGCTCCAGCGATCCATTTATGGACTGGTGCAAGCCTCTCGGAGTTGGAATAAATGTTTTGATAGTGTGATCAAAGCATATGGTTTTATACAGACTTTTGGAGAAGCCTGTATTTACAAGAAAATGAGTGGGAGCTCTGTAGCATTTCTAATATTATATGTGGATGACATATTGCTGATTGGAAATGATACAGTATTTTTGGATAGCATAAAAGGATACTTGAATAAGAATTTTTCAATGAAAGACCTCGGTGAAGCTGCTTGTATATTGGGCATCAAGATCTATAGAGATAGATCAAGACGCTTAATTGGACTTTCACAAAGCACATACCTTGATAAGATTTTGAAGAATTTCAAATGGATCAATCAAAGAAAGGGTTCTTGCCTGTGTTACAAGGTGTGAATTTGAGTGAGACTCAATGCCATAGGTTCTATCATGTATGCAATGCTGTGTACCAGACCTGATGTGTGCCTTGCTATAAGTATAGTAGGGAGGTAGCAAAGTAATCCAGGAGTGGATCACTGGACAACGGTCAAGAACATCCTGAAATACCTGAAAAGGACTAAGGATATGTTTCTCGTTTATGGAGGTGACAAAGAGCTCGTCGTAAAAGGTTACGTCGATGCGAGCTTTGACACTGATCCAGATGACTCTAAGTCTCAAACCGGATACATGTTTATATTGAACGGTGGAGCTGTCAGTTGGTGCAGTTCTAAACAGAGCGTCGTGGCGGGATCTACATGTGAATCGGAATACATAGCTGCTTCGGAAGCAGCAAATGAAGGAGTCTGGATGAAGGAGTTCATATCCGATCTAGGTGTCATACCTAGTGCATCTGGTCCAATGAAAATCTTTAGTGATGATACTGGAGCAATTGCCTTGGCGAAGGAATCCAGATTTCACAAGAGAACCAAGCACATCAAGAGACGCTTCAATTCCATCCATCATCAAGTGTCGGAAGGGGACATAGAGATTTGCAAGATACATATGGATCTGAATGTTGCATACCCGTTGACTAAGCCTCTCTCACGAGCAAAACATGATCAGCACCAAGATTCCATGGGTGTCAGAATCATTACAATATAACTAGATTATTGACTCTAGTGCAAGTGGGAGACTGAAGGAAATATGCCCTAGAGGAAATAATAAAGTTGTTATTTATATTTCCTTATATCATGATAAATGTTTATTATTCATGCTAGAATTGTATTAACCGAAAACTTAGTACATGTGTGAATACATAGACAAACAGAGTGTCACTAGTATGCCTCTACTTGACTAGCTCGTTAATCAAAGATGGTTAAGTTTCCTAGCCATAGACATGAGTTGCCATTTGATGAACGGGATTGCATCATTAGAGAATGATGTGATTGACATGACCCATCCGCTAGCTTAGCACTATGATCGTTTAGTTTGTTGCTATTGCTTTCTTCATGACTTATACATGTTCCTATGACTATGAGATTATGCAACTCCCGAATATCGGAGGAACACTTAGTGTGCTATCAAACGTCACAACGTAACTGGGTGATTATGAAGATGCTCTACAGGTGTCTCCGATGGTGTTTGTTGGGTTGGAATAGATCGAGATTAGGATTTATCACCCCGTGTTTCGGAGAGGTATCTCTGGGCCCTCTCGGTAATGCACATCACTATAAGCCTTGCAAGCAATGTGACTAATGAGTTAGTTGCGGGATGATGCATTACGGAACGAGTAAAGAGACTTGCCGGTAACGAGATTGAACTAGGTATTGAGATACCGACGATCGAATCTCGGGCAAGTAACATACCGATGACAAAGGGAACAATGTATATTGTTATGCGGTTTGACCGATAAAGATCTTCGTAGAATATGTAGGAACCAATATGAGCATCCAGGTTCCGCTATTGGTTATTGACCGGAGATGAGTCTCGGTCATATCTACATAGTTCTTGAACCCGTAGGGTCCGCACGCTTAACGTTCGATGACGATCGGTATTATGAGTTTATGTGTTTTGATGTACCGAAGGTTGTTCGGAGTCCCGAATGTGATCACGGCCATGACGAGGTGTCTCGAAATGGTCGAGACATAAATACTGATATATTGGAAGGCTATCTTTGGACACTGGAAAGGTTCCGAGTGGTTCGGGCATTTTTCTGGAGTACCGGGGGGTTACGGAACCCCCCGGGGAGTTAACGGGCCTTAATGGGCCATGTTGGAAGAGAGGAGGAGGCGGCCAAGGTGGGGGCGCTCCCCCCCAAGCCCAATCCGAATTGGGAGGGGGGCCGGGCCCCCTTTCCTTCTCTCCCTCTCCCTCTTCCTTCTTCTCCTACTCCAACTAGGGAAGGGGGGAAACCTACTCCTACTGGGAGTAGGACTCCCCCCTTGGGCTCGCCATAGAGAGGGCGCCCCCCCTCTCCTCCACTCCTTTATATACGGGGGAGGGGGCACCCCATAGACACACAAGTTGATTGTTTAGCCGTGTGCAGTGCCCCCCTCCACAGATTTCCACCTCGGTCATATCATTGTAGTGCATAGGCGAAGCCCTGCGTTGGTAACTTCATCAACACCGTCTTGACGCTGTCGTGCTAACGAAACTCTCCCTCGACCCCAGCTGGATCTAGAGTTCATGGGACGTCACCGGTGAGCTGAACGTGTGCAGATCGCGGAGGTGACGTACGTTCGGTGCTAGGATCGGTCGGATCATGAAGACGTACGACTACATCAACCGCGTTGTCATAACGTTTCTGCTTTCGGTCTATGAGGGTACGTAGACACATTCTCCCCTCACGTTGTTATGCATTTTCTAGATAGAGCTTCCTTGATCGTAGGAATTTTTTTTGAAATACTGCGTTCCCCAACAGTATCTATTCTTGAATAAACATATTCATCTATCTTCTTAATCTGGCTATGACGTGAATATGATTTTCTATTATGGAGTTGCTTTCGATTAGTTCCCGCCCTTGTCACCATCTACTTTTCTTTTTTTCTTTGTTTGAAACCATCTGGTGGGAATATTCAACTGAGTTATCCACTCTCGCTATACTTGCTTTATGGAGCACTTATGGGGCCTGCCTGGAGTTAGAAACCACCCTGACCAGTATTCATTGCTGATGCCTGAATATTCAACTGAGTTATCCACTCTAGCTATATTTGCTTTATGGAGCACCTATGGGAATATCCAACTGAGTTATCCACCAATCTAAGTTGTTTATTTGTTATGGTGCCATTAAATAATCAGGACAATTCCTGCTGAGTATAATTTTAATATAGATCTGTGTTTAGGAACACATCTTATATGTTGTCCAGAGGGCCTTCTCTCTTTGGGCACTGCACTTAAGATGTAACAGAAAACAAGATGCTAATATATAGGCGGAAAGTGTTTCCGCGGACCTAATATAAATAATAGAGGCTTAGTCTCTAATACTATTTATTTAGAGTCAATGATCTAAAGATAATATCAATAAGGCCTAATAGGGGAAAGTAGCCTATTGGCCCAATAAGGTTGTGGCGCCCCCTAGCTTATTGGATAAGCTTTGGGGACCGAATTGAAGTTGGGGGAGGACTCCTCCTCCCCTAGGCCCCTCCTCCAAGTCGCCACCCCTCCCCAACACCTATATATACAAGAGGAGGGTGCGCCTCCTAGAACATAAGTTTCTCCCGTTGTCTCGTGCCCCCCCCCCTCTCTAGTTCTAATCTTGACCTATTTATAGTTCTCTAGTTCCTCATAATAGAGAAGCCCCGTGAGTTCTGTTCTTCCTCCTCTAATTAACTCTCCGATGATGATTTGCTTTGGACGGTGAAGCGCTGACGGATCATGAAGCCTGTATGCCTGGAATCATCTGTAGAGAGGTCGTGATTACGGTCTTCGGTTCGAGGGATCGTGAAGCCTGTATGCCTGGAATCTGTAGAGAGGTCGTGATTTCGGTCTTCGGTTTGTGGGATCGTCCGTGAACGGTTCAAGAGACTTCATCGATGATCTACGCGAACTCTTCTTCTGCTGCAAATCGAAGTTGCTAACGATCCGATCTAAACCTTTAATGCAACTTCATAGTGTTCCTGGGATCGTGATCGTAGGGTGATTTTATTGTTTTCTGCTACGTTTCCCAACATTAATGACCAATTGTAGCCGGAGCAAAATTGGGTACATAAGTGTACTTGCTATTAGGACCGTTTAGAGCTCCAGGGCGCACACTAATAGATGGTACCATATTAGCGGAGTTCGACATGAAACATTGTTGAGGAGCGCATACTAGCGGCATTCGGAGGGAACACTGTTGACTGTGCAAATATATAGAGTGTTTGGCTCGAGCACTGCTAATAACATGTTACCAGCGGCGTTGTACTAGCTACCCCACCCATACGCTGCTAGTAAGCACATTTGAACCCTACTAATGAGGGGTTCTATACTAGTGTTGTCATCACCAACCTATTCTCCATCATCACCATCATGATATCTTCATGTGGAGTAATTGCTTCGTAAGCTCATGGAGTGGATGGGAATTGGATGAGATCTCTTATGTAATAGTTACTAGATTTGTTAGGGTTTAATGCCTGGTACCTTATATGTTCTCTTGATGTTGCTATGATTTTGATATGCTTAATGCTTGACCCGAGGGCCTGAGTGCCATGATTTTAGATCTGGACATTTTATTATTTCATGAATATACATGTATTTTGGATCATATCTACAAGCTTATGCACTTTTTATATTTATGAACCGGAGGCCTTAAAGTGATGACAATCAGGGTAACAAAGGGAATGACTATTATTCGAGGATTATCATTGATTATTAATGTGGTGCTTTGTCAAATGTGTGCATTAATTACCCGTAATTTTCAATATGACCCACAAAAATAGGAGGATGGGACAAAAGATGTGAAAATTCTTATCTCAAGCGCATACAACTACATACGGAATACATGCCTACTTATAATTGATGAATGGGATCTAGCCTATTCTCGCCATATGTTACAGTATTAGATAATTGAATCTATCCATGCAGCATCCACAATCCATCCCCATGCATACACTTTTTATTATTTTCTCTCTCTTTAAGTCACTTTTGTTCTCGGCAATTGCTGGGAATTACTAATTTTGATATTATTCTGCAACCTGCACAACGCCTTTGCTATAAATAAATTCTCTAGAGCGAGTATTTGTTTCCAGGTGTGGTTGAATTGAGAACTCAACTACTAGAGCTTATAAATATTTTTTGGCTCCTTTTGTGTTGAATCAATAAATTTTGGTTGTAATAATTCCCTCAAAAGTTGTTGTGATCCCTGCACTTATAGAATATCTTATTGTATATCACACGCATAAACAACAAAATTCTTGATCACGTTGTGGTCATGGTAGTATGTATGCATGTCATATCACACTATACAATACATGATATACTTAATTGTAAACTAGAACATGTTGTACAATTTCTCATGAGGTTATTTATTAATTTTCCTCATTTTATATTGGTAATATTAAGTCAAATCACATGGATACACAGAAACTTCTGTATTCAAGATTACAGATACTGCACGGCCGCATCATGCAATGGATGAAAATCATATTTTATTCATGACGGTGGCGAGAAGGGAAGACACCATGTAGTGAGGAACACCAGGGATTCCCGCCATAGAGAACTACATTGTGCTACTTAGTCTACTAAATGGGAGGGCGATAGAGCATGTTTCTGCGAAGCGTCTATGCCAGATGAAGTATGCTTTACACATTCACTCTCGCAAACTTCCATTCTAACATACCACTTGTTGGTCACTAAACAACAGAAACAATATGACTTCTTTTTGCACAACGGATCTCCTTTTTCATAGACGCATAATCCAGAAGGTAAATTGATCTTTTCATTTTCTTGACCTTCCATGATTTGGCCTACAGAATACATGAAATCATTAATGTATTCAAAAGCAATTGTTTGATGAGCTACAAAGAAACGACCAAAATCATAGACAAAATTCTCTGACTTCGGAATCTGTAAGCACCTCTAGATTCAACCACAACATATGTACTATATTTTATCATAGAAAAAGTATTCACAAAAATAATAAAGTGTATTTTCTAATACTAGTCGTGGGTTTATAGCCACTTACACTGTGTATGGATCACAGAGTACATGAGAAATCCACAGATTATGGTAAATGCAGAGAAGGAGTTCATGTACTTTTCCATCTAATTAGCGCAGTGCAATGGTAGGTGCTTTAGTAGTGTTCCTCACGGTAGTTAGAGTATGTTTTCTTCTTACAAGCAACAATGGAAGATGTTTGGTGTGTCCTAGCACCATCCTTATATATACATACATATCGCTACAAAAATGGACAAACATAAAACTTAAATAGGAACATATAAGTGAATGTTTTAATTCTTTGCACCACATCCCAAATTTAGTATCTATATTTGGAAAACAGCGTAAATATGGGTGGCAGTTTAACACGCTAAGTATTTCTCTTATTAATGACATACCATATCTGGAAGAGTATATATCTTCTATAACTAACGGTTTCCTATAAATCTTCTGTTTAACACGCTATAGGACGGCCCACACAACACGCTATACATTATGTAGGTGCCGCACATTATATATATATATATATATATATATATATATATATATATATATATATATATATATATATATATATATATATATATATTAACATCTATGCACCGTAATTTTACGTTTCGTAAATTTTGTCTTATTTTAGAGATAAAAAGAGAACGTAAGAAAACCTATAATCGTCGTAAAAAAAAATATGTTACGTAAAATTACAAATGTAAAAACATAGTGTAAAATGTACATAAAATACATTTTTTGACCTATATTTTTTTGTTAATGCCAAATTTTATACAGTAAATCAATATGAATGTAACTATTTGTATTTCAAATGTAATTTATTTATGAAATGGTCGTAAGATTACCTCGGGTGAAGAATAACTTATTCTGCATCCTGGGTGATGAATAGTAACACTATATATATTCAAAATTTCATTTCTGAACCCTTTATAGGATTTTACTACTGCCAACGTCCTACCATAAATGGACGCAACTAACTTGCATAATCACCAGCAGCGTCCATGCAAAAGTCCAACGCTGCAACTGTGTGATCATTAGCGGCGTCCAGGAAAAAAAAAACGTTGCAAGCAATGTACATGAGGGCAGAGGCTGCGTTATAAACATCTGGCAGCGTGCGGGCACGTCACACGCCATCAATTTCACCTATTGTAGCAGCATGCGGGGAAGATGGGCACGCGGCTACTATCATATCTTACACCATGTGTACGGCCGATCATGTCGGTCTTTAAACTTTGCAGCGTGTAGCCCGAGCGAACGATGCTAACTTTTACAATCTTGTAGCGTTTTAGTTGGGCCAAACGCTGCGAAGGGTTGCGCCCAACAATTGATCACCCTTTCTTATAAATTAAATCCCCTAGAAAAAGCAAAACAACAGTCCATTATAGAAGGCGTTTAAACAGAAAAATTATATAACTTAGTAGCAGCGTGTACATATGTTATTTTAATTTCTTAAAATGCAAATGAAGTCCCAAAAAATATGAAACTTGGTACACTGTAATGATATGACACCTAGAGGCTATGGTAAAATTTTTTAGAGATTACACAAAAATTATCACGTAAAGTACTTAGAAAACGCGCCATCTCGAACGAAGAATTTGTGGTTTCGAGAGGGAACCGATCAAGTTTAAGGGGAAATCGTCGCCTTTGTCGGTTGGTTTGGAAACTTCTTTTGTAAGTCATAGCAAATTTTAGATTTTTTAATTAGTACTATAATTTACTTAAAAAACAAAAAAAAACTGGAAGAACAAACTAGCAGCGTGCTTACGTAGTCACACTCTGCTAGTGACAGTATCACTAGCAGCGTTCGAGCATCCTGACACGCTGTTAATTTTGTCTCCAAAATAGTGCTTGTCTGCAAAACAGTGGCCGGTCCTCCACTTATCCTCTCAATCCCACCTCGTCCTCCTCTTCCTCCTACGCCGCGCCATCGCTCCTCCTAAACCACATCCACCTTCAACCTCGTTGACGCGGCGGCTGCCGCCCATGTCCCCGTTGGACCCTTCTCTCGCGTCGCGCCGATGCTGCTACTGGACCCTCCTCTTGCACTGCCGCGGGCTGGCTGCTGCGACGGCGAGCATCACAACAAAGGAGTCGTGTGTGGGGTGCCTTCTGCTGCTGGTGAATGGGACGATAAACACTGACGCTCCTCTTCTTCCTCGATCCGCTCATCGCCTAGTCGTGCGCCCGGTGAGATGCCGACCCTTCCTCCCTTTCTATTTTCCTTGCAGTGTTCTGATTTCCTGTCTGGATTAAGAGGCATTGGTTAACTTAGTATTGAACTCATGCTCCAGCCAAATCATCCAAAAGTCCGAACTGATGAAGATGGGTGGGGAATATATTTCAACAGACCCACCGTTTGCACCCAACCCCGCATCACGGGCAACACGTACCATCGAGTAATTGAGTTTGTTCCGACACTTTTTTGACCAACATGACGCGTCCAAACTTCACAAATGACAACGAGGCTGCAACGGTGCACAACAGGTAAAGATGCCGTTATGGAAGGTGATGCGATGTCGTCTTACGCATTGCTTCCCGCTCGCTACGGCGCTTCACCAACAACAACTTTGCCATCGACCTCGGCATCAACATCCTGTTGTTCTCCAGACTCCAGGGCACCACTTGCAAGAGATCTAGCGAGGCCATGAACATGCAGTAGAAAAAGGCAAGGATGCGTGTTCATCTGTAAACAACATCACCTGTTGAATATATGAGTAAATTACTACAAGATTTAATTCGAACAAACAGTAAATAAATCATGACGACGAAAACAGAGTGTGACGCCCCCGATTCAATCGTACATTAATCATACACGCAAACGTGTACGATCAAGATCAGGGACTCACGGGAAGATATCACAACACAACTCTAGACACAAATAAAATAATACAAGCTTTATATTACAAGCCAGGCGCCTCGAGGGCTCGAATACATAGCTTGATGCACAAGAGTCAGCGAAAGCAACAATATCTGAGTAGACATAAGGTTAGACAAGACTGCCTTAGAAGGCTAGCACAAACATCAATGATCGAAGAGGCAAGGCCTCCTGCCTGGGACCTCCTAACTACTCCTAGTCTTCGGCGGCCTCCATGTAGTAATATCCGTCGGCGGTGGCATCTGGCTCCAGGGATCCACCATCTGGTTGCATCAACCGGAAAGAAGGAGGAAGGGGGCAAAGGGGTAGCAAAGCAACTGTGAGTACTCATCCAAAGTACTCGCAAGCATCAGATCTATACTAAGTATGCATTGGTATCAAATGGAAGGGTTGTATATGTGGACTGAACTGCAAAATGCCAGAATAGAGGGAAAGGCCTAGCCTATCGAAGACTAGCATCTTCAAGCAGCTCCAAGCATCTTGCAGCATGTAGAAGAGTAAACAATAGCAGTTTATATTTAACAAACATGTTGTAGTATTAATGCCCAGAGATCCTTCCTCGACTCCCTGCGATAAAGCAATCCCGGGGCCACATATCTCAAGTATCCATTTCTAGTTGTAAAAGATCAGGATAAAAGTCTGAACGTCCGTTACCGTGGACACGGCTATTAATAGAAAATCTTACCTGCTGGGGTGCACCACGTTTTCCAACATGCTTGATTACTCTGGACGGACACACTTTTCTGGGTCAATGCCCGGCCTCGGAAAATCAATGTTGTAGCCCTACCTAGGCTCAGCAGAGAGGTCCCCGCCGGTCTACATCCTAAGCACTCCGGGGTCTGGGCCCATTGCCCGTTGCACTCCGGGTCATTGTGCGCAAGGGGATACTAGCACCACCTCTGCCTGGATGGCGCGATCTGGCCCGGCCATAATGTTGAACTGGACGTCTGACAAAGCTTCGGCTGATACTACGATGCCGAGGCCCATAACTATTCTCGCGTGGTGGTTAGTGCGTAAAGGCCAAAGGCCAACTCAGAACAAATACCCAAACCATAGTGTATTATTAGCTTGTGGAGACGAGCAGAGACTCACGATAATGTGACCCCGTCGCCCCGTCTCGAGGAAATACGGCAAGGGCTAGCCCAGCCCACTCGGGGGCGGCCTGCCTGCCCGGCCGTGCCTCGTAACCATCTTGCGGGTGCTCTCCGGGCCCGCCCGACTTTCCCAAAGGTCTCTCAAGTAAAGTTCGGGTAACCGTGTGTCCAAACATCAAGGGGAAAACCCGCGGAATCACCCTCGGTGAATTCCACTCGATGTAATCATCAAGGTGAACGTAAGAGGAACCACCCTCGAGGTTCACACTTGAGGGGTTGCACGAGAGAGCCGTATCGGGAGTGGTGAAGGAGGAACCACCCTCATTGACCACGACCAAATAGCTACACTACAGAGTTGTCATCGGGAGTGCGTTGTGAGGTCTCACCCTCGTCACTCGATAATAGCTCTGCAGAGTCGGGCAACAAAAGGGGGCGTGATGTGATGTGAGGTGTCGGGCTCTGGTCGTCGATCACGTTGATCGAGTCATCGATGATGAAGCAGGGGCAACAAGGACAAGGTGGGGGTCACAGATGGATAACCAACCTATACTAAGCAGGTAAGGTACAATGAGCAGGTTACAAAAGCAGGCTATGCATCAGAATAGGAGCAATCAATTACAGTAGCAAAATCTAATGCAAGCATGAAAGAATGGAATGGGCGATATCGGGATGATCAAAGGGGGGGGCTTGCCTCGAAGTTCCGCTGAAAGGGAAGAAGGGTCGTCGGTGACGTAGTCGATCACAGGGGCATCGGCATCGGTCTCGGGGTCTACCGGAGAGAAGAGGGGGAAGAAACAGTAAATACAGAGCAAACATATACATGACAAGCAATAAGCAGCGCTAGGGGTGTTCTAACGCGACACTACACGATACTGGCAAAGGGAGGAAACATCCGGCAAAGTTTTCCCAAAGTTTGGCATTTTCAGAAAGATGAAACGGAGGGGGACGGTTGCAGGTTTGCTATGCTAGCGATGTGTGGCAGACGAACAGGCTGCATACTCAGATTCGTCTCGAAATTCTAAGCAACTTTAATGTAGAAAACTTTTTCATCCGAGTTACTGATTATTTCCTATGTTTTTCAAAGATTTAACAATATTTTGGATTTATTATTAATTTGAAAATAAATGCTAAAATGCTAGGGACACCCAGCACAGGGTACACAAAAGTGCACCCAGTGGCTGACAGGTGGGCCAGGGGGTCCCAGTTGACCAGTCAATGTTTGACTAGACAATAGGGTGTGGGGCCCCCTGTCTTACACACAACAGCTAACCTAACAGTTTAATTAGACTAGTTATGTAGTTAAGCTAATTAAACAGAGTTAATTAAGGTAATTAACTTATTAATTAATTAATTAACTATTATTCTTTAACCCTTTTTTAAATAACAGGGGTGTGGGGCCCCCTAGTCAGTGGGTCGGGGGGGCTTAGCGGGCGACGGGCTAACGAGGCTGCGGGCGGGGGTGTGGGCGCCCGCCTGAACACGCACGGGCGTACAGGAGCGACTGGGCGGCAGCGCCGGATGCTAGAGGAGGCCGCGGGGGCGACGTCTGGGGCGGCGCGACGAGCAACGGGGCCGCTGAGCTGGAGCGGGGCGAGGTCAAGGCGCGGGCGAGCGGGTGCGTGCCGGCGAGGGCGGTCACCGACGGCGGGCGCGGGATGCAGGCCCATTGGTGGCGTGGTGGGACAGCGACGCGACCCGTGTGGGCACAGGCGGCAGCAGTGGCAAACGGGGGGTCCGCGATGGCCAGAGCCAGCAGGCCAGGGGAGGCGCCCGGGACGCGGGCAAGGCACGATGACTACGGCGTCCGGTAGTGAAGGAGAGGGGAAGGGGAAGAGGGCTCACGAGGCCTTGTAGATGTGCTAAAGTGAGCTCGGGGCGGCGGTGGTCGACGATGGGGACGGCGACGATGTGATGGAGCCGCTGGGGAGGAGGACGGGGACAATCCGGTGAAGTCGGGGAGGCGGTCCGGCGAGGGGGGCTCCACGCGGCGGCGGTTGTCGCGCGACGGGAGAGCGTCGGGGCGCAGCGGGGTCGATGCGCGGCCAGCGGGCGCCAGGTGTAGGGACGTCAGTGGGGTCGGGCGCTCCGCCCAGATCCAGACGGGAGGAGGAGAATGGGATCGTGGGAGTGGGGAACGTGGGGGAGTGAGGGGTCGTGCGGAGGAAAAGATCCCAGGGAGCTGACGAGGAGAGGGGGGACTCGGTCTTATGCCCACGCGGCATGGGCTGGTAGGCCAGCTGGGCCAGTTGGCCCAGTGGGGGGAGGTCTTTTTTTGTTTTGCCTTTTTTTTGGTTGTTTCTCCTTGTTCTTTTATTTACTTTTGTTGTTTGATTTAATTTTGAATTTTGAAATCGAACATGATTGAATCATCACGAGGTTAACAACAGTAATTGCGGTGACATGGCATCATTAGCATGGGATTACTGTAGCATAATTATCCGGGTGTTACAATTCTCCTCCACTACAAGAGATCTCATCCCGAGATTTAGGAGGCAGAAGGAAAAAGTTTGGGGTATTCATTAGGCAGGCGATCCTCGCGTTCCCAAGTGGCTTCGTCTTCAGAGTGATGCGACCACTGGACCTTGAGGAACTTGATCGCCTTCTGACGTGTGCGGTGTTCAGCTTGGTCGAGAATGCGGACCAGATGCTCTTTATAGCAGAGGTCCTATTGCAACTCGAGCACTTCATGATTCACTGCTCGGATTGGGTCCTTGAAGCAGCGGCGGAGTTGTGACACGTGGAACACATCGTGAACCTGAGAAAGGTGCGACGGTAGTTCCAACTGGTATGCCACTTTTCCACGCCTTTCGAGAATAGTGAATGGACCAATATAGTGAGGAGCTAGCTTGCCCTTGATCCCGAAGCGGTGTGCACCCTTCATTGGTGTGACCCGAAGATAAGCCTTTTCACCAGGTTGATGGACCATGTCTTTGTGATGACGGTCATACTGAGTTTTCTGACGTGACTGGGCAGTCTAGAGATTCTCGCGAATAATGCGGACTTGTTCTTCGGCGTGTTGGATAATATCCGGACCGAAGAGTGGACGTTCCACAGTTTCTGACCAGTTCAGAGGGGTTCGAAACTTTCGTCCATATAACACTTCGAAGGGGGCCATCTTCGGACTAGCTTGATAGTTATTGTTGTAGGAGAACTCAACATATGGGAGAGATTCCTCCCATTTCTTGCCGAAGGAAATAACACAAGCTCGAAGCATGTCTTCGAGAACTTGATTGACACGTTCAACTTGTCCCTGCGACTGAGGTTGAAAAGCAGTGCTGAAAGACAGATGAGTTCCCATAGCTTCTTGGAAACTTTCCCAGAATCTTGAAGTGAATAAGCTGCCACGGTCTAAGCTAATTTCCAGCGGAATACCGTGAAGTGAAACAATTCTGGACATATAGAGAGTTGCCAACTGACTAGCAGTGATGGTTTCTTTGACGGCCAGAAAGTGTGCAACTTTAGAAAGCCGGTCAATGACGACAAGAATAGCATCATTACCTTTCTGTGATTTGGGAAAACCGGTGACAAAGTCCATTCCGATTTCCATTCAGGAATAGAGATAGGTTGCAGAGTTCCAGCAGGCCTTTGATGTTCTGCTTTGATACGACGGCAAACATCACATTTAGCAACATAACGAGCAATGTCTTGCTTCATATTTGACCACCAGAATCTCTGACGAATGTCTTGGTACTACCGGGATGAATAGACAACGGAGTGTCATGAGCTTCTCTCATAACTTCCCGAGTCATATCCAGGTTGTCTTTTGAAGGAACCACTAGGCGACCTTTAAAGAACAAGGTGCCATCATCTTCAACAGTGAAGAACGAGGGCCTTCCTTCTGCGAGGTAGCACTTAATCTTCTTAACTTGAGAGTCATACTTCTGTAGTCTCTTGATGCTCTCCACGAGATCTGGTTCGACAACCAGGGTATTGAGGGAACCCTGAGGAACAACACGGAGGTTCATCTTGTGGAACTCTGGAGGAGGGGGAGCGAGTGCACCAGGTGGAACAATATGGAGGTTCAGCCTTTTGAATTCTTCAACAAGCGAGGGCTGAACTTTGTGAACCTGGAGGCGGTTGCAATAGGACTTGCGGCTCAAGGCATCAGCCATTACATTAGCCTTACCTGGTGTATAAGAAAAACCCAAGTCAAAATCTGCTACGGTCTCCATCCATCTCTGCTGACGGTGGTTCAGGTCTGGCTGGGTAAACAGGTACTTCAGACTTTGGTGGTCGGTGAAGATCTCGCAACGATTACCAAGAAGGAAATGTCGCCACTACTTCAGTGCAAATTTAACTGCAGGAAGATCAAGGTCATGGACTGGGTAGTTCTTTTGGAAAGGCTTGGAATTCACAAACGGCTGGAGACTTTTCAATTCCCACAAGAGGAGAAGCGTTTACGCGTTCAAGGAATAAATCCATGCTTCGGCATTATGAACAAGATGAGCATGGTAGCTTACTATCTCACTCGAAGGATGTAGTAGATGGAAGGTTTTAGCGACGCAAATGATAGAAGCGGTATGTGTTTCAACCATTCCATTCCCAGAATGAGGTCGATATTGGAAGACTTCAAAGCAATGGGGGAAACATGGAATTCCAGCCCTTCAATTTCAAAGGGGGTGTTGGGACTAACCCTGGTGGTTCGACATTGGCCCGCAGAATGCAGCTTGGAATTCTGGCCAAGTAATGGCGGTTCCAACAGGTAAGGAATGACTGTGGCTGTCCTACCATTGAGCAGCAGGACCTTTTAGGTAGTAAGCCGCGAAGGTGGCATAGTTGGAAGGGGCTATATCAGCAGACTCTAACTCGAAAGTGATGTCATAGAGCCAGTTACAGCATGAAGTGGCTGAGACGAGTTGCGGTAGATGACAGGGTTGAGACGCGCAAAGACTTACAGAGTTACTGGGGTTGGCTGCTAATTCATATTGGGGTGCGGAAACTGAGCCATGACTCATACCATGAACTGGCGATTCAACATCAAATTGTTGTATCATTCCGGCCATGTATTCTGGAGGTGGTGGATTGTTGGGACCACGGCCACATCCAGCGGGTCTAACCCGCCCTGCTTAAATGCGACAGGGATGGGGTAGTTCAGCAAGGGTTGGTGCAAGTGTATAGAGTCATTCATGACGTATCTTGGACAACGAGCGAAGGCGTTGTATGTACAAAGCCGTAGTCATTGAAGACATACATATAAAAATGTAGAGCTAATTACACGCTATTCGTATGAGTTCGGACAAGAGAAGAACCTTAGACATACTAGGCGGCACGTATGCACGCGATGGAGGGATACAATAGCGGGACATAGCAAAGGCTACATCAACGTCAGTGAAAACCTCTGGAACGAGGGATTTGAAAGTGACAATGCAGGGTGCCCTCGATAAGAGGATCCTGCGGTCAATGAACATTATGAAGCAGATATTGGCCCTTAATTCGAGAAAGGCGTAATACAAATCTCCGGATGGATGTGATCACGAGAACCTAATGTTAGACTTAGCAAAATCATTTAACCCGAATAAAAGAGAGATCAGAGTCCCAGAGTATAAACGAGGAGTAAAAGATCCTAATACCACCCAATGGCGACGTGGGCCCGTAAGCCACACAGCCATGTTAGTAAATCAGTTATTCAAAGACTAGATTCAACTTCGGCCAAGGAGTTGGAAATGGGGGTTCCTACAGGCAGTCGGCTCTGATACCAACTTGTGACGCCCCCGATTCAATCGTACATTAATCATACACGCAAACGTGTAGATCAAGATCAGGGACTCACGGGAAGATATCACAACACAACTCTAGACACAAATAAAATAATACAAGCTTTATATTACAAGCCAGGGCCCTCGAGGGCTCGAATACATAGCTTGATACACAAGATTCAGTGGAAGTAACAATATCTGAGTACAGACATAAGGTTAGACAAGACTGCCTTAAGAAGGCTAGCACAAACATCAACGATCGAAGAGGAAAGGCCTCCTTCCTGGGACCTCCTAACTACTTCTAGTCTTCGGCGGCCTCCATGTAGTAGTATCCGTCGGCGGTGGCATCTGGCTCCAGGGATCCACCATCTGGTTGCATCAACCGGAAAGAAGGAGGAAGGGGGGAAAGGGGTAGCAAAGCAACCGTGAGTACTCATCCAAAGTACTCGCAAGCATCAGATCTATACTAAGTATGCATTGGTATCAAATGGAAGGGTTGTATATGTGGACTGAACTGCAGAATGCCAGAATAGAGGGAAAGGCCTAGCCTATCGAAGACTAGCATCTTCAAGCAGCTACAAGCATCTTGCAGCATGTAGAAGAGTAAAGAATAGCAGTTTATATTTAACAAACATGTTGTAGCATTAATGCCTAGAGATCCTTCCTCGACTCCCTGCGAGAAAGCAATCCCGGGGCCACATATCTCAAGTATCCATTTCTAGTTGTAAAAGATCAGGATATAAGTCTGAACGTCCGTTACCGTGGACACGACTATTAATAGAAAATCTTCCCTGCAAGGATGCACCACATTTTCCAACACGCTTGATTACTCTGGCCGGACACACTTTTCTGGGTCAATGCCCAGCCTCAGAAAATCAACACGTCATAGCCCTACCTAGGCTCAGCAGAGAGGTCCCCGCCGGTCTACATCCTAAGCACTCCGGGGTCTGGGCCCATCGCCCGTTGCACTTCGGGTCTTTGTGCGCAAGGGGATACTAGCACCACCTCTGCCTGGATGGCGCGATCTGGCCCGGCCACAATGCTGAACTGGACGTCTGACAAAGCTTCGGTTGATTCTCGTGTGGTGGTTAGTGCGTAAAGGCCAGAGGCCAACTCTGAACAAATACCCAAACCATAGTGTATTATTAGCTTGTGGAGACGAGCAAAGACTCACGATAATGTGACCCCGTCGCCCCGTCTCGAGGAAATACGGCAAGGGCTAGCCCAGCCCACTCGGGAGCGGCCTGCCTGCCCGGCCGTGCCTCGTAACCATCTTGCGGGTGCTCTCCGGGCCCGCCCGACTTTCCCAAAGGTCTCAAGTAAAGTCTGAGTAACCGTGTGTCCAAACATCAAGGGGAAACCCCGAGGAATCACCCCCGGTGAATTCCACTCGATGTAATCATCAAGGTGAACGTAAGAGGAACCACCCTCGAGGTTCACACTTGAGGTGTTGCACGACAGAGCCGTATCGGGAGTGGTGAACGACGAACCACCCACATTGACCACGACCAAATAGCTACACTACAAAGTTGTCATCGGGAGTGCGTTGTGAGGTCTCACCCTCGGCACTCGATAATAGC
Source organism: Aegilops tauschii subsp. strangulata (assembly GCF_002575655.3). NCBI lineage: Eukaryota > Viridiplantae > Streptophyta > Magnoliopsida > Poales > Poaceae > Aegilops > Aegilops tauschii. The sequence goes on from NC_053041.3 coordinate 588,312,536, forward strand.
TCTGCAGAGTCGGGCAACAAAAGGGGCGTGATGTGATGTGTGGTGTCGGGCTCTGGTCGTCGATCACGTTGATCGAGTCGTCGATGATGAAGCAGGGGCAACAAGGACAAGGTGGGGGTCACAGATGGATCACTAACCAACCTATACTAAGCAGTTTAGGATAAGCAGGTAAGGTACAATGAGCAGGTTACAAAAGCAGGCTATGCATTAGAATAGGAGCAATCAATTACAGTAGCAAAATCTAATGCAAGCATGAGAGAATGGAATGGGCGATATCCGGATGACCAAAGGGGGGGCTTGCCTGGAAGCTCCGCTGAAAGGGAAGAAGGGTCGTCGGTGACGTAGTCGATCACAGGGGCATCGACATTGGTCTCGGGGTCTACCGGAGAGAAGAGCGGGGAGAAATAGTAAGTACAGAGCAAACATATACATGACAAGCAATAAGTAACGCTAGGGGTGTTCTAACACGGCACTACACGATACTGGCAAAGGGAGGAAATATCCGGGAAAGTTTTCCAGAAGTTTGGCATTTTTGGACAGATGAAACGGAGGGGGACGGTTGCAGGTTTGCTATGTTAGGGACGTGTGGCAGACGAACGGGCTGCATACTCAGATTCGTCTCGAAATTATGAGCAACTTTCATGTAGAAAACTTTTTCATCCGAGTTATTGATTATTTCCTATGATTTTTCAAAGATTTAACAATATTTTGAATTTATTATTATTTTGAAAATAAATGCTAAAATGCTAGGGACACCCAGCACTGGGTACACAAAAGTGCACCGAGTGGCTGACAGGTGGGCCAGGGGGTCCCAGTTGACCAGTAGGGTGTGGGGTCCCCTGTCGTATACACAACAACTAACCTAACAGTTTAATTAGACTAGTTATGTAATTAAGCTAATTAAACATAGTTAATTAAGTTAATTAACTTATTAACTAATTAATTTATTAACTATTATTTCTTAACCCTTTTTTTAAATAACAGGGGCGTGGGGCCCCTGGTTAGTGGGTCGGGGGGCTTAGTGGGCGACAGGCTAACGAGGTTGCGGGCGGGGGTGTGGGCGCCCGCCCCCGCCTGAACACGCACGGGCGTACAAGTGCGACTGGGTGGCGGCGCTGGATGCCGGAGGAGGCCGCGGGCGCAACGTCCGGGGCGGCGCGACGAGCGGCGGGGTCGCTGAGCTGGAGCGGGGCGAGGTCAAGGCGCGAGCGAGCGGGCGCGTGACGGCGAGGGCGGTCGCCGACGGCAGGCGCGGGATGCAGGCCCATCGGTGGCGCGGCGGGACTGCGACGTGACCCGTGTGGGCACAGGCAGTGGCAGTGGCAAAAGGAGGGGTCCGCGGCGGCCAGAGCCAGCAGGCCAGGGGAGGCGCCCGGGACGCGGGCAAGGCACGACGACTACGGCGTCCGGCGGCGAAGGAGAGGAGAAGGGGAAGAGGGCTCACGAGGCCCTGTAGATGTGCTAAAGTGAGCTCGAGGAGGCGTCGGAGCTCGGGCGGCGGTGGTCGACGACGGGGACGACGACGGCGCGATGGAGCCGCTGGGGAGGAGGACGGGGACGATGCGCGGCCAGCGGGCGCCAGGCGTAGGGACGTCAGCGGGGTCGGGCACTCCGCCCAGATCCAGACGGGAGGAGGAGAAGGGGATCGTGCGAGTGGGGAACGTGGGGGAGTGAGGGGGATCGTGCGGGGGAAAAGATCCCAGGGAGTTGACGAGGAGAGGGGGGACTCGGTCTTATCCCCACGCGGCGTGGGCTTGTAGGTCAGCTGGGCTAGTTGGCCTTGTGGGGGGTGATCTTTTTTTGTTTTGCCTTTTTTGTTGTTGTTTCTCCTTGTTCTTTTATTTACTTTTGTTGTTTGATTTAATTTTGAATTTTGAAATCGAACGTGATTGAATCATCGCGAGGTTAACAACAGTAATTGCGGTGATGTGGCATCATTAGCATGGGATTACTGTAGCATAATTATCCGGGCGTTACACAGAGATTAAACTAATCATGCGGACTAGTATAGTAGATGAAGAGATCAAATCTAGGGAACAGAGTAGAACTAAGAATTCTAGCACGATCTCGAACAAGGAGGACAAGATCACATACAGTGCAGCGGGAGCAGGACCGCCAGCGTTGATGTTGTCGCCCATGTCGTTTAGGAAGAGGTTGCCGAGGTCGGGGAAGAAGTCGTCGGCGGCGAAGTCGTCGCTGCCAGCAGTCACGCGAGTGCGCTCCCCAAAAACCTGATCTCTCCTCTCCCATATAGGATCACAAGAGGTGGGGCTCCGGAGGCCTGCTGTCCCTTCTCGCGGTGCACTCCGAAAGGAGGGATGGAGAAGACTTGCTTGGCAGCGCAATGATTTGGAACGGTGGTGCGAAACCATGAGAAACGACAGTGGCTAGGGTAGACGTCTGCCTGACTATATAGTGCGGGCCGGGTAGGTCATGCGAGTAAACCCCACGTCCGAGTCGTCGCGATCCAAAAGAATCGGAAACGATTCAGTAATTAACGCGTCTGTTGATTATTAACTAATGACTCACTAATTTTTCCCGAGCAGCAAAAATATAGACAATGTGCATAGCTCTGTCCTCAGCTCGGCTCATTCCCGCAACCTGCGGCACGACGAGGCGTGGCGTGGCATGGCGAGGAGGAGGAGCACGCGTGTAGGTCTCCTCTTCTCATGCTCTTACAAGTGATAGAAGAGCTCACCTTATAAAGAGGTGCAACTCTCACTCAACTTCCGGGATGGGACTAAACTTTAGTCTCACTCATACCACTCACAAGCTATGCATGAATGGGCCAAGAGAATTTCAGAATTTTAGTTGGGCTTTGGGCCAAAGGCCTACTAGCAAATTCCAAGAATCCCCCACAAAGTCTCATTGGCACATCTCATCACTTAGTTCCAAAACATTGTTTATATACCGATGCTTAGTGGATAGTGTAAAGTTGAACTTCCACTGAGAGGTTTATGCTAGACTAGATCGCAACTTGAATAGTGGACTATGCCTTGAACTACAAGTTTTCTGCGAGACTAGTTACACACAAATTCTCGACCGATACTGGGCTGCCGCAAGGCTTCCCCGTGGGTGGAGCGTATACTTCATAGGGCCTTTCATGAATTTATTAGAGAACACCCAATTCTCGCAGACTGGGACGTTAACAGTCAAATTCATATAGGTGTGTTCCTCGGGAGATGCTCTGCAGGACAACATCTCTGCTTACTCAAATAAGCCACTTGGAACACATTAAGATAACTATCAACCTGCCATGCAGATCAGGAGAGTATTGCATCTTCACGGAGTGGGATAATTGAAATAGGGATACTCTCGTCTCAGCTGACGAACAGCTTGTCTCCCACTTCTACTTCACGGGATCTCCGATCACATAGAGTGGGTTACCACTATGGACAACTCATGCGGTGGATCTCAAACCCATCTCCATCGATGCATTATCTATCACATTACGTGATAAACCCTTTGTGAAGGGATCTGTCAAGTTTTTCGATGTTTGGATATAATCCAACGTAATAACTCCGGAGTTCCTCAATTTTCTGACAGATTTTAGTCTCCTCTTCACATGCCTTGAGGACTTCCTATTATCCTTAGAACTGTTTATCTTGACGATCACAGTTTGATTATCAAAGTTTATCAGGATAGGGGGTATTGGTTTTTCAACCATAGGTAAGTCCGTCAAGAGCTCACGAAACCACTCTGCTTCAACAGTGGCAGTGTCTAATGCTGTGAGTTCTGCTTCCATAGTTGACCTCGTTAAGATGGTTTGCTTGCAAGACTTCCAGGAAACGGCGCCACCACCAAGTGTAAAACGTAACCACTTGGGGCCTTAATCTCATCAGCATCAGATATCCAATTTGAGTCACTATAACCCTCCAGTACCCTTGGATACCAGGTGTAGTGAATCCCATAGCTCGCAGTGCCTTTCAAGTAGCGCATAACTCTCCCAAGCGCATGCCAATGATCATCTCCCGGTTTTGACACAAACCGACTCAGCTTGCTCAGAGCAAAAGAGATGTCAGGCCTCGTGGCACTCGCCAAATACATAAGCGAGCCAATAATCTGAGAATACCTAAGTTGATCTCTAGCCATATGTCGATTCTTTCGAAGCAACACACTAGCATCATATGGAGTTGGAGAAGGCGTGCAGTCGCTATACCCAAAACGACTCAAGATCTTTTCCACATAGTGAGACTGAAGCAGTGTGATCCCACCATTCCCATCTCTCAATAGCTTGATGTTTAAGATAACATCAACTACTCCTAGATCCTTCATCTCAAAACAGCGAGATAAGAAATCCTTAACCTCCTTGATTAGATCAAGTTTGGTTCCAAAGATTTGTATGTCATCGACATACAGACAAAGAATAAATCCTTCGCCCCCACCATGGTGATAGTACACCTTGTCACCATCCTTTACTACAAAGCCGGCAGTAGTTAATGTTCTTTCGAACTTCTCAGGCCACTCCTTGGGAGCTTGTTTAAAGCCATATAAAGACTTTAATAACTTGCACACCTTTCCTTCCTGACCAAGTACTACAAAACCATCTGGCTGATCCATGTAAATTTCCTCCTTCAACTCTCCATTGAGAAAAGCCGTCTTAACGTCCATTTGATGAACGATAAGACCATGTGAGGCAGCCAGTGATAGTAGCACCCGTATAGTGCTCAGTCTAGCCACGGGTGAGTAAGTATCAAAGAAGCCTTCACCTTCTTTCTGGGTATAACCCTTGGCCACAAGCCGTGCCGTGTACTTTTAAATCGTACCATCAGGTCTAAGTTTCTTCTTGAACACCCACTTACACCCTACAGGTTTGCACCCATAAGGATGGTCAGTGATCTCCCAGGTTTCGTTAGCTAAGATGGAATCCATCTCGCTACGAACAACTTCCTTCCAGTAGTCAGCATCAGGAGATGCGTAGGCTTCTCGTCCTGGGTGTGTCATCCATGAGGTACACAATGAAGTCATCACCAAAGGACTTTGCAGTCCTCTGTCTCTTACTCCTTACAGGAGTTTCATTGTCACCCACAACAGGATTCTCAACATGTTCCATTGCAATCGTTGGTTCAGGAATTACATCGAATTCCTCACTAGATGGAGTAGGTATCTCCTGATTTGATGAACTCAACATATCCTTCATAGGAAATATGTCCTCAAAGAAAGTTGCATCATTCGACTCCATAATCGTACCAACATGCATGTCGGATACCTCAGATTTTATTATCAAAAATCTATAGCTAATGCTATGAAAAGCATAGCCCAGAAGAACACAATCCACGGTTTTTGGTCCAAGCTTGTGCTTCTTGGGAATTGGTATATTGACTTTCGCCAAACAACCCCAGGAACATAGGTAAGAGAGTTTCAACCTTTTCCTTTCCCATTCCTCAAACGGAGTCATGGTCTTATGCTTTGTGGGAACTCGATTTAGGACATGACATGCAGTCATTAGCGCCTCCCCCCACCATTCCTTGGAAAGACTCGATGTGTCTAACATGGCATTAACCAAATCAGTTAGAGTTCAGTTCTTTCTTTCGGCCACCCCATTAGACTGAGGTGAGTAGGGAGGCGTCCTCTCATGGATTATACCATGTTCCACACAAAGCAAATCAAATTCATTAGAAAAATACTCTCCACCACGATCAGACCTTAGTCGTTTAATTTTTTGATCAAGTTGGTTCTCCGCTTCAGCTTTATAGTTTTTCAAGAAAGTTAAAGCCTCATCTTTTGATTTCAGAAGAAACCCATAACAATATCTAGTGGAGTCACCAATCAACGTCATGAAGTATCTCTTTCCACCTTTTGTCAACAAGTCATTCATCTCATAAAGATTAGAATGTATAAGCTCTAGTGGCGCCAAGTCTCTTGCCTGTGCAGTCTTATGGGACTTGCGAGGTTCCTTAGCTTGCACACATACGTCGCATTTGGAGCCTTTGACAGTAGGGATTTTCGGAATTAATTTCATATTGGCTAGCCGCATCATGCAGCCAAAGTTAATATGACAAAGTCGTGAATGCCAAATATTAGACTCATTATTGTGGCAAACATTATTAATAACTTTAGTGCAAATATCTGACAAAGATAGGCGGAACAAGCCTCCGCAGTCATAGCCTTTTTCAACAAATTTTCCACACTTGGAAATTACAACTTTATTGGACTTAAAAACCAACTTAAAACCATCTCGACATAAACGAGAACCGCTGCCGAGATTCTTATTGATGGACGGCACATGATGAACTTTCTTCAGACGCACGGTCTTCCCTGAAGTAAACTTCAGATCAACCATACCGACACCTCGAACAATGGCATGTGACCCGTTCCCCATCAGCACGGGAGAAGTCCCTGTGGCCTGGTAAGAACAAAACATGGAGGCGTCAGCACAAACATGTACATTGGCACTGGTGTCAATTAACCAATCAAGAGATTGAAATACTTAAAGGATGGTAGGAAGAATACCGTACCTAGCTTCCTTCATATCAGTATCACCGATGACAACATTAGCGGACTTACCGCTCTTCTCATGTTCGCGCTCCTCAAAGCGGTTAGGATATTTTGGAGGCCGGTGATTAGGGTCACCATAGACATGGCAAAGTCCCTTCCCCTTATTATGAGAATTCTTTTTGAAGTTGGTAGAATGTGACGGATTGTTCTTTGCATCAAACTTGCCTTTGCCCTGACTTTTTTTTTTGTTATTTTTTAACTTGTTGGGCTGGAAGTTCTTCTTTTGTACCATGTGGGCACTAGAAGCTCCCTCAGCAACTCGAGCACGTGTGTCTTTTGCTCTCGCCTTCTCTTCAACATCAAGAGTACCAATGAGATCCGCACCGGAAAACTCCTGTCTCTTGTGTTTCAGGGAAGTAGCAAAATTGTTCCACGAAGGTGGAACCTTGGCAATGATGCCTCCGGCAACACACACTTGAAGTACTCGAGTTCCTTCGCGAGCGACTGTATCTCATGAGCTTGCTGGACAACAGAACGCTCATCGGTCATCTTGTAGTCATAGAATTGCTCCATGACGTACAACTCGCTGCCGGCGTCCGAGGCCCCAAACTTGGCCTCGAACGCAGCCCGCATGTCCTTGCCGTTGTCAAACGACATATACGAATCCACAATGGAATCATCAAGAACACTCAGAAGGGCGCCTTTAAAGGGGGTATCGATCTTCTCAAAAGCTTCCTACTGTGCAGGATTAAGATCGCCCTCGGGCTTGCCCTTGGTGGCGTCATACCAGTACATGGTCTGGAACCAATAAACTGCTCTCATACGTGACCTCTTATATTGCACCCCCTTAAAGGTAGGCGGCTTTAGATGCGCAGCAAAACCACTCGAACTAAATTGCCTATAATCAGGTTTTTGGATTGTTGAATATATATGAGCAAATTACTACGAGATTTAATCCGAACATATAGTAAATAAATCATGACGATGAAAACAGAGATTAAACTAATCATGCGGACTAGCATAGCAGATGAAGAGATCAAATCTAGGGCACATACTACAACTAAGAATTCTAGCACGATCTGGAACAAGGAGGACAAGATCACATGCGGTGCAGCGGGAGTAGGACCGCCAGCGTTGATGTTGCCGCCCATGTCGTTGAGGAAGAGGTTGCCGAGGTCGGGGAAGAAATCGTCGTCGGCGAAGTCGTCGCTGCCAGCAGCCGCGCGAGTGCGCTCCCCAAAAACCTGATCGCCCCTCTCCCGTACAGGATCATAAGAGGCGGGGTTCCGGAGGCCTGCTGTCCCTTCTCGTGGTGCATGCCGAAAGAAGGGATGGAGAAGACTTGCTTGGCGGTGCAATGATCTGGAACGGTGGTGCGAAACCATGCGATACGGCGGCGGCTAGGGTAGACGTCTGTCTGACTATATAGTGCGGGCCGGGTAGGTCGTGGGAGTAAACCCCACGTCCGAGTCGTCGCGATCCAAAAGAATTGAAAACGGTTCAGTAATTAACGCGTTCGTTAATTATTAATTAATGACTCATTAATTTTTTTCGAGCAGCAAAAATATAGACAACATGCATAGCTCTGTCCTCGGCTCAGCTCATTCCCGCCGCGGCGCGACGAGGCGAGGAGGAGGAGCGCGCGTGTAGGTCTCCTCTTCTCATGCTCTTACAAGTGGTAGAAGAGCTCACCTTATAAAAAGGTGCAACTCTCACTCAACCTCCGGGGTGGGACTAAACTTTAGTCCCACTCACACTACTCATAAGCTATGTATAAATGAACCAAGAGAATTTCAGAATTTTAGCTGGGCTCTGGGCCGAAAACCTACTAGCAAATTCCAACATCACTTTCACTATCACTTGTCGATAGGTCGACGCTTTTGAATGTCGAGTGGGGTGAACCATGAGACACTCTTGATTGTAATACACGATAACGGGGCTATCTAGTATATGAGGATGTTCATGCCATCCACAACGGTGCGGAAGGGGTTTACTACGCTTTATTTGAATTCAATAGTAGGTTTCATAAAGATGATATCTCAATAGTAGGTTCCATAAAGATGGCATCTGGAGCGGTAAGCAGCTACAAATGGTGCCCCACATTATTTATTCAAAGTCGATCATCTTAGTCTTGATATCTGCATTAATAACCGAGCTAGTTTCCATATACTAACCTTGCGGATTCCAGTCACTACAAGGATCTCTTGAAGGTTCAGATGAGAAGCAACGCTAGGGCATCACTAAAAGCCATCGCCTCGAGGATCTTCGATTGTGCTTGGTCTAGGAATGCAACCGCTCAAGCTCCCAAAAAAAGAACCATTTCATTCCGGCAGACCACAACCAGTGATCCTTTACGAGATTTCCTATTTTCCGCACTTTGCGGCAAAGTGTCAACGAATCGCACAAGGAGGATGCTACCAGCGAGCGATTTGGGCCGGCCCATCTTTAGCGCGTACCTACAGGTTCCGGTTTTGGGATCCTTCTAGAGCGTTCCCAGCCAGTTCTTACTGGTTTTGGGAACCATCTAGAAGGTTCCTGAACTGGTTTATAATTTTTTCATTTCTTTTTCTTTTTTACTCTTTCTGTTTTTTTCTTCTTCCCTTTTCTGCTTCTTTTTTCTTTTGTTTTCGTAACCTTTTTGTTTTCTTTCAGTTTTCCTTTTCAAGTTAATTTCTCTTTTCAACAAATTTTCTTTCTTTCGTTTTTCATTTATTTTTATTTTCTTCTCTTTTTCTCAAACTTTTTTCAAAATATTCAAGTTTTGTTCATGTTTCCATAAAATGTCCAGCTTTCGAAAAAAATGTTCTCATTACACAAAAACGTTTAAAACTTTTGAAATTCAGAAAATGTACCGGATTTCAATTTCTGGTTCACGTATTAAAAAAATCACGCTTCCAAATTTGTTAGGGATTTTTCAAATTTGTTCTCTGTTTCAAAATTTGTTCTCAAGATTCAAGAAATGTTCGTGCTTCGAAAATTTTTCTCCGTTCTGAAAATTGTTCTCATGTTTCAAAAAATGTTTGTGCTTTAATTTTTTCAGAAATTTCGAAACATTCATGTTTTCAAGAAATATTCAGTTTTTGAAAAAAATGTTCTCAAAATTCAAAAAAAATTCTCATTACACAAAAGAGTTCAAAACTTTTGAAATTCAGAAAATGTACCAGATTTATATTTTTTGTTCACGTATTCAAAAACATTCACGCTTCCAAATTTGTTCAGGATTTTTTAAAATTAATCTCTGTTTCAAAATTTGTTCTCAAAATTCATAAAATGTCCGTGCTTTAAAAAATTGTTCGCGCTTCGTAATTTGTTCTCAAGATTCAAAAAATGTTTGTGCTTTAAAAAATTGTTCACAAATTCCAAAACCATCATGTTTTCAGATTTTTTTTTGGGAAATTCAAAATTTGTTCGCGTGCAAAAGTTTTTCATGTTTACAAATTTTGTTTTGGAATTTGAAAAATGTTCCTGTTTTTGTAAAATTGTTCCTGTTCAGTTTGTTGGGTAGCTTAGAAAATGTTCCTTTTTAAAAATTGTTTGATTCTCCAAAATTCATTTGCATGTTTAAATATGTTTGAGTTCTCTCAAAATTCTTACCAAATTTGAAAAATGTTCCCGTTTGATAAAACATTCACGTTGTTTTTGAAAAAAAATCATTCGAATTTTAGAAACATTCGGATTCGCGTTTGAGTTTCTTAAGGTGTTGCGCTGTAATGTAATCATTTAAGATCGCTAGCTCAATTGGTTAGAGGCATATGCTCTCGAGCAGCCAGTCCTTGGTTCGAACCACGGAAAACCCTATTTGACGCTTTCTGCGTCAAACAGTCGACCGACGCACAAGGGATCGACCGATCGCACAGGGTACGCGATAAAGTGGGCCGTCCCATCTCCCGCTGTACGAAGTTCCGGTTTTGGGAACTTTCAAGAAGTTTCCCAGACGGTTTTTATCCGTTTCTAGAGGGTTCCTTAAGCGGGGTTTTATTTTCCTGTTATTTTCTGTTTCTCTTTCCTTTTTCAGTTTTTTTTTCTGTTTTATCTGTTTGGTTCCCTTTTTTCTTTTTTTCTTTTTCCCTTTTATTTCAAATTAAGTCCGAGAACTCAAGTATTGTTCAAAATTCAAAAAAAAATCTTGTTTTTGAAAATTGTTCATCGTTTCAAAAAACTGTTCCAAATCAAACATTGTTCTCATTTTTTCTAAAATTGTTCTCATTTTTTCAAAAATTGTTCACAACTTCAAAAAATGTTTCGCACTTTACAAAAAGTGTTTGCGAATTTAAAAAATGTTCCCATTTTCAATTTTTGTTCACAAATTTAAAAATATTTATATTTTTAGATAAAGTGTGCATTTGTCAAGAATTTGTTTTATTTTCAAAAAATCTTTCTTATTTTCATAAATTGTTCATAGATTCAAAATATGTTCTTATTTTCAAATTTTGTTGACATCTGAAAAAATGTTCATTTTTTCAAAAAAAAATCGGAGTTTCAAACAATTGTTCGTATTTTCAAAAATTGTTCATAGATTCAAAAAATGTTCGTCTTTTAAAAAAACATTCACATCTGAAAAAATGTTCATGTTTTCAGTTTTTGTTCGGAGTTCCAAAAAATGTTCGTGTTTCCACTTTTATTCCTAATTTCAGAAGAATAATTCCATTTTTTTTAAATCGCAAAATCGAGAGATGTTTGATTTTCTAAAATTTCGTTAGATTTTTTTTGAATATTTCACGCGTCAAAAAGTAATTAGTTCCTTAACTAAATCGTGTTTGAATTTTCATTAGACATTCGATCTTACAATACTGCCTTATTAAAGCCACGAGCTAGGAATTTAACAGCAAGCCTCTTCAGGTGCGCTTGATACTAGCCTGCGTGTAGTTTGTGTGGTCGTGGGTTCAAACCTGATCGAGCGCATTAATTTTTGGAGTTTTCGGGTGCGCTCCCGCTGCTGGGCCGGCCCAGTTCGCTACTTCTGTGTGCGTCGAGACGCTACTCGCCGTAGAATGCGGCGCATAGGAGTTCCATTTTTTATTCCAGCGTTATGTACTTGTCGCTAGCGAGATAGGCCCACCAAGCCCGTGAATGAGCAGCCCTATGCGAATGCCCAGCAATTTGACGCAAAACGAAAAGTTTTCCCTCTAGTTAGGGTTTTGTTCCTCGGGGGGCGATTTTCGCTACCGTCGAGACCGGTCCTTCCCCGCCCGCGATTCCTCCCCAGCTGGTTCCCCTGGATCGTAAGGGGCCGCTCGCACGGCTCCTGATCGGAGGCGCTGGCTGTTGGGTGGATTGGGGGCATAGGGCATCTGCAGAACCCGATCGCTAAACTCGGGTCAGGGTTTCAACATGGCGGCGGACGGATCCCCGATTCCAGAGGGGTCAGCGACGTTGAAAGAATGATGCAAGAGCTGGGCTTGAAGGAGGAAGACCTAGACGACGTGGTCTTCGACGAGAAGGACGCGCCGCAGGCGGCAGCTCGGTGGATCGCTGTTGCTAGGGTTAACTCTGATAAACCCTATAGTCAGTTTTGGTTCTTTCGGAACATGAGAGCGGCTTGGGACCTCGCGCAAGAAGCCAAGTTCAAGCCTCTAGAAGAGAATCTCTATACTATCCAATTTTCCTGCTTAGGGGATTGGGAGAGGGTCATGCAGGAGGGACCGTGGCACTTCCGTGGGGATGCAGTCATCCTGAAGGAATATGACGGAGTGACGAAGCCATCAAATGTCAAGCTGGACACAATTGAGATCTGGATCCAGATTCATGATGTCCCAATCCTCTACGCCCATCTGGTTCCATCCCTTGCATCAAAGGTGGGTGAGGTTCTTTTCACCGAATCCCAGTCGCATGATTTCACGGGAAACTTCTACCGTGTCGGGGTAAGGATTAATGTCACCAAACCCCTCAAGAATGCAGTATCCATGATACGGGGTGGCGAGAGGCAGATATACAAGGTCAAATACGAGAAGCTACCGGATTGGTGTGCAGTGTGTGGCATGCTGGGTCATCTCTTCAAGGAACAAGGGACAGGCATCCACCCTCCGTCAGCTCTTGTCTTTAAGGAGCTCAGGGCGTCTTGGTTCATGAGGAACGGCAGCGGCCCGGGAGGAGGTCGCGGACGCAGGGGTGGTCGCAGAGGAGGACGTATTGGAAGAAGCGGGAGGTCACGCTCTCAGCAGGGCGGGGATGACGAAGAGCACACGGAACAAGTCTTGGAGATGCTTGATGCTGAGAGACTGAAGAAGAGGGGATCGGAACCAACGCAGCACCAATCCCAGGTTGTGCTCTCGAACAATTCTGACCAATCTTCGGCGGTGACAAATGGGACTATGCTGGCACTGCCCCCTCCATCGGTGCCACTAAGCCCAAGCGCTATTAAGGAGACAAAGAGAGCAAAGACGGTGCCTGAGACGGAGAAGGTTTCAGCGTGAGAAGCTTGTTGCTCAGCAAGATCGATCCAAAGTTGGCGGGCCCGAGTGACGGGCACCGCCGAGCCCAATGAGTGTACTTTGCTGGAACTGTCGCGGCGCAGGCAAAGCCGCGACAGTCCGTGAACTTCGCGAATTCGCGAAGAAATTTGCCCCTACCCTACTGTGTATTGTAGAAACCCAGCTCGAAGGCTCGAGGGTAGAAGCGCTAGCAGGTACACTTGGATATGAAGATGGTTATGCCGTTAGTAGTCGTGGTAGAAGTGGGGGCATTGGTATGTTTTGGAACAATGAAATAATATCGAGTTTTTGGGTTATCTGATTATCACCTTGACTGCTCGGTCCTTGAACCGGGTGATGATCCTTGGAGATTAACTGTAGTATATGGCGAAGCTCAGACCCACAAGAGACACCAGACGTGGGACACGTTAAAAAACATCAGCACTTTGAGCAGTCTCCCCTGGCTATGTGTTGGTGATTTCAATGAGGTGTTGCATCCGGAAGAACACGTGGGAGTCGGACAGCGAAGCAATGCGCAAATCCAAGCTTTCAGAGACGTCGTCGACGTTTGCATGTTACTTGACATTGGTTATGCTGGAATTCCATGGACTTTTGAAAAGAAGGTCACGGGAGGAACATTTGCAAGGGTGCGTCTTGACAGAGCCTTGGCCTCGGCGGAATGGCAAGCCCGCTTTCCTTTGGCTGATCTCACACATCTGGTGGCAGCCACGTCCGATCATAGCCCTATATTGGCAAGGATGAATAGAGAGCAAAGACATAATGAGAGGCAAATCTCGTTCAAATATGAGGTCATGTGGGAGGGCCACGATTCCTAGAGCAGTAAGATCACAGAGGCATGGGCAAATCCTGGAGCTGCCACCAGGTTAGAAGAACTCAGAGCAAAACTTGCAACGGTGTCACAAGATCTTGGGCGATGGAATAGGGATACCTTTGGGAGTGTACACAAAGAGATTAAACAGTTGAAGGGGGAACTTGAGAAACTTAGATCAACGCAAGCCGAACCGCTCCAACACATGTCGAACTTAAGATCAATGAAAAGCTTGTGGAGCTATATCACAGGGAGGAGGTTATGTGGAGGAAGATATCTAGGGTGGAGTGGCTCTCTTCGGGAGACAGGAACACTAGATTTTTTCACCTACGGACAAGCATCCGTCGCAAGAAAAACATGATCAAGGCTTTGCAAAATTCACTTGGGGTGCTAACAGACGATCTGGAGGAGTTGAAGGCCATGGTAAATGATTTCTATAAAACACTATATACCACGGAGGGGGTGGGTAACATGGAGACGGTCCTCAACTGTGTCCCAGCTAAAGTAACGTCGGAGATGAATGAGTTGTTGTGTTCCCCTTACACAAATGAGGAGGTTAAGGCAGCTTTGTTCCAGATGTTCCCGACCAAGGCACCTGGTCCTGACGGATTTCCAGCACATTTTTATCAGCGACACTGGGAGCTTTGTGGTGCAGAGGTGACTGAGGCAGTGTTGAGGATTGTGAGAGGGGAGGAGAGCCCGGAATTCATAAACGACACTATCCTTGTTCTTATTCCCAAGGTAACAAACCCCTCCATCTTGTCACAATTTAGGCCCATTAGCCTATGCAATGTCCTATACAAAATTGCATCCAAAGTCATTGCAAACAGGCTTAAGCAAATTTTGCCGGATATCATATCTGAGGAGCAATCGGCCTTCGTACCAGGCAGACTCATCACGGATAACATCATAAGTGCGTATGAGTGCCTTCATTTCATGAAGCGGAGTAAAGCGAAGGCTAACAGCTATTGTGCACTTAAGCTTGATATGATGAAAGCATATGATAGGCTGGAATGGGACTACCTGGAAGCAATCATGGGAAAACTAGGGTTTGCCACCCCCTGGATAAAAACAGTCATGAGCATGGTGCGGTCTGTTTCTTTTTCGGTGCTCTTTAATGGTGAGAGGCTTGATCATTTCATGTCGAGCAGAGGTATAAGGAAGGGAGATCCGATATCCCCTATCTCATCTTAATTGCAGCGGAGGGCCTTTCGTGCCTCCTGAAAACCAGTTCTTTGTCACCAAATATTGTTGGACTAAAGGTGGCACCCACGGCTCCGGCCGTTAACCACCTTCTTTTCGCAGATGACAGCCTGCTGCTTTTTAAGACAGGGAATGAGGGGGCAGTAGCGGTATTAAACCTACTGCAAACATACTGTTTGGCTTCGGGACAGAGGATAAATCATGATAAGTCTTCGATTTTCTTCAGCAGAGGATGCCCACAAGCGGTAAGAGATGATATGAAGAATGTCCTGAATGTGCATAACGAGTCCCTAAGTGACGGGTACTTAGGAATGCCAACAGAGGTCGGACACTCGAAGAACGGGACTTTCAAATATTTGAGGGATCGAGTTTGGGAAAAGGTGAGAGGATGGATGGAAAAACTCTTATCTTCAGCGGGGAAAGAGGTTCTGATTAAAGCAGTTGCCCAAGAAATTCCAGTATATTCGATGGCCTGTTTTCGCCTCCCTCGGGGACTATGTGAAAGTGTTACTTCGCTAATCAGACAATTCTGGTGGGGAAGAAAGCAAGGGAAACGGAAGCCGAGTTGGGTGGCATGGGATGTGATGACCTTACCAAAGCATCTCGGAGGCCTTGGCTTTCGGGATATGGGGATGTTTAACTTGGCCCTCCTAGCTCGGCAGTCCTGGCGCATGTTGCAAAACCCCCTGTCCCTGAGTGCGAGGATATTGAAAGCAGTCTATCATCCTAACTCAGACATCTTTGGTGCAACGTTGGGATCCCACCCCTCGCATATATGGAGAGCTATATTGGATGGACGAGATATCATGGTCCAGGAGCTGGTGCGCAGAATTGGAGACGGTGAAACAACAAATATATGGGAGGACAATCGGTTGCCGAGACCAAATATGAAAAGGCCGATCACTTCTCTAGTCCCTGATCCACCGATGAGAGTGGCCGAGTTGATAGACCATACTTCATCATCCTGGAGGGAGGATCTGGTCCGGTCGGTGTTTATACCGATAGATGTTGTAGCCATATTACAGATACCCCTTTGCACATGTCAGACGGGTGATTTTTGGGCTTGGTCAGAGGAGCGGAAGGGCATGTTTTCTGTGCGATCGGCGTATCGGATGATTCAGCGAACAAAGCTAAGTAGGGAGGCATGGTTGTATGAACAGGGTGCCTTTTCTGACTCTCTAGGTACAGACCAAGGTTGGTCTGAGCTGTGGCGGATTAGGGTTCCCTCAAAGCTGAATTTTTTCTTATGGAGATTAGCCAAACACTCTATCCCCGCAGCTGCACTTCTCCATCACCGGAACATGTCAACTTCAAGAGCTTGTTGTCTTTGCGGGGCTGTCGACACTTGGCGCCATGCTGTAGTGGACTGCTCGGTCTCAAGGAGCACTTGGGCACTTTCTTCTGAAGCTGTCCTTGACAAACTGAGTACATGCAGAGAGGAAAACCCAAAGAGATGGCTGTTCGTCATGCACGAAGCTCTGAACCAAGATGATTTTCTTGTCTTTGTTGTCACCCTATGGGCGCTGTGGAGTGCTCGTAGGAAGGCAATGTACAAGGATATCTTCCAAACACCTTGTGCCATCAACAGTTTTGTAAAATCCTACATTGCAGAGCTCAAAGCCCTCCACGAGCCGGGTGCGGCTGGCATTAGGGTGCCACAACATCGCCCTAATCGCTGGATTGCACCGCCCTTGGGGATGGTCAAGATCAATGTAGATGCCGCGGTGGGCCGAGTGCATGGTGCAGCGGGAGCTGTGTGCAGAGACCGAGACGGAGCCTTCTTGGGAGCTTTGGCGGTGGTTTTCTCCCATCTGTCAGACCCAGGCACCCTGGAGATGCTCGCTATCAGGGAGGCTCTGGCGTTAGCAGATGATCTCTGTGTCAGGAGGATACATGTTGCCTCAGATTGTAAGGTGGCCGTCGACGACATTCAACAACAAAACAAAGGGAGCTACGGTGCAATTGTGCATGAAATCATACAACATAGGTCTGTTTTTGAAGCTTGTAATATACTTCATGAATTTAGGAGCTCGAACATCGAGGCTCACAAACTTGCAAAGTATGATTTATCTCTCAGGGTTGGCAGCCATGTTTGGTTAGGTCAACCCAACGATCTTGATTTCATCCCTGTAAACATTGTGACGACATAATAAAGCTTTGCAGTTTGTCTCAAGAAAAAAGCAATTTGACGCAAAATGCGGCGCATGGGACCTCCCATCCTTTACACAGCAGCGTCGACCATCAGCTTCACGCATCCTTGCACAGGCTGCCTCCAATTTACGAGGCCCAACTCAAAATTATAAAAAAGTAGGCCCAGGTCCAAAATACAAAAAATAGGCCCGACATACTATATGTTCTTGTCATGGAAACAACTTCAAAGTTAGGAAGGGATCGTTAGTAACGTAGTCACAACAACAATGATCAGAAAGGCGTCTAGTTATCTTTCCATTGTATTGCATATTTTCTTGATAATTATTTGTTAAGATACCTTTTGGTTGTCTTAAAAAAACAATGATCCAAAAGGACACTTCGATGCTTTTTGAATACGTTTAGTCACCTCAATGGGGCACGACCTAGTCCTCTTTTAGAAAGACAACAATGGAGGTTTTCTTGTAGGCTTGAGTCATATGAGCCTCCGAATATCATCTCCTTCTATTCCTTAATGTCGGTCTGAGTCGTTGAAGACACCTTAGACTTGATCCTAAGGGCTCCCAGATGACTTTTGGAGCTCTCTAGTGTCCGCCCCTTACTTTGATCCAAGCGGGAGTGAATGGAGTGCATGCCAACGAAGTGCTTATATATGATAAGTTATTAACGAATGACCAAACCCGCCCTTGTGGTGGTAGGTGGGAGGGATAGGGGAGGTAATCTTCGAGATATGGGTCCTTTGTGAACTAAGAGAGGGGATGAGTCCATAGAGGATTTATAGTGAAAATGATCATATCTATCATAAAAGTTCATCGGAAGTACAAAGCATCTCAATATAATAAAAATCATATCGAGATTCCAAGACCACTGAACGACCACTACTGCCGCCAGAACGAGCCATTGACGCGCCGTTGTTGCCTCTCCCCTGCCGGAGCCAGCTTGACCCTTGTCGATGACAGATGGGAAGTCTTCGTGCATATGCCCCTAAAGACCAGCGCCCTGGAGCCGCAGTCGTCGCCATTGAACCCTTGCATAGATCTGAAGCACCCCCCACCAAATCTCGCCACATGACGATAAAACCTAACCTCACCATCCCAAAGAGACGACAGGAATCTACGATGAAGCTCCGTCGACTACTGTGTTTGGTGTCCTGCAGTGGTGCACGTGGATGGCGACATGTGATAGCGTTCGACCATGTTGGATGAAGATGAAGACACTGGGTCAGATGGTCATGGGGAGGAAACACAATCAATGTGCCACGAAGCCTTGATAATTTTGGCTTTCGATGGTGTGGTGAGACGGTGAATCTAGAATAGAGGCTAGGTGGGGAAGCAAAAGATGCAAGAGAACCTTTTCCCATGAAAGAAGGGACCACCTAAACGACGAGTGAGAATGATAAGTAGGAGTAATAGGCAGAGCTGGATCGACCCTAGGTGAATAAGCAGGTTGTGTCTCAATCTATTCACTAGGTGGATCCACTTTGAGTGTTCAATCTATCGTTCAAGGTTACAGGCTTCGGGCTCTTTGCTTTGGTGGATTCCTACTACTCCCTCCGTTCCTAAATATTTGTCTTTTTAAAGATTTCAAATAAACTACCACATACGGATGTATATAGACATATTTTAGAGTATAGATTCACTCATTTTGCTCCGTATGTAGTCACTTGTTGAAATCTCTAGAAAGACAAATATTTAGGAACGGAGGGAGTATTTCTTTAGTCGATGCAAATTGTGACCCGGATCTCGCGAATATATCGAGTCCAGCCAATAATGCCACTATTCAACTTGATTGATTCTTAACGAATTACTATTATCAATTTGTGAGGACCATCCTCTCTATATAAGAAATCGTTGATTAAGAATATAGTTCACCGGCTCGAAAAAAAACAACTTTTTATACAAAGTTGCTTTCCGGTTATGGGTATGGCGGCTGTTCTCCTCTTTCTCCGGAGTTGCCTCGATGACGGTGGATAACGATTCGACAAGGTGTAGTATTTTTCATGGATGAAATTGTAGTTTACTTCTTGTCGTGGTCCTCTGTGGATAATTACATGCAAAATCGCAAAGCTTTTCTTTTACGGAAAAAAACTTTTGCTGCTCTCCGTGCCCTGCAGTGGACAAGATGCAGAAAAGACAGATCGGGAGAATCTGGCAGGGAGCGCCTCCCACGCGCGCTCTCGTCACACACCATGCTCTCCGCAGCTGCCTCGCCGCCGCCTACTCCCCCCTTGCTGGCACCCCTTCCGCCGCGACAAGCGCCGCAGCAGCCAGCCGCTTCTCTCGCACAGCATCCTCCTCGCCGCTCTGCTGTCTGCTCTAGCCCCGTGACCTCCCGGCCGCGCGTAGGCTGTTCGATGGAATGCCTCACAGGGGCACCGTAGCTGGAAGTGCCTGTCCGTTACCGCTCTGCCCGGCAGAACGCAGTAGTTTGCGACAGAACGTGTATACGTATCAACGTGTCGGCCTCTTCAAATGTGCGGTGCACGTCTTTTGGGGTATGAATGAGCAGGACATCGTTTCGGTGAACTCTGTCACGTCAGTGTACAAAGATGATAGCCAGAGCGATGCAGTGTTCGAGTGTTTCCCGTTGGTTAGAAGCCATGGGTTTTTGGTCGACAAGTGCAGTGTGTCAACGGTGCTTACCATGTGCACATATATCAAGGATTTGGCTAAGGGTTACCAGCTCTTGGCCCTTTGCATTAAAACATGACTCCTGTCATCTATAGTGCTGTTTTCAGCATGTTGTCCATGTCTGTCAGATTGCTTGATGCCATCATGTTTTTCGAGGGATTAACCAACAAAGTGGGACTCAGAAACATGTAATGCGATGATATTGTATATACCAGAAGTGGTTTAATGGAGCAAGCTCTGGGCCTCTTTGGGATGGCTCTGTGAAATGCTGTTCTTCCAACTGAGTTCACTTTTACAAGTGTGCTGAGATGGAGCTTCTGTTTTGGTCTGATGGAGCAGGGCACACAAATCCATGGGCTGGTATATAAACGTGGGTTTGAGGATGATATAATTGTCGCCATTGTTCTCATTGACATGTATTGTAAGTTAGGTTCCTTGAAGCATGTCAGGAAACTCTTCAATGGTGTCTGTGCCAAGGATTTGCTGCTATGGAATACAATGGTTGTTGGTATATCGCAGAATGGGAAAGGCAGGGAAGCTATTCCAATTACCGAGGCTGAGGCCTCCTACTAAGTAGGAGCATTTTGCAAAGTCAAAATTCGAAAGGTGAACCTGTTCCTTTTGCTGGCTTTATGAGTGCCTTTTATTGTAAGTGTATGAACTTGAATCTTTCTGTACCAGAAACATACTTGCAGGGATTATTAACGCAAGAAGAACAAGCGTGAATGGGATGAGCAAACTTCTTCGTGGAAGCGGACTTATGGCTATGATCGTGTTAATGACGATAGAGACAATCCGATCATTGAAGCCAGAATCACAGATGGTAAACAACTTGTCTTCTCTATCTACTGCTGGTGAATTTATTTATTTATTTCGTGGCAAGACTAGTAATCTTCCCGAGCTTTCCCAGTGCTGAGTACACATAGTGGTTATCATGTGATGACATAAATGCTTAACAGCCCGCGTGCTTCTTCTTATGTACATTGTTTATTTTTAAATATCAGATGCTGTTTTCATTTATGACCACTTGAATCTAACAATGTAATTTGTTGTGAAATGTATTCGTTTTCAAACCTGTTTGCTCAATCTGTTACTGTTCTATTGGATATTTGTCTGTGCTAGAGCCTGGTGTTGATCCTTTTGCTCAATAGAGGGAGGAGAAGAAGAACAGGTTGATTATCAAGAAAAGAACATACTTTAGAATTTAAAGAACGCTGCAAAAGTTAGTGCTCTGCCAAGGTAATCATTTCTATTATCATCATCTGTATACATCATGCACTCCTTTGTTTATTATCCATTACATTAGCAACTCAAGTTTCTCATCTAACGCTTTCTGGAAAAAAAACCCCGGAACCGTGCAGTCATATACAACGTGGTGCCACACCTGTGCCCTTCACTGGGATTAAAGCGGATCTGCCTAGAAAATCTAAAAACAAAGATGTTGCGAATCTTCGGTAATAAATGTGATTCTTTTATCGCGGAGTATGGCGAATCAATGCTTGGGAAATGTATCAAACTATACTTCCGGAAACCTCTAGAAAGTTATAAAAAGGGAAATCATGCATATCTTGACAGCCCATATCTTTAATTGATTTCCATATTAATATGTATAAATCACGCATGTTCTACAGCTGTGCCGTCTTGCCGCTCTTGCCATCAAGGTATATAAATACAGTTTTCTTTGTCGAGCTTTGTGCTAATCGTAAGATAATTTCTGAGGTGCACAAGAATTCTGTATTCGACGGGTATGTACAAGCCTGTTTGATTTCTCTCACTTACATGTCAATCTAGTTATGCAGTATTTTTTGGATTGCATAAGTCTAGTCATTTGGTTTGGTACAAACTATTTCAGATCTTTGTGATCCAGCACCGCCCGCAATGGCCATTCTCTAGAATTCTAGAT
Source organism: Aegilops tauschii subsp. strangulata (assembly GCF_002575655.3). Classification (NCBI taxonomy): domain Eukaryota; kingdom Viridiplantae; phylum Streptophyta; class Magnoliopsida; order Poales; family Poaceae; genus Aegilops; species Aegilops tauschii. The sequence continues at coordinate 588,334,097 of NC_053041.3, forward strand.
CTAAATATCAATATGGTGTTAGCAGCCGTTGAATTTCTAATTAGGAGGTTATAGATCTAACAAAAATTCATTGCTGATGCCAGTAGGTATAGAAATCGATGGTTGGCATGATCTGATAGTTACGATTCTTCTCAGGTTAGCATATGTTTTGGTTGTAGGATGACCGCGACCCTAAGATCTGTATTACTATCAATCTCAAATCTTATTCTTGGTATTCAACTAACGATCGAAACTGTCCCATGGGATCTACTAGATGAATTGGGAGGTTGGGGTTTTGGAAACCTCGACCGTATAATGATGCCATCTCTGTAGGGGATACGAGTGCGGATGGTGATACTGATACCAGAATATGCATCTTAATATGTATGAATAAAATATCTTTATATATCATGAATATATAGTTGGAATGGTTTACCATCATTCAGATATTCTATTTATTTCTGTCTGTATATTCATGTTCACTGCTGGTATTCTTATCTCTTCTTTGAATAAACATATTCATCTATGTTCTTAACATAGCTATGATGCGAATATGGTTTTTCTATTATCCAGCTGCGTTTGATCAGTTCCCACCCTTGTCGCCATCTACTTTTCTTTTTTTCTTTGTTTGAAACCATCTGATGAGAATATTCAACTGAGTTATCCACTCTCTAGCTATATATGCTTTATGGAGCACCTGTGGGGCATGCCTGGACTTAGAAACCACATTATCACTATCGATTGCTTGTGCAATCTAAGCTGTTTATGTGTTACAGGAACACATCTTATATGTTATCCAGAGGTCATTCTCTTTTTGGGCACTGCACTTAAGATGTAACAGAAAACAAGATGCTAAGTTTGTGGTGGCTTCCATTGCTGTAGAATGGCTCAGTTGCCTTTGTAGCCAGATTTATTCCATTGATCTTTGTCAACCGTTTACTTTGTTTGATTTTGCTGGTGTATATTTGGCTGTGCATGCATATTTTTAACTATGTCTGCTCTGGTGCTGTTACTCAGAACTGATCTTAGTTTCTGAACTAGCAAATAATTATATTTCATTTTGCGAGGATCCTAACAAAGAAATGCACTCTGTTTGAAACTGATCTTTTAAGAGAGGCACAAATGTTCACAATCATCTAAAGGCTCTGAACAAATTTTTATTTTGTAACCTAGAGGCTAGCACTATCTAACTGTCTTAAAGATTGTCTTACTTTATGATCGAGCTCATCATTATTTTTCATTCTTTTTTCACATTGTTTTACATTATAGTTGATCTAATTAATAGTGATTTTCATTCTTTTTTTACAGTGCCGGAAAGACCATTGATTTTCGGGCAAGCAAGATCAAGCAGTGCACATGGTACCGACTTCGCAACCTCAGCCTGCAATGGGTGATGTCACCCCTGCCGGTTCACAGCCAACACAACCATTCCCTGGCAATCCAGCTCAGCTCAGTGCTCAGGAGCAGCTTATGTACGAGCAGTCGCAGGAGTATCAGCTGCAGCTCCAGCAGCAGTGCCAGAGGCAGCTCCAGCAGTTCTGGGCCGAGCAGCGGTCAGAGATCGAGCAGGCCACCGACATCAAGAACCACCCCCTGCCACCCACCAGGATAAGGAAGATCATGAAGGCCGACGAGGACGTCCGCATGATCTCGGCAGAAGCTCCGGCGCTCTTCGCGAAAGCATGCGAGATGTTCACACTGGAGATGACGATGAGGTCATGGATGGTCGCCAAGGAGGACAAGCGCCGGATCCTGCAGAGGAGTGACATCGCTGCTGCTGTGGCTAGGACTGGCATTTATGATTTCTTGCTGGATTTATTTACCAGCGAAGAGACGAAGCAGGGCTTCTTGCTTCCTAGGGCCGGGCAGGGGCAGCAGCCCATGGGGGCTCAAGCTGGTGCATACCCGTACTACTATGCGCCGGAGCAGCAGGTGGCAGGTGCGTCTATGGTGTATGGTGGCCCGTCGACTTATGTGTGGCAAGAGCCTCAGGTGCAAGAGCAGGGCCATCCGTCCAGCACCTACGTGTGGCAAGAGCCTCCGCAACAGCAGGAGGGGCCCTGAAGCTATCACCGGATTCAGAGCCCTCGTTTCAGCCTGGACATTTCCAAAAAACTTTGGGTTTCGCGTTAGCTTTCATATGATCGTTATTCGTCGTTTCAAACAGGTCGAAGTTTGGTTGCTGTTGTCATGGTGTCGTATGAGAGGTACTATGAATTTGTGATTCGAGACTAATTGGTCGAATTTTACCATTCCAAACCCAAAAGTTTGCCTCCGGTGTATGCCTTGTTTTTATTTCTATGTATTTGTGATATGTTTGCGTGTGGCAGTACCATGAATTTGTGATTTGAGACTAATTGGTCAAACTTTACCGTTCCAAACCCAAAAGTTGGCCTCTGGTGATGCCTTGTTTTTTTTTACTTCTATCTATCTATGCTATGTTTTCTTGTGGTTAAGCTGTATTGTCTTGCATGAAATTTCAGATCATGTTGAGCTCCGGATGAGTTTGTCTGAAACCGAATGTGCATTGGTGTTTTGCAAAATCAACAGTTGATGATGGGTCATTCTGCTGAAGCATGACAAGTAGTAGTAACTGAATGCACAAGGGTCCGCCCGGACACTGATGATGCTGGTAGTCAAAAACGGGTGGCATTTTTAGCCTCCAAATTAACTGTCGCCCCACGCCTGCTATCACAGGCCGTGATGACCATCGATGCGGGGTATCATTATCATCGCATCACGTGCCTCACTGGGCTTGTGTTTAGCCGAGACCAGAAAGAGCTTCCTTCATTGTTGTGGAATGAATGCTATGGCAGGATTCCTGTAAAAAAACAATGGCAGGACCTATGGACCCGCCGCTCGAGCAGTCCGTGGCTGGGGATCGATCATATGCGCGCCGTGCCGTGCCGGTCGTGCCACAGACGGCGACCTGAGACGGGCCATGGTCCAGCCCAGGGCTTTGCCAAGATCGGCATTGCAGATTGCAGCACGGGAGGTGGATCAGATTACTCTCCACCCACGGCAGTGCGTTTTGTCACTAGAGAGATATACGCACCTGAAATTTAGATGCCGAGATGTTTTCTTTTATGGAGATTGCTCCATGTTTTCTTGTGGCTCATTGTTCACAACAAAAGCTGAACTAAAGATAATCTAGCTAAGCGTCAGGTAGTTTCAGATGTTTCTTCTTTTGAACCAAAGCCTGAAACTATCAAGCACCTTTTCTTTGATTGCATTGTTGTTCGACAGATATGGAAGATTGTGGCTGATATATCAAAATATGTATATGGCAACCGTAATCGTTTCTGCAAAACTGCCACACCACTCGGTGTCCCTTCGATCGGCATCGCACACATAAGTCTTCCTCCCATATTCCTCCCCCGCTCTAAGTCCCCAGCCGACAGTGTCTTCCTCTGATTCCTCCTCCCTGCCGCCAAGTCCGAGCCCACCTCGCCCCATCCTCCTCCGGCGAGCCGCCGCCGGCAAGCCAAGCCGCAGTGCCGCCCCTTGCTCCCTCCTTTTCCCTTCATCTTCCTTCCTTCCTCCCTCTCTATCATATCTTTCTCTCTGCTCACGAGAGCTCCCATGGCGCCGCCCATGGATCCGAGCAAGCTGCCGCCGGAAACACAACCCATCCACTGGACCCCCTCTGCCCAAACGGTCGCGACCTCTGGCGCCTCCCTGGCGTCCGCCGCTGCCTAGTCGTCATCCTCGAAGCCCGCGATTGCAACACCTTCTCCAGGGCCGGATCAGGAGGTGTGAGGCTCCAAGAAATTATGTAGTTGGGAGGTGTAAATGATGTATGCACGACCTCGAATTCGCCGCTGATTTGGCCCGATCTTTCACGGTACAACGAACTCCTCTGAAATCCACCGATAAAATCTCCCAATTACGCGAGCAGTACACGTAACCTAAAGATGGGGTAACGACAACCAACGGACAATCCCTCGACACACGAGGAACCTCCCGCCAAAGTAGACGTAACCAGCACGCAACCCGTCGAAAACGACAGACCTCGAGCCAAGTGCAACTTTCAGACAGAAAATTCACACAAAATAAATAACAACGACAGCCGAAGAGGGGCGCTTCATAATCGATATGACGCTGTCTAAACTGTTAGCAGCAAGCCATGCCCGTGATGGTGGCGACCGGTGTGAGTGCACAGTGGAGTCCATGGCGCGTCTGTGCACGTGTGCGTTCGGTTAGTTGTTAGACTAGTGTAGCGGCATGCACGAGTTTGTTGCTCGGGCGTGGACCAAGTTGGCTGCATGTGAGCTGGAGGCCGTGCGAGTTGGAGCGCGTCTGCGCGCGCCCGGAGCGTGCGGATCAGGCAGGTGAGTGTGGCATGCATGTAGGTGGATCGTGTGACTTATGTCGTTAGTGGACTGGCCATGCATGTGTGTGCAGCTATTTATAGGAGCCTGCGAGCTTGTGTGTAGTGGGGAGGATCCAGAGTTGCCGGGTGTCGCCATGTAGCCACTGTAAAGAAGAAAAAATTGGGACGTTTGAGCGCCTGTGGCGGTGTTCGTCGCCGGCCAGAAAATCTTATGTCCATTGTTCTTCTTTTTCCATCTCCGTTCAAGTGACAGGAGAGGTAGCTAGAGGGCTTCGGTTTCAACATAAACTCCCTCTTGCTGGTGGACCCCATCCAGAATCCTTCAGGCTTAACAACTTAAACGGACAGGAAATCCTTCTGTTACTATTTTTCTTGTGAGGCAAGAAGATGAATGAAAATCCTCTTAGTATTTCCTTCTTGCTTAATTTGTGCGCCTGCCCCAAGTTCTGGACAAGAACATCATGTTCTTTGTCGTCCATGTACACAACTTGATTTTTAATCAATTTCTGATTAGGCCCACTTGCATGTGTACATGATCTTTGATTCCCTAATACACGTGTGCATGAAAACACAGCTATGTACGTTGGGCAATGCCCATATGGATTAATCCTTTATACTGTACACTGTTTTTCCACGGCTGCAACCAACGCCTTAACCTCCTTGTCGTCTCCACCCAATGGAAATATTTTTGGCACGTAATTATCTTCGGCAGGCAATCCTTTAATATGTGACGTTTGAATAGTAATCGTGGTTGTATCAGTAAACCAGCTCAATTGACCAAAAAATGGAGTTCCGAAGGTTGCTGCGTCGCCGTAAAGGATGGACGAGACCCGGCGCCACCGCTTCGCAGGAGTGTGTTGTGCGTCCCTTGCCCGTTCAGTTCAGTTGTCCCTTGCCCATTCAGTTCAGTTGTGTTGCTTGGTTGTCTCGTAAGAAAATTTAAAGGAAAATGTATTGTCAAGAGATGCCAATACTGTTGTTGCTTCTTTGCAACTTTTTGTTCATTTCTTACAAGAAACTGTAGCCTATTCATATTTGGTGCTGCTACAAACTTATAAAGTGTACAATTAGACTAGCCTGGTATATTTAGTACTTCAATTTATTGTTCAGTTGTACGACTTGTTGGTACAAAAAAACTATGTTAGTTCTACACATTTTCCAGTGTTATGTGCTAGAATTTCAGTGTTAAGTACTACAAAAATGTTCAATTTGGAGAGGTTCCGGTGCTTTGTTGCTGCTGTTATGTGCTAGAATTCCAGTGTTATAAATTGTTTCTTGTGTTCTTGTTAAGCCTGTAAGTGAGGCTCTAAAAATGCAGTTTGGATAAGTTCCAGTGCTTTGTTGTTGCTGTTATGTTGTACACAATGTGCACTTTAAAGAGGGTCCAATGCTTGGATGGTGCCGTTTCTTGCTATTAAGCGTGCAAGTGTGTTGTGAGAATCTGCAATTTGAGATATTCTAGTGCTTTGCTGTAGTTTGTTATTCCTGTACTAGCACTTGTAAAAGTCAGAAATTAGGAGACGTTCAAGTCCCATGTTGCAGTTGTTTTCTTGCTTCTGCTAAGTCCGTAGGTGTGCGCTATTTTGTTTTCGAACAATCTCGTGTATTAGATCTATATTGGATGGTAGATAAAAGAGGGCATGTTACAACACGACTTGCTAGAGGCAAGTCACTGGATCTCGGTCCAAATAAGACAAATAATATTAGGGATTGTAACGTCTGTGTTGTGTGGTGGGGGAACTTAGTTGTTCCTTGGCTAGATACACCGCAATATTGGTACCGGTTTGAAGTTCAGATCAATTTTCATCGTGTGGGTGAAAATTGATGCTATTTTCGAGTGTGAAGAATTTTTCTTTCCAGTCACACCGTAATTTTTGTTTCCTTTTTTTGAAAGATTGACTACTCTTTTTTAATTTTCAAGGTTGACACTGTAACATCGACAAAAAAAATTCAAGAAACAGTTAGGTGATTAAGGGGTGTTCATTTTCACATGGTAATTTATGCATTACAGATTTGATAACTTACGAAGGAACACCGTGACAACATTTTGTGTATGTTTCTTAATTGAGAATTTTTTTTCATGTGTAAATAACATGGTAATATATGTAGCGCATACCCGATGACTTAAATACAAATCCCAGGGTAACTTTGGCCCGGAAAAAAAAAGATAACGTCACTAACTTATGTGTAAATAACATAATAATTTACGCTCGACAGACTTTATAACTTACATACAAACATCATGGCAACTTTAACAGCGGAGGGTGGAGGGAGTTATTAAAAACATACCCCGGTAATTTTTGTATAAATAACACGGTAATATAAGTACCGCATAACTGATAATTTACATACAAACACCATGGTAACTTTTGTTCCGGCAAACAAATTGTTGAAAAACATAACCCGGCAACTTTTTTTGTAAATACTATGGTAATATACATTTCGTAGACATGATAACTTAAGTACAAACACCGCGATAAAATTAAACAAGTAGGAGAGTTGTTAAAAAATATACCCCAATAACTTTACGTGAAAATAACTTGATAATATATGAACCGTGTACATGATAATTTACATACAAACATCGCGGTAATATTGACCAAGGGAAAAATGTTATTGACAAATGTACTCCTGGTAACTTCTGTGTGAATAGCTTGGTAAACAGGAAACACCAATTTGATAACTTGGGTGCAAACACCATGGTAACTTTGTCCAAAGAGGGGGAAATTGTTGAAAAGTATACCCCGACAACTTATGTGAAAATAGAACAGTAATATACGAATCGTATACACGATAACTTATGTATAAACACCGCGGTAACTTTGACTAAAGGGCAAAAAAGTTGTCGAAAAACATAGTCGCGATAACTTAAGTGAAAATAGCACGGTTATATATGAACCGCAAAACCCGCTAACTTACGTACAAATGCCATGATAAGTTTGATTCGAGTGCATGAAGTTGCTGAAAATATACCTCGGGAACTCATGCATAAATAACACGGTAATAGTCTTGATTTGGGGAAGAGTAGTAAAAAGTGGTCAAAAATACACATGGTAACTTTTTGTATGTAAATAGCATAGAAATTACGCACCACAACCTTGGTAATTTAGGTCCAAACACCGCGGTAAATTTGATTTGGAGAAAAAAATTGTTGAAAAGATAACCCTGGTAACTTCTGTGTAAATAGCATAGTAATATACTCATCACATACCTGATAACTTACGTACAAATACCATGGTAGTATTTGACTCGGTTGGGAAATTGTTGAAAATATACCGCCGTAAATTTTGTGTAAATAGCATGGTTACATACACATCACATACCTACGTACAAACACCACGGTAATCTTGATCAAGCGGAAAAAATGTTAGAAACATACCCCCGGTAACTTATATGAAAACATCATGGTAATATACGAATCGCAGACCTAAAAACAACATGATAATATAAGGACCGCAGGCCCGATAATTTATATGAATAAAGCATGGTAATATATGAACTGCAGGTCGGTGAACTATTTTTATGCCTTCGATAACTTATGTGTAAATAACACGGTAACTTGCATATAATGGGCATGGTAACTTATGCAGCCTAGGCGTGATAAATTTTGGCTGAAAAAAAGTAATCGGAACATGCCAACATGGGATCTAGTTTTCGAAGATCTCGTCGCGATGAATCTTTTATGTAAAAGCGGTTTTTATATCAGACCGACGGTTTGAGCTACAAAACATTTAATTTTTTGAAATAAAGAGAATCTAGAATGACATTAGCTTTTTTGTCCTCTAGTGTATGCATATAATTAGAAGAAGAAATGCACGTGAAAGGAGAAAGAATGCTAATGTATGTATGTATTTAAAGTGGAGGAAGTAGGGGTGTGGCAGTTTTGCTTATATGGCACACGTGTGCCAAATATCACAGTCCCTGATATATTACATCTTCCAGTGCCATGTTTTTTTGAATCTTTCATGTCCTTTTGGAAACATAAGAAAAAGTTTGATGCTATCAATTTACTAACATTTGCCACCTTATGGGGCTTATGGCGTTTGCGCAATGGCTTTGTTTTCCAGGGCCAAAAATGTTATGAAGTGTGTGTTGGGTTTAGTAGGTTTACTTGTGTGTCAATGGAAGGTTCTCTGCTGAGGTGTTCAAGCCACACTTCTTCTCAAATGCCTAAGAGCATCTACAGCCAGACGGCTCAAACCATCTCTCATTCAGCCGCGGACGCATCCGGTTAGTGACCGGACAGGAGAGAGAAGAAAAAAGTGACACAACCGGACCCCTCATATCATCCTATATGTCTGGGTTGTCCGCGAACCCTCATATCTATCTCAAATGTAGGGAGGATATGAGGGCTCGCGGACGCGCATGGGCGCGCCCGGTCAGTCCGCCACGTAGGATGCGGCCCCACCTTGGACCATCTTTTCTTTTTCTTTATTCATTCTTTTCTTTCTCTCTCTTCATCTTCACCAATCATGTGCAAGTGACCGAATATATGAGAAGAAAAATAAGAATTATGGATATGCAGACAGATAAATAGGGGCTCAAAATGGACATGTCCAGTCACTGAGGACGTTTGAGGGGTCAAATTACATGTATGTGGCTGTAAATGCTCTACGACTACTAGATCATCGACGAGGAGAAGACAGGTTTCTTTCCCTAGGGCTGTAGGGCTGTAGTTTAGGATTCATCTCCTGATTAGGTTCCAAGACCAGTTTACACGGACACAGTGCATCACTTGCTGTACAAGGCTAATAAACGACGTCATAAAAGGGAGGTTCATTCGTTGTTGTGGAATAAATAATACCTCTGGACCTCTGGCTTTCCGGGAAAATACTAGTGCTCCAAGCCGTAGGGTGATACGCTGCTCCGGGTTCTCTAGGTGGGTTGGATCTGCGCCAAAGGGACAGGATCAATTCACTGATCTTTTCACATGTGCCTCTTTGAACATTTGCGTCTTGCTCCCTAGGAATAGCATGTCTTCGCAAAATTATTCTCCACGCCTTCTCAGTTTCTCGCGTCAGGCAACAAGATGGTTAGCAGCTTACAACCAGGACAGCTATATAAATACTCCAGCATGGATTGTTGTCTGATGAATTTTCATAACCACCAACATGGAGTAAAGTATATATGACCATCGTATCTTACATTCTTAAGAAGTTGATCCCCACTATTAGTAATTCTTTCAACATGCAGTCTATCCATCTCAGCATCCTGCCACATCATCAATTATTTTCCCATTTAACTGATTCCGTCGCTATATTTCCAAACTTAAGTTACAACCGAAGCCCAATGGTCTCAACTCGTAGCAGGAAAAAAGCCCAAACGTCATGCTTAGAGGATCTCCAGCCGGTTCGTCCCTCCAGGCCGCCGAAAAAGAGCCGCCTGGGAGCGAACCGGCGCTAGATTGGCCCCTGGGGGCGATCTAGCTCCCAGCCACGCCCCCAGGCGCCGCCCCCCAAGTCGCGGCAAATTCAAACTTGGTCATTTACGCTCACAAAAAAACGCCACAAGTCGGGCGATCGGCGGCCCAGTTCGGCGATCATCACCTTGCCACAGTTCGGATCGGATGAAAAGTTCGGCGTACACCAAAGAAAGGACACGTGGGCAACACATCAAACGAGGGGGGGGGGGGTCGGCCTCCGGCGTCGGCGGAGTCGGCGTGCGCGGGTTGGGCGGTATCGGAGCTGCTTCTATGCTGGGCGGCGTCGGCGCGGCTTCTGTGCTGCTGGGCGTCGTGGAGGCATCGTCGCTCGGGCTTGGCGGCATCGTCGGCGTGGGCGTGGGAGTTGGCGGCGCCGTCGACGGCAACTGGTTCAGGATGAGGCCGCGCTCCGCTAGGTACCACGCCTTGACCTGCTCGTCGTTGCTCTGGAGCATGTCCGCCCCGCCCATCAGGAAAGCCAGGTCAGTCTTCCTCTTCTTCGCGGCGACGTTGGTCCGGAGTATGTCGAGCTTGACGGCGCTCTTCGTCATCAACGCCGACCACCGCACTTCAGTCTTCTCTTCACGTAGGGCGGCCCGGGCCTGTGCGTCGGCGAGGCAATGCTCAATGGACTCCTGCACTCGCGCGGTAGCCGAGTCGGCGTGTTTCCCCTTCTTTGCCCCTTTGTTGCCTTCGGGGCGCCCGTCGCCCGTGCCCGGCGTCGGCGCGTCCGACTTGTAGGTCTCCTTGGCCTTGGCGAGGGGTGCGTCGGACATGCGCCCACTTCTCGCACTTCTCGATCCGCTTGAAGACGTGGAGGTACTTGAAATCTTGGTCGCTGCTGTCCTGGCGATACATGGCGAACATCCGCAGCAGCTGCACCGACGAACAAACAGTTGGCGGGGGCGCACGGAGAAAATAAGTGGGAGGCCGGCGTGCCATACCTGATCCTCAATGCTGGTGCCGCTCTCCGGGCGAGCGGCGATCTCCTCGACGATCCCATGTCATTTGTTGCACGCCGACTGGATGAGCCCCCAATGGTTCGCCATTGCCTTCGCCCCGCGCTGCATGTACATGCCTTTGAAGTAGGGGGCGACGAGCTTGCGCTCGTCGAACTCGGCCTTGATGCGGTCCTAATACGTGTCGATGCTCTGGTTCGTGCCGGTGATCGGGTCGAGGCAGACGACTTTCCACGCTTCGGCGAGGCACTCGTCCTCCTTGGACGCCCACTTGATGCGCGGCTCGCCGGTCCTGGCCGCCCCCTTCTTCTTCTTCCGTTTCCTAGCCGGAGCAGGCGCCGGCTCCTCCTCCTCCTCCGGCTCCGGCTCCTCCTCGCCGTAGTCGAGGTCGCCGCCCATGTCGGCGTTGAGGTCCATTGTGTCGTCCTGGGTAGTGAACCCAGGGGACGCGGCGGCGGCGGCCGATCCGGCCATGATGATGTCGTCCATGTCGGCTTCGGTCGCGTCGGTGTCGCCGAGATGCGACGTGGAGGCTTGGCAGAAGGGCAACGCGCCACGGCAGAGAGGGGGCGTCGGGGAGGATGCGTAGGCCGGTGGTGAGTAGGTGTAGGGAGGGTACTGCACGCCGGCGAAGGCGGGCGAGGGCGCCCGCTGGGCCGGGTGACCATGGGGGAAGGTGATGTTGGGGTTGAACCCGTTGTGCGCGTCACCGTCGGCGTAGCCCGGCGACGGCGTGCAGCCCCAGGGGTGTGGCGACGACGAGAAGCCGGACGGAGAGCCGACGCTTTGCTGGCTCCAGGGCGCGTACGCGGCGTGGCCGCCGGGTGGATTCATCATCCTCACGCGAGCCGCCTCGGCTTGTTCGGCCGAGCGCTCCGCCGCCGCCGCAGCCGCGAGCGCCGCGCTGTCCCGGGCCTTCTTGGCGTTGGCCCTGTTCCGCCGGTCGGTGGTGATAGCCTCCCGGCGCTGAACTTCCGCCCTCCAGTCGGCGTTGGACATGCCCGGGGGCTTGGACGGCGGCGCCCTTGGCTTCCTCTGCTTCGGCTGGGCGGCGGCGGTCGCACCCGTCGCGGCGCGGGGGACCACGTACTTCTTCGGCGGCATGGCGGCCGGCTGCGAGGAAAGGAGGAGGAGATTGGGGGGAATGGAGAGAATGGAGAGAATGAGAGAGAAGCCGAGGGGTAAAGCGGGGAGAAACGGCGGGAAAAGGGCCTCCTCTCGCCGACGAAGTGGCCCCACGCCCCTTTTCGCTTGTGCCGGCGCTCCCAGGCGCCCCAGCGTGCCGGGTTTGGCTCGGATGCGCCGGCTGTTATTTCGGTCCAACCCGGCAATAAACGAACCCCTTGGACGCGGCTGGGCCAATTTTCGCCCGCTGGCGCAAAAAAATCGCCTCGGGGGGCCTGTTGGGGACACGGCTAAAAATGCTCTTAGAAAAAGAACAGCCGTCCTATCCCACCCCCGCCATGCTTTCCGTTTGTCCTCCTCTCCCTCTCCTTAAATAAAGGATCAGTCTTTTCCGTTTCCCCCCTTGAATAGTGCGCCGCCTAAGAAGAGATCTCCGTGTGCGCCCTCCGTCACGGTCGCCAGTCCCCGGCGCATACGGTGGCTCTCTCGGCTTTCTTGGACTGCGGTTTCATTGATGGTGAGAATCGATCTGGTGCTCTGTAACGTCGTTGAATCGGCTGCGGTGCTGCTTCTTTACCTTTGTTCCTCCTCTCCTTTGTGCCTTGATTGAAATCCGAACGCATCAGTGAGCCATCCTTTTTGGTTTTCTACATTTACTCTATGGGTATTTATCTCCAACGTGAGCTGAATTTTTGATTCGTAAGTTGCAGTCAACATGCTGGTAGGTCGCCTACTGGTAGCGCAATGAGGATGGATGAGACGAATCTGGAGACCTCGCTGTCCGCCGGTGCCTCTTCCAGTTCACTCATGAGGTTAGTCCAGATTTCCCCTAATTCCAATCCTCCGCTATTGCCTTGCTGCTTTACTGCCACAATAACCTACAGATGAACTGTTAATATTTATGTGATGTCTCATGAGTTAGTTCACAAATGACTGAATACACCCACTTTTATGGAACAACGATGCAGAAAAAAATTGCTGCATTCCCTTCGCATCTTACTCTGAATTTCTGTTGGCTCAAGTGAATGCGCACCCAAATCAGAACATTATTTGGACTCAGCTAACACATGCACCTGAATCTGAATTCTATCTTGATTGAGTCAAAACATGCACTTTATAAGATTCCTGCAGAACTAATTTAGACTTGAGGTGACTATTTTTATTCCTACAGATCTATTAGACTTGAGGTGGCCTTTTTCATTCCTGCACATGGCTGTTTGTTAATGGCAAGTTCTGCAACATTTTGACAAAGGACACCGATAACTGCCACACGTGTGGTGTATCGGGTGGTTGTGCCGCACGCCCCGTGTGGCATGGAGAAGAAACGGCCCACACACCTACGTGTGGGCAAAACAAGTAATGCCCACACACCTCTTTTTTCCCTCCCGGTCCCTCTCACACGCGTGCGTGTGGGCGAAATAGATAACGCCCACACGCCCCGTACGTCAGGCCTCGTACCTCGTGGTCCCGCACGCCCCGCATGACAGTCACCGCGCGTCCCGCAGTTGCCATGGTCCAGACCCTCGTCCATGTTCGTTTAACTGCAATTGCCATGTCGCTGAACTTCGGTTGCCATGTCGGACAACTAGCTACGGTTGCCATGGTTGCTCAACTGCAGTTGCCATCTAATGTCAAAAGTTTCAGATGCCATTTTTGGGCAACTGCGGCTGTTGCCATGTATGGTCTGGTTTACCACTAGGCAGTTGCTATGTATGGTCTGGTTTACCACTAGGCAGTTGCCATGTATGGTCTGGTTTACTATAGTTGCCATGATTTGAAAACCTTAGGAGTTGCCACCTACTAACACTAGGCAGTTGCCGTGTAGTGCTACAAAAAGACATGGCAAAACAACATGTTCGGGTAAAAAAGAGAGAGTTGTCATCTGCTTACAAGCACACTAGGGCAGTTGCCGTGTACCCTGCAAAAATACATGGCAAGTGACATGTTCGGGTAAAAAAAGAGAGAGTTGCCACCTGCTTATAAAGCACACTAGGGTAGTTGCCATGTACAGTGCAAAACACATGGCAAGTGGCAACTTGGGTGTGGGAGATGAGATGGGCGTGTGGGCGAGATGGCAAATGCCCACACACCAGCCCTTGTGCGTGAGTGAAAAGTGGCGTGTGGACGAACTGCTGAACGCCCACACACCAGCCCCTCCCGTGTGATGAAACGGCCGTGACCAGCCCAGTCCTATGTGGCACTAGAAACATGCCAAGATTCGTGTGCTAACAAACAGACGCGGATCCACGCGTGTGGGCGTTAGACTTTTCGTTTGACAAATTGTACAGAGGGAAGTCAACTGATTGGTAGATATATCCTCACATGGAATTATGTTCGCCAACTTATATATATTATCATGAATTTCGCTTATTTGTTATGGAGATAGTCATCTCAAGGCGTTCTACACACTGATTAGATTTCCATACATATTAATCGTTCATTTTTTCTTCAACTCTATTGTTTCAGTCTACTGTTTGTTGCTATGCATTGTTTAACAGGTTCATTGGTGAGTAGTGGCCTCTCCCTCTCTCCCTCACTCCCCCCTCTCTCTCTCTCTCTCTCGTGCTCTCTCGTGCTCATCTTTGCTGGAAAGTACACATATTTTCCCTACGCTTGAGTAAGATCCAGTTATATAATCGATACCTCTCTTGCTTGCTTACTATTTGCATCCATGTTTTCTTAGTTGTTTCACAGTAAAGTACGTGTGATTAATCATGAACCTGGATACAACTGGATATATATTTTCTCTTAGATATAGGCTATTTTATACATACACTTACTTTACCGAAGATCTAAGATATTCGATTGTGAAGATGTAGGTGAAAGAAGCTACATGTTCTTGGTATCCATAGAGTCAGACAGTACTGCTGGATCAAACTACATTCACGTGGTGTGGTCATGAGATATGGCAAGCAAGCAAGTTGGCAAGTTGGTACATTTAGCTGAAAGTAGAAATTTTGACCCAATTTCGGTGTTTTCTATTGTATTCTTTGTTTCGGAACCATATTCTTATATGGTTTATTTTGGCAGAAGTGTGAGTTTTAAACTGTTTCTTTCGCTGTTCCCAGTGACCGGCCGTTGTGCTATACATAAATGTTATGGTAGACAATCATTTATTCGTCTTCTATTTCAGATTCACGTTGCTTGGCTAAGATATAACATGCTGTCTGGTGAAGCTACTAAACCAAAACCAGATCGAAAGGCTTTGTCTCCATTACTCTTTAACTTGTGGTAATGACTGGATTTTCTCAACAAATTGGTTTATCTATTATTTAGTGGGTCAGCATAAGTAGCTGCATATGAAATATATGTATGTATTTATAACACAAGTAAGAGTTTAATGCCTTATGTTCTTTTTTCTAAATAAGAACATTTCTGCATGTATACCTATTTCCTATAATTGTAAGTCATTTTAATGTTATGTACGATTAGACCTTATATGGTATGCTAATGTATAACTACATGTACTTCTATTATTGATATTATGTTTGAATTATATTTATTAGTATTCAGTCCAAATTGTTTGCACTATGAATGCCGCAGCAACGCACGGGGTATCATCTAGTATAATCATGAAATCAGACAAGCATGACTGGGAAGATGTTCTAGTGCTGCCCAGTAGTCTTGAAAAATTGTTCTACGTCCAAAAACATTCCTAATTGGAGAAGAGCTGGAGTATTTCAGTCAAGGAACATAACAGAAACAATTTACAAGCAAACAAACAAGCAAAATCACGAAATCGAACACCAGAAAACACCCCGGCCGCCGCCTACCCAATCATCGCTGATACACGGAGTTACTATCAGTTATAAGACAAACTGACAGTCAGTAGTTACAAGCAACACACAGCCTGATCGTTGCAATAACAAAAAAAAAAGAATGAAATCATTACATAGAGTTTTTCTGGAGCGTGTTGTTGCGTACATCTACTCTTCTCGGCGTCGATAGCAAGCATTACTAAAAGTTTCATCATTAGTCGTGTTCATGTTATGCTAAACGTGGCTGGCCAAATTGTGGCAAATGTCCGTCGTGCAACCAAGTTTCAGAATCAGCAACACACCTACTCTTCCAATGTAGATTCTCCATAAAAGTGTGGTCCATGGTGCGCGATTGGCTTCAACTTGACTACAAAAATAACACTATATTGCTAAGATTAGTCACCAAAATTTCCTAAATCAGATCCCAGCGAGCTTATATCAAATTCTACAAGTAATCAAAGCCATTAATACCTACCAGAAAATTCACCTAAGGAACAAAATTCCCTACCAAATTATAATCAGAATCTCAATTGCAAGAAAGCATCGGCCACCACGAAGTGGCTGGTGACGGTGGAAAATGATTCGAGCAAAGAAGAGAAAGAGAGACTGGAGGGGTATGCACTTGTTGCATAATTATCAAGTGTAGCAGGGTGTATTTTGCATATTTGCCAGTGGGAAGTGAGCCTTCACAATCATTTCCCTCCAGTCTAGATCCAAAGATCCACACGCTCTTGTAGCAGGGGATCATATCAGGTACCGTATCAGTGGATACGCACTCCGGTCATATGTGGGATCGATCACATGCGTGCCCTGCAGGTTGCGTCACTGTCGTGTGCCACAGACGGCAAGCTGAGCAGGGCCATAGTCCAGCCGAGGGCTTTGCCAAGATCGGCACTGCATCACGGGTGGTGGTTCACATTACTCTCCACCCAACGGCAGTGCGTTTTGTCACTAGATAGATATATATGTGTTAGAATACGTATAGGACTAGAGATAGACTAGCATTTTACATATCATCTTATACTTCAGGTCATAGGCTTCTTGCCCTCTAAGTCTTGTACACCTATATAATCCCTATGAGGGTAACATCAATACAACACAACATTCAATTATCCTATAATTTTCATATGGTATTAAAGCGGTTAGTCTCATGACGCCGATCCTAGGCATCCCCATCACTTCCGCAGCGCGCCGCCCCCTGAGGAGATTAATCTCCTCCCCCCGAGGGCGCGGCACCCGATCAATTAAAGATTAGATTGGTCTTGTAGTTTAGATTCAATTTCGAGTTCCCGATAGATCCATAGATCAATTCTCTGCTAGATTAGTTTCCAGTAGCCTCAAATAAATCTCGACGACCCTCAAATTCCGGTGAAAATCAGTGCAAGATTGGGCGGCGATCACGGTGCCACGGTCATCTCCATCGCGCTCCGCCGCAAGTGGCTGGCTTCAAGATCCAAACTACACCAGCGAGCGACATCGAGAACTTCATCGACGACAACAACAAAAAAAAGCAACGACAGATTGCTAGGCACGCGGCGGACACGTACGTACGCGCTGGAGCAAGCGTGGGCGCTGGCATTCCAAAGACACAGGCATGGCCAGGCGCTGGAGCAGCCGGCCGATGCAACCGCTCGGCACGCGTGGCCCAGGCAGTCCGGTGGAGCGGCGGGCGGCGCCACGCGCTCACGCGGCCAAGCCCTCCACACCAATCGCGCCGTCAACAACTCCGCTCAAACCCAACGACACGCCGTGATTGCGGGTGGGATCCGAATTTTCCGCATGGCTCGACTCCACGATGCTTGCAACTGCACTGAGCCCAGCCAACCTGCCGCGACGACAACCAACACCATGCACGCTCGGGCTCTACATCGCCAAACTGCCCAGCCACACGCACGAACGACACCGCGGGCGGATCAGATGGTTACAAGATGCATGCGTGATGCCTCATTACGTGAGGTACAACAGCCTGCGAGTCTTCTACGCCTCCATCTGCTTCACAAGATGCGCGTCTTTCCCGGACCGGCACGACTGCACAGCTCGGATCATGGGAGGGGCGAGTTCCTGCGACATCGACGAGTGCGCGACCAGCTACACCGAGCAGACTCGACATCTACGAGCAGGCGCTCGACTACACCGAGCAGACTCCCGACATATCGCCGGCCGCACCCACACAAGCACTCGGCGATCGACTCCTCCACCGAGCGCTGCATCCCAACACCGAGCTACATCATCTTCTGCATGGCTGCATCGACCGCCGCCGATCCGTACTGCCCGGTTACACCGACGCCTCTGCATCGAGCCGAACGACATCAAGCTGTCCGACTACGCGAGGCTACGAGCCAACATACTTCTTCGGCAAGGCATGGCATCGCCGACACTTCATCGCCAAGGTCTTCATCAACGTGGTCTTTATCATCATCATCGTCAACACACCGTCGTCACCTCGTCCACAAGATAAACACCTAGCGTCCTCTAATAGACTTTTCTGCAAGACGCAACCTCGACGACGACGATGACCACGTCATCCACAACGGCAAGACTGCATCGGCACAGCGTCACTATAGTGACGACCCTACACGACCACACGGTTCTGGCAAAACCGATGTGTGCTCGATGGCTTCCTCCGGTCTTGGCAAAACCGGCAGACTCATCGCCAACGACACCCTCTGACATCCGAAGGTGCATCATCCACGTCTGCCGCTCCGTCATAGCGCATCTTTTTCACCTCCGGCTTTGTGCGGCTTCATCATCCACGATGATCACACCATCGATCGCGACTACCTCAACCACGTCTACCTCGACCACGACTACAACACCATGATCGGCTACCTCGACATTGACATTAATGGCTACGTCTACAGCGACATATCGGCAACAACTCCAATCAACAGCATCCGCGTCATCACCAGCGTTCACGCCACTCCCGCTGTGACTGCAGGAGGGAAGAGAGGAGAGATAAGGAAGGCACCAGAAGGGGATGCAGTAACCGCCCTAGGTACCGACCCATCAGAGACGCAGTTGATGATGGTGTAGCGAAGAAGACGACAGAAGCGCAAGACTTCAAATTCAGTCGCAATCGTCCGCTTCACTTCTGCTACGGCTGAGGGGGAATGTTAGAATACGTATAGGACTAGAGATAGACTAGGATTCTACATATCATCTTGTACTCCAAGTCATAGGCTTCTTGCCCTCTAAGTCTTGTACACCTATATAATCCCCATGAGGATCACATCAATACAACACAATATTCAACCATCCTAAAATTTTCACAATATGCACCTGAAATTTTGGATCCGAATTTTCTTTTCATGGAGATTGCTCCATAACAAGGCAATGCAGACTTGTAAACATACGTTGGCGCTAGAATAAGGCTACATGTATCCTGCACATTAGCAAATGGGTGCACCTTGAGATGCGAATAGTGTCCATAAAATTACACTCCTTGCTTGGAAAATGCATATAATCATACTTTTTGCGCCAATAATTTTTGTATGAAAAGAAAAATCATGCGATGATGGCAAGAACTTCCACACATATAAAATTGTGTATGTAGAACCACTGTCTCCCGCTGGTTGTCTGTGAAAGCACAATACTTACCCTCAACAAACTTCTTTTAAAACACAATAGTCAGTCAAAGCTGCCCGCATACACGAGCATACAATCATGTCTATGGACACACGCACGCACACCCTACCTCTGTGAGCACCTTCGAGAGACTAAGCCGGCACAACATCTTGATATTGACGAAGTCATCACAAGCGCCTAGTTGTCGACCGCGGGCGGGGCGGATGATGGCTTCCTTCTCGGTGGCAGGGCGGGCATGCGTGGGGCGTGAGGGTGCAGCGGAGGAGACACATCCTCTTTGATGTCCACAACCTCCTTGGTCGGAACTTCCTTTGCCGCCGCTTCCCGCTCGCCTTTCTTCCTTCATCGCTTCCTCCGGGCAACGTTGTCCTCCTTGCAACTCATCCCATGGGTGATGATGAGGCAATCTGTGCTGGTGGTGAGGGCCGGGTACCCGTCGATGACATCTAGGGTTGTGGATTGGAGCGGCGATGCCTGGGGGGACGCAAGGGTGGAGGACGAAGACTGCTTGAACGCGGGAATGGAGGACAGATACGAGAGGAGGGTGGCGGATTTGGTGTTGGTTAATTTGATGAAATTCAGGAAGGATCTTGTCTGTCTAGTCCGACGTGGCGAACGCGCCCGGACCTTCTCATATCCGCCCTACATATGGGCAGGATATGAGAGGTCCTGGTCAGCTCAGACGCATGAGGCTGATTTGAGGGACCAGTTAGGTTGTGATTTTGTGACCAGTGCCGTCCGCCCGGGCATATTGGGGACATTGGAGAAGCTCGGATGTAGATGCTCTAAGAAGATGCATTCGCCGGGAGATAATGACACATGGACCATTGGTCACACAGGGATCATCTCTTCATAAGTTGTCATTGGCACCCGTCTGTAATTTGATTTTGATCTACTTTTAACCATCATTGGCAGTTTGGCACCCGTCTCACTCCCATTTTTTAATGTACAATTTTTTGGGGAGTTCAGCATGTCTGAAAGCACACGTGACGTTCGTTTGCTAATATAATTGCCAAGTATCCGTGTATAACCAATGCATTGAAGTTTAAAATTCCAATGCATTAAAGTTGAAAATTGTGTGGTCACCTTTAGCTAAATTTGCACACTTTTTAAACAGGTTTTGGACTAATTAGTCTCACTAGTCATCCACCCGTGCATTCACACGGGCTAGTTATCTAACTTTATCTTGTTGTCTATGTTATGATCTGATATTGATTTGTGATATTTCTTGGATGTGTGTCCAATCATATAGATTAAAGAACACAGGATTTCATATACAGGGAGAATATATGGTGGTAAGCCAAATATTGGAATTCCAAAGTCCATCATATAATGAATTTTGAAGATGGTAGATACAGTCATGTGATGCACGCATAGTTTCCCTACAGATATGTTTGTCTGTCTTGTTCGGGAGGAATGTGGAGCTGTCGAATACACTGGTTATTTGCTTAAACGTAGGGACATGACCTCTTATACATGTAATTATATCAACTTTTTTTCTAAAATATTTGTCGCATGTATGCAAATGCATTTGTTGTGACTTTGCATATGGAATAATAGTATTTTGTGCAACATGTGACTATAAATGGATGGAGTGGTCCTAAAAAGTTTGTGAACAACCCTCTCCAATCTAGACTATATGAATTTATATTGAATATGTTATATTTTCTTGATTGTAATATTATCATAGAATATTCATGGAAAAAAGTTACACAATATCACAGGGTTACTGTTACTTATTAACATATGATATAAAACTAAAAGTTCAAAGTAAAATATTTTAACCGTGCTATGCCCAAAATTTCTTCAATTTATCAATAGATAGTGTAATTGACTTATGGAAAATATCATGTATACCACATGAAAGACGATCTATTAGCATTCGTCGTACTCCCCTACATATATAAGTACAAAGTTGATATCCATTTGTCATCCAAAATTGTATAAAATATGCCTTGGTGTTGCGAAATATTAAAACAACTAAATAGTTAATTAATGTGTTCCTTAATCCTATACCGATTGAAAGCAGAGAATTTGGTGGTTGTTCAGTCAATAAGAAAAGAGTAGAAGATATATGCCAAGAGCAATAATTCAACACGTATAGTTGCAAAATGAATAATTTATAAATACTGATAATAAACGTTATCAATCAAACAATTCATGCGATAAAAGAACGATAATTATTAATGTGCTTCTTAAGTTTAGGTTAACCATCAGCAACATAATCCACAACAGAGTAGAACACCATAAGTTTACAGAACTAAGGGGCTTTAGAACATAATTAGTTATTTCAAACTCAGAAAAACTATATATTACTCAGTTTTGCGGATATAACTAATATTAGTACAATTTTAATTGGTTGTCCACGTTTCTCAAAGGTCATCTGTTCAAGTCAAAGTTAGTAACGCATTGGGTTAATACAATAAGAAACAAAATAATAACAGGAAGGTTATGCTATTCTGTATACCTAAATGATTGTTTACTATCTTTTGGATTGACGTATATATCTGAATTTGGTTTGTACTAAGAGCAGAATTATGTATAACATTTTTCAATAACCTTAGAATCCATGTACAATAACATGTATGCTGATGTTACATATAGAGGATGGAAACATATTTCAATATTGGGCATTCATGTGCAAATATATTAAAAATGAATTGAATTCAACTGTGTAATTACGTAATAGCAGTTTTGGCCCAGTTTATCAAATGTATGATGTAATGTTAGTCCACCAGAAAAAAAAATCAAAAGAAGAACCATCGGTATAATATATTTAAAAACTGGGCATAAATTTAATAACCAAATTATTTTAATGCATTTGAAAAATTGCATTTTTTTTCTTGGAGCACAATAAAATTATGTACATGAATTGCTAATGACAGTAGATGATTATGACGAAGGGTCTAAGTTTTTAAGTAACTATAAATAAGGACCAAGGAGTGGCGGGTCTGGGAGTTGTCCAAATAGTATTAAATAACAAAAGGCATGTAAAACGTAACCTCTATGGAGCAAGTTGCTTTTGCTACCCTTTTTTCAATGTAGTTAGGACAACTCCACCGCACGATCCCAAATGGACGTCCGGATTGGCCGGATTTTGTCCCTTTGGGGCGCTGATGGGTTCGCCCGTGTCCGGCTTTGTCCGTTGGGTCGTGCGTGCGCCCACCGCGCGGCCGCACCCCAAATCATGTCCGGGGTGGACGTGAATAAAAAATATAAAAACTAGAATGGAATGACTAAAAAAGTAATAAACGCATTAAAAAAAACATAAAACATATATAGGGGTCACGGCCACAAAACGGCCCAGTTTCTCAGTCCACTTAAACGGTCCAGTTTCATAATTAACATAAAAACAAAATAAAAAACGCCTCCCGCGCGCTCCTGCCGCGCCCGTCGGTGCCGTGGCCGTCGCCGTCTTCATTGGCTGCCGGTGTCGTCGTCGTCGCTGACGAGGTCGACGTAGGTCGGCGGCGTCCACAGGTGGGCTGGCGGTGCGTGGTAGACGGGAGCGGGCTGGACGGCGGGAGGTGCCTGCACCACCTCCTCCCGTGGCGACGCCTCCCGCTCCGGTGACCGCGGCGGAGTGGCGCACCAGTTCACGCCCACGCCGGCGGCCATCTCCGGAGCAGTGCAGGACCAGCCCCACCCTTGGCCCAGCAGCGCCTGGAACGCGGCCGGCGGCTCCTCCTCCATCGCCTCCTCCCTCCTCTCCTCCGTGACGGCCGCCATCTGCAGCTCCGGGAAGGCGACGTCACCGGCGGCAGAGAGTGCCATGGCCTCCATGACACGCTGCACGAGACGGGCCTCCTCCTCCGCTGTCATGCGAGGAGGTGGAGGTGGCGAAGGCGACGGCATGGGCGTCAGGCCGCGCACCCGCGTATGCCCGCGCGCCTCACGTGGCCGCTGCGGCCCCGACACCGTGCCGGCGAAGGACGACGCGCCGCGCATGTCGTGCTCATCCTGGAGCCATGTGTCCCACAGCCGAGAGTCGGGGGCGTACCTGTCGTTGTAAAATAGGTCGTCGGGGAGGTGGCGGCGGCGGCGCTCGATCTCATCGCGGCGCGCACGGCCGCCCACGGGCGGCGGCGGGATCGGGACCCGGTCGGCGCTGAGGTGCCATTCGTTGGGGAGGTGGACGTCGCTCCACGGGACCGGCGTCCTCGTCTCCCAGTACCTCCGGCACACGTCCGCGCAGAGGTACTGCCGGTCGCGCTCGCCGGCAGGCCTAGGGGCAATGGTGAAGGGGGCCGGAGCAGGGGCTCGACGGGAGGAGCGCGGCGGTGACGCAGGCTCCTCCTTTTTCACGGATCCGCGGCGGCGGCCCGAGGAGGAGCCGGCCTCGCGGTCGTGCTTCCCCTTGCGGTTCCAGAGACCCATGGCTGCGGCCGGCCGGCGAGCTCGAGGACGGGGAGTGGCTAGGGTTTGGGCGTGTCGGCTTTCGAGGGGGCAGAGAGGGTCCGGAGTGGGGAAGTGAGGACGACGACCGGTCCACAGGTCCCATTTAAAAAGGACGGCGACCGTTTGATGGCCGGAGGACAGGTGGGGCCACCCACCCGTGTGCATTTATATTGGCAGATGGGAGGTAGGTGGCCGCCTGCCACGCGGCCCCGGCGCGGACGAGCGCGCGTCCGTTTGCCGTCCGCCGCGACCCAAACCAGGCGCAAGTTTGCGCTCGAAATGGGTCGGCCCGGACACCAAACGGACAAGATGGGTCCGGGCCGTCGCGCGCTGGGCCGCCTCGTTTGTCCGTTGTGCCCCAAACGGACGGGGCCGGAGAAGATAGGGTCGCGCGGTGGAGTTGGCCTTAGGTGCATCATCTTCGTCACATGCCAATAGAGATAGAGGCCAGCATTTTTTTCCAGCAAAAAAAGAGAGATACAGGTCAACAATGGAGCCTAATAAAGAGTGCTTACATCCCCAAATTTAAGCGAACTACAATAAGTATATGAAATGTGAAATTTTATTGTATAAGTAACAGACAATGTATTAGATAGGTCAACTGAAAGATCTAAAGTGGCTTCCATGAGATTGACCAAGGAGTTGTTACCTGCCTTGTCGTCGCAAAAGATGAGTATATTTTTTCCCTTCATGAACAGAATGGTGGTAGGAAAAACCTGACATCTTCATGATCCTAATGCTACTGCACAGAACCAAAAAAAGGTTCATATAGTGAATCATATATGAGAGTGAACTCGTAACTTACTATTAATTTGCAGTTATCGTGGAGTTCCTATGCTAGCTTGCATATCCTGTCACTGGACAACAAACATTTTATCTTCTTTGAATGGCAAGGAACCAAACAAAGTTCAACACATCATATGTTCTCCTCACGCATCAGCCTAGTGCTTGCAACAAATTCAGAGAATGCAGAACGGTAAAAATATATTAGAAGCACTGGGCAACAATAACTGCATCACACCACTCAATGATGGATACCATGCATGGACCACTGAGAGGAGCTCGAGATTAACAATGCCAGCAATGATGGATACCATGGAAAAATAATAGGATTGGAGTTGGACCCCATACAAACATGGCGACCACTAATTATCTGAAACCACTTCTCCAAGTTGCAAAAGCTTGCCACGGACAGCTGAATGTAATTGAATTGGGCATCACAACCGGCGAGGATGCCGGCATCTCCGTTGTTTGCGGCTCACATCACTTCCTCACTCGACTTGCAATTTCCTCAAGCCGTAAACGTTTGTTGCTTGTCCACATTGTGCCCCGCTGATCCATGACACATAGTAGGGCATCCCCATCGTCGCGGGCAGGGAACACCTCGTCTCTGTCCCAGGCTTCGATATCCGGTCGACAAAGATCGCCATCCACCTAGAGATCTTGGAGCAGCCGAAATCACTGTTTTGACCCTTTTTGCTAACTTAAGCACAATCTGACTCCCGTTCCAAACATTTTCGCCATCTTTTTTCTACCGCCATCACCTTTGACGGTAGAGTAACACTGCCTTGCCCTAACCGCTTGAGCACGAGCTCCTGCTATCCTGGAGGCGACAATCATTGGCCCTTTGGACACGAGCAACACACATCTGCTTAAACCAATCCTGCTGCAGCATCTTCCAGCACGCCGGCAGCTGCCAACAGCCCAACACCTGGGACGGGCCGCAGCAGACGGGCGCAGCCCACCAGAGAACACGCCCTGGTCGCTCGCTTACCGGGTCCCGTACCATACCCACGAGCAGAGCTCGCGACCCTCCAGGCGTTCCTGCCACTGCCAATGGGATGCATGCCCTCGCCCCCAAGAGAATTTAAGAACCAAGAAGGCAGAGCCGCCGAGAGACCGAGGGAGAGGGAGAGATTCCGGCGGCGCAAAGCGAGGCGACCGCTCTGTCATCGGCCGAGCCCTCGAGTTCCCGAAACCTCCTCCGACGACGACGAGTAAGTGTTTGAATATTCAGTTAGAGATCTCATTCAGTTATCTATCTGTTAGTCATTGTGGGTTATTTCCCCGGTGTTCTTATCGTCCGTGTGAGATTCTTTGGAATTTTGGGTATGTACGTATGGCTATGAGTGAGGAGGAACTGGCCTGTCGCTTCCTTCTCCATGTGCATAGATTTTAGCTGAGCCAATGCCAGGGCCTCTTTTTCTCGCCGTACCAATCTAACTTTTGGAGCTTCTAAGTTAAAATGGAAATTTCTGAGCTGATAGTCTGACTCGTTCTCCTCTTGACACTTGTAGGCATGGTTCGTGTGTGTTTGATTTTCCACAGTTGCCCTAGAAAGTGCGTCCAATTTAGTCTGAAGATAGGTTGATTGCTAAAAATAGTCTTCTTCTGAAAACCCTGCCTCCTGGGTCTAATTGGGGCGGTCAGCTTAGTGAATCCCCCCATTCAGTACACCTTCGTTTACTCACCAATCGCCATTCGCTGCTCTGCAGTTTAGCAAATTGTTAATTTCCAACTACCTAACTTCATTTAGGGGAGGGTCTTACTGGACACATTCATGCAATGTAAGTGGTAGAAACACAACAACATGATGGGTGTGTTTGATTTGATCCCTACCAAAATGGAAAAACAAAAGAAGCTTTTCCCCTCTGGTTGTCAGAAAATTCAGCTTACTTACAGGAAACACACCATCTAGTTGGCAGCAAGTTAGGATATGCACATGCTAGTTGGCATATTTTCCAGGTTCTTGGATACTCACAAAATAATCTACTAATTAGATTGCTATAAAAATTGAGTTCACTTGAGGAAATTGCAATTATTTATAACTATCTCAATTTTACTGATATAAATCTTCCTAACCTCTATGCATTTCTCCTGAGAATTATTAAGCCATCAATTATGATATAAGATCATGGTAAGAAAGAGTAAAACGAGAACAAATCTCTTTAGATTGTAGGCTGTCTTGCCTCTGTATTCCTGCCATTGTGCGTATTGACAAATATGTAAATCAGTTCACATAACATGGTTCCAGTTACACGTCTACAGCATCACCAAATCAGCTCAAAATCCTAAATCAAAGGTTCATGAATTATTATTTTTGAGAATTCAGCAAAGAATGACCAAATCTCTAAACAGATAGTCTAACATCATAAATACCAGTATAATCTCAAATTCCAAATGAGGGCTTGAAACCAAAATTCAATTCCTGTTAATTAATGTTGATATTATTTTTTGTTCCTCAGTTAAATCGCATAATTCCCCTGCATTGGCAATGGCCTTGATGCATGGCGCCACATAGTGTGCTTGACGAATCCAGTCCTATTACCAGGCCAAACCCTTGTCGAGATGTGACTGGTTGGGCCCATTATGTTCTAGTCTACTTATGCCTGGTCCACTACTTTAAATCTCAAGCTAATAGTGTAATACAATCAACCTTTTTTGTTGAGTGCCATCTTTATCATGGAAAAATGGGAACACGTGGCACGAGTCCCTGACAAACCACCAATTGCCATAACTAATCAAAATAGATAAGTTTGTGCACCCCACATTTTTTTTATCATGAAGTAATGGCAAATCCATGCCTCGTGCCTTGTGAATGTATCAAAACTATACTTTCCGGAAACCACTAGAAGGTGTCAAAAAGACAAGGACAACCTACATCTTTAATTACTTTCCGCATTAGCATGTAGTATCATGCTTGGAGTTTTGGGTATGTCCGGATGGCTATGGGTGAGGAGGAACTGGCCTGTGGCTTCCTTCTCCATGTGGATAGATTTGAGCTGAGCCCATGCCAGTGCCTCTTTTTCTCGCCGTACCGATCTAACTTTTGGAGCTTCTAAATTAAAATGGAAATTTCTGAGCTGATAGCCTGACTCGTTCCCCTCTTGACACTTGTACACATGGTTGGTGTGTGTATGACTTTTCCACAATTGCCTCAGAAAGTGTGTTCAATTTAGTCTGAAGATAGGTTGACTGCTGCTAAAGATCAAGTTATACATGGTAATACGTGTCTCATTTACATAAAATAAAGATCAAGTTATAAGGCATGTAAGCACCGACCATACATGACTGAAAAGATAGCAAAATCCTATGCAAAATACCAGCGCGACACCACCAAAGCGGCCATCAAAGGGTAAAAAGACAGATCACCTCTTCACTCAAACTCGACGCGGCTCCATCGCTGATCAGCAGCTTTACGGACCTCCAAAGTAGTTTGCCAGAAGCAACACCATAGCCGTTGAAAGAATCAGACCGGGGCAACATGTCCCCGGACTCGCCATCAAACTCCAGAACTGACACCCCCGCATGACGACGATGTCGGAGGAGGAAACTAGAACTGTCAGCCTTCGACCACAGGCCCAGCACAAGATACTCCATCTTCCAGCTGTCACTTGCGTAGACAACCGCCTGCACGTACTCCTGAACGACAAAACCTTCCTGCTCCACCATGACGTCGGAGACAACGCCACAGCAACGGGGACAGAGCAGAAGGAGACACACACCTGATGGAGTCACCGCCGCCAATCTGAGGGATCGGCAGAGACACGATGCCATCAACTCCGAGACACCGCCGGTGTTGGAGTGAAGTTGAGGCAGATTTATTCGTCCGGGCGCAGCTCCCACCACCCCAACGACGCACCACGACCTATAAATCCAAAACCTACCTACATACCGGAGGAATGGGGTCCCCCTCCCTCCTGCCGCCGGAGCAGCGGTCGAAGGAAGAGGGGGCCAGCGCCCCGGCCGGTGGAGATTGGAGGAAAGAGATTGCCTCCCTAGTCGCCTGGTGGTGGCGGCGGCTAGGGTAGGAAAACACAGGCAACATAAAGCTGACAACAGCATGGAGAAGGTCCACATGTATTCCTATGTAGTATTTATGTTCATCTCTTTTATACAGAAAACAATGGCCCAAATCTCTAAAAGCACTTCAAGGATGCTCCACCGGTAGCTCCCGGCTCCGGTAAAAAAAACTTTTTCGCTCAGTTTCCTTGTGCGTTGCGTCTCCCTGACGGCCGCTGCGGCGCTCCACCTCCACGCCCGCCTCCGCCAGCTGCCTCGCCGCGGCCTACTCCCGTTCCGCCATCGCCCTATGCGCCCAGCGCCGCCGCAGCCAATCGCTTCTCGCACAACATTCTCCTCGCCGCACTGCTATAGTCCCGTGGCCTCCGGGCAGCGCGCAGGCTGTTCGGCGTAATGCCTCACAGGGACACCGTCGCCTGCAATACAATCCGATGATCTCTGGCTACGCTGGAAGTGGACGTGCTGACCAGGCGCTCCGGGTTGTGCTAAGAATGAAGGGGCTAGGTGTCAGGCCTAGCGGCTTCGCCTTCTCCATCATTGGGCCCTGTTGTCTGCTCTGCTCCTCATGGGACGCAGGTTCTGGTAGCTGCTGTCCATCACGGCCTTCCCCAGCAGAACTCTGTAGTCGGGAACACCTTCTTGATGTGCAGTACATGTATTTTGGACATCGCATTGTGTCACTGAATTCTGTCATGCCATCTCAGTGTACGAGGATGAGGGTCAGAGCAATGCAGTGTTTGAGTGTTTCCGGTTGATTACAAGCCATGGGTTTTTGGTTGAGGATGTGGCGTGTCAACGGTGCTTGTCATGTGCACAGATATCAAGGATTTGGCTAGGGGTTATCAGCTCTTGGCCCTTCGCATCAAAACATGGCTCCTGCCAAATTCTGTCATTTATGGTGCTGCTATCGGCATGTTGTCCATGTCTGACGGACTACCTGATGCCGTTAGGCTTTTCGAGGAATTTTAAAAAATGGGACTAAGAAACATGTAATGTGATGATATCGTGCTATGCCAGGAGTGGAGCAAGCTCTGGGCCTCTTTGCGATGGCTCTGCGAAATGGTGTTCTTCCAACCGAGTTCACCTTTGCAAGTGTGCTAGACGGAGTTCATGTTTTGGTCTGTTGAAGCAGGGTACCCAAATCCATGCACTGGTATATAAACGTGAGTTTCAGGATGATATAATTGTCACCACTGCTCTCATTGACATGTACTGTAAGTTAGGTTCCTTGAAGCATGTCAGGAAAATCTTCAATGGTGTCTGTGTCAAGGATTTGTTGATCATTGGTGTATCGCAGAATGAGAAGCTCTTGAGTGTTTTGGTGAATATTGAAGTGTGGTGTCAAGCCAGATAGAATTGCTATTCGGAGCTTTATCTACTTCTAGCTTGGTAGATCTGGTTAATGAAGGAATGGATATAATTTCTCTGTATAATCCCAATTACATTGTCATTCCTGACCTGGAGCACTATGCATATGTGACTGACATGCTAAGCCATGCAGGATTGTTTAGACAGGCAGTAGATTTAGTCGAGAACAAGTTGCAGAAGTGCAGTACTGCAGGCCTCCTCAATATTCTTGACGCTTGCATAATTCTCGGGAATTTCACGATGGCAGAGTCAAATGCCGAAAAATATGTGGAAACTGAAGCCTCGGTACACACTGCCATACACTGTTCTGGCTCAAACATATGGTGTGAGATGTAAGTGGGAAAGCATGGCCAGGACGAGGAGGCCAATGGAAGCTCTAAAAATGAGATTCATGTGTTTACATATGAACAAATATTACATCATGAAAGCAAAACCAACTCGCATGCAGTTTTAGATCTACTAGCTAAACATGGCCCCGTGGCATGCCGCGTACCTGACTTAAATTGATAGCCCGTGTCACCAGTTACCAAGGTCAAAGACTCCTACTAAGTAGGAGCAGTTTGCAAAATCGAAAGGCGAACTTGTTGCTCTTGCTGGCTTTCTCAGTGGCCTTTATTGGAAGTGTATATGTTTGAATCTTTCTGTAACAGAAACATACTTGTAGGGATTATTAAGCGCAAGAAGAACAAGCATGAATGGGATGAGCAAACTTCTTCGTGGAAATGGACTTATGGCTATGATTGTGTTAATAACGATAAAGACATTCCGATCATTGCAGCCAAAATGACAGATGGTTAGCAACTTGTCTTCTGCATCTATTCCTGGTGAATTTTATTTTATATTTGTAGCAGGACTAGTAATTTTTTCGAGCTTTCCCTGCGCTGAGTACACATTATGGTTATCATGCTTCTGCTTATGTACACCGATTAGCCAGTGTTCATTTTGAATATCCTATGCTGTCTCCATTTATAATCACTTGAATCTAGCAATGTAATTTGTTCTGAAATGTATTCGTTTTCAGAACTGTTTGCTCAATCTGTTACGGTTCTAATTATAGATATTTGTCTGTTACAGAGACTGGTGTTGATCCTTTTGCTTAAAGGACGGAAATACGAAGATTAGGGTTGATTATCAAGAACGCTGCAAAAGTTAGTGCTCTGCCAAGGCAATCATTTCTTATTATCATCATCTGCACATCATGCACTACATTTTTTTGTTACCATTACATTAGCAACTCAAGTTTCTTATATAACGCTTTCTAAAAAAAACCTGTGCAGTCAAATACAGCTTGCTGCCACAGCTGTGCCCATCATCGGAACTAAAGCGGATCTACCTAGAAAAATCTAAAAAACAAGATCTTGCGAATCTTCAGTCATAAATAAGGTTGTGCACCCCACACGATTTTTTTTTATCATGGAGTAGGGCAAATAAATGCTTGGGAAACGTATCAAACTATACTTTCCAGAAATTTCTAGAAAGTTTCAAAAGGAGAAAGACAGCCTATATCTTTAATTGCTTACCGTATCAGTATGTAGAAATCACGCATATTCTACAGCTGTGCCATCCTGCGGCTCTTGCTATCAAGGTATATAAATACAGTTTTCTTTGCCCAGCTTTGTGCTAATCGAAGAGATAATTTCTTAGGTGCGCAAGAAATATGTATTGCACGGGTATGTACAAGCTTGTTTGATTTTTTCTTACATGTCAATCTAGTTATGCAGTATTTTTTGGATCGGTACAAACTATTTTAGATCTTTGTGATTCAGCACCGCAATGGCCATTCTCCAGAGTTCTAGATCTAAGTATCAATATGGTGTCAGCAGTCGTTAACTTTCTTATTAGGAGGTCATAAATCTAACAAAAATTCATCCGCGACGCCAGTAGGTATAGAAATCGATGCTTGTCATGATCTGATAGTTATGATTCTTCTCAGGTTAGCATATGATTTGGTTGTAGGAAGATTATTACCCCAAGATCTGTATCACTTATCAATCTCAAATCTGACTATTCGTATTGAACCATCGGTCGAAGCGGTCCCAGAGGATCTACTAGATGAATTGGAAGGTTGGGATTTTGGCAACCTCGTGTGAATGATTCCATCTCTGAAGGGGATACAAGTGCGGATGGTGATATCAGAATATGCGTCTTAATATCGATGAACAAAATATATCTATAAATCATGAAATATAGCTTGAAGGGTTAATCCATGATTCAGATATTCGTATTTCTTCCTGCTCTGTATATTCATGTCCGCTCCTGGTATTCTCGTATCTTTTTTTGGAATAACCATACTCATCTATCTTTTTAAAATGTCTATGATGTGAATATAGTTTTTCTATAATCCAGCCGCGTTTGATCCGTTTCCACCATTGTCGCCATCTTATTTTCATTTTTCTTTCTTCAAAACCATCTTTTGGTGAATATTCAACTGAGTTATCCACTCTCTAGCTATATGTGCATTATGGAGCACCTTTGGGGCCTGCCTGGAGTTAGAAACCACCATTGCCACTCTCAATTGCTTGTGTAATCTTAGCCATTTATTATATGCATTTAGAATTTTAGATGCTTGGGCAGTGCACATAAGATGCAACAGAAAACAAGATGCTAAATTTGTGGTGGCTTATAATGGCCCAGGTGCCTATACAGGACCTCAAGTTTCTATTGCAGTTAGCTTTGTAGCCAGATTTATTCTATTGATTTCTTTCACCCATTTAGTTTGTTAGTTCATGCTGATGTATATTTGGTTGCACATGCGTATTTTCAGTATTTTAACTATGCAATTTTCTGCTCTAGTGCTGTTACTTAGAAGTGATCTGAGTTTCTACTAGCAGATAATTATCATTTTTTAATTTGGGAGGATCCTAACAAAGAATAAACTCGGTGTTTCAAACTTATCTTGAAAGAGAGCCACAAATGTTCACATTCATCTAATGACACTAGACAAAATTTTATTTTGTAACCTAGGAGGCCAGCAGCCTAGCACTATCTAACTGTCCTTAGATTGTTGTACTGTAAGATTAAGATGATTATGATTGAACTAATGAATACTTCTCATTCTTTTTTCACAGTGCCAGAAAGACGGTCTTGGCAACCTGAGCTTGCAATGGGTGATGTTGCTGGTGGATCACAAGTGTATCCTGCCTCAGCCTATCCGCCTGGAGCAACAGTGGCTGCAGCTCCTGGCATCACTCCTGCCGGTTCACAGCCAATGCCACCATTCCCTGCAAATCCAGCTCAGCTTAGTGCTCAGAACCAGCTTATGTACGAGCAGTCGCAGCAGTATCAGCAGCAGCTCCAGCAACTGCACCAGAGGCGGCTCCAGCAGTTCTGGGCCCAACAACGGTCAGAGATCGAGCAGGCCACTGACATCAAGAAGCACCCCGTGCAACTCAAAAGGATAAGGAAAATCATGAAGGCCGATGAGGGCGTTCACATGATCTCGGCAGAAGCTCCAGTGGTGTTTTCGAAAGCATGCGAGATGTTGACACTGGAGATGACGATGAGGTCATGGATGGTCACTGAGGAGAACAAGCGCCGGATCTTGAAGAAGAGCGACGTTGCCGCTGCTGTTGCTAGGACCGACGTCTACGACTTCCTGGCGGACATAATCCCCTTGGACGAGATGAAGGAGGAGGGGGTCGGGCTTCACAGAGCCGGGCCGCCGCCGCCACCCTTGGGGGCTCCGGCTGGCGCATACCCGTATTATTACCCGCCGCAGCTGCAGGTGCCAGGTGCAGCAATGGTGCACGGTGGCCAGCAGGTGCCGCAGGGCCATCTGCCGCATGTGTGGATAGATCTTCAGGAACAGCAAGAGAAGGAGGATCAGCAATCTGAAAGTGGCTGACAACATGTGAGCCATCACTAAAATTCAGTATCCTCATTTTAGCCAGGACATCCAAAGTTCCAAACTAATTTTCAGGTTTTGCAATAGCTTATATGATCGTTTGTTTTGTCTGTCGGTACGGGAGAGATTGACTGGTTTCTTCATGCAAGTTTTGTTTTGTCGCGGTGTCTTTAGCGAAGGGATTATGCTTCGAGACCAATTGGATGAAATTTACCATACCGTTGTGTGGCGTACTACCTCTGTGTTGACTGTTGAGTGACCTGTTTGCTTGCTGTTCCTATCGTTGAGTGGCGTATGAAATTTCAGATCATGTTGCGGGTGCAGCTGAGTCGTCTGTCTTAAACCGAATGTGCAATGGTGGTTTCCCTTGTGAAATTATTACAGTTGATATCGGCCATTCAGGTCGAGCACGTCAAGTGACCGACACACGGCCAAAATGCCATGCCGTTTCTAGCCTGAAAACTGGCACTATCCATGCCGGTTGGATGATATTGCAGCGCCGCTGCTAACCGGCCATGTGGGGTGCCAGTGTCTGTGCGTGCTTGTGTGCAGCCGAACAGTCCCGAGACCGACTGGCTTGATGAGTCCTTCCAAAAAGAGCTTGGATAGTCGTGGTGTTGGCATCAGTCCGTGTTTCATGTCCAAGATAAAGATTGCCGTGTTTGAGGGAAAGGGAGGGGCTTGGCTTTCTTCGCACGTACGCCGCGCATCAGTGGCAGGGCAGGGCAATGGGCGCCGGCCGGAGAGCAAGACGACCGTCCGTGGTGCTAGAAACTTCCTACCCCCGCCCCGCCCTGCCCTGCCCTGCACACGACACGTCGACGCGGACCGACTGGCCGAGTGTGAAATGATAGCTTTTGTATGTACAGAGGCTAGCTGTTGCAAGTTTTGGAAGACACAAGATACATAAATTGTTGGTGCTAAAGCTAAACATGCATATCTAGCTGCTGAATCATGCATGCACGACACCAACAGACGGATTGGCGCACCCTCAACACTGGATAACATACAAATTACTCCCGTTCTGTAACATGCAAAGGTTAATTCCGACGAGACGCGCTATCTCATATGTCGTCAGCTCTTTTACGGTACACCCTGACGGACGGATGTAAGTAAGCATTTTGTCATTTTAACATGTGAGATTCATGTACTACTAAATCCTACAAGTAGTATACACAAGCAGTATATGTGCTAGAGGGGTAGAATTGGGAAAATTACAAGAAAAATCCCACAAATCATGGTCACAAGACATGATCGAGTTTATTCTGGGTAGCAAAGATTTCCTCATCACAATAGCTCTGAATCTGCATTTTGAGTAGCTAGGCCGATTTTCTGGGAGAAGGAACGGTTGGAAGAGAAAAAAAAGTTAGAGGAAGAAGAAATAAAGGCGGTAATCTAAAGTAGTATATGTTGGGAAACGTAGTAATTTTAAAATTTTCCTACGAACACGCAAGATCATGGTGATGCATAGCAACGAGAGGGGAGAGTGTGTCCACGTACCCTCGTAGACCGAAAGCGGAAGCATTGGAACAACACGGTTGATGTAGTCGTACGTCTTCACGATCCGACCGATCCAAGTACTGAACGTACGGCACCTCCGAGTTCAGCACACGTTCAGCTCGATGACGTCCCACGAACTCCAATCCAGCAGAGCTTCGAGGGAGAGTTCCGTCAGCACGATGGTGTGATGACGGTGATGATGATGCTACCGACACAGGGCTTCGCCTAAGCACCGCTACGATATGACCGAGGTGGATTATGGTGGAGGGGGGCACCGCACACGGCTAAAAGATCAAGGATCAATTGTTGTGCCCTTGGGGTGCCCCCCTGCCCTCCTATATAAAGGAGCTAGGGGGAGGCGGCCGCCCAGGAGGAGGGCGCGCCAAGGGGGGGAGTCCTACTCCCACCTGGAGTAGGACTCCTCCTTTCCTAGTAGGAGTAGGAGAAGGGAAGGAACGGAGAGAGGAAGAGAAGGAAAGGGGGGCGCCCCCTCTCCTTGTCCAATTCGGACTAGAGGGGGAGGGGGCGCACGGCTGCCCTGGCCGCCCCTCCTCTTCTCCCACTAGGGCCAATTAGGCCCAATATACTCCCCGGGGGGTTCCGGTAATCCCCCGGTACTCCGGCAAATGTCCGAAACCTCCCGAAACACTTCCGGTGTCCGAACATAGTCGTCCAATATATCAATCTTTACGTCTTGACCATTTCGAGACTCCTAGTCATGTCCGTGATCATATCCGGGACTCCGAACTACCTTTGGTACATCAAAACACAAAAGCTCATAATACCGATCGTCACAGAACTTTAAGCGTGCGGACCCTACGGGTTCGAGAACTATGTAGACATGACCGAGACACGTCTCCGGTCAATAACCAATAGCGAAACCTGGATGCTCATATTGGTTCCTACATATTGTACGAAGATCTTTATCGGTCAAACCGCATAACAACATACGTTGTTCCCTTTGTCATCGGTATGTTACTTGCCCGAGATTCGATCGTCGGTATCTCAATACATAGCTCAATCTCGTTACCGGCAAGTCTCTTTACTCGTTCCGTAGTGCATCATCCCGTAACTAACTCATTAGTCACATTGCTTGCAAGGCTTATAGTGATGTGCATTACCGAGAGGGCCCAGAGATACCTCTCCGACAATCGGAGTGACAAATCCTAATCTCGATCTATGCCAACTCAACAAGTACCATCGGAGACACCTGTAGAGCACCTTTATATTCACCCAGTTATGTTGTGACGTTTGGTAGCACACAAAGTGTTCATCCGGTAATCGGGAGTTGCATAATCTCATAGTCATAGGAACATGTATAAGTCATGAAGAAAGCAATAGTAGTAAACTAAATGATCAAGTGCTAAGCTAATGGAATGGATCAAGTCAATCACATCATTCTTCTTATGATGTGATCCCGTTTATCAAATGACAACTCATGTCTATGGTTAGGAAACATAACCATCTTTGATCAACGAGCTAGTCAAGTAGAGGCATACTAGTGACACTCTGTTTGTCTATGCATTCACACATGTACTATGTTTCCGGTTAATACAATTGTAGCATGAATAATAAACATTTATCATGATATGAGGAAATAAATAATAACTTTATTATTGCCTCTAGGGCATATTTCCTTCAGTCTCCCACTTGCACTAGAGTTAATAATCTAGAGTACACAGTAATGATTCTAACACCCATGGAGTCTTGGTGCTGATCATGTTTTGCTCGTGGAAGAGGCTTAGTCAACGGGTCTGCAACATTCAGATCTGTATCTATCTTGCAAATCTCTATGTCTCCCACCTGGACTTGATCCCGGATGGAATTGAAGCGTCTCTTGATGTGCTTGATTCTCTTGTGAAATATGGATTCCTTTTCCAAGGCAATTGCACCAGTATTGTCACAAAAGATTTTCATTGGACCCGATGCACTAGGTATGACACCTAGATCGGATATGAACTCCTTCATCCAGACTCCTTCATTTGCTGCTTTCGAAGCAGCTATGTACTCCGCTTCACACGTAGATCCACCCACGACGCTTTGTTTAGAACTGCACCAACTGACAGCTCCACCGTTCAATATAAACACGTATCCGGTTTGCGATTTAGAATCGTCCGGATCAGTGTCAAAGCTTGCATCGACGTAACCATTTACGACGAGCTCTTTGTCACCTCCATAAACGAGAAACATATCCTTAGTCCTTTTTAGGTATTTCAGGATGTTCTTGACCGCTGTCCAGTGATCCACTCCTGGATTACTTTGGTTCCTCCCTGCTAAACTAATAGCAAGGCACACATCAGGTCTGGTACACAGCATTGCATACATGATAGAGCCTATGGGTGGAGCATAGGGAACATCTTTCATTTTCTCTCTATCTTCTGCAGTGGTCGGGCATTGAGTCTGACTCAACTTCACACCTTGTAACACAGGCAAGAACCCTTTCTTTGCTTGATCCATTTTGAACTTTTTCAAAACTCTACCAAGGTATGTGCTTTGTAAAAGTCCAATTAAGCGTCTTGATCTATCTCTATAGATATTGATGCCCAATATATAAGCAGCTTCACCGAGGTCTTTCATTGAAAAACTCTTATTCAAGTATCCTTTTATGCTATCCAGAAATTCTATATCATTTCCAATCAACAATATGTCATCCACATATAATATTAGAAATGCTACAGAGCTCCCACTCACTTTCTTGTAAATATAGGCTTCTCCAAAAGTCTGTATAAAACCATATGCTTTGATCACACTATCAAAATGTTTATTCCAACTCCGAGAGGCTTGCACCAGTCCATAAATGGATCGTTGGAGCTTGCACACTTTGTTAGCTCCCTTTGGATCGACAAAACCTTCTGGTTGCATCATATACAACTCTTCTTCCATAAATCCATTCAGGAATGCAGTTTTGACATCCATTTGCCAAAATTCGTAATCATAAAATGCGGCAATTGCTAACATGATTCGGACAGACTTAAGCATCACTACGGGTGAGAAAGTCTCATCGCAGTCAACCCCTTGAACTTGTCGAAAACCTATCGCAACAAGTCGAGCTTTGTAGACAGTAACATTACCGTCAGCGTCAGTCTTCTTCTTGAAGATCCATTTATTCTCTATGGCTTGTCGATCATTGGGCAAGTCAACCAAAGTCCACACTTTGTTCTCATACATGGATCCCATCTCAGATTTCATGGCCTCAAGCCATTTTGCGGAATCTGGGCTCGCCATTGCTTCTTCATAGTTCGTAGGTTTGCCTTGTTCAAGTAACATGACCTCCAGAATAGGATTGTCGTACCACTCTGGTGCGGATCTTAATCTGGTTGACCTACGAGGTTCGGTAGTAACTTGATCTGAAGTTTCATGATCAATATCATTAGCTTCCTCACTAATTGGTGTAGGTGTCACAGGAACCTGTTTCTGTGATGAACTACTTTCCAATAAGGGAGCAGGTACAGTTACCTCATCAAGTTCTACTTTCCTCCCACTCACTTCTTTCGAGAGAAACTCCTTCTCTTGAAAGGATCCATTCTTAGCAACAAATGTCTTGCCTTCGGATCTGTGATAGAAGGTGTACCCAACAGTTTCCTTTGGGTATCCTATGAAGACACATTTCTCCGATTTGGGTTCGAGCTTATCACGTTGAAGCTTTTTCACATAAGCATCGCAGCCCCAAACTTTAAGAAATGACAACTTTGGTTTCTTGCCTAACCACAGTTCATAAGGCGTCGTCTCAACGGATTTCGATGGTGTCCTATTTAACGTGAATGCAGCCGTCTCTAAAGCATAACCCCAAAACGATAGCGGTAAATCAGTAAGAGACATCATAGATCGCACCATATCTAGTAAAGTACGATTACGACGCCCGGACACACCATTACGCTATGGTGTTCCGGGTGGCGTGAGTTGCGAAACTATTCCGCATTGTTTCAAATGTAGACCAAACTCGTAACTCAAATATTCTCCTCCACGGGATCGTAGAAACTTTATTTTCTTGTTACGATGATTTTCCATTTCACTCTGAAATTCTTTGAACTTTTCAAATGTTTCAGACTTATGTTTCATTAAGTAGATATACCCATATCTGCTCAAATCTTCTGTGAAGGTGAGAA
The DNA here is from genome assembly GCF_002575655.3 of Aegilops tauschii subsp. strangulata. NCBI lineage: Eukaryota > Viridiplantae > Streptophyta > Magnoliopsida > Poales > Poaceae > Aegilops > Aegilops tauschii. Next base: position 588,373,277 of record NC_053041.3, read on the forward strand.
AATAACGATACCCACCGCGAGCCTCAATATTCATCGGACCACATACATCAGTATGTATGATTTCCAATAAATCTGTTGCTCGCTCCATTGTTCCGGAGAACGGCGTTTTAGTCATCTTGCCCATGGGGCATGGTTCGCAAGTACCAAGTGATTCCAGAAGTCCAGCAATATGGAGTTTCTTCGTGCGCTTTACACCAATATGACCCAAACGGCAGTGCCACAAATAAGTTGCACTATCATTATCAACTCTGCATCTTTTGGCTTCAACATTATGAATATGTGTATCACTACTATCGAGATTCAATACAAATAGACCACTCTTCAAGGGTGCATGATCATAAAAGATATTACTCATATAAATAGAACAACCATTATTCTCAGATTTAAATGAATAAATGTCTCGCATCAAACAAGATCCAGATATAATGTTCATGCTTAACGCTGACACCAAATAACAATTATTCAGGTCTAAAACTAATGAGTTGCAAATATTAGCAACAGAACCAGTATCAAATACCCAGGTGCTACTGCGAGCTCTAGTAAGGTACACATCAATAACATGTATATCACATATACCTTTGTTCACCTTGCCATCCTTCTTATCCGCCAAATACTTGGGGCAGTTCCGCTTCCAGTGACCAGTCTGTTTGCAGTAGAAGCACTTAGTCTCAGGCTTAGGTCCAGACTTGGGTTTCTTCTCCTGAGCAGCAACTTGCTTGCCGTTCTTCTTGAAGTTCCCCTTCTTCTTCCCTTTACCCTTTTTCTTGAAACTGGTGGTCTTGTTGACCATCAACACTTGATGCTCCTTCTTGATTTCTAACTCCGCAGCCTTTAGCATTGCGAAGAGCTCGGGAATTGTCTTATCCATCCCTTGCATATTATAGTTCATCACGAAGCTCTTGTAGCTTGGTGGCAGTGATTGAAGAATTTTGTCAATGACACTATCATCCGGAAGATTAACTCCCAGTTGAATTAAGTGATTGTTATACCAAGACATTTTGAGTATATGTTCACTGGCAGAACTATTCTCCTCCATTTTGCAGCTGTAGAACTTATTGGAGACTTTATATCTCTCAATCCGGGCATTTGCTTGAAATATTAACTTCAACTCCTGGAACATCTCATATGCTCCATGACGTTCAAAACGTCGTTGAAGTCCCGGTTCTAAGCCGTAAAGCATGCACACTGAACTATCGAGTAGTCATCAGTTTTGCTCTGCCATACGTTCTTAACATCGCCAGTTGCATCTGCAGCAGGCCTGGCACCCAGCGGTGCTTCCATGACATAATTCTTCTGTGCAGCAATGAGGATAATCCTCAAGTTATGGACCCAGTCCGTGTAATTGCTACCATCATCTTTCAACTTTGCTTTCTCAAGGAACGCATTAAAATTCAACGGAACAACAGCACGGGCCATCTACCTACAACAACATAGACAAGCAAAATACTATCAGGTACTAAGTTCATGATAAATTTAAGTTCAATTAATCATATTACTTAAGAACTCCCACTTAGATAGACATCCCTCTAATCATCTAAGTGATCACGTGATCCATATCAACTAAACCATAACCGATCATCACGTGAGATGGAGTAGTTTTCAATGGTGAACATCACTATGTTGATCATATCTACTATATGATTCACGCTCGACCTTTCGGTCTCAGTGTTCAGAGGCCATATCTGCATATGCTAGGCTCGTCAAGTTTAACCCGAGTATTCTGCGTGTGCAAAACTGTCTTACACCCGTTGTAGATGAACGTTGAGCTTATCACACCCGATCATCACGTGGTGTCTCGGCACGACGAACTTTGGCAACGGTGCATACTCAGGGAGAACACTTTTACCTTGAAATTTAGTGAGAGATCATCTTATAATGCTACCGTCAAACAAACCAGAATATGATGCATAAAGGATAAACATCACATGCAATCAATATAAGTGAAATGATATGTCCATCGTAATCTTGTGCCTTTGATCTCCATCTCCAAAGCACCGTCATGATCACCATCGTCACCGGCGCGACACCTTGATCTCCATCATAGCATCGTTGTCTTCTCGCCAACTATTGCTTCTACGACTATCACTACCGCTTGGTGATAAAGTAAATCAATTACAGGGCGATTGCATTGCATACAATAAAGCGACAACCATATGGCTCCTGCCAGTTGCCGATAACTCTGTTACAAAACATGATCATCTCATACAATAAATAAAGCATCATGCCTTGACCATATCACATCACAACATGCCCTGCAAAAACAAGTTAGACGTCCTCTACTTTGTTTTTACAAGTTTTACGTGGCTGCTACGGGATGAGAAAGAACCGTTCTTACCTACGCATCAAAACCACAACGATATTTCGTCAAGTTAGTGCTGTTTTAACCTTCACAAGGACCGGGCGTAGCCACACTCGGTTCAACTAAAGTTGGAGAAACTGACACCCGTCAGCCACCTGTGTGCAAAGCACGTCGGTAGAACCAGTCTTGCGTAAGCGTACGCGTAATGTCGGTCCGGGCCGCTTCATCCAACAATACCGCCGAACGAAAGTATGACATGCTGGTAAGCAGTATGACTTGTATCGCCCACAACTCACCTGTGTTCGACTAGTGCATATAACATCTACGCATAAACCTGGCTCGGATACCACTGTTAGGGAACGTAGTAATTTCAAAATTTTCCCACGAACACGCAAGATCATGCATAGCAACGACAGGGGAGAGTGTGTCCACGTACCCTCGTAGACCGAAAGCGGAAGCGTTAGAACAACGCGGTTGATGTATTCGTACGTCTTCACGATCCGACCGATCCAAGTACCGAACGTACGACACCTCCGAGTTCAGCACACGTTCAGCTCGATGACATCCCACGAACTCCGATCCAGCAGAGCTTCGAGGGAGAGTTCCGTCAGCAAGACAGCGTTATGACGGTGATGTGATGCTACCGATGCCGGGCTTCGCCTAAGCACCGCTACGATATGACCGAGGTGGATTATGGTGGAGGGGGGCACCGCACACGGCTAAAAGATCAATGATCAATTTTTGTGCCTTTGGGGTGCCCCTGCCCCCGTATATAAAGGAGCTAGGGGGGAGGCAGCCAGCCAGGAGGAGGGCGCGCCAGGGGGGGAGTCCTACTCCCACCGGGAGTAGGACTCCTCCTTTCCTAGTAGGAGTAGGAGAAGGGAAGGAAGGGAGAGAGGAAGAGAAGGAAAGGGGGGCGCCGCCCCCCTCCTTGTCCAATTCGGACTAGAGGGGGCGGGGGCGCGCGGCTGCCCTGGCCGCCCCTCCTCTTCTCCCACTAGGGCCCATTAGGCCCAATATACTCCCCGGGGGGTTCCGGTAATCCCCCGGTACTCCGGTAAATGTCCGAAACCTCCCGAAACACTTCCGGTGTCCGAACATAGTCGTCCAATATATCAATATTTACGTCTCGACCATTTCGAGACTCCTCGTCATGTTCGTGTTCATATCCGGGACTCCGAACTACCTTCAGTACATCAAAATACAAAAACTCATAATGCCGATCGTCACCGAGCTTTAAGCGTGCGGACCCTACGGGTTCGAGAACTATGTAGACATGACCAATACACGTCTCCGGTCAATAACCAATAGCGGAACCTGGATGCTCATATTGGTTCCTACATATTCTACGAAGATCTTTATCAGTCAATCCGCATAACAACATACGTCGTTCCCTTTGTCATCGGTATGTTACTTGCCCGAGATTCGATCGTCGGTATCTCAATACCTAGCTCAATCTCGTTACCGGCAAGTCTCTTTACTCGTTCCGTAGTGCATCATCCCGTAACTAACTCATTAGCCACATTGCTTGCAAGGCTTATAGTGATGTGCATTACCGAGAGGGCCCAGAGATACCTCTCCGACAATCGGAGTGACAAATCCTAATCTCGATCTATGCCAACTCA